>NW_027203604.1:327500-927500 GCF_024711535.1 Dipodomys merriami
TTTTGACACGGGGTTTTCTCACAGGTTTATAAGTTGTTGTGCACAGAGTTAAAATATCTTCATGTCTGACATCTTACTTGAGGTAGATAATTCACTAAAATTTACGTAAAAAAATCAAACCAGCAATTGGTCCAATTTTCCCAGTTATTCAAACAAACAAATTGTTGGTCCCTCTCCCTGTCCATCCCTCCCAACACCCCCCACCCCCAGCATTGGTCCACTTAGCATAACATATAGCAGATGAGAGAAAACCAGCCCTGCTGAGGGGTAGCTGTTTAGTGGCTTTAAAAAAGGAAACCATGAAAGAAGGCCCTGACCTCCAGTTGCAGTCAGTCATCACTGGGTTAGTCTATAGTGTGAGTGACTGTTTCCTGGTGTTGGTAGGGGTATAGACCACTGCTCTGGTTCACTGCAGGTGAACAACTACAGTTGTCTATATTGTGGCCCGTGTTTCCCCAGCTTTCCTTTGTCTATGAAGCAGTTTTTTCTTTTCTTTTCTTTTTAAATACTGGAGATAGAACTCAGAGCCTTATATATATAAAGCTGGGCATCTAGGATTGGAGCTCCACCCCAGCCTTCATATATATATACATATAATATATATTATATATGTACATATTATATATACATATATATTATATATGATCTCACTGCTACCTTTCCCCAGCTGGGCTTGAATTTACCTTGTATATCTCCACCTCCTGAATCGCTGGGATTACAGGTATGCACTTGGACATTACCAAGCCCCATTGTAAGTAGGCTTCATCTACAGAATTCTTCTGTGTGAAATTCTTCTTTTACCATTCTCTTAATGTTAATGTCAGGGATGTAGTTGGAGGTGAGTTCTGTTTGTATTTTTAAAGCAAATGAATTAGGCAGAAATGTGGGACCATTGTCTTTTGTTTTTTAATAGGGGAAGAATAAAGTGCTTACGGAGGCAAAATGGGGATTCTGGTGTCTTGGAGGCAGTGTTGGGCTTCAGTATAGCAACAGATCTTAGTGGGGAGCCACAGCTGCTGTAGCTTTCAGTGCTGAGTAGAGGGTAGTGGCTGGGGATATGAGTTAGGTCAATGGCTTTTCCTGTAAAATCCATATGTCAACCTTCAGTCTTTTAAAAGCAATGTCTAGAAAGTCAAAGAGGTACCACCTGTACAGATTTCAAACTGGGCTCTGTTTCCCTGTTCCATTGGTTATTTATTCATTTATTTATAGTTCAGTCTGACCTTGAAGTCAGAATCACACTTCCAGGCACTGGGATCACAGGCATGGGACACTATTCCCAGTTTTCCTTTCCTTTTTTTTTTTTTTTTGAAATTGCAGTACTGGGGCTTGAACTCATGGCTCAGAGCTGCTAGGCATGCCCTAGTCTTTTTAGGTATTTTTTCATGTTATGTCTTGGTTTTTGCCTCGTTGGCCTCAAATGACATGTTCCTCCTATTTGCCTCCTATATGGCTGTGATTACAAGTGTGTACCACCACACCTGGCCCTTATATTGATAATTAATTGCAAATTATGTGCCCAGGTAGTCCTTGATGAATCCTCAAATGATTTATTTTTGTCTGTGGGGACCTATACATCCTAATGTATTGGAAATGGCTTGGGATGTTGGAATATCTCACGGGAGAAAAGACAACAACTTGAAAGGAACTCAGCAAGGCAAGATTTTACTTCTGCAGAAGGGAGTAAGCAAGACTGCAGAGTGGGCAGTGCCCCAGGTTTTATCTCTAAGGAGTTACTCCCCTTTGTGACTCTAAGCTCTGCCCAATCAGAACAATCTTGCAAGAATGAGTTGTTGAAAGGGATAAAATGTTTATCAGAGCAATCAACCTAAACCAGAACACCTGGGCAAAGCAGGAACTTGTCAGAAAGACAGGTTTTTTGCTTGTTTGTTTGGGCTTTTTTGTTTTTGTTTTTGGTGCCAATCCTGGGCTTGAACTCAGGGCCTGGGAGTTGTCGCTGAGCTTTTTGATCAAGTTAAGCACTATACCACTTGAGCCCCAGCTCTACGTCTGGACTTTTGGTAGTTCATTGGAGATCAGAGTCTCACAGACTTTCCTGACTGAGATGGCTTTGAACTATGATGCTCAGATTGCAGCCTCCTGAATAGGATTCCAGGCACGGGCCACCATGCCTATCACTTGAGCCATACCTTCAGAAAATCAATTATTATAGCAAGATGTGCTTTAACTAAAATAGCTTCTTATAAGATGGTAGCTAGCTACCATTAAAATGGCAGTACCTATGTCAAGCAACCAGAAAAGATTCTAACTGCTACAGTAGGGAAATACTCTTCCATACCTATTATCTTTTGCTCCCATGCTCTGTCTTTATGATTGCGGTTCTCTTCCTCTGTGTTTGAACCCAAAGAACTTGTATTACACACTTCTCTCCTCCTTTAGTTAGTCCTCAGGACCCCTGTAGGCGCTAGAAAAAGTTTTTAGTCTGTCCTTTTGTACCCGTAGCTGAGTTCTTCTACACTTCTTGCAGCTGTGAAACTCTTATCCTGTTCACAGGATTCTCCGTTATTTTCCTTTAAAGGCAGCTGCAGTACCGCATATTCTTCGGTAGGTGGCAACCTTCACAAACAGAATTCAGGCAGTTCTATTGCTTTCCTGCTAGACCCACAGCAGTTACCGCAGCAGATCTTGTTCACTAATTAGAAACATTTGCTTCCTCGGAGTCTCGAGAATGTTCCCAGTATTACTCTGTTTTGTGAGGGGAAACAATCTGTGTTGTTTAAGTGATTCCATTTCCCAGCCCTGGCTTGCTTGGAAAGATCAGAAGATAGGAAAACAATGCTCTGCTTCATTCTTTCCACCAAAGAAAAGGGAGAGGTTAGGATCCTTTTTTTTTTTTTTTTTCAATTTTGGTATGGGATTTTACTTTTGTACAAGAGGGTGATGTTAAAAATTTTGTATGGGGATCTTTTATTGTTAAACAATAATGGAAGAAGAGAATGTTTTTAAAAAAAACAAGGCTAGACTGCTAATTGAAAACACAGACACTAAAAAAATGTGCACGTTATTTAGAATTCTGACTCTAGTTAACAAGATTTTTTTGTTGAATATGTTGTTGGCTTTATGAAGTGGGGAAGTTAGTATATGACATTAGGTACGTTAGGGCATTTTTCTAGAATAATGACAAGGGCATTGCACTTAAAGCTACTACTGTATCTGGGTCCCTATCTTCACTACTTGTTTTCACTTCAGAAAGGCATCTGGCTTGGAAATAAGTGCATTTTTTTTCAGTTTTGTACCACTCAAGAACTTTGGCTCATTAGTATTAATTTTACTTCCTGTGCAGTTTCCCTTGGATTACCCAAACCCTGATGCCACTTTTCCCTTAAACTGTCTCCAATTGTACAGGCAAGTATAGTGTGAAGAAGGAAAATTTATTTTTTATTTTTTTGTCAGTTGTGGGGCTTGAACTCTAGGCCTGAACGATGTCCCTCAGCTCTTCAGCTCAAGGTGAGTGCTCTACCACTTGAGCCACAGCACCACTTCAGGTGTTCTAGTGGTTCATTGGAGATAGGAGTCTCATGGCCTTTCCTGCCTGGGCTGGCTTTGAACTGTGATCCTCAGATCTCAGCCTCCTGAGTAGCTAGGATTACAGGCATGAGGTATTGGTGCCGGCAGAAAATTTCATTTTAATGTTAGCAAGTAAATAAAAATGTCTACTAAATATACACTGTGTAATTCAAAAAAACCACTGTGGAAAATCAGGTTATTTATTTTGATACTGATTTGGTGACTCAAAAATACCTTTGAATCTCCTCTTTTGGCTTTATTTCAGAGCATTTGCAGTGGGGCACTGCCCATTCTGAGACCATTCCATGGTTCCTTAATTTTCTCTGTGTTTTCTATAATCTTTTTTTTTTTTTTTTTTGGGTCCAGCCATGGGCCTGAACTCTGGGCCTGAGCGCTGTCCCTCAGCTCTTCAGCTCAAGGCTAGCACTCTATCACTTGAGCCATAGCACCACTTCGGCTTTTTTTTTTTCTGGTTATGCGGTGCTAAGAATCGAACTCAGGGCCTCATGCATGCAAGGCAAGCGCTCTACCACTGAGCCACCTTCCCAGCCCTGTGTTTTCTATAATCTTGAGCTGCCCACCTACAGTTTATCCTCGGAACATTGATCATCTAAGTAGTAACAAGTAAGCTAATTTCCCTTCCTCTAATCTCTCTCAAGATAGGTTTGTAATATTCTCTTAATATGTTGCTTTAATATAAAAGAATTTACTCCTGAAAGTGTTGGTGTCTGACCTGAGAATGTACAAATCCAGAGGTTTTTACATTACTAGTGTGTGGACTAGCAATTCAATGTCTGTTGGATTTACCCATCTCCCAGGTCAGATTTCAGGACTAGAAGCATCAATTAATAGTTAAGATGAAACAAGGTGTTCACTGAAAATTTGTGCAACCAACCAGGGCGCTAGTGATTCAGGTCTGCGATCCAATCTACTTGACAGGCTGAGATTTAGAGGACCAACGTTTGAGGATAGACTGGGGAGAAAAGGTGGAGTGAGTCCATCTCCAAGGAGGGAAGCTGAATGTGGTACGTACACCTGTCACCCCAACAGAGACAGGGAGCCTAAAGTAGGTGGATCATAGTCTAAGCACACCCAGGGGAGAAAGAGACCCTATTTCAAAAAATAATCCATGGAAAACAGGGCTGGAGGTTTAAATAGTAGAGTGTTAGACTAGCAAGTTACTCAGCAATGAAATAGATTTTGGGCCAGTGAAAATATTCTGTATGACACTGAAATTATGAGTACCTGCTGTTGTACGTTTATCCAACCTTGGAGAATATACACTACACAAAATGCACCCTAATGGCAATAATCAAGTGTCACTGTAGGATCTTTCTTTGAATACCAAATAGACTATTCTGGCAGAATTTGAACCGTTGGGAAATTGTGCATGGTGGCGGGGGGGTGCAGGGGTTATAATGGGAAATTTCTGAATCTTCTGTTAATTTGTTGTGAAAAATAAAAATAACTCTTAAAGAACAGTCATTTTAAAAAATATATAGTTGAAGCCGGGCGCTGGTGGCTCACGCCTGTAATCCTAGCTACTCAGGAGGCTGAGATCTGAGGATCGCAGTTCAAAGCCAGCCCGGGCAGTAGAGACCGTGAGACTCCTATCTCCAATAAACCACCAGAAAATCAGAAGTGGCACTGTAGCTCAAGTGGTAGAGCGCTCGCCTTGAGCTGAAGAGCTGAGGGACAGCGCCCAGGCCCAGAGTTCAAGCCCCACGGCCGACCAAAAAAAAAAAAAAAATATAGTTGAGCAACCACCAAAATAAGAAGGGGATGAACAGCATACACATAAACGCAGACAGACACAGACACAGACACAGACACACACATGTATGCTTTCATAGTTAAAGCAAAGACTCAATATTAGCATGCAGAGATTCCCTTTCCTTAAACTTGCTCCTTGGTTCTGGCCATTTCAGATTTCCATTTATGTCATACTGAAGGGCTCTTACTCTCATAATTTATGGAAGATGAGAAGTACATTTGTTGATAATTACTATGTTTATGAGAAAACAATTGAGATATTGCTTTTCTTTTTTCTTTTTTTGTCAGTCATGGGGCCTGGGCACTGTCCCTGAGCTCAAGGATAGCACTCTACCACTTTGAGCCACAACGTTACATCCATTTTTCTGGTGGTTAATTGGAGATTGGAGAGATTTTCCCTGCCCAGGCTGGCTTTGAACATTGATTCTCAGATCAGCCTCCTGAGTAGCTAAGGTTATAGGCATGAGCTACCAGCGCCCAGCAGATTAAGACATTTCTACATAAAACTCCATGCGTAAAAACCTAAAAGCAAAACAATGTATGTGTTAATTAATTTCCAATTTACTTTTTACCAAGAGGTTGATAAAAACTAGTCCTGGATGGCTAGAAGGTGGTCTGTCACTTCAGTTCCTTTGTCTCTGGCTGGTCCCACACTGTGGGGAGGGTTGACACTCTAATGTCATGGCCCTTACTACTACTATCTGCAGAAACCTTTCCTGTATAGTTGCTCAGATCCCTTGATTCAGTTATACTGGTTTTGCTTTAGCTTTACTTATATATCAAAGCAACGTATGGACATATCTAAGCATACAGAAATGGGTTAAAAATTTGACAAGGAAATACCACTTCACTGTTTACTTTCTCCTACTCTCTGGTCTGGGTCTCTCTGAAAGGGGTCATATTAGATTTGCAAGAGTCTTTAGCTGGTTTTTTTTTTTTTTTAGGTATTTATTGCAATATTCCTAACCCATATGCCTCTCTTGATAGTTGTTATCTTTGCAATTTATACATTATTCTGTTACTGTGGATGTGTTGCCGCCATTGCTTACTTGGTCTTCCTAATGTAGTTATACCCAGTGTGAGTGAACTCAGGGTGTGGCCCTTATGTCATAATGACCATAGAAGTTGATCACTACGGGTACTAGTAGTGTGTTTGATAATGCATTTCATTTGTGCATAGCTTTTACTCTTTCTTTTATCTTTCTCTTTTTTCTTCTTTCCCTTTTTCTCTCCTTCCTTCCCTCCCTCTTTCCTTTCCCCCTCTCTTCTCCTCCCCTCCCCTTTCTTCCTTTCCCTTCCTTACATCCCTTCCCATGTTAGTACTGGGGTTTGGACTCAGGACCTTAAGCTCTCACTTGCTTTTTGTGCTCAAGGTGGACATTCGACCACATGAGCCACACCTCCACTTCTGACTTTCATGGTGGTTAATTAGAGCTAAGAGTCTTACGGGTTTGCTTGCTTGGTTGGCTTTGAACATTAACTTTTCAGCTCTCAGCTTTTTGAATAGCTAGGATTATAGATCTGAGACACTGGCATCCTGAGATAACTTAGTCTTAATGCTAATACTTGCCTCATTTAAAAATATGCTTTGTTTCCAAGTGTTCCAACAGATTTGTCAAACATCTTTCAGTTAAAAAAATACTCAAAGTTTGGGCTGGGAAGGTGGCTCAGTGGTAGAGCACTTGCCTTGCATGCATGAGGCTCTGGGTTCAGTTCCTCAGCACCACATAAGCAAAACGAAAAAAGCCGGAAGTGGTGCTGTGGCTCAAGTGGTAGAGCGCTAGCGTTGAGGCGCTAGCCTTGAGCTGAAGAGCTGAGGGACAGCGCCCAGGCCCAGAGTTCAGGCCCCATGACCGGACCCCCCCCCCCAAAAAAAAATACTCAAAGTTTGCACAAAAAAGGGGGCGGGTAAGATTCCACTCTGTCTCTTCTTCTCCACATGTTTGCACCCTTATCTTCCCACCCAGGAGTGTTTGCTTTAGAAGCACTGAAATCTCTGGTTTGAGGACCCTGTGGCCCTTCTCTTCCTTCTGATTTTTTTTCTGAAACACAGTGTATGTAAAAAAAAATGTAGAAACACAGTCTTTGTAAAAACTTTGCTTACAAAATTAATTAATTTTTTTTTTTTTTTGTCGGTCATGGGGCTTGAACTCTGGGCCTGGGAGCTGTCCCTCAGCTCTTCAGCTCAAGGCTAGCACTCTACCACTTGAGCTACAGCGCCACTTCCGGTTTTCTGGTGGTTTATTGGAGATAGGAGTCTCACGGTCTCTCCTGCCCGGGCTGGCTTTGAACCGCGTTCCTCAGATCTCAGCCTCCTGCGTAGCTAGGATTACAGGCGTGAGCCACCAGCGCCCGGCACAAAATTAATTTTTTAAAATTGTTACTATAAAGGTGAAGGACAGAGGAGTTACAGTTACCAGTGCTGACAAAGTTTTATTTAAAAAAATTTTGATATTTGAAGTTCTTATACAATCTGAGAATGTCTTTATTCAACATCATACCTTGATTAATGAATAATGTGGCTAGCTATGGAATTTTTGGTCAAAAATTTCCTTTTAATCATTAAGATTTTGAAAGCTTTTTCAGCCTTTGAGAGTAGTTTTGCTCTTAAGAAATTTAGATGCCTACAACATTGTGACTATAGTCAACAATGATACATTTTCTACTTGAAGTTTCCTAAGAGTGTAGGTCTTTAGTATTTCAACATAAATGCCAAAAGAAACTATGAGAGGCAATGGCTATGTTAATTTGCTTGGTGTTATAATCATTCCACAATTTACGTATATATTCTATATGTCTGTTCCAATAGCTAGAGACCCAGATGAGAGAAAGTGGGAGAAAGGAGATCTCTCAGGCACTTTTATTCATAGCTTGCACCTGCATGCATGAGCATACACACATTCATATTCTCTCTCTCTCTCTCTCTCTCTCTCTCTCTCTCTCTCTCTCTCTCTCTCTCTCTCTCCTCTCTCTGCCCTCCCTCCTGATTCCCTCCTGATTGCCATAATATGAGCTCTTCTGACCCATTGTAAATCTTCTTTTAAATTGTTCATCTTAGACACTTTGTCACTGCAACAAAAAGTCTAATACAATCTCGTAGGATTTTCTGTTCATCCATGGTATTCTAAAATACCATGATAATGTGCCTTGGTATAGCTCTTTCATAATTCATGCCAGTGGGTCCTTCAACATGAAGCCCGATACCAACAGTTTTGAAAAATTCTTTTTTTTAATTGTGAAAATACCATACAGAGGAGTTACATGAAAAATTCTTTAGTTTTATTTCTCTGGTAATTTTATTTCTTTGCCTTTTCTCTGATCTCTCTCTCTTCTCTCTGTCTGTATCTCTGTTCCTACTCTCTCTCTCTCTCTCTCTCTCTCTCTCTCTCTCTCTCTCTCTCTCTCTCTCTCTCTCTCTCTCTCTCTCTCTCTCTCTCCTTCTCTCTCCTGTTAATTGGATCATGAGCCTCAATTCCAATCTTGGATTAGAAATCAAAGTCACTCTAATTTAAAGAGATTCTTTATACATTTTCAGCTTTTTTCACTCTATTCTACTTTCCCTTACGTGGAATTTTCAAAAACTTTAGCCAAGATATTAGCAATTTCAAAGAGCTCATTTTATTACTTCTCAGTAGAACAGCATTGCATTCTTGTTTCCTGAATATCTACTTTTAACCTTTGAGATATTAAGAATAGGTGTGTGTGTGTGTGTGTGTGTGTGTGTGTGTGTGTGTGTGTGTGTGTGTGTGTGTGTGTGTGTGTGTGTGTGTGTGTGTGTGTGTGTGTGTGTGTGTGTGTGTGTGTGTGTGTGTGTGTGTGTGTGTGTGTGTGTGTGTGTGTGTGTGTGTGTGTGTGTGTACCAGTTCTGGGGCTTGAACTCAGGGCCTAGGCATTATCCTTGAGCTTCTAGTGCTCTACCACTTGATCCACAGTGCCACATCTGGCCTTTTCTGAGTAGTTTATTGGGAATCAGAGTCTCACAGACTTTCCTGTCTGGGCTGGCTTTGAACTGTGATCCTCAGATCTGAGTCTTCTGAGTAGCTAGGATTATAGGCATGAACCACCAGCATCTGGCTAGAGTAGTTTTACATTGGTCATATTTTCTGCATTTGTTTGGCAAGTGGTTTTGAATACCTACTACATGTCTGATATTGTTTTGTTATTAGAGATACAGAAAAGCATAGGGCAAAGTCCTCTTTCTCATGGAAAGCATGTCTAAGATTTTGTTTTTCAACCTGAGCCATTTACTGAGAATAAGAATCATGTGGGGTTTTGTAGGGCACAGGTTAGAGTTCACTTTAGGGCACCATTATTGCTACTCTAACACATTACCACACATTTAGTGGCTTAAAATGAAACATTTATTCTTTTACAGTTCTGGATGTCAGAAGCCCCTAATCAATTTCACTGGGCCCAAACCAAGGGAGGGTCATACTTCCTCCAGAGATTCTAAGGATGAATCAGTTTCCTTGCTTTTTCTAGCATTTAGAACTCTATTCCTTTTCATATCCTTTGGCTCTTTCCTGTAGCTTCAAAGTCAGCCTTTTATTTAGTTACAGTGCCATTGTCTTCTTCTGTATTCACATTTCCCCCAGCATCCTCTTCACACTCTTGAGGGCACTTGAGTAAACCAAGATTATCCCTTCATCCCCCACATCCCTATCTTGATATAGCCTGAAGTTTCTTTTACCATATAATGTAATGTTTATTGATAGGTGGGATTAGGAAAAGAACCACTTTCAGGCTGTTGAGCAACCTGCTATACCCTTGGAAGTTTAAAATGTCCCTCAAATCTCCAGGTGGAATGTCAAGTGGCAGTTGGTGTGTGAGTCTGGAGCTTAGGAAGAGATCTGGTGTACAGTCAGCTTTGGGAACTACTCATTTCTATATAGCATTAAAAGCCAGGGACTGAATGGGACCAGCGAGGAAATGAGTGTAGAGGAGGAATAGAGGAGTCTGATCTTGGGAGAGGACAAATGGGGTTGAGAGGATGAAAAGCAATCAGGAAAGCAGATGGAGAGGAATAGAAAGAGAACTAAGAAAGAGAAAGGGGGATCTATAAGTATATCAATAAGGAGGATGTAAGAAACTATAATTTTGATAAAAAAAAAAACGAGGAAGCTTAAAGTCATTAGAGGTTTTTTTTTTTGTTTTTTTGTTTTTTTTTTTTGGTCCAGTCATGGGGCCTGAACTCTGGGCCTGGGCACTATCCCTCAGCTCTTCAGTTCAAGGCTAGCGCTCTACCACTTGAGCCACAGTGCCACTTCCGGCTTTTTTCTTTTTGCTTATGTGGTGCTGAGGAATCGAACCCAGGGCCTCAGGCATGCAAGGCAAGTGCTCTACCACTGAGCCACCTTCCCAGCCCCTCATTAGAGGTTTGGTGTGGTTGTTAACTAGCTGGAGTGGACTTCTAAGAATAGGAAGAGAGGAAATAGCAATGATAAACAATTCCGAGAAAATAGTTCTATGACAGTAGAGAAAAGAAATACTAACTAGAAGAAGAGAGAGTATTAAAAATTGTTTAAAAAATTAGTATACTGAGTGCGAGTGGCTCACATCTATAATCCAAGCTACTCAAGGGGCTGAGATCTTGAGGACAGTGGTTCAAAGCCATTTTAGAAATAACCAGCAAAAACCTGGGCTGGATGCATAGTTCAAGTGGGAGAGAACTAGATAAGCAAGTAAGTCAAGGGAGGTTGAGGCCTTGAGTTCAAACTTCAGAAAAAAATATTAAGCTAGAATTTTTGCATAATAAAGTATACCTATTGCAACCAGGCAACTTGAGTTTGAGTGAATGTAAACACTTGTACAACCATCACCATAAGCCAAATTTAGACATTTCCAGAACTTCTCAAATTCTTTCATACGCTCTTACAGTCAATCTGTTCCCTACTGCCAAGCATCCATTGATGTTCTTAGTCATTCTGGATCAATTTTGCTTATTAGAAGATGTCATATAGAGGCGGTCATGCACTGTGTAGTCTTGTATATCTGTCTTTTCTGTTCACATTTTTTTGAGATCCATCCATGTGGTATCTATCATTTATCTTATTTATTTTAATTGCTGAATAGCATTCCATTGTGTGAATGCAGCACCATGTTTTTCCCATGACCTGTTAATGGGTACCAGGTACTTGAGAGCTGCTGCTTTTGCTAAAAAGCACTGGTCGTCTTGGGCCTGCAAGGTAACTAAAAGCAGGCTGGAAGCGTGAGCCATCTCATGGTAGGCTGGCCTATCCTCAGCACAGTGTCATCCCCACAGTAATTGCAGCAATCAGTATTTGTAGAAATGAGCCTGGCATTTTCCTGAACACTTTGCAAGCATTCTCTTTTAATCTGTCAGAATCTACAGAGCTGAAGACTATGTTTTGCCATCTGCCCTAACTTTGTTTTTTGGACCTTTTTCTCTGGCTTAGCAGAGGTATTACTTTTGCTATCACCTGTCTGTAACATGTCATTTTATACTTCTGTGCTTTGACATGCTTTTGCATCTGTGTTTTATCAATTACTCTCTTCTGGCAACCAACCACAGTCCGTCTTTGCACATCTTTTAGATAATGGAAAATTTCAAGTATATCCCCTTCCTCCAGGAAGACTACAGGTTCCTTTGTTTGCTTGTTTTAAGTTTTACAACCACTTTCGTTCAATTTTGTCTAAAAACCTCTAGAGCAAGAGAGTGCTATATTTTTGAGGCATAGAACAAAAACTTCACATCTTAACACGGTGGCCATGTGGTGTACATCAAGTGCCCAGTTTACAAACTCTAATATAGAACATATTTGAAAAGACTCCCAGCTAATCCACACTGAGAATATTTATGCACTTTTGGGGGGATTTTGGCATGGGTGTTTCTTTTCCGGAACAGGTGGTGAAGCTAAATTTGTTTAGTGTGCTTGACATACTTGGAGCCTTATATTACAAGACTTCAGTGGCTGCAATAAACAGTTCTTCTCTTCTTTGTTTACTAGGACTTGGGACTTTCTCTGGGGTGTTGGGTTTCCATCTCTGCCGCTCCAGCAGGCTGGAAGTCATTTCTGGCCTACATTCTTTCACACAGACAAAGATCTGGGGTTGATTTGGTCTGCAAGCCTGTGACTTGGCTGTGAAGATGTGACTCCTCATTCTGTCACTGGGTCACAATTGATTTTGATAATTCCTTCTGATCCACAGAAACAAAAGAAATTCGAGAAACAATAGACATAGTTTCTTCAAAATTACGTTAAAGCCCAAGGCACTGGTGGCTTATGCTGTAATCCTAGCTAATCAAGAGACTGAGATCTGAATATCAAAGCCAGCCCAGGCAGGGAAATCTGAAATACTCTTATCTCCAATTAACCCCTCCCCTAATAAAAACTGTATTTGGGGTGGTTCAAGTAGTAGAGCACCAGCTTTGATCAGTAAAGCTAAGTGAGAGTATGAGGCTCTGAGTTCAAGTCCCAGTACCAACACTATGTATACATGTGTGCATGTACACACACACACACACACACACACACACACACACACACACACACACACACACACACACACACGGCTTCCTTATAATGTCTGAGGGTCACAATGGTGAGGAAGGGTCTGGGTAAATGTAGAGATTAAAAACAACAACAACAACAACAACAACAACCTGTGTAGAGCCAGGTACCAGTGTCTCACGCCTATAATCCTAGCTACTCAGGAGGCTGAGATTTGAGGATTGTGGTTCAAAACCATCCCAAGCAGGAAACCAGACAGTCTTTGAGACTTTTTTTTTTTTCTCCAATTAACCACCAGAAAACCAAAAGTGGTTTTGTGGCTCAAAGTGGTAGAGCACTAGCCTTGACTAGAAAAAGCTCAGGGACAGCACCCAGACCCTCAAGCGTTTGAAGAGTAACTACTTACTGGATTTGGATATCTTTTGGTTCTGAAAGTAAATGACCATGTTTGTTTGAGTTAAAGCAAAGAAGTGTATTTGCTGAGGTCTTTGAAGGGAGTTGGCTGGTGAGCCAGACCTGATTCTTTCACAGCCTGGACTCTCGGATTGACCACTTTCCAGTTTCAAGCTCCAAGTGTGCTACTGGGGGCTGGGCCTTGGAGAAGCCTTTGCTGTATAGGTCAGAGGTGACCACATCAATGGGTGATCCCAGAGGACTTGAGCTGGAGAGTGTCATTAACATGGTGTTATCACCACAGTTGTTTACAGTTCTTGCTTCCAAGAGCCAATCAGCCGGGAATCAGCCTTTGTCGGCAACTGTCAGGATTGTCCACTTTTGTGGAATGTCCCCTCCCTGTTCCCACTGTCCTTCCAGATGTTGCTATGTGTTTTCACACATGGCTGGGGATCTAAGCTTTCAATGGAAGGTGCTGCGGTTTTGTTTCAGGTCTTACAGTTAACTTGCATTTAGTACTCTCCTGGATGCTAGCTTCTCTGGGCTAGCCATCTGCTTTTGCAAGCAGTTCTGTGGAATGAGTAAGAGACAGGCCTTAGGTTCACACAGACTTGAGTTTAAATAAGACATTGTGATGTTTACAGTATGTGACCTAAATCATGAGTTAGTTATGATATAGATTCAGCTGTTATGACAAAGGCCTAACCAAGTAAAGTGGATTCAGTGCGACACGTTATCTCTTCTCATATAACATACACTTGAGGGTCTATGTGATAACTTCACAGTATCTATTTCTTGTGCCATCAACCCACAGCTACTATCTCATTGTCCAAAATGGTTGCTGAGATCCACTGCCAAATCTGCCTCCCAGTCAGTGGGAAGGGAAGGAAAGACTAAACCCCAGGGCTTCTGGATTGAGTGTTTATGACAGCTTCCTAATATATATGCCATTAACCCCCATTAAGAGAGTATTAAGAAGAGGGGCTTTGGGACATGACTCGATTTATATAAAGTCTTGAGGAGTGGAGTCCTCATGATGGAATTAAGGTCCTTGTAAGAAGAGACTAAAGAGTCTGGTACTCTCTGCTTTCTCTCTCAACCCCTTTCTCTGTCTTTTTTTTGTCTCCGTCTTGTCTGCCTCTCTCTCTCTTCTCTCTCTCCTATTCCTTTCTCCTCCCCTTTCCTACTTCTTTTGTTTCTTCCTCTCTCCCTTCTCCATGTGTTGTCATAGTCAGAAGGCAGCCATCTGCAAAGTAGGAAGAAAACCCTGAGCTGAGCTGCATTTTTGGCAACTTGATCTTGGATGTCTCAGATCTAGAATTATGAGGAATAAATTTCTTTTGAACTATTCAGTCTTCAGTATTTTGTTGGTTAGTTCACATTGACAATGGCCATAAAAACAATCTGGGAAATGTTTTTAGTCAAGTTGTATGACCCAGAGATTTATCACTAACGTGAAGGGAAACAGATGAATTAGTTGCATTTTTTGTGTGTTTTATTTTTTTTTTCTCTAGAAAATGAATTTGACCCCATCAAATTATGAGACAAAGTAAAATAATCTTATAAGCCTTTTTTATGGGATGTAACAACTATTCAATTTACTAATGACTCAAAGAAAATGTAGCTTTTCATAGGTCCTCGTCTTTTATTAGAATGGGTTGTAATAAACAAGTCTTTTGGTGTATGTATTTTTAAAAATCTTTATCTCCAGAAGCTCATCCAATGTCTCACCAAGTGAACTGTCATGTCCCCTTTTATGTCACTGTGGAGCTTTTCCTGCTGACTTGAAGAGTGAGGCTCGAGGTGTTTGTGAAGGGTGTTATAGACCTCGTACCCGAGAGCAGTTGGCAATCTACCCTATCAGGATTTGTCTACTTGGTAGCCTTCATGAGAAACACCATAATTAGGCACTCTAGTTTCTGGAAACAAGAAGAGGTGTTGATTGCTTCTGAGTCTTGGAGATAGAAAATGGTTGCTATGGCTTCTGAGAAGGAAGAAGCAGCCACTAGAAACCTGAGAAGAATGTGATCGCCTTCAGCAACCTGGGACAGAAAGTAGCAGTTGGTATCTGCTGAAGTTGGACTTCCCAGAAGTATTTGGGATCTAAGAAGTGATGCTTCTGTGTGGCTTTGGCTTTTGGAGCACATTTATTTACTGAGTCTGAGGTCTTGATGTGAAACTCAGACCTCTTTCCCATGTACTTCCACCCATTGGAATTGAGTATAATCCAGCTGGCTTTATTACACACATTTTGCATTTAACAATTGAAGACTTGTGTTGACTGGACACTAATGTAGGTTGCTCACCTGTAGCCTAGAGCTGTGACAAGAGTACAGTGATGAGACTGTGTGTGAAGGCAGAGTCTCAAGTACCTGTGAGACCCAGAAGGTCTTCTCACCCCAAATAGGCTGCTAGTCTCCAAGGTTCCCACAGAGCTGGTGGACAATTCCAATCACATTCTACTTCATTGTTCTCCAAACCATAGGAAGTGACATAGTTTAATGAGTAGTGATGACCATTGTTAACAAAGGGAAGTAGCACTAGATTGCATTACAGGTAAAAGAGGGTATGGAGTATGGTTTTTAATTATATATCTTTATGCACACCTGTGTACTGAGTCACGATGTGAATATTATTCCCATTATGAGTCATGGTTAAAAGAAGTTTGAAAGCTCACGGCCTAAGGATATGGTATACCCGTATGGTCGCTGTGGTTTTCTGTGGTTTATTTATATTTTCCCTTGATCTATATAAAACTATAATGATTGGGAGATAGGCACACTGGGTTTTGAAATGTATATCTCCTTCTTTTACAATATGGTCCCAAGTCACACCATCCAGTGTGTTAAGTCCAGTCCACTTCACAAATAATTGAGTTGTACTGTGTGCACAACATCATGTGAAAAGTACTTACGACTGCTTCCCTCCACAAGTCACCAGAGGCTTGCTAGCCCAGGATGGCCTCTGCACTCTTGGCTTTCCTGTCTTAGCCCCTCCAGGGCTGGGAACACAGTTGTATACCATTGTGCCTGGCACCACTTAAAATGAACTTCGCCAAAATAGCAATTACTTTGAATGAAGTACGCTTTCTATTTTATTTACTTATTTGTGTGTTGCTGGTAATAGAATCCTATACTTTCTATATTGAAAGTTATCAACTCTGATGCTGGATTTTTAAAAAAAGGACAAGCCCTTCATACATTGCTGATAGAAATGTAAGTTAATGTCATTTTTCAAGGCAATTGGCTTAAAATTATGGTCACTATAGTTAGTCTACTCCTAAGAATCTATCCTTAATAAAAATCAAATATTTGGGGTTGGGTATGTAGTTCAGTAGTAGAATGTTTGTCTAGCATGTGTGAGGGTTCAATCCTCAAACCATAAAGAAAAGAAGATTTAGACAAATTAATGTATAAATTGTTATTTATAAACAACAGTAATGTAGTTTTTTTGCATTAAAATTAATGACTCATACAGGACTCTGACATAAGAAAACATTACATTTTCAAAAAAACTGCATGATACCATAAAGTATCTAGATGCAATATTAAATGAAAAGAACAGAGTCACATATTGAATAGATATAGTGTGATGGCAATTGTGAAAGACCAAAAATGACCTACTGTATATAGGAAAAAACCAGAAGGAAATCTATCAGTTTTGGTGTTTAATGTTCTCATTGTAGGATTTGGGTGATTTTTAAATTTTTTTTCTTAAAAGTTGAATGTAGTTTATAATTTTTTATGAAATACAATTTTCAGAAATAAGAAATACCATTTAGCCTGGTTCTGGTATAATTCTACTTATAATCCTGCCTACTCAGGGATCTGAGATCCAAGAATCATGGTTTAAAACCAGCCCAGGTGGGAAAGTCCATGAGACTCTTATCTCTAATTAACCACAAGAAAACTAGAAGTAAAGTTGTGGCTCAAAGTGGTAGAAGCACGAGGCTTGTGAAAAAGAGCTCAGGGATGGCACCCAGGCCCTTAGTTCAAGTCCCACTACTGATTGAAAGAATTCATAGAGTCTATGGAAGTTACATGACTGGAAATATACTAGATTGAATGCTCTGTTTTTGGGAAAGCCTTTCAAAGATAAGTGTGTCATGGTGGATTCACTGGGTAGTTCTAACATTTCCCTCTTCTTTACTCTCTGCCAGGGAAAGGCTGTGTGGTATGGTGACAAGAATACCACTTTCAGAAAATAGCTTTTAAGAAGAATCAAAGTGTGAGGTATTTTTAACTAGTTGATACCATCTGTATACTCATTTACATTTCCTGGACTTTGCTTGCCAGGTCAGGCCAACTTGAACTTCATACTTTATCAGAACACAAAAACTAGCTCTTTGACTTAACTGTAGATGTATTTAATTCATTCACGTGATCTTTATCTATATGTCTACTCAGGATAACTTTGCTGAGAGAGACGAAACTGCCTTTGAAAGAGGAACCTATATTTTGTTTTGGTTTTGGCAAACTTTCTAAAGATGGGGAAAAAATAGCAAAGGTTCGAGGGTTTCTTTGATGTCATGGAAACAGTTCAAGGTGATTGACTTACATTATCTCATGGAATTCTCACAAGAATACATTCTATTCGTGTATTAGCTTTGTTTTATATACAAGATACCTGATATCTAAAGAATGTACATAACCTGTGCAGTAATCAAAGTAATTGTCCACACCTAGGAGATTCACTCGGAAGTTTTCCAACCCTTTCCTGCTCAGAATTCTGGTGTGCTCCATCTATGTCCGTTGGGACCACTGTGACATTTGTGGATAGGCTAGGCAATCATTTTTAAGAATTCCAGTGTCAGAAGAGACTTTCTATCATGAGACCATTGCTGTAATGGCCAAATTATTCTGAGTGGATTAGGAATGCCAGATGCCTCCAGGTTCATTCTATTAAAATTAGCTTTGCATATTTCTGCATCACACAGTGAAATCCATGTTTTAATCTCCTTGCAATATCACACACACACACACACACACACACACACACACACACACACACACACACACACACACACACACACGAAAATCATTCTATTGCCAATGAAAAGCTTTCAGGTTTAGTCAAAGCAAGGTCTAATTTCTGGTACTCTTTGGCTCATTAGCTCTTCCAGATGGTGCACGTAAATATGGCAGGAGCTGCAAATTTTGTGAAGGCTGAAATGTAAATCAAGAAATGAGTATTCATTACAATTTGTATGACAAATGGAGAGGCTATAAAGCAAAACAGTGCCTTGCTTCATCAATATCCTCTCATTACTCTTGGGATCCCCTGGAGATTATTTTCAGAAATGGACTCCCTAATTTCGTCAAGGTCAGTTGTCATGCCAATGTTTGGAGATGTCCTCTGTCTCCCTGGATGTGGGTGTGGCAGCTGCATTTGTTCTGCTCGTGATCATCTATGTGCTCCGGTTAACCTTCTTTTTCCTTGTGCGTGCTTGAACTCAGAACCTCACACTTGCTAGGTAGGTACTGTACCACTTGAACCATGCCCCAAACTCTGCTTTCAGATCTTAGCAAAAAAATAGAATGTGGGGAGAGAAAAATGTTAAAAGATTTTGAGGATTGTCTGAGAAGGAATAAGGGGGCTGGTGGCAAATACTTTCACACTCATTCAGTGGGAGCAACTTTCCCTCCTCACCTGATAGGAGTATGGATGGCTGGTGGCTCTCAACTGAGGCCCTAAAGCAACCTTTGTGGCCCAAGGTCACCTCTGAACAACCCATCTAGTGACGGGTGGAGGGCAAAGAATGAGGAGGATGCAGGCCTCTCAGCCCATTCTGGAAACTACTCCTTAACTCAGGACAGCTGAAGGTTACTGCAGTTCCAAAGCACCTGAGAGGGTTGTTTGAGGTCTGTTGTAACTAAATTGCAGTCTCACATTTTGTCCGATTATTTATTTTATTAGCATGTATTAATTGTACAAAGGAGTTTCATTGTCGTATTTCCACACATACATGTCATGAACTTCAACCAAACTCACCCTCTTTATTATACTTAATCCTTCTCTATCACCTATCCTGCCCAATTTTTAATAGAAATTTGGCCCTCAAAAGAAGCAGTAACAATGTGTGGAAGGAGAAAGGGCACTGGTCCAGGAATCTGGAAAACCAGCTTGCCTTGACAAGCCTTGTCTCTCAATAGTGCTCTGAGTTCTTGGGCAAATGATTTTGCTTCCATAATCCTTATTTTGTTAGTATTTCAAGTCTTCTCTAGGGAATATTCTCCCTTGGGCATCTTTTGCTGAAACATCTATTCATTTCTAATGAGAGGGGTTATAACACTTGCCAGGTTCTCAAAGGGCTCCACATATAATCCCAGTCTACTTCCCAGGCTCTGCTAGCCTCTATTCTCGACATCTATGATATCAACTTTTTAGCTGCTCCATATACATTAGAACATATCTTGCTGTGCCTGACCCTGGTGGACTTGTTGGACCAGAGAACAGTTCCATTTCTAGGTTTTCTGAGGAATTGGCATAGTGTTTTCCATCGTGGATGTACTATTTTGATATTTTACTTTCTTACTAATACTGTGAGATCCTTTCCCCCCATATCATCATAAGCATTTTTTGTCTTTTAAAAATTCAGACTAACAGGGTTGAGATGACATTTCATTGTGGCTTTGATTTTAATTCTCTGAAAATTAGTGATGTTGGGCAGTTTTTCATGGATTTAAATCCATTTGGACATCTACTTTTGATAAATGTCTATTCAGGTCATTAGCCCATTTCCTAATCTGATTACATTTTCTGGGTATGTATGAGCCAGTCCTGGGGATTGAATTTAGGTCCTGATGCTGTCCTTTAGCTTTTTCATCCAAGGCTAGTGCTATATTACTTGAGTCCCAGCTTCACTTCCAACTTGTTGGTGGTTAATTGGACATAAGACTCTCTTGGACTTTCCTGCCTGAGCTGGCTTCAAACTGCGATCCTTAGATCTCAGCCTCTCAAGCGGCTAGGATTATAGGCATGAATCACTGGCACCCAGCTTAAAATCCGATTTTTTTCCCGTATTAACTTGATTAGGTTCCTTTCTAGGCATTAATCTCATTTCAGATGAATAGACTGTTACTACCTTGCCCTATTCTAGATGTTGTCTTTTCATGCTGGTGGTTTTTTGTTTGTTTTTGCTACATAGATGCTTTTTAGCTTGAAAGAAACTCTGTTAAATTTTCCTTTTGTTTCCCATACTTTCATCATATCCAAAAATCTTTGCCTAGATCCATGTTCTGAAATGACTTCCACTATGATTTCTTCTAATTTCAGGTCTTTAATTTATTTTTTTGGTTCATTTTGACTTAATTTTGGGGGTGTGGTGAAAAATAAGATTGTAGTTTGTCTCTTCTGCATATGAATAGACACTTTTCCCAGCACCATTTAGTAAAAAAATATTTTCTAATGTTTACTTTTGCTACCTTTGTCACAGATTAGACTGAAAAATATATGTATTTATCTCTGAGTTCTTTATATTATTCCATTGCAGTGCGTATGTGTTTATGCCAGAAACCTATTGTTTTACTTACTATAGTTCTATGATGTGTTTTGACATCAAGTGTTGTCTCCAGCTTTGTTCTTTCTCTGTGGCTGTTTAGGGTCTTTGTGATTCCTTATAAACTTCATTTGTTTCTGCTTTACTTATTTCTGTGAAGGCTGTCTTTGGATTTGATAGAAATTATATCAAATCTGTAGGTTTCTTTAGGTAATATTAAGTTTAACACTATTAAAATTGCCAAGCTAGGTATGGTGACTCCAGCTTATATTCCTAGAAACTTAGGTGGTAGAGATGGGGGACTGCAGTTAGAGGCTTACCTAGGCAAAAAGATGGTCATGAGACTCCTTTTCAACCAATAATGGTACAATCACATATGCCTAGTATCCCTAGTGACAGAGATAAGTATAAAAATCAAAGTTTAGGCCAGTCTGGGCATCAAGGAGACTATCGTAAAATAACTTATGTGGAAAGGTACAAGAGGTATAGTTTAAGTGGTAGAGTACCTACCTAGCAAGAATTCTCAACGAAGCTACCTGGCCCGAGCCTTTTCTTTGTGTAAAGATTTTTGTTCATCAATTTGTTAACTTCCAGTTATTGATCTCTTCAGGTTTTCTAGGTCATTGTGACTCAATCTTGGTAGATTATATGCTCCTAAGAATTTATTCATTTATATTACCTAGTTTATTGTTGAATAACTTCAGAATTTCTGCTCTTTTTCATACTCAGTTCGTATTTCTGCCAATATGATCTCTTTTTTCATATATTGTTTTCCAGATTTCATCTAGTCTTTTATTTTACTTCATTAAGGATCGTTATGACAGTTATTTTAAGTTCATGTACAGATAGCTGTTAGATCTACATTTCTTCTAGGTTGATTTGTAAAGTTTTATTTTGTACTTTTTTTTTTTACTTCTTCATGTTTCTCTGCTTCTTTGTATGATTCATATGACTTAAACATCTGGAAAAGCAGCCAAACTTTTCAATCTTTGCATGCTGGTTTCATAAAGGAGATGTCCTTCATCAATCAGCCCAACTGGAGCTCTTAGGATTTCTCAAATCTTTCTTGATCTCTTCCCCTTGGCATCTGTAAAGCTTCAGTAATGTGTTGTTTCTCTTTGTTTTCAGCTACTTCCAAAATCACAGCTTCTAAAATCTGATAGTGATCTTGCCAGTGTTTAGATCATGCGAGAAAGAAACTAGGTCCACAGATAATAAACTAGACTGGCCAGCGCTCTGAGTGCAAAGTCTGTTTTGTTTTTGTTATGAGGAAGGAATCATGGTATGGAGATTTCCTCCCAGTTGTACCCTTTTATATAGGTGGAGGGACATGAATCTGTGTACCAAGATAGTCTACCTTTTTGCTGGAAGCTTTCTTTATTTTGCAGTGGCCTGGGTGCTGTAATGTCTTATCTGAGCTCTAGTGTTCTTGGTTGCAATATGCAGTTGTTAAGTTAGTATCTCTGGGGATAAAATTTGTTCGGCAAAAGGAAGAATGTAGAAGTCCATCAGAAGCCTATCAGAAGATAGCCTCGGTTGGAGAGGCTTTCATTTTTGAAAATGTTTACTGTGGCAAAGTACTCCATTGATGGAAATTCTCCAGTTTGGACTGAGCTGTCTGACAATTGCCTGGATCTGAGTTTTAATAAACATGACCAGGGATTCTGACTCATGATCATCTTCTTTTTTTTTTTTTTTTTTTTTTTTTGTCGGTCGTGGGGCTTGAACTCTGGGCCTGGGCGCTGTCCCTCAGCTCTTCAGCTCAAGGCGAGCACTCTACCACTTGAGCTACAGCGCCACTTCCGGTTTTCTGGTGGTTTATTGGAGATAGGAGTCTCATGGTCTTTCTTGCCCAGGCTGGCTTTGAACCGCGATCCTCAGATCTCAGCCTCCTGAGTAGCTAGGATTACAGGCGTGAGCCACCAGCGCCCGGCTTCATGATCATCTTCTATGGAGGCTAAAAACGAATGGATGGACTACCACATTTAGAACAGCACACAATGAGCTGGATACTGGTGGTTCATGCTTATAACCTTAGCTACTCAGGAGGCTGAGATCTGAGGATTGTGGTTTAAAGCCACCCTGGGCAGGAAAGTCAGTGAGATGCTTATCTCTAATCAAATACCAATAAGCCACAAGTGGAAGCTCAAGTGGTAGAGCACCTGCTCTGAGCAAAGAAATGCCAAGTGAGAGTGCAAGGTCCTGAGTTCAGGCCTTAGTGAAGGTGCGTGCACACACACACACACATACTAGCATTCAGTGTTGAGAAATAGACAACAAAATATATTAAAATGAAGTAACTACCAGAAGTGTCTGTATGACACAGACTTAATAAAGCCCTACTGAATAATAGAGGATGCATGGAGAAAAATGGATGCAAAGGATAGCTTCTTTTCTATATGCTAGTAGATCCTCTGCAGAGATCTATGAAGTCCATCACGAAGTGTGATGGAGATGCCTTGGTGTGTGCTGGAGACCACATTTCCCGTGGAATGGCCTCTTCCTTTTCACTTGTTTTAAATGGGAGGTTTAGATTTAGGGGCCCTGTGGCGGCTATTACTTCCTCACAGTAGGGTTCTAAATAGCTTAGGATTTCTCGTAGTCCTTGTTTTAGACTTATCTAATCATATGTATCCCAGTTAATTGTTTGGGTTTCACTGAAACAAAATTTTCTGAAGACCACAAAAATGTCAACAACCTATTTCCCTATCAACCTGGTTTATTTTAGTGACAAATGTCCAATATTTCTATCCATTCATTTTCTGCCAGTCAGTCAACCTAAGGAAGGCATCCATGATCTTTCCCTTCTTCATACTTTTAAAATGAGACACACAGGAATCTCTAGAAACATACAACTGTTTTTGCTACGTAACAATAAAGAAGCATTTTGTCTTTCTTTTAATTTTAATTGTCCTTACGTCCTTCACACTGTCAGAAATGCTGAGATTATCTGAGTTATTAAGAATGAGTTTCTTTGGCAGCTGCTTCCTAGCTCTTAACTTAGCCCAGTCTCTGATCACGGTGCCCAGCTCCCAGGCTGTGCCTGTGGGTCCTTTATAATGATATCTCCACAGCATGGCCAGGGAGGCTGACACTGAACAGAATCATTGAAGCACTTCCTGTAATGTTCAGACTGTTGTGTTGTTGACATTCGTGCATGTGTTTGTCATCGACACACAGGCTTCCCTTCCAGCTGGAAAGCTTTGCCTTTCATCTAGAAGCTGTTTAAAGGAAATGTTCCTACTTATCTAACTCAAAGCCAGGGAGAATGGATGGGAGGGAGGAGTTTGTTTGCCCACATCTTCAAACACACTGTTTTGGAGATGCCAGCAGGACTGTTTTAATTTGCTTCCCACAAAGGCAGACTTCTGTTGCTTTTACCCAAGATCCTGACAGAAGAGTGTTTGTCTTTAATGTCAGGAGAGGAGATAGTGCAGCTGTGTTTATGGTGGGAGTTACCTGTAATTTATGCTCTAACTTAAACATTTAGGCAGATTTAGCTATTTCCTTTTACATAAAGACTTGAATTCTTTATTTCTTTTCCTTTTCTTCTCCTTCCCTTCCCAACCCCTTTCTTCTCTTCTTTCCTTTCCCTTTCCTTTCCTCCTATAAGGTTCTCTCTCTCTTTTTCCCATTCCATCAGGAAGGCAGTTGGATAAATAGGACTTTTGTGGTAGGCAAAGTTGGAATTTTGAAATGTCAGCATTGTGGAAAGTAAGCATATCCTTAATTCAGTGTCAAAATCGTAATGTAATGAATGAGGGAAAATTAAATTACACTGACCACCTGAATGAAGTTTCTTAGGAAATGTGTGAGACACCAGATGATCATGCTATGATCTTTCCTTCTCACTACCCTGCTTCTTACTGGTTTAGAAAGTTGGGTCATGCTAGATGTTATTATCATGAAAAATTGATAGAATTCTTCCAAGAATGTTGGGGAAAATGAGTTGGGCCAAAGTTATTTAGATTTTTGAGATTGGGAATGGGGTTTAAGGGTAGTAGTTTTAGACAAGTACCAGTGGTTTTTACTTCACATCTTTCAAATGAGAGCTTCAAGAATTACAAGAAATTGATGTTTCTATTAAATATAAAATTCCTCCCCCTCCCCCTCCCCCTCCTCCTCCTTCTCCTTTCTTCTTCTTTCTTCTCCTTTCTTCCTTCTTTTTATTCTTTTCTGTCTTTTTTTTTCTCTGCTGGTACTGGGGCTCAAACTCTGAGCCTGGGCACTGTCTCTGAGCTCCTTTTTGCTCAAGGCTAGTACCCTACCACTTCAGCCATAGTGTCACTATGATTCTGTGATTAATTAGAGATAAGAGTCTCATGAGCTTTCATGCCTGGGCTGGCTTTGAACTGCAATCATCATATGTCAGCCTCCCAAGGATTACAGGCTTGAGCCACTAGTGCCCGGAATTTTCTTCTTTTCATTTTTAGTAAAGGAGCAAACTATTACCTTATGTCTTGAACCTTGAAATGGAGATCTAAAGCATCATTATCAAAATATCTACCCCCTCTCCTGCCCTTCCAAGGTAGCCCTTGGACTGAGGTCTTGCTACTCTGTCTTTCTGAAAGTAAGACTTGTAGCTCTAAATGACCACACGCTGCTTGTTCGTTGAGACAGTATCTTGTTAACTTTTTGCTAGGCTGGCCTTGAACTATGATCCTTCTAGCTTTGCCTCACAAGCAGTTAAGATTATAGACATGAGCTTCCATGCCTGACTTCTCAGTATTTACTTTTTCATAATTTTTTAAAATATTAATACCAACACATGAATTTCTTACTATTATCTGGGAAGTTTAGAGGAAAAACATGTTCGTCCATCCTCTGTTACAGGAAACCAAAGTCTTTTGTTGACATGTATCTTTAAGCTTTTGTCTCTTAAAAACTAACTTTCCCTGAAAAGTTTACTTGAATCTCCAAAGGAACAGTGAAGTATAACATTAGTTATCCATCAGTTCAGCAGACATTTACTGAGTTCCATATGTGGGAATTGTGGAAAAGAGATAAAGAAGATAATGAGAGCTATGCCTATATAAGTATGCTTAATGAACTATTAGTGCTTTACTAGACCAATAGGCACAATTATTACTGACTACAGATATCATTTGAAAGATAATAAGACCCTTTGAAAAAAGTCTAATAGTGACATCTGGTCTGACTCAATATTTTTGAGCCTACGGTGATGCATTGTAGTGATGTTGATACCCAAATTTTCCTAAGTTCTGAGTACCGGCTAGTAGAATTTTCACTGGTTTGTACTGTTCAAAGCCCTTAGCCGGACCCTATTTGATCATTTATTTCTCTAGTTCTCTACAGGCAGCAGCATCCACAGGGGATAGACACTCAATATTCTTTTGCCATAACCAAGTTATCAGCAGAGTGGCGGCTTATTTGGTTGTAGGATTTCTGTGCTTACATAGAAGCTCATCCTGTCCTCATTTTCTCTACAGAATATTTCAGAATTGATAGACAAGTGCTCCTAGGCAACTTAGAAAGCACCAGCCAACACCTTTTAGGTTCTGTAAAGTTGGCTTAAATTTATTTCAGTTATTATTAAAACCATTTGCTGGTGATAAAAGGGCATTTTTTTCTGGGACAGTAATTCCCAGCTATTCCACAGAAAAGTACAGCTTAATCTAAGTCATGGTTGGTAATGTGTGAGTATATCTAGATTTCTAGAGGGTTTGGTTCCAGTATATCCCTTCTCCACAGTGAAATGTAATTTCATCTGTACTTTGTCCTATTTCCTTAAGAGGAAATGCTACTGCCTTTCTTTGGACTATGCACATTTCTTGCTTCGGAGTTATCTTTAGTATTTAAAAGATGGAGGCTGTGTGTATTTATGTTTGATGCAAAATTTTAATGTAATCTTTGTTTTTCTTCTGCTCTTCTTCAAAATAAATTAAGCAGAGCCTTTTGCAATATTTTGCAGTTGGAAAGTGCTGGTACAGAATTATGCTGTTTATGTGAAACTTCCTTGAATCATCCTTGAAACATCCACGATCCCACTGGAGATTCCGGGTCTTACTGTTAATACTTCTTATCTTTCTAATGCCTGTAAGTGTAATACTTGAAAATCAGCTTAGATTGAAGTGAACCACATGTTTTATTGGCTCAGTAAAACATCCCCAGCTAGCTAGCTATAAAGGTCAGAATAAAAATTGCAGTCTGACTCTTCAAAATACTTTAAAATGATTAAAAACTGGTTCACTAATAAGTAAGGAAAGTAGAGTGACATGTTGAAGGGTAACAGATGTGGAGTAGCTAACAGCAACAGGAATCTGAGGAGCAACCTGTGCACAGCTATCAGTGTAAGGGGAACTACACACTGGAATGTAAGATCGCCCTGTTATCTGCTGAGGCTTTCAGGCTGTTGATAAACAGGGAGGCCCAGTGCTCAGGAGAGTCTGCTGTCTTGTTCTGTTTGGGCTGCTATAACAAAACAGTGTGGTTTGTAAACAGCAGAAAAATTTCACAGTTCAGGAGACTGGAAAGTCTACAACCAAAGTGCTGGCAGAACCAAAGTGCCGGTGGAAGTTTACACCACCAATTCAGCATCTAGTGAGAGTTCACTTTCTTCTAGCTACTGGGTTCATAGATGCCATCATCTTGAATCCCCCCATGACAAAAGGAAGCTCTCTAGCTTCTCAATCTCTCTCTGTCTGTCTCTGTCTGTCTCTGTGTCTCTGTGTCTCTGTGTCTCTGTCTATCTGCTGATACTGGGGATTGAACTCAGGGCTAGAGTATTCTTCCTTAGGTTTTTTTTTTTTGCTCAAGGCTGGTGTTCTACCACTTGAGCTATAGCTCCACTTCCAGCATTTTGCTGGATATTTAGGCCTGGGTTGGCTTTGAACTATGATCTCTTCAGATCTCAGCCTCCTGAGTAGCTAGGATTAGAAGGGAAAGCCACTGGTCTCTGGTCTTGGGGGAAGGGTCCCCTTAATAAAAACACTGTGATCCTATTTAGAGAACCCCTTCTCAATATTAGTATATTTGTAAGGTTTCAATAGTAGAATCTGGGGAGGTCACAAATTGTCAGACTGCAGCAAGAATAAACTGATTACTAGAATGGTGAGAGACTAAGAATTAAGCTAAAAGACCATTGGAGCAATTCTCTCATGCAGTGCCAGTGAAGACATTTTGTCAGTGTCTTAAAAACATTGATAGTATTTTTGCTCTGATCAATTAACTGAATTTTCAAGAAAATATATTAGGAAGATAAACACAAATACATGAAAAGGTTAATATACTACTAAGATTTTTCATTTATAGTAATCAAAAATTGGAAATCTAATTACTTGCAAAGGATTAATATGGTAAATAAAGGCACAAACTGTATTTATCAATACCATAGACCATAGTTATCTATGACAATGGTATAGATAATAAAGACCATGTTTTTAAGAAAATACATTTTTCATGTTTAATGAAACAGGAAAACATGTCTGTTATATTCAATACTATATAATATTATAATGTATCATAGTTTGGTTTTTAAATTTTATAATACCTATAAGCACATTCTTCACTCATTCACAATGTGCTTATAGCTATATAATATCCTCTTAAGATGATATATTATTGTTGCCATACAAATGGAATAATCATTATGAAAATCAATGTCAGTTTATTAATTAGTTAAATATTGGCCTACTACATGAGCTAGAAATGGTATTCCTAGGTACTTAGCAAAAAGAAATAACAACAAAAAATCACATGCAAATTAGTAAGGTATCTTTATCACCTAGTGAATAGCTAAACTATGGAATATGATGAGTAAAAATTACTTAGAAATACAGAAGGAATTATTTATTTGCAAGATAATATGTCTGAATCTTTTTTTTTTTTGGGTCCGGTCATGGGGCCTGAACTCTGGGCCTGGGCACTGTCCCTCAGCTCTTCAGCTCAAGGCTAGCGCTCCACCACTTGAGCCACAGCACCACTTCTGGCTTTTTTCTTTTTGCTTATGTGGTGCTGAGGAATCAAACCAAGGGCCTCATGCATGCAAGGCAAGCGCTCTACCACTGAGCCACCTTCCTAGCCCCATATATCTGAATCTTAAATGTACTTTGCTAGTTGAAAGAAGCTAGATGTAAAAGGCTACGTATGAAAGTGGAGATGTGGGTCAAGTGGTAGAATGCCAGTTCTAGCCCTACTACCAGCATTAAAAAAGGCTACATATTATATAATACAATTCATATGACATTTTGGAAAAGCAAAACTATAAGAATGCAAAGTAAAAGTAGCTGCCATGAGTAGAGAGAGTGTATGTGGTTGACTCGAAAGGAATACTTTAGGGCTAAATACAAAAAAAAACTGTATGCAACTACTACTGATAGTAAAATTATATGGGTTAGAATTTCTGAGCTTGCATTGTATTGTGCTGGGATTGAATAAATATACTAAATGCATAGTATGTAATAAGAACCATTCTTTTCATTATTAGAGAAAGGTGGTTACATAACAAAAGGTAAAGGAAGGCTGTTCTAGGACTATGGTTAGAGGTATTAGTTTAAAATCACATACACACCCATACAGAGTGAGTGATAGAGGGAGAAAGAGAGGGAAGAGAGGAGAAGTAGTGGGAAGGGAAAAACAGACATAGAGAGAAGTTTGTGAGCACTCAAGAGTCCATTGTAACAGTGAGCTCACATAGAGCTTGTCTAAATCCCATATTGTCATGGTATGAGTCAGTGTTCCTTGGAGAAGTGATTGATTGACTTCAGACCTGGGGCAAAGCAAATGCAAGATGAACCTGGAACTTTTTGTGACAGAAAATAAAATGTTAGAAAAGAAAAAGAAAAAAGAAAGAATGAAAGGAAGAAAGAATGGAAAGAAAAGCAAAAGAAAGAAGAAGAGAATGGGAGCCTGTCAAAAGAACGCAGGAGCCAATCTGAAAGAGTGCCCAAGGGCCAAGGGGAAACAAAATGAATATTATTGAACTAGAGTCACGGAATCAGGTAAATACCTATGGGTCTATACTGATAGAAATAACTGAATAAATATGAAAGAATGAACAGCCTTTCTCAATAGAATGTTTTAATTAATAAGGAGTTTGATTAATTAATGGAATGAGGATATAGAAAAATGATATAGAATGCCAGGGTGAAAATTGCTTCAAGCAAAATCTACCAATAGATGCTAAAGTTAATGGGGGAAGGTTTGAGAAAGAAAGAATATTTTTCTCCATCTCATGGTATCTTCTGAAAAATTTTATTGGAGGATTATGAAGAGGAAAAATAGTTTACAGTGGAAAACCCAACAGACATTATTTTAGGCAAGTGATCCAACTTAACATTTCTAGTAATAAGTGATGTCAACACTGTGTTGCTCACAGTTGACATTCTGAAAAGAGACAGTACTTCTTGCAGTTATTAGCCAAAATGAAATAGCACAAAACCAAACAAAACCCTCTGTATCTAGCCATGACAAAACATTAGGCTATTTAAAGGGTATTTAACAAAATAGCTGACAGTGCTTTTCACATATCTCAAGGTCATGATGGACAAAGAAATACTGAGACACTGCAATAGAATGGAAACAAATGAGACATGACAATTGATGTAATATGAGATCTTTGACTGGATTTTAGAATAGAAAAAGACTATGAGTAAAGGGGTAGCTTAACTACCCCAGTACCGAACTAATATTAAATCACTAGCTTTGGTAATTCTATTGTGCTAAGTGTTGTCATTAGTGGGAGCCGGTGAAGAGTTGTGGTAGGCAAGATTTTTTCCGCATCTTTCCAGAGATGTTTATGTCTTCATGTGTTATCAAATGGCCATCTCTCAAACGAAACTTCTTAGCTTAAATCCCAGCCCATTTACTTACAAGCTATGTGACTTAAGTAAGATAATCTATCTCTTCCCACCTTAATTTACATTCTACTATAAAGTTGGATTATTAGTGATATAAACTCCAAAGGTGTACAGTTTCATAAGGGGGATAAAATGAAACCGTTTATCTTAAGTACTTAGAACAACGCCTTTATAAAGTAAAACCTTAATAATAATTAGCTTTTCTATTATTATTACATTTTATTTTATTTAAAATATGTGTGTGTATGTGTGTGTGTGAGAGAGAGGGAGGGGGAGGAGGGAGAGAGAATGAATACCGGGGCTTGAACTTGGGGCTTCAAGCTTTGCTTTTTCTCTTGAGGTTGACTTGAGCCACACCTCTACTTCAGGCTTTTTGGCTGGTTAATTGGAGATAAATCTCTTGGACTTTTCTGCCCAAGCTGGCTTTGAGCCATGATCCTCAGATCATAGCCTCCTGAGTAGCTGGGATTACAAGATGAGCCACCAGCACCCAGCTAATATTTACATTCTAAATACAATTTATTACATTGTAATCATCTCTATATTTACTTACCAATACTGTAAATGTTACTCTTGGTAATAAAGAGACGTGTACAACCTCACTTAATAGGTACATACCCTATTCCATCATTTGAATCCATTATTCATGCAGCCATTTTTCTGTGTCTGTATAATATTATAGTCCACAGGAGATGGGACTTTTTTTTGTTGTTGGTCATGGGGCTTAAACTCTGGGCCTGGGCACTGTCCCTGAGCTCTTAAGCTCAAGGCAAGCACTCTACCACTGAGCCACCTTCCCAGCCCTGAGATGGGACTTTTCTAGAGGTCTAGTACAATGCTGCCACAAAGTAGGTACCTAATAAACAGGGATGAATTGAATGAATAAACATTGTTGATGTTGTTTCCAAGTGTTCATTATTATTTATATTTTTAGAACATTTCCCTTTACTTCTAGGAACTTTTGAAATTTCCCTGCGCAGTAATATGAAACCTAGTCATTTTTTAAGAACCAAAATGTAACTACCACACCGATGTATCTAAGGACATCCAGTCCTGCTGCTAAAGCAAAGAGGCATGGTTATATTTAAAATAATAACTTAAAATGTCTCTTTCATGAAATTGTTTTCAAAGAGTGTTTTACCGTGTGGGTAAGTTTGAACAAAAATTGCTCAAATTAACTCCAAGTACAATGATACACATGATGTTTTGATTAGACATATGAAATTCATTTAGTCAAAAGAGACTTGGAGTAGGAAAAATGCAACTTGGTAAGAAAAAAAAAACCCTTGCCATTACTGTAATGATGGAGTCATTTCCCAAGACCTAATCACATACACATTTAGAAGAAAGCATTTTATATTCCTTCTAATAGCCACATCTGGTGACTTTCTGCCTATTCCAAAACAGCTTCATTCTGCTTTCAAAATTCCATTTCGTGTTATATGAATCTGTAAAGTTGCTCATGGAGATTTAGGGAACTTGGAACGATTTCAACTTAAAAAGTATGCTACTATTACCTGATTCCTGGAAATAAAATAGCAATGAATGGAAAGCTAGGATGATTGAGGCTGGGAGAGTCACTTTACATGTTGTCATGGTGGGGTAAATACCTCAGGGATTTCTTTAAGGAGTGACAAGCTAAGCCAGCAGAACTTACTGACTAGAAGAAAGACAGATGGACTATCTATCCTGAAGATAAGGATTGCCCACACAAGGGGGACAGCTAGACTCCAGCTAAGAATAGATCCATTGAGAATGTGTCATAATAGTGTACTTCCAGATAGACTCTGTGTGTGTCAATGTGTGTGTGTGTATGTGTGTGTGCCTGTTTAATCACTAAACTGAAATTTGAGCCATGTAGTCTAAACTAGTTCTCTACAGACAATATTCCAGCAACTTCTGACTTGAGGATCAGCTTCTTATGTTTGTGTGTGTTTTGGTCCTGGGGCTTGAAATCAGGCTTTGGTCACTGTCCCTGAGCTCTTCTTTGCTCCAGTCTAGCGCTCTGTCACTTGAGCCACAGCAATACTTCAGGTTGTGTGTGTGTGTGTGTGTGTGTGTGTGTGTGTGTGTGTGTGTGTGTGTGTGTGTGTGGTTAATTGGAGATAAAAGTCTTATAAACTTCTCTGTCACTTGAGCCACAGCAATACTTCAGGGTGTGTGTGTGTGTGTGTGTGTGTGTGTGTGTGTGTGTGTGTGTGTGTGTGTGTGTGTGTGTGTGTGTGTGTGTGTGTGTGTGTGTGTGGTTAATTGGAGATAAAAGTCTTATAAACTTTCTTGCCCAGTCTGGCCTGGAACTGTGATATTCAGATTTCCACTTCCTGCATAGGTAGAATTACAGGTGTGAGCCACCAGCACCTAATTTAGACCAACTTTTAAAAAAAATTTATTTTTATTTTATTTTATTTTGTCTGTTGTGGGGCTAGATCTTAGGGCCTGGGTGCTGTTCCTGAGGTTTTTTTGCTCAAGGCTAGCCCTCTACCATTTTGTCCACAGCTCCACTTCAGTTTTTGGTTGGTTAATTGGAGTTAAGAGTCTCCTAGACTTTCCTGCCTGTGTTGGCTTCAAACCTCGATTCTCAGATTTTAGCCTCCTAAGTAGCTAGGATAACAGGTGTGAGCCACAGTGCTGAGCTTAAATTTTTATTTTTATTTACTGTGAAAGCAATAATCTCTGAATAACTTATTGCTACCAAAACTGAGGATTTGATAAGAGACTCTGGAGACTGTGTATGTCAGACAATTAGCTAGATATTGTAAGAAGAAGCATTGCATTGGTATTGTGTCCTAACATCTACTTATATCCTAAGTGAATGACAGAGTAGTGGAATGTAATGTTTCTTCTCCTTCACCTTGTCCTTGTTTCATTTGTCTCTTAGTTTTGTCTTCTACTTCTTTCTCCTCTTCCCTTAATATTCTCTACTCCCTTCTCCCTCCCCCAACTACCTTCATCTTTCTTTCCTTAGTTTTTGTTTCTTCTCACTCAAACAATTTTTACCTTCCCACAGAACTTAGTAGTTGTGAATTTGAGGTTTATTATTTGTAATTCTTAAAATTTTTTATTGTTATTATAAAGGTGATGTTCAGAGGGGTTACAGTTACCTAAGTTAGGTATAGAGTACATTTCTTTTTGGATACTATCACTCCTTCCCCTGCTGTCTTCTAATTTTTCCCTCCTGTCCCCACCCACAGGTTGTATAGTTCATTTTCTTTTTTTTTTAATTGTGAAAATACTGTATAGAGGGGCTACAATCACATGAGCAAGGAAATGAGTACATTTCTTATCAAGCATTGTTGCCTCATCCTTTGTTTCCCCTACCATCCCTGCCCTCCCATCTCCACAACTACATTCTCCCCTCCCCCTGCTGCCCCCGCCTAAATTGTAAAGTTCATTTTTCAACATAGCATCTTGTACATCTCATTGTTGCAGCCTCATTGGGTCAGCCTGTATCCCTATTTAAACAACTTGTGTATAGTTCATTTTCAACATAGTCAAGTGTGGGTTTGTTTACCCTTTGTCCCTTCATTTCTGTGCCCCCCATTACACTCCCAAAGACAGATAAAGGAAACAAACAAGATAAAAAGAGAAGAAAAAATGGTAACAAAGAAAAAGACCTTTTGTTTCCATATCCTGGAGTTGTGATTCTTTTTGTTTGTTTGCTTTTTGTTTTTGTCGATTATGGGGCCTGAACTCTGGGCCTGGGTGCTGTCCCTCAGCTCTTCAGCTCAAGGCTAGCACTCTACCACTTAAGCCAAAGCATCACTTCTGGCTTTTTCTGCTTATGTGGTGCTGAGGAATTGAACCCAGGGCCTCATGCATGCAAGGCAAGTGCTCTACCACTGAGCCACCTTCCCAGCCCTGGAGTTGTGATTCTTTAAATAGTTTGAGAATGTTTATTTTTCTAAGGACAAAATTGTGTTCCACCTTTTCTGAACTAAGTTCCATGATTTAGTAGAAAGCACTGAAAGAGTCTGACCTAACAAGTCTTAACAAATCATCTCCTCCTCCTCCTCCTCCTCCTCCTCTTCCTCCTCCTCCTCCTCCTCCTCCTCCTCCTCCTCCTCCTCCTCCTCCTCCTCCTCCTCCTCCTCCTCCTCCTCCTCCTCCTCCTCCTCCTCCTCCTCCTCCTCCTCCTCCTCCTCCTCCTCCTCCTCCTTCTTTTTAAGTTGTGAGGCTTGAACACAGGGCCTGGGCACTGTTCCTGAGCTCTTTTGTTCAAGGCTAGTGCTCTACCACTTTGAGTCACAGTTCTACTTCTGGCTTTTGAGTGGTTAATTGGAGGTAAGAGTCTCATGGACACTTGTCTGCCTGAGCTGGCTTTGAACTGCCGTCCTCAGATCTCAGCCTCCTGAGTTGCTAAGATTATAGATGTGAACCACCAGTATCCAGTTAGAATTCTTTCGATAAAATTTTTCTCTTTATACTAGTCAACCTTGAAGGAAGAAAGATTTCTTGTTTTCCTAAAATTGTTCATGATAAGAAGCTGATGCTGCTCTCTCAGAAATGTTCATTTTCCAGCTTTCTGTTTCAGTGGATTTTTTAATAGACCAATTCTTTCTATGTCTTTTAAATTCCCTCCTCTCCCCTTCCCTTCCCTTTCCTCCCTCCCCTTCTCCTCCCCTCTCCTCCCTCCTTCTCCCTCCCTCTCACCTTCTTCCCCTTGCCCCCCCTACTCATTTCCCCTCTCTCTCCCTCTCCTTTTCGCTCTTTCTCCCTCCCTCTCACCATCTCCCCCTCCTTCTCCCTCTTCCTCACTCCCTCTCTCTCTTCCCATCCTCCCCTCACTCCCCCCTCCACTCTCCCTTTCTCCCTCTTTCTGACTCACTTTCTCTCCCCTTTTCTCCCTTCTTCTTCTTTCCTCTCCCTTTCTCTTCTCTCTCCTCTCTCCTTTGTGGTCCTGGGAATGGAAGCAGGATTTAGCATGTACTGGGCAGGCACTGTACTTCAGAGCATCCCCAGTTAAGCAGTTAAGTTTGTATTTATTTATGTGGGCCTTAGAAAATGGAGCAAATGGGCAAATGGCCTCCTTGTAATGATACGTGAAATTCTAGAAGGTAGCTGGGAGGCTGTCTCTTCCACAGTGCTGCAGCCTTATGGACAGAGCATGCATGGTGGAGCCTGACACTGATCCGGACAAAGCACGTCTACCCCCTTAGCTTCTATTTCCTCATTTCTTAGGTGACCTAGATAGCTGAGTCTGCAACCACCGTTCATTTTTGCATAGGATAGTCTAGACAAAAAAGAACAAATGCTTAACAAACATGTGTTTTTAGGTTTGGATGCAAAGCTGAATGAAGAGGGATGTGTGTGTGTGTGTGTGTGTGTGTGTGTGTGTGTGTGTGTGTGTGTGTGTGTGTGTGTGTGTGTGTGTGTGTGTGTGTGTGTGTGTGTGTGCGGGCGCGCGCGAGCGTAAGGACAAAAATGCAATACATTCTCTTTTGGCCAAGTGGTCAGTATGCCTTGTACTTAGTATTTATGTTTGTATTTTCCTACAGCATACAGAAAGCTCTCAGCAACCAAATGAGGAGATACATGCCTGTAATCCTAGCTACATGGGAGGTAAAGACAGGAGGATCATAGTTCCAGGCCAGTCCAAACAAAAAATTTAGTGAATTTCTATCTCAAAAACAAGCTGGGTATAGTGGCATACAACTGTGGTCCTAGCCACTGGGAGGTGAAGACAGGAAGATCACAGTCAGAGGTAGTCTGAGGCAAAGTTAGCATGAGATGCTATAGGGGCCAGAGACTAAAAGCAAAAGGGCTGGAGTAGAGCTACTGTGGTCAAGTGCCTGCCTAGCAAACACAAGGCACTGAATTCAATCACTAGTACTGAAAAACAAGTAAAAATCCCCCAAACAAATGCCCCAAATGAATAAATAAATAGGTCTGAGCAACAGGAAACATTTATAAATCATTTGTCCCACTTGTCAAAACTCCTTAGTATTTTGAACAACTCCAGTGAAGTACATGGGTCACTTGGATCGGTAACAGCAATGATCCAGTCACTGTGAGATCTTGGTATGTTATCTGCTTCACTAAATCTATCTTCTTAATTGAAAGACAGAGGGATGATTCCTACCTGAAGGATTGTGGGTAGTGAGATGACATGGGAGAAATAGCCTTGCACAGTGTCTAGTAGAACCTAGGAGGCACTTTCAGGAAGTATTAACTCTTTTCCTATTACCAGACATTTTCTTCCAGGTTTTATCTGTTGCAATTTGTCTTTCTCAGCCTTGGATAGAGTGCTCAAACAGAGACAGAACTGAGAAAATGGATATTTTTATGAATGAAGTGTTGTAAGGTATTTCCAGTATTGTTGAAACAGAAAGCAGAGATGAAAGACAGCACGGAGCACAGATTAAAACTGTGGGTGGCCAGTCTTCAAGGAAACCAAGAAAATGGAAGAGCAGCCAACTTTCCTCTTGGTTGTCCATAGAAGGGACTACATGGCATGACAACATATCTCTAGTATCTGGAAGCATGAAGAACTTCTGAGTTCCTGGCAGCTAGGCTGTGAGTAGAATCTGAGCCTATTTACTGGAGTTTCTTTACCCAGCTTTAAAAGGGGAATGGCAGTTAGATAGGATAATGAAGGCAATGAGCGGAAGGTCTGGGGGGCTACAGTTTGCACAGTTTTCTTGCATGTTTACCAAGTTTGCTCCATATGTCAAGAATGCAGGGCCACCATTGCTTTATGTCCAAGCCACTTCTCAAACTGTCTGCAATGGGCAGCCTTTGAGGGATGCAGCAATGTTCTCCCTGTGAAACCAAGAGGTGGCTTGCTTATTACTATAAAATGGCGAGTCTCCCAAGTCCAGTGCTCCTTTCTTGTGCACAGGCATGCAAGTAGGCTCTCCATGTAGGACTTGGAAAGTAATCTGAAGTGGGCTAAGTGTCAGATAGTTTGTGTGGTTTGCTGTGCTGTGAACAAAAAAACTTCTTTGCCATTGAACCAGAAATCCTACGTCTCCTACAAGCATCTCTGAAACCGTAACAGGACAACCTATTGAACTGTAGAAAGCTTAAAATCCATTTCCAGACTACGACCTTAGTAAAGAAATATAGAAATATAGAAGTTTACAGAAATGTTTGGAAAAATTTGGGTCTTTCATCAAAGCACTGTCTTTTGCTCTACCCTCCATGAAGTTGCTCATCCATTAAAATTCATCAATGAGCTCTAAGGTTCTGGCAATGCTATTGAATACCTGGACTCCTTAACTTTGATTACTAAAGACATTAAACTTCTTAAATTCTTTGCCAGGCACAGGATGCTGTTCAAACACTGAGGGCTTGTGCTTCATACCAGATTCCTGGGGTCTTGGAAGAGGCATCTAACTATTCTTGCCTCTAAGCTTCACTTCAATGAGCTCAGTTTTCAAACATCTCCAAAGAGTGATTTTAGCCACATTCCCTTAGAAGTCTTTTGTGACATAAATGTCACAATATGTCCTTTCTAGGGCAATTGCTTTCTAGTTTATATAAAATAAAAAAAGAAGAAAGAGAATTAAATAATGCATGATTACATCTTTTTTCCTTTTGTGGCCTTTGTGGGTATTTAGAAAATGGATCATACATTGAATCAGAACAAACAATTTTGAAGTTCACCGTTACTATTTTTTCTTCATGGTTAAAAATTATTTGCCAGGATTCTCAACCTTGCATGCTGGTTTCTTCAGGGGAAATAGGGAAAATCCCTACCACAATGGACTTAAGATTTTCCTTCCACTTTGCTAACCCATACACGTCTTTTCTTTTTCTTTTTCTGCCAGAGAGTTCCATTAGTACCAACGGGCAGGCATTGCTCTCAATAGCTTGAACAGTCTGTCAACATCAGTCCAACAGAACATGTACTTCCAGGAATGTTACTTCATAAGAGATGTCATCAAAGATGCTTCTCCAAAGATCCTTACATATGTCATGTGTTGCCATTCAACTCTTTTTTTTTGTTGTTGTTGGTCATGGGGCTTGAACTCTGGGCCTGGGCACTGTCCCTCAGCTCTTCAGCTCAAGGCTAGTGCTCTACCACTTGAGCCACAGCGCCACTTCTGGCTTTTTCTGCTTATGTGGTGCTGAGAAATTGAACCCAGGGCCTCATGCATGCAAGACAAGCACTCTACCATTGAGCCACCTTCCTAACCCTCCATTCAACTCTTAATTGATCCATTCCTATTGATGGAATATTCTTGCAATTAGAAAAAGCTAATCTTAAATGTGAAAAAGGAGTATCTACATATGGTCTCTTTGAATTGGTTTCCCCCCACTCCTTCATGATCTGATAGAGAATTACTGAAAGCATACTCTATCCTTTTCCTTTTCTCTGTAACTTTTCTATCTGTGCAGCCAATAACAGGTCAGGATTTTTCTTCTTGACTTCTTTCATAATTGATTTGTCAGTTAACAGATATGTTTGGGGCCTCTGTAAACAGCTGAGATGTACTTGTCTAGTTTAATATAATAAGCATGTGGCTGTCTATCACATATTCCTCCTTTTATTTCTTAGTGACACTTCTCTAACATAGGCTTTACTGTGTTGGGATGAAGTTAATTTCAGTATGGGAATTATGTGAAGGTTGCCTTGAATAGGCTCCGAGAGATTACTAATACTCTGCTTAATTAAGGTACTTAGCAGTAAAGTTAGTAGTCATATTTCTGTTTTTATCCCCTGGGGTATTTTTTTTCTGTTTGGTTTTATTTTTTATTTGATTTTTGTTTTTGGTGCTGGGTCTGGGGCTTGGACTCAGGGCCTGGGTGCTGTCCCTGAGGTTTTTTGTTTTGTTTTGTTTTGTTTTTTGGGTCCGGTCGTGGGGCCTGAACTCTGGGCCTGGGTGCTGTCTCTCAGCTCTCCAGCTCAAGGTTAGCGCTTTACCACTTGAGCCACAGCGCCACTTCTGGCTTTTTTCTTTTTTCTTATGTGGTGCTGAGGAATCGAACCCAGAGCCTCATGCATGCAAGGCAAGTGCTCTACCACTAAGCCACCTTCCCAGCCCCTGTCCCTGAGGTTTTATGATCAAGGCTAGTGCTCTACCACTTGAACCATAGCCCCACTTCAGGCTTTTTGCTGCTTAATTGGTATCTGAGTATTACAGATTTTCCTGTGAAGCTGGCTTTGAACCAGAGGTCTGGATCCTCAGATCTCAGCCTTCTGAGTTGCTAGGATTACAGGTGTGATTCACCTGCACCATGAATTTTATTTCTACTCTTAAAAGCAACTACTTGGCAGTTATTAAAAGCAACAGTCTTAAATATTGTAGTTATCAATTTAATGACCATTAAAACTTGTTATTTAGCCTATAAATCTTGTGTAGGCAAACTTTAATAGCTTAAATGACATTAGGAAAATGATGTTGTAGAATAATTTTAATAATATGAAAATGTAACCAAATACAACAGGTTTTTGCATCTTGATGGATGCAAAGCCAAACCAAGCACTGCCAAGAAGAACAAGAGTGAAAAATTCATTACCTGCAGCAGGTCATAAATATGAATAAATATAAATAAATGAATGTCAGGGGAGCATACCGATATTCTTCTTCCAAATATGCCTTCTTGAACATTGGAGCTGTAGGGAGGTTTTTTTTTTTTTGTTGTTGGTTGTGGGGCTTGAACTCGGCCTGGGCGCTGTCCCTCAGCTCTTCGGCTCAAGGCTAGCACTCTACCGCTTGAGCCACAGTGTGTGTGGATTTTTATCAAGGGAGTCTATGCATATTCACATATGAAATCACTTGAAAGGTAGGCACATTCATGAGCATTCTCAGTTTAAGATCATAGTTTAAGAAGGAAAGATGGAAGATACATTTTTGGGCCTGCTTAGCTTAAGGTCATCAAACACATGTTTGGAAAGTTCAAATGGGGGACAGAAATGCTTTTGGGCACGTCCAGTTTGCCTCATAAAGATAGTGGGCAAATGTGCCTCTTTACTTTCTCCAAAAAATATTAGCTGAGGGGCTGGGAAGGTGGCTTAGTGGTAGAGTGCTTGCCTTGCATGCATGATGCCCTGCGTTTGATTCCTCAGCACCACATAAGCAGAAAAAGCTGGAAGTGACACTGTGGCTCAAGTTGTATAGCACTAGCCTTGAGCTGAAGAGCTGAAGGACAGTGCCCAGGTCCAGAGTTCAGGCCTCACGACCAACAAAAATAAATAAACAAGTAAACAAATAAATAAATATTAGCTGAAAAAGAAAAAGCAGAAGCAAAAAGAGGAGCCATTGAAGGTGTGTTACTAAAAGAACGTGTCTCTCTAGGTGCTTGACTCACATGGATCTAGCAAACTGATATTTATTGATAGTGATTTTCACATTTATTCTTTTGTTCATAGCCATTTTCTATTTTTTTCTATTGTTGTTACCAGAGTAGCTAGGATTGCAGGTGTGAGTCCCCCCAGAACTTCAGGTAATTGGTAGAGCTCTTTTGGGGCCAGGGGCACATTAGGATAGTAGATTTTTTTGGCCATCCTCTCTTTATGAACCTTCAATATTCTATGATGTACCAAGGGAACAAAATGTCTTTCATTGTTTTGGGTCTCTGAAACTCTTATGCTGTGTACTTGGCTTGTGAAAGAATTGTATAGAAGCAGAGACTAAGCTGAGACCTACAAGATGGTATAGTGTTCCTACTTTTCTAGTGCATTTGGCTCATCCTCAAAAAGTAGACATAAAAGCATTGTAACTTGCTAGTAATTAAAGGCTAGTTTCTTGCACAAAAAAAGCTTCCTTAAAAAAATAGCTTAATGCAATGCAACTCTCATGCTGAGATATCAAACGAATTCATTTTTGGTTCAACTGTGCCTGTTCATATGGCCACAGTGAGAAGAGGGTATACGACAGCAGAAATTAAAAGTTCAAAGAAGTTGAGAATGTTCAGCTGAACGGAAGTAGTCATTAAAGACAACTAGGAAGAAACCTCCTAATTGTTTTTGATTTCCTGCCTTCCCTTTCTTCATTTTTAACTGCCACTCTTCAATCCTGAATGTTTATCATTCAGATATATTTACTAAAGGTAGAGAAATTCCTCCTTGTTGCCTTCGTGGTAAAGGTTTTGTGTTACTTAGAAGTTAACAGTAACATCATTTTTGACTCAAGTTTAAGTAAGACAAACATATGGATTACATTTGGTTTTGAAATAAACATTGCTCTAAGGTCTGTCTGTGGTAGTGGTAGCTGGACAGTGGGGGTGGGGAAGAAAAATAGATTTCAGCTCTTTCTAACATCAAAACAAGTAGAAACATACTTAAATCACTCTGAACTCCAGATACACAGATGGTCTCATTCTGTGAACAATCTCCTCATGCCATCAGAGCCTACAACTCTTATGAAACTTGCCTCAATCTACCTCTTTCCTTCTGGCTTTCTATATATTAGATTTTAGAGCTATTAGTCTCTCAGTCAAAATGTTTTCTTCAAATTAAATTTTGCTACTGTTTTTGGTTTCATGTTTGACCTAATGCATAGACCATGTGCATCAAATGATTGTGTGGGCATCAACACCATGTAAGATGCTTGCTAGAAATGCACTTAAGACTAGAGTTTAAGTCCACACAAGTATTGGAAAATTTGTATCTTCATAGGCAGAGCCCAGGAATCTACATTTTTAGCAAGATTCCTAAACACATTTAAAATTGGGATCCATTGCTCTAATCACTCAGGATTGACTAAAATATGGCTTTGTTAACTTGTTATATTGCTAGATTGTTAGGATATGACATCCCAGGGATATATCTATCAGTAATAATTGTGGCACTGCTAAAGGTATGGATTTAATTAGGACTTGTTGATTACCTTCTTTCATTTCATTTTTTGAGACAGGGTCTTATTACATAGTCCAGGATGGTGTCAAGCTTGTCAGTCCTCTGTCTTACCTCCTAAGTACTGGGATTAAAGATGTCTGGCTGGATTTTTAAAAACATTATTTCATATGCAGATAGGTGACCCAGTAAACAATTCCGATCTCACAATAAAGCGGAAGAAACTAAAGCTCCTTTAAGATATTAACTTATTCCTTCAAGTTTACTAGCCAAGGAACTAGTCCTAGCAGAACTAGTGTTTAGACTGGATTTCTGATTTCCATAGTGTAGTATCAAGTCTACCACTGCTGTTGTTACTTCTTGGCACAGACTTTCTACAACCTTTGGAACTTCTAGGTTGATAAGTTTTTTGCCATTTGTAAGAATTTTCTTTTGATTGAGTTTGTGCTGGTGGGGGGCCTCCTGGATAGCTCAGAAGGACCACTGTGATCACAGGGTTGGAATATTGAGACCCCCCCCCACTTTCTCTGAGAAGAGAGGTGGGCAGGGCCTGGAGATAAAGCTCTAGGAAAACTCTTGAACTTGAGCTGAGTTGATGAACGCAGAGGCACTAGGAGGGTCCAGAGGGCTCATGGAAGCTCTGTGTCTTCTCATCTCACGCCTTACCCTACATATCCCTTCCATTTGGCTGCTCCTGAATTGTATCATTTTTAATACACTGGTAAATACAAGTAAAGTGGCTTCCTGAGTTTTGTGAGCCATTCTAGTAAATTATGAAAATTGAAGAGGGAGCTGAGGAAGTCCTTGATTTATAAAGAATGGATAAGAAGGTGGTGCCAGGTGATAGGCCCACAGTGGAGCTGCGTAGCTAAGCCATCTTGTGGGAAAGAATCAGGTATATATACTGAGCCTGATTCTCCTGTCTCTCCTTGCCAGGGTTCACAGCAGGGAGTAGGAGGATCAGCCCTTGCAGGTCAGCTTTCCAAGCTGTAGAGCAGGGCAGCAAGGAAAAGCGGATTAGGGGAGACAGACAAAAGCTAACATCCATACCTGAGACTGAACCTCTGCAAATGTTTCTAAAACCCTTGCAAGATTGTATCTAAAACAAAAAATAAAAAGCACGAAAAAACCAAAAGGGCTTGTATGAGGTCCTGAGTTCAAATCTTAATACCACCATACTCACCCAAAAAGAAAGAAACATAGATAAGAGTCTCATTTTTAATTCAAAGTATTCAGTAAGTTATTACTACAGCTCTGGTTTCTCTTGGACCCAGGCATATTTAGGACCAGCCTTATTTGATAATTTATAGAGCACTTATTATCCTGAGTTGTTTCAGAAATCTGTTGTGTTTTATTTTCTAGTATTTTGAGCTAAGTCAGGATTTATTTTTTTCATCCTCTTGACATTCCAGTGATAAAAAACCACTTCATTTTCCTGGGACTGGTTTTTAGAAGCATTTCCATTCTGTGCTCTGCCCGGCCTGGCTTTTGTCTAGAAAGAGACAGTCTATTCAAGCCCTTGCCAAAACCATGGCTGATTTTTATGCCTGTGGGAGGTAGTGTTCTGAGAAGAGCCACAGGGGAGACACATGAGTATGTCCACAGAAAATTTTGCTTTCTCCAGTTCTTATTTTCCCATTTAGTGTTGAAAATTGAGCCCAGGGCCTTATGCATGCTAGGCAAACACATTACCTACCACTGTGCTATATACTTAGCCATTAGTTTTCTGAAACAGAACGTTGCGATGTAGCCTGAGTTAACCTTGAACTTGTGAATTTTGTGTTTCTGCCTTTCAAGTGGTGACATTACAGACTCTCAGTGTCAAAGGGAATAATGCATTGCTTTGAGACATATAGGACCATGAGCTCTGGTATGTGCTTCAAATAACATAGCAAGTGAATGACCATATGTGGATTTGAGTCTAGAATTCGAATTCTGGAGCCTTTGCTGTCTATACCCACCACCTGGCCTTTTGCAAGCCTTTTCTCTTTTTCTTGTGTGTTCATATGTGTATGCATGCATCTATGCATTTGTGTATATGTGTGTGCTTGCTTGTGCTGTATGATCATTTCACAACACTTTTAGCTGTTCCAAGGCCATCAGACCATTGGTAGGCCAAATGCAGGAGTAACTAAAACATTCAAGTAGACATGCTTGTCCACATTGTAAGGTTCTCACAGAGCACTCCCCACCTGGACTTATTGCTCAAGATTAAAAACATATATTTTTTTTGGCTGCACTGGGGTTTAAACTGGGGTTTAATTTACTAAGCAAGTGCCCTACCATTTGAGCCATGCTCTTTAGCCCTTTTTTGCATTTGAGTATTTTTTTTTTTTTTGGCCAGTCCTGGGGCTGGAACTCAGGGCCTGAGCATGGTCCCTGAGCATCTCCTTCTCCTTCCCCTTCCCCTTCCCCCCTGCCCCTTCCCCTGCCCCTCCCCCTTCCCCTTCCCCTCTTCCCCCCCTCCTTCTTTTGGTTGGTTGTGGGGCCTGAACTTTGGGCCTGGGCACTGTCCCTCAGCTCTTCAGCTCAAGGCTAGCGCTCTACCACTAGAGACACAGCACCACTTCCGGCTTTTTCTGTTTATGTGGTGCTGAGGAATTGAACCAGGGCTTCTTGCATGTGTGAGGCAAGTGCTCCACCACTGAGCCACCTTCCCAGAGCCACATCTGAGTATTTTTTTAGACACAGTCTCTTATTTTTTTCTAGAGGTCAGGCCTAGGATTACTAGCCTGACAAGGTATTCCTCCTGTATAGCTGGGATTTCCTTGCCTAGGCTGGCCTGCAACCAAGAAGTCTCAAAGCACGCTGAACCCCCTGAACGGCTGGGATTACAGACGTGACTGCAGTCACTCCTGCCTGGCCCAGTTTTGTTTGTTTTCAAAAGAAGGCACATGTCTACAGGAGAAAATGTCTGTTTTGTGCTTTCCATTTTCTACTTAAGGGCTAGGGAAGGAATGAAATCAAGGCACCAAAGTAAGAGGGACAATGTTGTACCACATAGTGTCATTTTTTCCCCCCCTTCATACCTTAAAGCAAGCCAGACAATATTGTACACATATATTTCATTCATCTACCATGGTTTGCCAATGACATGTTTCCTTCTGGAATTCTTTAAACTAGTAAGCTTTGTAAATCTAATGTAAAAAAAAATTGCTAGTGTGTTTATAAAAAGAGCTTTCATGACAACAGTCTAGAAAGACTGTTAACTTGAGCTCGCCCCCTCTTGCAGTTAAATGGAGGGCCAGTCTCCATGTGAGAGATCTTCTGTGGAAGTGTCTGTCCAGTCTAGGCCTCCAGGCCTCAGAGAGCGACTATTGTCACTCACACAACTCAGTGTTCTCCAGCCTGAAGCTGCTGAGTGTGGTTGAGTCATCGTCTAGTTCCAATTCTAAGCCTTCTAATTCAGAAAGTACCAGGATAGATAAGTGATCATTGTAAAAGGCTGTAGGTTGTATTTTATCTAATTCAATTTTATTTACCTTTTTATTTTGTGTCTATACCAGGGCTTGAACTCAGGGTCTCCTACTTGCACTTGGCTTTTTCACTCAAGGTTGGTATTCTACCACTTGAACCCCATTTCTGATTTCTTGCTTTTTGCTAGGTAAATGGAGATAAGAGTCTCATGGACTTTTCTGCCCAGGCTGGCTTTGGACCATTATTCTCAGATTCCAGACTCTTGAGTAGATGGGATTACAGGCGTGCGGCACCATTGCCCAGCTATAGCTGGTTAAAAACAAACAAACAAACAAACAAAAAACACCAAAAACAAGAAAGAAAGAAGGAAAGAAGGAAAAAAGAATGAAAAGTAAAGAAAGATTATAAGCTTTGATATAGCTCAATGATAGCCCATGTACAAGGGATCAGGACAAGCTCATCAGTATAGATCACGGACTCAGTCAACAAATCCATACTAAGTATTTACCAGGCATAAGATACTAGGGCATGGGGCTGGGAAGGTGGCTCAGTGGTAGAGCACTTGCCTTACATGCATGAGGCCCTGGGTTCGATTCCTCAGCACCACATAAGCAGAAAAGGCCAGAAGTGGCACTGTGGCTCAAGTGGTAGAGTGCTAGCCTTGAGCTGAAGAGCTCAGGGACAGTGCCCAGGCCCAGAGTTCTGACCCCATGACTGGCAAAAAAAAAAAAAAAAAAAAAAAAAGATACTAGGGCAGGGTACCGTATCCTCAAGGAATATCTGCTTTGTCTGAAATAATTACTACAGCAACATAGTACCTGAAAACCATAAAAGCTCTCTCTCTCTCTCTCTCTCTCTCTCTCTCTCTCTCTCTCTCTATCTATATCTATATCTATATCTATATCTATATCTATATCTATATTAAGCAATTTATCCTTTTTGGAGAAGGGGATGAATCATTAATTCTTAGTCTTAGTTCCAATGAAGCTTAGAATCTAGTATTGTAAACAAACTGATTTTTAGCAATTCATGGAGGGGCATCCCTCTGGATTTTTGATGACGGTTTGGGTAACAAGAGAAGTGTTGACTTTGAGACCATTAATCCATCTGAAATTGTCGACAATTTCATGACAACCGTCTAGAAAGACTGTAGCAAGGTAATATGGATTACTACTGCTCAGTATTTATTTTCATTCTACCACAGTTACATTTTGCATAAACACCACGTTTAATCTTCATGACACCCTTACATGTATTGTTACACTGTATTACTATCTGCGCTTTACAGTTGAGGAGGTGGAGGCTTAGGGAGGTACAGCAACCTTGTCCATAGTCATAAAACAAGAAAACAATGAAGTTAGGATCTTAATCTTTGTGAAATTCTTCCAAGTCCAATAGCTTTTTACCCTGAAAGTTAACAGTGACTCTTTGTTATGAAAAAGCCACCTAATGTTCTTTGACTGAAGTCTTCAGAGGTGGGGGAGTAGTGCTGCAGTTGGTAGTTTGATTTCTTCTCAACCTCATTAATGTAGGATTTTGATTCTGCCCAGGGCTGCATTGAGGACTTTGGGTAAATAAAGTGTATTTTATTAATGACTGCTGTTTAGCCAAACCTTATGAGTCTGTGTAAATCTCCCCATAAATGTCATTGAGACCCATTATGAAAGATTCTTGTTTGTTTCCCAGGTTTTCCCTGCCAAATCCAGAGCTGCTAATTAAAAGTGCAGCATCCTGGAGAGGAGGCTGCTCTCTCTTGCCTGTTCAGGCCTACTATTGACCTCTAGTTGGGGGAAGGGAGGGTGAGCAGCTGCAAGAAGAAGGTCCAAGTGAAATGGCCTTTGTTTTCCTAATTTCCTCCTCTTCATACTCAACATCACATTGATGCTGGAGTGGCTAATTGAGCCTTCAGGTGCTGAAGTTTTTCTTAAGATGACGGAAGGCTGATGGAAGGAGGCTGTGCCAATAGCTGGCACTGGGAAATTTTTTTTTTTTAACTGTATTGACTTTTTTATTGCAAAGGTGATGTACAGAGGGCTTACAGTTACATAAGTCAGATAAAGAGTACATTTCTTTTTGAACAGTGTCACCCCTTCCCTTGCTCTCTTCCAGTTTTTCTTTCTCTATAGTTCATTGTCAACATAGTATCTAGTAAGTATCACTGCTGCATTTGTTCACCCTTTGTCCCACCATTTCTGTGCCCCCGCTTACCCTCCAAGACACACAAGTGAACAAACAAGACAAAAGGAAAAGAAAACCAAAACAGCAACAAACATGATACATTATACAGGTCTCTAGGCATTCACAGTGCATCTGATCATATAAACTAATATTTATCTAAATTAACTCCAAGAAATGGAAACAAGAGAGGTTTTTTTTTTTTCTTTGTTCCTGGGGAAATCCTGACTATCAACAGTTGCTTCTTTAGGAAAAGGCTGCCTGGGGGCTTGCACCTCTAATTCTAGCTATTTAGAAGGTGGAAATCTGAGGATCACTGTTGATTACAGGATCATAGCCCAGATTGGAAAGTCAGTGAGACTCCCACTAAACTACCCAAATAGCCAGACATAGAGCTATGGCTCAAGGCACTAGCCTTGAGCAAAAGAAGCTCAGAGACAGCGATCCGGCCCTGAATTCAAGCCCAGGGACTGGACAAAATGGGGTGGGAGAGAATGAGTAACAGGAAGCTACACTATCCAGAACTGTCCTCTGTCTCCTTTTCTTTACCTTTATAATCAAATGGAAGAAAGACACGCCTGAACTTCAGCCTGAGACCCACGAGAGTGACACAGGTTTTATAGTTTCTTGTCATCTTGTCTCCTTTTCTCCTTCTGTGCTTCTCGGCAATCCCTCTGCATCCAAACAACAAGGCCTTTTGTTGTTCGATGCCAGATGTCTAGTTTGTTTAAGTATCTTCCCCGGGAAATGACAGGGAATTAACAACTAATATTAATAGAATGATAAATCCTTATACTATTGAAACTCTGAAAATATCACTTGCAGAACGTCATGGAATATTTGCTCAGTGACTTGGACTCAGAAGGTCTGTACACTTGGTTTAATGCTCTGTGGTAACTTTCTTGAAATGCTTAATAAGTTTTGAACAAATACATGCAGATTTTTAATTTTGCACTAGGTTCTGCTGGTCGCATTTCCATTCCTAATTATCTGTGAAGAGGCAAGACCATGTCTTGGTGCTGTCCTCTAAGACCTCATTGTTGGTGGGAATAACACTCAGTATCCTAAATAGTTTCTTTTTTGTGTGTGTGTACATTCAGCCATCTGTATATTTGGCCTTTCTGTCTGTGGTCATTGTAAGAAAGCTAAAAACTACTTTATCACATTTTTAAGTTGTCTTTCACATACCACAAAGAAGTCCAAGCTTTTTAATATCAAAGAATCAAGGTGGTTATAGCATTTTCTAAACCTTGCCCCTAGCTACACTTCTTATGGGATTTTCTATTCTCATATGACAAGAGGCTGCCATTATTGGTGGTAAGAAAGTTTCATCTACTGTTTTCAACTGAACTGTAACCAAGAAACCATGTAGTCAGTCTCCTGGGATTAAAGTCAGAGACCCTTTTTAACATGAATGGTCAAGATGCTGAAGTCATAGTCCTGAGGAAGGAACTGGGAACACTCCTAATCCTTTTGAAAGCCCTGATTCTATGTAATGGATCTGTGGTTGTACCAGAGGATGCTGAAAATGGGAGCCGCAGGATTTGCTTCATCACCTGTACTCATAATTACTGCCAGTTGTCCTTGTGATATCACTGAGTTTCCCGTACCAGGGTCATGCATGCTGTATAATGGCCTGACCAGGTCAGTCTAGTGACAGCAAACCCTACAAATGTTGTTTGTGGCAATGAACCTACTGGTCCACTTAAGGAGCCAATCTTCCAGAAACAGGATGTAGGGCACGTGTTTGTTTCTTTTCTTTTTTGGCCTAAGGTTTAAAAAGGTTCAGAACATGGAGCCAGGACCTTGGCTCTGGTTTGGATTATCTCTCATACAGAATTCTTTCTGAAATAAGACTGGCTTCTGCAAGGCCTTTGGACTTCCTGCCCATAGCTTTTGTTTCTTTGTTTTTTGCTTATTATTTATCCATTAATAAATAATGAAAACCTTTGCCTAAAGCCTCTCAGAGAAAGGAGGCTCTAGTCCTAAGAATCAAGGAGAGACAAGCTAATTGTAGAGCTAGAAAAAACTGACATGAAAGCTAGATGTGTATATCTGTGCCTTGTAATGTGAGGGTGAACTCCTTCAGTGAATAAAACAACAAAACTCATGTCACAGTTTAGATTAACATGTAATTACAAGACATGTTGGTCTGCAATTCAACAGGTTTATAGAAAAGTCTGATTCAAAAAAAAAAAGAGAAAAATCTGATTCTCTATATTGCTCAGTGCAATTTAACAAAGTTTTAGGAGACTAAAACAGGAAAATTGGAGAGGCCAGCCTAGGCTACCTATGTGAGTTCAAGGCCAGTCTGGGTTACATAGTGAGACCCTGTCTCTAAAACCAAAACCTGTCAAAGCTAAACAAAAAATCATCCTAACAAATAATAATGATAATTACACCTAGATTATCTTCTAATTATCTAGTGCAAATCTCAGAGATTATTCATTCTCTTTAATCTCCCTACTAGGCAAGTACTATTATCTTCTTTTCACAGATGAAGAAACTACTTCAGAGAAATTAAGTCATTTGCCCAATTCACACATATCTTGGGAACCATCCTGGTGCCTGGCCAGACAAAAGGATTCTATTCCCATGTGTTATTCTCAACATGTCTGAAAAGCAAATCACACAGCAAAGCACAAACATTTCATTTTTATGCCACAATAAAGGGATTTAGGTGTTTTTTCACCAGGCACCTTAGTAAATATTTAATATTTAGGGATCTGCTTAAGTACTACTGACATAGTAGAGATAGATATATAAACAGGTAGGGTGAGAAGGATCAGTCCTAGGGCTTGGGAAAGGTCAATGTCAGGTGTCCAGGGAACAAGAAAGGAGTCTAACCCATTTATTTCCAAGCACAGTTTTCCTCCTTTCTTTCCCAGTGAGAAAATCCTGCTCTGAGTGTGGTGGAGATGCCCACGAACAGGAGCTTTTAGAACCTAAGCAGCAGAAGGCAAGCAATACCGAGAATCTCCTGCTAAGGCTCCTAATAAATGGTTGGATGTGTCTCAATGTAGAAAACAAAAAGAAGAAAAAAACGTCACATACCTGGGGGCATTTAAAACCAAATGGAGCAAATAACTAGGTTCTGAAGATATGTCCAAATGACTACTTCCAGTTGTAAGTTTCGAGATAGTATGATTCAATGTCTTCTAAAAGGAGGTGAGGGTTGTGATTGGATATTAAATGGACACATGGTTTGTTTTATAATCCATCAGAGGCAATCATAAAGGCCAAATGTTTTGGAGGACATTTTAGGTTCTGGCAAAGATCACAGGATTTAATAGTGAAGCAGCTTTATGAAAACATCAGCTTTTAGTTACTTTTGACTAGAGAGAAATTACGGGACACAGGAGCCTGAGTAATCTATTTCATTCTTTTTTTGATACTCATAGATTATTTCCATTATGATATTGGCATGTGCTCGTTAACTTAGAATCAATGACAGGGAGATATCTCATCAATGCCTTTTCACTTTGGAAATTTTGATATTTTTCTCTTCCCTCTTCTTATCTGTAGAAGAGGCTGTGGAATCATCTGTCATCCTTGCCTATGATGACTTCAATTGCTGAGATACTCAGAGACACCATGTTAGTTGTGTCCCTAGAACTAAACTGAGAATAAGAGAGCAGTGTCTAATCTTCCCAACCTCATCAGCTAGAAGGTTTAGGGGGCAAGTGGAAGCTATTCTCCAACATTGCTAAGCAGATTGTTTATGGATACATTTTACAAAAGTCAAAAAAGAAGGGATCTCTACATGTGATCCTCAGTTGAAAGTTTAGACAATTGTTTTCTATTGAAGGAGGGCATAAGGACTCAGGTCTTCAGGAACTCCAATGTCTATCCCATAGATTCTTGAGATAAGAAGACATCTGATGAGCAATGTTGATGTTTTAGTCCCCTTGGGTGTCCTAAAATCTACTATTGGCCTATCAACAGGTCTTGAGTGGTGAGCTTTATCCAGGACCCTCTACCACAACCAGAAAGATGATCTGAGAGTTTTGGTAGAAGTCCTGGTCTCTTACTCTGACAAGATGTTCTCTCTAGACAAGATGTCCCAGTGTTCTCTGGAATTTTCCCTTCTTAATATTTCTGTTTTGCCAGGAGCCAGTAGCTCGTGCCTAGCCTAGTGATGCAGAAGGCTGAGATCTGAGGATTGATGTTTGAAGCCAGCCAGGGCAAGAAAGTCCTTGAGACTCTTACCTTCAATTAGCCAAAAGAAAACTGGAAATGGAGCTGTGGCTCAAAGTGGTAGAGTGCTAACCTTGGGCAAAAAAGTTCAGGGACAATGACCAGGCCCAGATTTCAAGGCCCATGATCAACAAAAAAATGTTCTCTCTTTTTTTAACAATTGTTTGAGAATAATAAAAAAAACAACAACAAGAGTCAATCTCTTGTGGCTGGATATAGGCTTTCTTTTCTAACTGATCTAGTTTTCTTTTCAAACTTAGATTCTTCTAAATGTAGTAACAAGATGGACAGAAGGCTACAATCTCTGTCTCCCCTCCCTCCCTCCTCTATCCTTCTTCCGACCTATTTCACACCTCCCCCCCTCCCCCACAGAACCAAAGCTCTAGGATTTGCAAAAATGTACAAGAAACCAAAAAATTCTGTCCATTATCCTGATATACACTACAGGCTTAAGCAATAGGGCACAGAGAATGCATGTCTGTGGAATTTTTCAAGTCCCCATTAGAGAGTTATAGAACAGCCTCTAATTTATGAGTAAAGTGAGGAAAAGAAGTAGGTCAACACACGCCCTTCCTCTTGATCTAGTCCAGCATACCCTACCACCCTACTCATGGCCACTATATCCCTCCACCCTTATCTTTTACATATCCAAATCTGTAAATGTGAATATATATACACACACACAATAGCATAGCACATATGTGTGTGTGTATATATATATATATATATACATTATATATATATATATTATATATATATATATATTATATATATAATATATAATATATATATATATATATATATATATATTATATATATATATATATATAATTTTTTTGGGGGGGGTCCTGTCGTGGGGCCTGAACTCTGGGCCTGGGCACTGTCCCTCAGCTCTTCAGCTCAAGGCTAGCACTCTACCACTTGAGCCACAGCGCCACTTCCGGCTTTTTACTTTTTGCTTATGTGGTGCTGAGGAATCGAACCCAGGGCCTCAGGCATGCAAGGCAAGCGCTCTACCACTGAGTCACCTTCCCAGCCCATATATATGTAATTTTGTCTTTAACTATAATGGATGATATCACTTCGTCCTCTCTACTCCTAGTCTTGAATCTCATCACCTCCCCAAACTTTGGGAGAAATTATTGCTAATCCCCAGAGGTATTTTTGAAGCCTGTTTCTGAAAACATAATACATAATTATGATCTAATAATATGTAGAAGCTACAGTATGTTCTATTTGGAAATAAATTCTGTGCATTAAGTTTTATAAGGCCCACATCTATCTGACAATGGCTCATTATTATTATTATTTTGGTTTATGACACCTATATTTTCCTCTTTGTTCTAACATGAATTAGCATGATATTTCAACCCATGTATGAAGTGTGTCAGAGTTATCAGCACCTCCTTCTTTGCATTATTGTCTATGTTTGGGGCCTTCATACTCTCTCCAGTAGGCCTTCATAAATATATAATAAGATGTTCTGAACTACAGTCATCTCTTACACTGTGAAATATCCTTCTGTCTATGCTTTCATGCCTGTTATCCAACTTCCCTTTGTCCCTCCTCACCCTCCTCATCCATCCCAGCCACATATGAAACACAACATGCTGTATTTGTTTTTTTGTGTGTGTGTCTGACTTATTTCATTTAACATGATGTTGCCCATTTTCTTGGTTACCAAATATTCCAGAATGTGTGTATATGTCTGTGTGCATATGTATGTATACCACATTTTACTTATCCATTCATCCATTGATAGACACTTTGGTTCATTCTCTATTCTAGATGTTGTGAATATGGCTCTTATAATGGCTCTTATTAATTTCCCAATTGCTTCAGATTTTTAAAAAAAATTTATGATAGCCAGCATCTCCAACCCTCTCTATATCTCCAAACTTCTTCATTATCTGCATTCCATTTTTAGAAAAGAAAAACAAGTATTTTCTTCCAAGATATCAAACTAGAAGATTTGAATATTATTGCTATGGTGTTTTGGGTTGAGAATAAAAATAAATATTTTCAGGTTGTGAAAAGAACAAAAAGAGAATTTCTTTGTACAGATGGAGAAATGTCATGGATGCACTGAATTCTTTCTGGAAGAGAGTGAACATACATATGCATTTGCATCCATACATATTGAGTGAAGAAGCAGGGATTTCTGGCAAGTTCACATTCTGTTTTCTGAGTGTTTCCTAACTCAGTCAGACAGTTCACAGACTGTTTTGGGCTGAAAAGCAGACACTAGTAATTTGGAATGCTTGAAAATTCCTATTATTATATGAACTTGCAGAGACTTCTCCTTCAAGTGTTTGGTTGGTGTGCTTTAGTTAATTTCTAGAAGCAATGAAATCCCTAAGGCCATCAGAGATTGTGAGCCATCATCATGAGTGGAAATTCTTTGATTTTATCTGTGTCATTCCCTTCCATGTAATTACATACGCTAATCAAGTTTGTAGTATGTGGAGATCACATTACAAGGCCCTTGTTTAGATGCTTAAGAGTGTTGCTATTGTCGCCATCAGAAAGAAATATTAAGGTTTGTGGCCCAAGAACTACATATATGATTTTTACGTATATGATTTCAGTATTGTATTTTATATTTTGGCGGTCATGGGGCCTGAACTCTGGGCCTGGGCGCTGTCCCTCAACTCTTCAGCTCAAGGCTAGAGCCCTACCACTTGAACCACAGCACCACTTCCGGCTTTTTTCTGCTTGTTGGTGCTGAGGAATCGAACCCAGGGCCTCATGCATGTGAGGCAAGTATTCTACCACTGAGCCAACTTCTCAGCAGAACTACATATATTATAAAGTGTTCTAGAGACTTTTTTCCCAGCATGTTTGTGTGCAGGATTGAATTGTTTGACTAGGCTATTTTTGTTCCCTTTTCTTGGTATTTATAGAAATAGATATGAATTTAAGGGACTAATAATTTTATTTTTATTGCAGGAAAATATTTACTGGTTTATACTTTATTACAGTTTTTAAGTACAAAGGGATATGTATAGATTATGCTTGATAGTGCTAATTAAATAAGCAGCATATAGTTCTAATTGCCATAAAACTGAGGATTCTTAATTTACTGAGCAACTTTGGGAATTGGACTGCTAGATAACCTCTATAGAACTAGATGATATCCAGCAAATCATAGTTGTTATAATAAACTTGGGACATGGAGAAAGTTGGTGTAATTGTGAGCAAGAATAACAAACAGAAGTCTCCAAGTCAGCAGGGTTCTGATGAACCCACAAAAAAGTATTAGAGTTTTTCTACTACTGGCAGTTAAAACAATATATGCAAACAAAATTCTGCAAAGGATAACAAAAATAACAAAACACATAATAATTATCCCACACATCCCAGTTCCAAAGAGCTCAAAAACACATTGAGCTGACATTACACACCACTGTTTCTTTTTTTAAATTTAACTTTTATTGTAAAGATGATGTACAGAGGGGTTACAATTCATAAGTCAGGTAATGAGTGCATTTCTTTTTAAAAAAGTGTTACCCCTCCCTCATTTTCTCCTAGTTTTTCCCCTCCCGACTTCCCTCTCCTCAAGTTGTAAAGTTTATTTTCAACCTAGTATCTAGTGAGTATCACTGTTGAATTGGTTTATCCTTTGTCCCACCATTTCTGTGATTGCACTTCCTTTCCCCAAATCAGATAAACTTACATATAAACTTACAGAAATTTAAAGAAATACACAAAAAACAGTGACAACAGTGAAAAAACCAAAAGGTGGAAAAGAAAAAAGAAACAACTGCAAACTCCAATACTGTATTGAAGAGGATTGGAGAGAGTGGACATCCTTGTCTCATTCCTGATTTTAGAGGAAATGGTTTTAACTTTTCACCATTAAACATAATGCTAACCTTTATTATATTGAGGAATGTTCCATGGATTCCTAGTTTCTCCAGAGCTTTCATCATAAAGGAGTGTTAGATCTTGTCAAATGCTTTTTCTGCATCTATGGAGATGATCATGTGGTTCTTGTCCTACTCCTATTGATGTGTTGAATTACATTAATTGACTTGCATATATTGAACCTGCTTTGCATCCCTGGAATGAATCCTGTTTGCTCATAGTGTATGATTTTTTTGATTAGTTGTTGAGGTTGGTTGGCCAGAATTTTATTGAGAAGTTTTGCATTGATGTTCATCAAAGAGATAAGCCAATAGTTCTTTCTTTGATGATCCCATATCTGGTTTTGGGATGAGGGTTCTGCTGACTTCATAGAATGAGTTTGTTAGTGATCTTTCACTTTCAATTCATTGAAGAGTTTGAGGAGAATTGGAGTGAGTTCTCCTTTGAAGGCCTTACAGTATTTGACAGTGAATCCATCTGGTCCTGGGCTTTTCTTGAATGAGAGATCTTTTATTGCCATTTCTATTTCATTACTTGTTATGAATCTATTTAGTTAGTTTAAATCTTTTTGATGTAGCTTGGATATATCAATATTTGCTAGGATTTCTTCCATTTCTTCAGAGCCTCCCTAATAATGTTCTGCATCTTGCTTGTTTCTGTCGCGATTTTTTTGTTCCCATCTTCAACTTTATTTATTTGGAGTGTTCTCTTGTTTTTTGGTCAGATTTGCTAAGGGCCTGTCAATTTTGTTAATTTTTTCAGAGTCAACTCTTTGTTTTGTTGATTATTTCTATAGTTTTTTTTAAAAATATTATTTTATTTTATTTGAGAACATACTGTACAGAGGGGCTACAATTACATGGGCAGGATAATGCATACATTTCTTACTAAGCATTGCAGCCTCCTCCTTTGTTTACCCTTCACTTCCCTTCCCCGCCTCCCCCCTCCCCCCACCCAATTTTACCCCCCTCCCCCCACCCAATTATACCCCCCTCCCCCCCCCACACCGACATTGTAAAGCTGGTTTTGACATGACATTTTGTACTTCTCATTGTTGCAACAGGTCCACCTGAATCCTTAAACGACTTGTTTGTCCCCATCTCCTCCACATGTTATACTGACATCAAATTTCTATAGTTTTTTTTTAAGTTTCTAATTCATTTATTTCTGATTTAATTTTAATTATTTGTTTCCATCTATGGGTTGGGGTTTGTCTTGTTCTCTTTCAAAGAGTTTAAGGGGCATCACTAAATTATTGGTTTGATAAGACAAGATACAAACATAAAGGGGATCCAAATATGGAAAGATGCAGTAAAAGTCTCCCTCTTTGCAAAAGACATGATCTTGTATTTAAAGAACCCCATGGACTCTACTACCAAGTTACTTGAGCTGATCTGAAACTTTGGCAAAGTAGCAGGGTATAAAATTAACCCTCAAAAATCAATGGCTTGGGGCTGGGAAGGTGGCTCAGTGGTAGAGTGCTTGCCTTGCATGCCTGAGGCCCTGGGTTCAATTCCTCAGCACCACATAAGAAAAAAGCCGGAAGTGGCGCTGTGGCTCAAGTGGTAGAGCGCTAGCCTTGAGCTGAAGAGCTGAGGGACAGCGCCCAGGCCCAGAGTTCAGGCCCCACAACCGGACCCCTCCCCCCAAAAAAAAATCAATGGCTTGGGCTGGGAAGGTGGCTCAGTGGTAGAGTGCTTGCCTTGCATGCATGAGGCCCTGGGTTCGAGTCCTCAGCACTACATAAACAGAAAAAGCCGGAAGTGGCGCTGTGGCTCAAGTGGGTAGAGCGCTAGCCTTGAGCTGAAGAGCTGAGGGTCAGCGCCCAGGCCCCCCCCCCAAAAAAAAATCAATGGCTTTTCTGTATGCCAACAATGAGAAGAGCGCTGCTGAAACCAGGAAAGCAACTCCTTTTGTAATAGCCCCACAAAAAAATAAAATACCTAGGAATTAACTAAAGAAGTGAAGGATCTATACGATGAAAACTTTAAAACCTGAAAAATGAAATTAAAACAGAACTAAGGAAGTGGAAAAACCTCCCATGCTCCTGGATCAGAAGGATCAACATCGTGAAAATGGCAATACTTCCCAAGGCTATCTACATATTCAATGCAACACTTACCAGTATTCCAACCTCATTTCTTCTTTTTTTTAATAAGTGTCACCTCTTCCCTCCTTTTTTCCCTCCCAAACCCTCCCTCACAAGCTGTATAATTCATTTCAGCATGCTGTTTAGTGAGTGTCACTGCATTTGTTCACCCTTTGTCCCGTTATTTCTGTGCTCCCTTTACACTCCTCCGAACAAATACATTTACATGCAAGACAAAAGGTACAGAGATAGAAAACGACAACCGAGGAGAGAGAAAAAAGGAAAATAACCAAAAAGAAAACCTCATTTCCATTTCTTGGAGTTCATTTTGATAAGCATCATTTTATAGTTATGCAAATTCAGTGGTTTTGATCCTCTCCAAGGATATCCTGTTTTAGTCTCACTGTATGAATGTTTAGAGTCTCATACAATTCATCATGTCCAACTCTAATTTTTTTGTCTTCTACCATACATTGTGTTTACTTGTAGATTTAGAACAAATGAGGGAAACCATGCAACATATCTTTCTTTGGGTCTGGCTTACTTCGCTTAATACAAATTTTTCCAAGTCTTTCCATTTTCTTATGAATGGTACAATATCATTCTTTTTTCCTAGTGGGAACATAGAATTCCACTGTGTATATATATACCACATTTTCTTTATCAATTTGTCCACTGAGGGGCATATGGGTTGATTCCATATCTTGGTTATGGTAGAGTCTTACTGACTTTCCTGCCCAGGCTGGCTTTGAACCATGATCTTCAGATCTCAGCCCCCTGAGTAGCTAGGATTACAGGTGTGAGTCACTGGCACCTGGCTTGACTACGTCTTTTAATTTCTCTGTACTGCATGTAGTTTCATCAACCACAAAGACCATATAACACCCAGTCTGAAAGACTGATGCAAGGAATAAAACATCTAAAGATATTAATACCTCACATGGGTTCTGGGACACAGGAGAGAAGCTATTGTGATGGTGACAATGATGATTATAAAGGAGACAAAGATGATATAATTTGTCATATGCACCAATGGGACGACTTGGTGACAAACTGCAGAGCTGACATCTCTCTCTCTCATATTCAAAAGTCTGAAAATTTCCCCTAAGGCCTCCCTTTATATGTTGGCTAGATCTGTGGTTCTCACTAGGATTTCATCATCTCCTCTGCCCCAAATGCTAATTTAATGTTTTAAGGTGGGGCCTGGTTTCTATTTGCTTTAAACTTTCCCTGGTGTTAGATGCTGTGAGGTCTGAGGACCACTGCCAGACAGCAGGGTTGATTCATAGCTCATCTCCCTAGACTTTATCACTTTCCAGTTCTGCAAAGTAGCTGATCCATTGGGTTATTTTTACATTCCTCTCTGTGCTGGAAAACTCACCCCATCATACCTAGGTCTTGAACACAGCTGTTTTATATGTGAGCTTCTCCTCGTCAATGATTTGTGTCTATTTTACCCAATTGCTGCTTGTATTCGGTATGCAATATTAGTCCTTTGTCACTTTATCAATATTTTCTTCTTATTTCCTCCTCTGTTTTTAGTTTCCCATTTAAAACAAACACAGACATGGCAAACTCCTACAGCCTCTGGCTGCTGGCAGCTTGCATGCTTGGCTGATCCTACCTTCAAGTGCAGATCACACTAGCAGACTGTTGAAAGTTGTGACTTACAGAGCAGCTGGCTTTTCTTCTCTTTTTAAACTTTGTCTTCCTTAATTATCAAAGTCATATATGTATAATGAGGTGGGAACTTTATTTTTTGAAAGGTGTTTTTTTGTTTTTTATTTTTGTTTATTTTTAAAAAAATTTTATTGTGAAAATACCGTGCAGAGGGGTTACAATTACATGGGTAAGGTAATGAGTACATTTCTTATCAAGCATTGTTGCCTCCTCCTTTGTTTCCCCTTCTCATCCCTTCCCATCTCCCCTCCCCACCCATCCCCATTACAACTCCCCCCACCCCACCAGTTGTAAAGTTTGTTTTCAACATAACGACTTGTACATCTCATTGTTGCAATGGGTCCACCTGAATCCCTATTTAAACAATTTATTTTTTCCCTTCCTCCCCACAAATTATACCAACATCAAATACAGTGAAAGCAGGGTTATATCGTGGGGGAGGGACATACAAAGCAACAAAGAAATCATCTTATAAATATGTTAGAAACAAAAGCAAGAAAGAAAAACCATTTGAGTCCTTATCTTGGGGTTCATTTCACCTAACATCAACTTATCTGACCTTTTCTGCTTGTCTCAGTCATATACTAGTTATTGCAAATAAGGGAAACCATGGGACCTATGTTTCTTTGGGCCTGGCTTCACTTAATATAATTTTTTTCCAAGTCTTTCCATTTCCTAACAAATGAGGCAATGTCATTCTTTCTGATAGAGGCATAGAATTCCATTGTGTATATATACCACACTTTCTTGATCCATTCATCTACTGAGGGGCATCTGGGCTGGTTCCATATCTTAGCTATGGCAAATAATGCTGCAATAAACATAGTTGTGCTGGTAGCGTTAGTATGGTCTTGTTTGTGATCATATGGGTAAATGCCCAAAAGTGGGATTGCTGAGTCATAGAGGAGGTCTATGTGGAGTCTTTTGGGGAACCTCCATACTACTTTCCAAAGTGGTTGAACAAGTTTACACTCCCACCAACAATGTAGTAGCTTCCCTTTTGGCCACATCCCCTCCAGCATCTGTTGTTATTAGAGTTCTTGATTTTAGCCACTCTAACTGGGCTACGGTGGTATCTCAATGTTGTTTTGATTTGCATTTCTTTTATGGCTAGGGAGGTTGAACATTTCTTCATATGTCTATTGGCCATCCTTCTTTCCTCTTCAGAGAAGTTTCTCTTTAAGTCTTTAGCCCACTTATTTATTGGGCAGTTGTTTCTTTGAGAATTAGTTGTTGGGGATTTAATTTTTTGAGTTCCAGGTATATTTTAGATAAGAGGCCCTTGTCCTTTGTATGGTTAGTAAAGATCTTCTCCCAGTCCATGAGCTTTCTATTCATCTTGCTAGCTATGTCCTTTGCCATGCAGAAGCTCTGCAGTTCCATGCAATCCCATTTGTCCAAGCTTTCTTTGATTTGTTGTGTTTCTGGGTCTTTATTAAGAAAATTTCGGCTTGTGCCAAAGAGACCTAGAGTTTGTCATATTCCTTCCTGTAATGTTTTCAGAGTGTCTGCTTTGACTTCGAGGTCTTTGATCCATTTGGAGTTGGTTCTGGTGCAGCGTGATAGATAGGGATCTAGCTTTAGTTTTCTTCAAGTAGTTAACCAATTTTGCCAGCACCATTTACTGAAGAGGCTGTCTTTCTTCCATTCTATTTTTTTTAGCTCCCTTGTCAAAGATTAGGTGGCTATAGATCTGTGGGCTCATTTCTGGGTTTTCAATTCTATTCCATTGGTCCTCAGGACTGTTCTTGTGCCAGTACCAAACTGTTTTGATTACTATGGCTTTGTAGTAGAGTTTGAATTTGGTATTGATATTCCTCCAACACTGTTCTTTCTGTTAAGGATCATTTTTGCTATTCAGGGTCTTTTATTGTTCCATATGAATCTTTGGATTGCTTCTTCTATTTCCTTGAAGAATGAGGTTGGAATATTGATAGCTATTGCATTGAATTTGTAGATAGCCTTGGGAAGTATTGCCATTTTCACGATGTTAATTCTCCCAATCCAGGAGTATGGGAGGTTTTTCCACTTCCTCAGTTCTGCTTTAATTTCCTTTTTCAGGTTTTTAAAGTTTTCATTGTAGAGGTCCTTCACTTCTTTGGTTAAGTTAATTCCTAGCTATTTTATTTATTGTGAGGCTATTTCAAAAGGAGTTGCTTTCCTGATTTCAGTCACACTCTTCTCATTGTCATACAGAAAAACCATTGATTTTTGAGGGTTAATTTTATACCCTGCTACTTTGCCAAAATTTCAGAACAGCTCAAGTAATTTGGGAGTGTAGTCTATGGGGTTCTTTAAATACAAGATCATGTCATCTACAAAGAGGGGTACTTTTACTTCATCTTTCCCTATTTGGATCCCCTTCATGTTTGCATATTGTCTTATTTCTGTAGCTAGGCATTTTAATACTAATTTGAAGAGAAGTGGAGAGAGAGTGGACATCCTTGTCTTATTCCTGGAAACACAAATTATTTCTTTTAAAAAGCCTGTAAACCAACACCAAAACCAAAACATGAACAAAAAAACCCAGAGTTAATCTCAACCTGTCAGAAGCAGCCAGCAAATTTAAAATACTACCAAGACTTTCAAAAGGAATGGTCCAAATAAGGAAACTATAAAACTGACAAATCTAGTATGCTTGCTTTGCTTCTGTGTCTCTGTTCTGGAAGTGTTTTCTATGTTTCCTTCTGAACCAGTGGTCCAGGCTTGCCTGATTCATCATCTCTTTTTGCTCAAATAACCTCTTTACAATTGTATTATGTCTCACTTTACTGATTTAGAATGTACAAAAGGTAGCTAACACACTACACACTTTATAAATGAGTTAAAAATTTATCACCAGGGCTGGGAAAGTGGCTCAGTGGTAGAGTGCTTGCCTCACATGTATGAGGCCCTGGGTTCAATTCCTCAGCACCACATAAACAGAAAAAGCCAGAAGTGGTACTGTGGCTCAAGTGGTAGAGCACTAGCCTTGAGCTGAAGAGCTGAAGGACAGTGCCCAGGCCCAGAGTTAAAAAATTTTTTTATCACCACTAAACATATTTCCAAAAACCACCTTCTTATGATAAATAAATGTGTACCCTACACATGTTTTCCTTAATATATACAAGGTGACTATTTCAAATGTGTAATTCATAGAAAGCAAATTTCGTGGAAGGTTGAAGCTGTCCTAGGATTAGAATCCATGACTCCGTAAACAAGTCTGCTCGCCCAATGACCAAATCCTAAATGCCCCGCCACCTGACTGCATATGCCTGGAAGGCTACCAAAGAAGAGCCCTCTGCTAGTTAGATTCTAACCTAAGACTCTGAGATGAAAGACATTTTATTGGGCTCAATTAGTAAACTAACAAAAATAACAATTTTGTTTGCATAAAAACGCTGTAAACATGCTAAGATCATCTGGGAATCAAACATATCTGAAAAACATGGCTATTTCTTGCTTCTTTAAATCAGTCATGTGTTGATTGAAAAGGTAGCTAATATGTCCCACCACCAAAGCAACTGCCTACTTTCAAGTAGTCATAAAAGAAATACACTTCCTTCAGCTAGTTTCTCATTGTAAAACCAGAGCAGTACTGTAAAAGTGCTGTTCATTTAAAGTTGAAAAGAAAGATGGTGAAAAATTAAACTAAAAAAAAACTTTCCTCCTGTTTCTCTCTCCAGGAAGCAGTCACCATAAAATGCGTTCCTTTGCCTCTTGATAGTAAGCAGATGCTGTGCTCCCCCAAAACAGAGCTCAAGAAAACTAAGCCTGTGGGGCCGAAACCACCATAAATGTCTAAAGATATTTACTTGACTGAGATTTATGGAACAGTGAAATTAAATCTAATCTTTAAAGAAACATCCATTTAATTAATATTTATGCATTCTTGTAAATACTTTTAAAGTTTGCACTATAATTTCTAATAAGGAATGGGAAGTCAATGTGCCATTGCATTAATATCTGGTTAGAAGGAGAGTGTGACTTAAAGGAAGAAAGAAATTCCAGCTCTCTCTCAGGTTTTTATCTGTGGGAAAGGGACCATTTATATACATTAATGATAACTTCTTTTTTGTGGGACAGATAAACTCAGTGATGCTTCAAAATGCCTAGATGTAGCTCATGCCTATACTTCTAGCTCCTCAGGATGCTGAGGGTCTAAGGATCCTAGTTCAAAGCCAGCCACTGCAGAAAAGTCTGTAACATTCTCTTTATCTCCAGTTAACCACTACAAAATGGGAAAATGAGTTGTGACTCAGTGATAGAGCACTGGCCTTGAATGAAAAAGCTAAAGGACAGTGCTCAATCCCTGAATTCAATCCCAAGTAGTAGTACGCACTCATGTGCATACCCACTCACTTACACATTACCTCTCCCCGCCCACCTCACACACAAGTGAAGGATTTTTCTTTGCAGCAGTGTATGAAAAGAGATGAGGAAACCCATGAACTACTGTGGTGAAATTGTTTCCCTATCTTTTCAACTGTTCAGGAATGCTTTCTTGTGGCAGAGTTTGGGGACAGTGCAAAAGCTTGATATGACATTTTTTTCAAGGCTTGCTTTATCTTCTAATGTTCAGATGACTAATTGTCCTAAATTGAGATGGTAGTGGTTGGCCTTTTTACAAAGAGAATTTGTTACTATATTTACTAAAGCAAAGTTGTTAGTTTTGTGGTTGTAGATCTAGCATTCAATGTCTCCAGGCTAATTTCTCTGATACTTATGACTAGGGCCAGACTGTTGATCCAGGAACTTGTTACATAAAGAAAGTGAGATTATTTGCAAGATATTTGCTTCGATCAACAGTGTTCAAATTTCTTTGCCTTAGGGTTGATTTAACTCTAGAAAATATTTTTCAAGACTCAAAGAGCATTTGTTTATTTTAGTCACATCTATGTGCATTTACTTTATTAGGAACAAAACTGAGAACTATTTAAAGTACCTATTTATTTAAAAAGAACAGCACATTTATTACATGTAAATATAAATAAATAGTTTGATAAACAGTTATTGTGTTGGGAAACCAAACATTAAGAAAAAAAGAAATATTTTACATTTTTGCAAGATCTCTAATGGCTGACAATTAAAAGCAGCTGGATTTTCACATCTGCTTTTGCATTTAATCTCTTGTGATATTCCATGTCATGTAGCCTCTGGAAAATTACATTCTATACTCATGAGGAAATAAGAGTGAACAAAGACAAGAATATCTTGCTTTTATAATAAAAATAAAGTTGATGTAATGGCTGTCCTGAAATGGCTCCGTAAACCTCCTGGGTGTGCTTTGAATTATTTTTGTGATCTGTGGGCATGCGTGGCATTTTGCGATGAGTGTTATACTGAGTGTATCCCCTGTCAGAATGACAATGTTCTCAAATTTTAGTTTATAAGCATAAAAATCGTAATAGGCTATTAATTAAGAAAATAAATGAATGACAATCTCCTATGAATGCAACATTAATTTTTATAGCAAATATATATATATATATATATAATTTTTTAGAGGAACTGAGTTTTCTCTTATTTCACTTCTGTCTTTTTGAGACCAGGAAAACAGGACTCTGACTTATTTATTTCTCTATTGATTTGCTTATGAAACCAGTGACTAAACTACAAACTCACTTCTTCTGTTGTCTTTTTGTATATCTATTACATGTCACTACTGAATTCAACATATCAATAGTCTTCAGTTTCTTTAGAAGATCCTCTCAGATCTAAGAATCAACACCACAGGGCCTCGTTAGATCTAGGCCTTGAGATGAACAGTCACCTCTAGATCTAGCTGGTTAGAGTACTAGTGACCCTCATACACACTGAAAGATCTCTTCACCCAATTGCTAAGATTAGTCATCTACTCCTCTCATCCTACCACAGAGGAATTAGAAAATTATGGGATGTATTGCAAAGGTACAAACCCTATGATATGAAATCCTGGCTTAGATAAAAAGACATGAATTTATATTTTAGTTTTACTCTTAGTCTGGGGAACTTGGACACATTTCTAGGTATTGAATTTCTCTTCCTCATAATGAAGAGCCATGGTTGGTCTATCCATGAACAGTTCATTGCTAATATCTCTTGGAACTTTGTGGATATAGTCTATGAGGATAAGCTTCTTGCTGTGGAAAGATATGTCAGTGATTCATCTATCTGTGAGATGGATACAGAAATGCCAAAATTGCAGTGTTTTATAATGATTAAACTAGTTAATAGATTTGTAAAATAGCTTTGGAGACAGAAAATGTTGCATTGTATCTATTATTTGTAGTTAGTAGAATTTATACTCATTTGAGATTAATTATGTTGGAGCAGTGTAGGTCACTTATATCCTTCTTATCATGTACTGAATTAACAGTGCTTCCTATAGAATACAGTAGTTTATACAGTTAAAAATCCTAAGTGCATAGTTGTAATCTAGCACTCTGAAAGCTGAGACAGGAGGCTTGTGAGTTGGAAGCCACCCTGGGCTACCTAGAAAGACTTTTCTAAGCCCCCTCCCCCCATAAAACCCCAAATAATAATAAAGAAATAAAATCCTAAGTATGTACCACTATAAGAACCTGGAGTTACAATGATTTATATTTCTACTAGTGAAGGGTCAGTCCTAGAGAGTTGGCTATTCATGAAGATAAAAACCCTGGACAACTACCCCACTGGCTCTAAGATGCCATAGCCAAAGTTGAGAAAAACAGCATAGATCCTAGGTAGACGATTTCTACTCAGTTCACTTTGGCTATGAGCATTTATTTTGCTAAAATGATGTGGGTCAAATGTAGCAGAGAAAGAGTATCATATAAATTTTAGCCTTGAAAGTTTGGGGCAGTGGGGCTCCTGGGATCCGGATCCTGTCAGCTCTTTTTTTTTGATCCCTGATAAGCATCGTCGTGACTAATCTAAGAACTGTTTTGGAATATTGATAATAGTGAAGTAGCTACAGTATATTTTAGGTCCAAACAACTGCTGGGTGAGGTATAATTAAATGTCCCTCTGGCCCCAAGACCAAGAATTATAAAAAGACTTTATTCCTGTTCCCCAGAGATAGGAGATTAGAAAGGCTTCTCTTTCTATCTGTGACTGGAGACTGTGGTGGAGAGAGACTGTGGAAATAGAAGGTGTCAGGAAATTCTCCATCCATTTTCCAGTGACAGTATGTGTCAGAGGAGGAAATTAAATCATAGGAAAGTACTGGAATAGTTACCCTTATCATGACTATAAAACTCCAGGGAACAAAGGAAAAGTACTCTAAAGACTGTGGGTTGACAAGTACTGTAGGAAGCATAGTTACAGTGCCGTGTTGGAGACCGAGGCTGACGGGGACAGAGGCAACACCTTGGTGAGGATTGAGTGAAGCACAGTCACCCGGATTATGAAAGAAGCACATAAAATGGTGGTTGACAGCAGCCATGCGCATTGCTGGGAGTCATCTGAGACCGTAGAGGGCCAGCGGTGTCATATCAAAATCACAATCCTAAACTAGAGACACAGGTCCTTTTCTGTTTTGAATGATCTATCTAATGAAAATCTGGCCATTTGCTTCTGCTCTCCAGTGGCTTTCCAGTGCCTACAGGGCAAAGATTGAGCTCTGTGACAGGACTTCAAAGGCCTTCTAAACTCTAGATCTCACTTACTTCTTCCATATTTGCCCATTACCTCTGACTTTCTGATTTAAGCTTCAGTGACACTGATTTCTTGGTTTGTTACCTTAACAAACCACACTTAGTCCTATACCTTTGGTTTTGCAGGAGACTAACTGAATAAGTTCCCTCCCTTTCTCTAACTATCCCTTCCTAGTCCTCTGTTCTGAGTCAGTCCTGCAACTCACTTCTCCTGGAAGTCATCTTTGAATCTTCTCCTTCCACAGTTGGTTGGTCCACATCCATCCCTTAATTGTCTAGGATATCTTGTATATACCTATAATTTTATAGTTAAGTAATAAGTATAGTACCATTTTAGTAATCTGCTTCCTATTTGAGGCTCAACATTTCTTGAAACCAGGGATGTATTTTGGGAAGACAATATCTATGTGCATTTGTGTTTCTTTATATCTCTTAAGCAAAGCACCAATCGTCTGTGTTCTCTACTAGCCTTTCTAATATCCATGGTAGATAGACATAGAATCTTCCTCCTGTGCAAAGGTTAGTTTACCTACAATTTTGTGTAAGAAAGATAATGTTTTACATCAGGGCAAAGGGCAGGCAGGTTGATATACTGTCCATAATATAATATTCAGGCCTGGGGCTTTAGGTTAGTAAATGCTTGCCTACCATGCAGGAGACTCTAGGTTCAATTCTCAGCAACATCCATCAACCCCAGTGTCCTCTTATAATGCAGACCATTGCACATGCAGGTATTGTCTGACCTCTTATTTCATCTTGTGGAACTTCATATTGAGTTTCAGAGGAGGATACAAACATTAATATATTGATTACTGTTGTTGCTATGAGTTATTAACTGTCCTTTGTCTCAGACCCACAATCTTCTAGCATCTCTAAAATTATGGCAGAACATTCCTGGGATAATCTATGATGGTTTGCAGTTAGGGGAAAGCCCAAACTCTTCATAGTTGTTAGTGTGTGCTATGTGCACTGTTAACACAGCCAGCATGAAGATAGTGTCCAGCACTACCAACAGACTCTAGAATTCTTACTTTAGCCATATTTTTTTCAGACATGTTACGTTCCCAGAGAGACTCTCTTTGGCCTTCATATCTCTCGTGTAATTTGGATGTACTGCCTGGTGTTACTCTTCATTTTATGTGGCAAGGAAGAATGCATTAAACTGTAGATTCTTTGGGAATGGGGGTTGTATAACAATGTCTCTTTCCTTATAATAGTAAGTATTGTGTGTTAGATACTTGACATTCCCAAATCTCTAGAGATACCATGGAATTTTTTTATCTTGAAAATGGGGGAAAGAAGTATTTTCTTCAACTTTACAATTTAGGCAGGGGGTGGGGGAGAAATGTAGTTGAGGAGGTGGGAGGAAAGGGATGGTAGGGGAAAAACAAAGGAGGAGGCAACAATGCTTGATAAGAAATGTACTCATTACCTTGCTCATGTAACTGTAACCCCTCTGTACAGTAGTTTCACCATAAAAAAACTTATTTTTAAAAAAGAAGTATTTTCTTCAAAGATTTGATTTTGAAGATTAATGGAGGTTATATATTCAATGAGAAGTGCAAAGCCACGAGGAGATGGAGATTCTGGGCAGAGGACAAGGTTTATTTGCTGGATGGTTGATTTAAGAGCTGTCTTTCCTCCACTCATACCCCTGCAATGGCTCTTGGTGACCTTGAAAATTGAACTAGACTTTGATCATGGTTCATGACTTTCTTGCTCAGCCTTTCCCTCATCCTTCTCCTCCTGTTTCATTGGAACAATGGGGAAAATCGTCAGTGGGAAAATTGTATTTTCCCACTCCCTGTGGTCTTGATGCATAACATCCACAGCCCTTAACCCTTCCCTGTTTTTTTTTTTTTTTTCTCTGAATCTAACATGAACAGTGACTCTCTTCCTTTTGGATTGCACCCATAGCAGTGTAGGCCTTGGCTACACTACCTTGGTGCTCTTCTTCCTCATGAGAAAGCCTATGTATGGCAGGGGACAATAATGTCAAAATGCAAAGTAAAGATGAGACAGACCTTAGTGGCAGAGTGGAAGAGAACTGATATAATAGTTTATAGTCCCTAAATTCACATGAGGTGATAGAATTGTTGTCATGATCAAATGGGCCAATTAAATGTATACTAGCATATACATATTCAATAATTGTTAGCTATCCTTATAGCTCAATATATAATATTTGTGTATATATTTTGATATTGGGGATGAAAGCCAGGGCTTCATGCATGCTGGCTACATGTTCTACAGCAAAGCTAAACATCTAGCCTTCTTCGTATTCTTTTCTTTTGGGAAAACCATTTACTAAAGCTTAATTCATCAAATTAATTCAGTTAATAAAAAGAATGGCGTTGCAGAGGTTACAATGATCTCTTCCTATTCTTATCTTACTTCTTCAACAAGATATATATATATATATATATGATATATATCATATATATGTGTATATATATATTTTTTGCCAGTCCTGGGGCTTGAACTCAGGGCCTGGGCACTGTCCCTGAGCTTCTTTTGCGCAAGGCTAGTACTCTATCACTTAAGCCACAGTGCCACTTCTGGCCTTTTCTGCTATGTGGTACTGAGGAATCAAACCCAGGGCTTCATACATGTTAGCAAGCACTCTACCACTAAGCCACATTCCCAGCCCAAGAATATATTTTTAAGGTGAAATAATTCCTTTTAATATGTATGTTTTGAAGTTTAAAGTCATTTCAATAGGAATTATTTTATTTTTACTTTAAAATTTTTCATTTGATTTATCATTAAATAAACTCCTTTGTGCAAAGGAGTTATCATTCAGCAAATCAGTTCATAAGTACAATGCATCTGGATTGATGTCACCCCTTCCATCATTTACCTCTGTTCTTCCTAATCCAACTCCTCAATTTTGTTAATTTCAAAGGCTATACATTGACTCTTATGACTATATTCTCCCCTACACTTCCTCTCTCCATTAGTCTACCTCTCTCCCCTTGACTTCCTCTCATAGCTTTCAAGAGGCAGTATCGTGGTATTCATTTTGTTGGACTCTGAATTTTTCTAAGGAATTATACTGCAAATATGATATTTAATTTAACACAGTTGTGTCTACTTGCACACAAACCCATATGTGCTTGCTTGTGCATTTATAACTTAGTTCTAGGTAAGATTTCTGACAATAGGTTGCAGGTTAGACTCACCGCTGCCCCTCCAGCAATTAGCAGCACCTGGCTTTGTTTAGGGTTTAATAACATTCTTGGAAGGGATCAATATTTTCTGGTTCCTGTGACACAATCCAGACTGGCTTTGAGCTCCTCTTTTATTTTAAATATTTTGCTTATGCTGTAAATCTGTGCCCTTAACTCTTGAGAGAGAAAAAGCATGTTTTTGAACTAGACTCCTGTCATAGTTCGTAACTCTCCTGCCCAGCCTTTCCCCCATCCTTCTCCTGTTTTGTTGGGAACAACGGGAAAAAGCATCAGTGTAAGATGTGAAAGGTTTGAGTCTGTTGATTTTAGAGTGCTTTGACTTGGTCCAAGCTACCATAACGTTTTGGTGCATTTGTGATGCTGGAGATGGAAGCCAGAGCCTTGTGCAAGGTAGGTGAGCTCTCCCCAGCCTTGCTCTATCTAGTATTTATTTATTTATATTTATTTTTAGTATGTAGTTGTACAAAGAGGTTATAAGTCCATAGCCAGGTTTATGAATACCGTGCATCTTGATCAATGTCACACCCTTCATTGTCTCCCTCCCATCCCTGTCTTCAAGTTATAGTACATAATTTAATGTTTACATAATGAACAGTGAACATATTGACTGCATTTGTTCCTCTTTCCTCTTTCCTCCCCTCCTTTTGTGTGCCTCTCCTTGTTGCTCTTTCTCCCAAATGTGTTGCCATGATGTTTTCAACTTTTATCTCGAGTCTTTTTTGGTGGGGAGGGGGCATACAGTGGCATTCGTTTTGCTTTCATTTTATGTATTGATTTGACTTTATGCTAATCTATTTAAGATATGATGTTCATGACCTTTTTGCTCTTCTCTTACCTTCTTTTTCATTTCTTCACTTTTTTTTTTAACCTCTCCCTCCGTCCCTCCTTTCCTTTCCTCACAATTTTCTTCCCCTTCTTTTTCATTTTCCTCTCTCTCCCCTCTTTGTGTCTAGGGACAAGGGCATGGCATGGTGACTCTCAGAAATAAGCACAGCAGGTTGAATTGGATGAACTTACAGTGACTTTTCTTTGGGCTAAAGTTTAAGACTAGCCAGATAAGTCTCAGTCTGAACAGTTTTATACCAGTGAGGTCATATTCCATTGTTGATAGTTGTGGTTGGTGGTTCAAACCTGTAACCCTACTCAGTAGGCTGAGATCTAAGCATCACAGTTCAAAGTCAGCCTGGGCAGAAAAGTCTGTGAGACTCTTATGTCCAGTTAACCATTAGGAAACTGGAAATGGAGCTGTGGCTCTAAGTGATATAATGTACTAGCATTGAGCAAAAAGAGCTCAGGAACAGCTCCCAGGCACTGAGTGTAAGCCCCACAACTGAAAAAAAAAAAGTTAGGCCAGATGGTAAACCATGAACTCTCTCCCCTGGTAGGGCTAAAATACAAGGAATCATTTTATTAAACAGTTATTAAGGAAAGATTTTCAGCACCAACTGAAATCTTGAGAAGTTTGGCTAGAGGCATCTCCGTGGAGAGTCAGTTTTTGATCTGTTTTATGTTCACGTCAGTGGGGTCATGAACTCTATGCAAATAGATCAGAGTAATAGGATCTCTGTGGCTAGACACATAAACTTTTATAAACAAAGAACTAAGGTGATATTTAAAAACATTGCCCTAGAATCTAGGTCTATTCTTCCATCTTTTTAAAAAATGCCTTGACAAATGTTAAAAGTTACAAAGGGCCAGGAGTCTCTACCTCCTTTCTTTATTGCTGAGCCAGCCTCTCCTCTAAATTTGAATACAGACCTTTCAGACTGGAATTTGTTTCTGGAAAATCATTATGGAGGGGGGAGGGTTGGGGAACAATTATGTTTGAAGAGTCTGTGAGCACATTTGTAAATGTCTGTGTGTGTAGCATATGTGAATGTGATGTACATGTATGTGGAGATACATTGGTGTGTATGCATTCTTGTGAATGCATGTGTGTGTGTGTGTATGCATGCCTGTGTGCTACCAACTAAGAGAGGCTGCTTCAGCTCAGCCAGTGGCAGAGCAGTTAGTACATCACTAATAGTGGGAAAGGAAGCTGGGAAGGGAAGCAAGCGACCTATTAACAAAAGCTCAGCCTTGTCCCTACGGACCAACCAGCAGAAGGGACGGGGAGTGTGGCTGTCAGCCAGGGAGGTCTGGCTCCCTGCAAACAGTTGCAGGCATCCACAACACCCCTTTTCTCAGTGAGTGCTGAAGCTTGCTGCTTGGAAGTTTTCTGAGCGGCAGTAGCAGCCTTGGAGAAGAGAAGAACAGATCAGCAAAAGGAGTGGAGCATGTATGTGAACTTTTTTTTTTTCTGTATGGGTTAATGGATTTTTAGTACAAAGAAAATTCAAACTCAGCTGACCTGAAAGACTGGAATTTCAGCTCTCTTCCTTTGCTGGGGTATTTTTTTTTTCTCCCCCTTCCTCTCAGAGCCCTTTAAACCAGATTACTGGGTCACTGACTTCTATCCAGCCCTCCAGTTCCAAAGGTTTCTAGCTTTTTGGCTTGGAAAGGAAAACCACTACCTGTAAGTATTTTCTTTCTGTGTTTCCTCTCATCCTCATGGCGTGGGCTCTCTTAGCAGAATGACCCAAAGGCCACTTGAGGTCTCATAACAATGCAAGACTCGAGAAGTAGCAGGCAAAAGTTAAATCTTCCTTTGAACTCAGAAGTGGTAGCAAACCAAATGCCAAGAATGGGATTGACATATATTTCTAACTCTCTGGATGCATCTCCAATGGCCACATACCAATGGTATCACTAATTTTAACTTTGGTAAGATTTCCTCCTGAAGTTAGAAATGTTTTCTCTCAGCTAGGTTAAAAGATAAAGAAAAGAGATGCAAAAACCAACAGAACAGAAATATTCTCAGGGTATGAAAATCTAGAAATTTGGAGATGATTTCTGGATAGCTTTTGCTTTTGTAAAGTTGTACTTGAATGTGTGATTTCTATTTTATAAGGGTGGGGCAGTACTGGGGAGGCAAAGAAATCACATTGTTCTGAAGTTTTCCCTTGGTTTTTAGGCTTGCAATGTGGGCTAGAGACATGGGGACTAAAATCAATCATTTCTTTGAGTTTTCATCTGGATCATGGAAATCATTTTCAAAGCATTTAATTTTAGTTTCTATTTTTTTTAAAACTAATGCATTCTCTCTGGATGCATGGTGTGAATTATAAAGCTTAAAAAGAGCGTTTCCGGGGTTGGTTGGTGTTTATTGGCTGGGAATCTTGCTAGAGAGATTAACCTCTTCAGGGCTGTTTTGCATACCAGACCTAGACATCCAGCAGCCTTTCAGGTTTCTGATGTGGAGAATTGTTACCCTTGCTGTCTCTAGTTAAAGTTTGGAGAGTTGTACGCTTTACTTACTCTCCTCCCCCCATTCCTGCTGCTACTTAATGAAAATGCCTTCTGTGCAACTTCAGGAAAGTGGCTAACTACCCCTCTGTTAGGGAATCAAGATGGAAACGAACCTCCTGGGTTCTTGGTGGAAAGGTAGATTCCAGCCTCACCCCTGGAGGATTCAAGACTTGGGGTAGGGCCAGAAATCACCCAGGTGAAGCTGATGCTGGTGATATCACCTTCGTTGCCTTGGGTAAACAGTGTTCAACGGTAGACTTGACAGTTAAACTCTTATCATGTACTTGGTTAATACCAAACCTCCCATCTAAATAATCAACCTGAGTCTGAGCTGATGTTGAACATAACACATGCATGATGTTCAAGCTTGACAGCCGATCTAGGACATTTTAAACCACTTTCCCACCAACTTATCTGTCTTTGCCCTGTTTCCTTTTCCGTCACTGCCTTTCCATTTCCATGATTGAGAAAGGAAATTAGCTAGAGCTATCTGGACACCATATCACCTTGATGCCACATGTTGGGCTATTGATAGCATGATCTGCCCCTGATGGCCAAGCATTATTTGTCTTGGAAACTTGAAACCCAGGGCTGTTCTTCATTTATCATCAGTCTTCTGGAGATGTGCTCCTGGGGCTGGACTGGGCTGGTCTGGGCTGACTTGGGCTAAGCAGGGCTGGTTTTCTTGGGACAGTTCATGAGTTGAATTCCTAGAAACTGAGTTTGTATTGGCCCAAATCCCCAGGGATTGAGGAAACAGGAAGTGGTTGTACATTATGTTAAAGTCCATCTTTGACAACATATGAAAGGCAGAATGCTGCCTCTGTGCCTAGCCTCAAATTTTATAACATTTATAGCAAAAAGAAAACAGGATGTAGTACTTAAAACCTTTTCCTTGCTTCGCTCTCCTTATCCTGAGTGTTTTGGGCATGCCTGCTAGGTGCCAGCCAGGCTCAGTACTAGTTTCTAAGGGTTCTGAAATAATCAAGGAGAGGGTCCTTACCCTTATGGTGCTTCCAGTCTTAACTATTGGCACTCAACCTTGGTGGCCCTCTACTGGCTCTCAACTTCCCTTTCACTGTCAGCCAAATGAGTGTGAGTGTCCCATATTCTGACTGTGGTGGATTCAATTTTCACTCTCCTAAACACAGATAGGGCGTATGGCTTTTTATTTTTTTCATTTGCTTTGGGACTAGGCTCAAGGCTTAGCTTACTGTTTTTTCTTCAAAAACGTAAAAGTGATAGCATGTAAGTTTTCTCCTCAGAAAGAACCAGAATCACTGGTATACTGAGTTAGACAAATGCCACCTTTTCAGAGCCACCACTCCCAACAGGATCATGTAACTACAAAGGCTGCTTCGCTGGGCCAGGTCACCTGGAAGGGCGCCTCTTATCATGTCTGAATCTGATGTAGCTCCCCCTTTGGAGAGCTGGGTGGTCTGAGCAGGACTTGCAGTCTCTGCCTCCAGGCTTGCACAGCTTGCAACCTGACCCTTCCATTCAAGTCTTGCAACAGCTTTTGTGCAGCCAGGTGAGACGCTCAAGCAGAGGCCTTGGAAGGGCTGGGAGCAACAAAAAGCCAACAAAAAGTCTTCTCCCTAATGCAATGTTGCCTGTATTGTCCTGCATCAGTGATGTGGCTTCTCTTAGTGTAGTGACTGGGTCACCAATTTGAAAGGGCTCTAAAACTTGGTGAGCAGGATAAGAAAGATCTATGTGCTTGTCGGGCAAAGGTAGCCTCCAGCTGTCTGAATATACCACATGTGGTAAACTATTGACTTGATAATGATACGAATCTTGAAAATTAGGATATTTTAAACTGAATGTTTCTTGCCCTTCATTTTTTTCTTATACAAAGCAACAATTACTTTTTGTTTGAACTGTTCATTTAACTGTTCTTTTAAAGTAGGGGTTTGATGATATTTGGAATTGTGTATTAAAAAGTGATTCAAAAGTAGTCCTTTTGTGTATCATCCAGAGGATGTCACTTTTCACTTTCAGTTCTATCCTGGGAATTTTCCTATCTTGCTTCTAGAAGCAGAGGAGTGGATAAAAAACGCTCCAGGATGAAGTCTCAGCCTTCCATTAGGACATACCTCTGTATTCCATCAAGTGTTACCAGCTGCTCAGTACTTACAAATGCTAATGCTCTTCACTCTACTTCAAATAATTGGGTCACATTTTTGTGTTTTGAGGTCTTGCTCAGTGCTTTGGTATGTTCATTCCAAAGCCTCAACTTCTTGTTAATACACAGAGAAGCTTCATTTTGTGATTTATAGACCAAATGATTTATTGTAAAGCTAAGAAGATTTCAGAAAGAACAGAAACCCTGCAGGAAGACTCATTCTCTCATTCTGTGTGTGTGTGTGTGTGTGTGTGTGTGTGTGTGTGTGTGTGATTTTTACTCAGGACTTCATTCAGGATAGGCAGGCAATCTACCACATGAACCATTACTTCAGTCCTTTTTACTTTACTTTTCAAATAGGCTCTCACATTTCTTGACATCCCTTGGCCTCATCCTTTGATCCTTTTTCATATTTGGAATTATGAGTGTGAACCCCTGCACCCAGCATTCTGATCCAAACTTTAAAAGTTATCAGACATTTCCTATTAAACCACTCTCATATACCCAATTTGTCTTTCTTATACAAATTATCCTACTTCTTAGACAACATAGTAACACAGTAGACATGCTTTAATTATGTTTTATAGAATTTTCTCCCTGAGCTGGGTGCCAGTAGCTCATGCCTATAATCTTGGCTACTCAGGAGGCTGAGATCTGAGGATCGTGGTTGGAAGACAGCCTGGGAAGGAAAATCCCTGTGAGACTCTTAGCTCCAGTTAGCCACCCCCAACTGGAAGTGAACCTGTGCTTCAAAGGCATCGAGTACTAGCCTTGAGCAAAAGGACAGTGCTGAGGCCCAGAGTTTAAGCCTCATGACTGACCAAAAACAAAACAAAACAAAAACAAAAACAAAAAAACAACCCCCCAACTCTCTCTTGTTTTTTCTTGTAGGCTGAGTTGTCTGAAACAGATCTGTGAACTCACAGGGTGAAAGTGCGAAAATCATCCTGTCTGTATTTCTTCTTGTCTCTATAGAACTGGAGAATTGTATTGGCTATTTCAGATAAATATATATAGAGGTAAATTATTTTGTTGATCTTGGGATTTAGCTCCATTGTAGCAAGGAACTGACTTTTAGGAAGAAAGGTTTATTTGAGAACTTGAAACTTTGGGGCTGCACCATAGTGAGCCTGTCAACTATCACCAAATGGAAGAACAGCCATTCCAACAGGTGGAGTTCTGTCTCTCTCTGTCTCTGCCTTTCTTTGTCTTTACCCTTACTGGTTAACCTTGAGGAAATGTTCTTTCTGAAAGTACATTTGAGGCTCCCTCCCATTCTCTCTGTCTCTTCCACTATTTTTTTCTAACAAGTCTAATGTTTACATGGGTGTCAGCCAATTAACATTTACAAAGCTTCTCTGCCCTAGAGAAACGTGGGCAAGCAGAACCATAAGGTTGTCAAAAAATCTGGGAGGAGCTTACAGACCAGAGAGAGAAGCAAATTAACAATAAAATGCATGTAGGTGTGCAGCTTCCCACCATAACAAGTAAGCATATAAAACTGATGGGGGTAGGGCACTGGACCCTGAAGAGAAGTAGAATTCACCCTGGCAACTTGGTAGAGTAGGAAGAGAGTTTCCTGGCAAGTGGAGCAGCATACACAAAACATGCATAGACTCTGCAGCTGGCCTGACAGTCTGGTGTGGGTAAAGAAGGAAAGGAGTTCAGTGTGACAATATGTCAGTGCTGGCAGGACAGTCTTACTAGAGCTTGGAGAGGTGAGCAGGGGTCGAGCCAACAGGGAAATACAATATCACAGTTAAAGAGGACCCTACAGAGCACACAATCTATACTTCTTTCCTGTAGCAAAGAGCCCCATTCTTTGTCTATACTTTAGCCCTTATTATTAGCAGAGAACATTGAAGATTATTATTTTTTTCTTTCTAAAAGTCAAGCAAATCTTTCAATTGTTCTCCCTGGTTCCATACCTTAGAACCACAGTAGGGTCACATATCTACATATCTGAAGACAAACCTTTCTTGTTTTGTTTTGCATAAATTACTGTCAAAGCAGGCCTGCTGTTTCTCATACATGTGCAGTTAATTTGGGGAGATATGATTACACATTTTTGCTTATTGAAAGCTAATGCATTGGCTCAAGTCCATCATTCCAGCCTTTGCTTATCAAGGCTGTGGATCTAGTTTGTGTCCTCAGTGATGATAGCCCTCTTGGGTTTGTGCTCTTTGTCCAAAGGGCAGACTTGTCTTCTGTATCTTTAAGTATTTAAAGAAATATTTAACCAGAGAAAGTGAGAAACAGTTGTAAAGACAATATTCTGGACGTTTTTCTTAAGGGAAATGATACCTTGAAACCTTCTTTAATTCTTTTTATAAAGAGGCCACAAACCACAGTATCTCTATAACTATACTCAAAGAAATGTCTAAAGGTTAATGAAAAGAGCTTGGAGATACCAGTGCATTCCTTGTTTTGACAATAACATTAAAGACACCGTAATTATTGATTTCAGTTGTTAATCGCTATGTTGAGTGATACTACATGCAACAGTTTTGTCCTCTTTTCAAAACACATAGATAAATAGGTCCCACCAGGCAGGATGTGATAATTTAAGCCTGTGACGGGCGTCAATAAACTATAATTTTCTGCAATGGCAAGAAAGGAATCTTTCCAAATGGGTTGATCAAATCTCAAGTTTCCCTGGAGGAAACATTTTACCAGGTCTTCATAAATGGGGAGAATTTCAATAAAGATGGAAGAAAAGACAGGCAGTATGAAGCGGCCCCCATTTTTAATATAAATGTATAATATGTTAAGGGAATGTGATGTTAAGGACAAGTTCTCTAGCAATTGAAGTGTCAACAACCTGTTTCAAGTTACAGACTCAATTACCTATTCTCACACTTCATTGTTTTGATGGTTTAGTTTTTAATTTAGTATTTCCTTCAGCTGAAGGAAATCAGACTTTAGATCATTTCATATCATGGCTCAAGAACTTAGATTTCCTGTCTGATTGACTTCTGCTATGTTAATTAGTGTCTACTTTTACACAATACATGGGAATGAACCCACACAGCTCTTTTGAAAAATGATTTTAGATGGGTCCTGGTGGCTCAAGCCTATAATCCCAGCTACTTAGGAGGATAAGATCTGAGGATCATGGTTCAGAGCCTATCCAGGCAGAAAAGTTCTTGAGACTCTTTCTCCAATTAACCAGAAAAAATGCTGGACTAGGGATTTGGCTCAAATGGCAGAGCTGTGAGTAGAAAAGCCAAGTGAGTTTGCAAACCCTGTTGGAAGACGTGTGCGTGCGTGTGCGCGCGCACGCACACACACACACTCACACACACACAATTTTACTTAAATATGGAAAATAGCTGATGGCTTAAGTCCCTAGACTTTAGGAATGATTTAAAAAAGCTCAGCCATTTCCAAAGGTGCTAAACTAGGAATTAAAAAATCACTTCTAAGTGATTTATTAGTAAGCAAAGAGTAATAGTCCCATGGCTTTTAGATTTGAAGTAGTTAGCAAAGACTTTGACATTGTTTTATATCTTATTTATGCCTTGCTCACCCTGAGGCTGTGTCAGTCATACCTTTTCCTGGTGTTAGCTAGTGGATCTTCCAAACTATTTAGCCAGTGCTACAGTAAATGGAAATAAAATCAAACCCGTAGTCACATAGCCTGCATTTAAAAAATCAGTTCATGATATGCTCTGGCAGATCATAAACTTTGGCTACAGGATGGAAGCATAGGGGAATTTCCTCAGGCAGTCCAACTAGCTTTGCACTTTTATATTATCTTTCAAAAGCCCCAGATGGAACCCATTTTATCTTTCTCATTTGGTTATAAAGCCCATGTGGTGCTGATTTGCTGGTTCTAGCTGGGAGTAAGCAGGGTGCTCTGTGTATCATTTTGTATTACAGATGTGGTGTGGCCTTACTCATTCGTGATTGCTGAATTGTTTTATTGGGAACTATTGGTCTCCATTTAACCCTCAATAAAGAGACAGTTCCTGATCCTAGGCTCTGCAAATTGCTTTGATGCCAGGCCCTTTGTAGTGTGTGGAAATCACAAGCTACTGGACATATTGGTAGGAAGACTTTGGTTCTTGCCTATCCTTTCCCTGAGCCAGTGTCTGTCCACATTGAGAATGACAATGACAAGTGGGACACAGGCCGAGATCACACAGTGCTTCACAGCAGGCTGGCAGTCACAGACTGCCCAGCACTTAAAGGACCACAACTGTGGTGTTAGCCTGATGGCCACAAATCTGAAATTCAGAGTTAAGGATGTTAAGGCAATATCACAGTAAGGAGCATGTGTACCCAAGAGTGACAACTTCCCAGTCCATAAAACCAAAGCTATCTTTGTAACAATCGTGTGAAGTTCATATTGTGAAGCCCTACTAGATAGATGATGAAATCAAGGCTGAGAAAGTTCAAATAACTATGCTGCAGGTTGAAGTTCTTTCCACAGACACTAAGTGTTTTTTTTTCTTTTTAAAAGCATGCTGAAATAAGGCTTTCCTACCCAGACTTCCATGAGCAAAAGTTTATGACATCAATGCTTTATAACATGACCTTGCTTTCTCTTACTCTAAGAAAATCCATTTTGCTAAACCAAGGAATTGACTCATTTTTTTTTTTAATTTCAGAAATTTGTCTTTGTTTTCTGTTGCTCAATAGAAGAGACCAGAGATTGCTTATCCCAAGCAGAGGGATTTTTTTTTGCTTTGCAGTAGATAACTTCAAATCTCCTTGAAGTTCAATAATAATTTTGCAAGTAATTAGGGAGATCTATTACTTCCTGCTTAAAATGAACTGTGTCATTTCTATCTGATCTTGAAATACCATAAAGGGGAAAAAGGCAAGAGAAAATATCTGCCTTGTGAATAATAAAATATAGTGCTATCTTATGTATTTATATGTAGCATATTTATTTATTTACCTTTGTCTTTAAAGATTTCCAGCAAGGGATAAAGTTCACATGCAAAGTGATAGTACAAAATTCTAGTTAAATTTTATGCTTTTTTTTTATTGTAAAGATACTGTACAGAGGGGTTACAGTTACGTGAGCAAGGTAATGAGTCCATTTCATATTGAGCATTGTTACACCCTCCTTTGTTTTTCCCCCAGCATCCCTTTCCTCCCCAACTGTCTAACTCCTCCTCCTCCTCACCCTCTACCCCCGCAAAGTTGTAAAGTTCATTTTCAACATAGTGTCTTATACATCTCATTGTTAACAATAGGTCATCCTGTATCCTTATTTCAGCATTTTGTTATTTCCCTTCCCCTCCCCAAATTAGAAAAATGTATATACAAGATGCAGGACGCTGGACTCAAATACAGTGACAACAAGGGCGGTACCATGGAAGAAGAACATACAAAGAAACAGAAAAAAAATCACATAGTACATTAAAAAGAACAACAGGAAAGATAAAATCTCTTGTGTCCCTATCTTGGGGTTCATTTTGCTTAGCATCAGGTTATATGATCATATGTACATAGCTTTTGACCTTTTCTGCTTGTCCTAGACATATTCTAGTTATTGCAGATAAGGGAAACCATGGGACCTATGTTTCTTTGGGCCTCGCTTACTTCACTTAATAAAATTTTTTCCAAGTCTTTCCATTTCCTAACAAATGGGGCAATGTCATTCTTTCTGATGGAGATATAGAATTCCATTATCTCTATCTCTAGCTCTAATCTATATCTATATCTATATTATTTTTATTTTTTTGTCGGTTGTGGAGCCTGAACTCTGGGCCTGGACACTGTTTCTCAGCTCTTCAACTCAAGGCTAGCACTCTACTATTTGAGCCACAATTCCACTTCTGGCTTTTTCTGCTTATGTGGTGCTGAGGAATCCAACCCAGGGCCTCATGCATGCAAGGCAAGCACTCTCCCACTGAGCCACCTTCCCAGCCCCAAATTTTATGTTTATTTATCTCATTTTCCACCTTGATTTTCTGACAAATTAAAGCATAAAGTTTTAGTTCTGATGGTTTTGCTAACACAGAACTGTGTGTTCATCTTACACTTGTGGCTGGTTTTATAGGAAGGGTTATCTACCCAGTTCAATGGAAAGTTCCTCCGAGATGCTAGATTTGGGACTTCCAACCTTTCTTTACCTTATGTGTTGGAGTCTCTCTGCCCGCCTCCAGTCATTCCACACTAGTTCTTGTGTTCACTTTCCTATGGGTCTGATCTTGAAGTCGCATCTCCAGCCTGGTCCCTTTCTCTGCCTTAACCCAGAGACTTAATAAGTCTGATGATTTTCCTGAAACAAGTAAGGCTCTAACTTCAGTCTTTGGACACTAAAGAACATTTATAGCAGTAATTCTCATTCCTGGTTTCTCATAGAAATTACCTGAAGTTAGATGCTTGGACTTCATCCAGACAAAGTAGATCAGAAGGTCTGGAGTGGTGGCTTGGGCTATTGCAATATGAAAGTAAAGATGGAATCCACTAGAGGGTAGCTGAGACAACTTTTGCATCTCCATGTGGTTCCTTTTGTCAGTAATGGTAGTACAGATACCTTCTCTGAGCCCTCACAGAACTATTTGCTTCCTTCAGGGGCCCTAGAGTAGAACTGAAGCTAGGACAGTGATATCTTCTTTGAAACAAGACTTTTCTTAGAGTAGGCCACCATAGCACACAACTCCAGGGGTGGTCTGTACATTGTGGTCTTTGTGAGCAGTGTCTGGGTACCACCACAGCATGGTTTCCACATGAATGATGTTGTGGTATCTGCTGTATGAGTTGACCAAGACTCAGTGAAGCAAGTGCCACTCCATATCTTCTGATCTACTTTGTCTGGATGAAGTCCAAGCATCTAACTTCAGAAGTCTTCCAGGTAATTTCAATGAGAAACCAGGAATGAGAATCACTGCTATAACTGTACTTTAGTATCTAAAGCCGGAAGTTAGAGCCTTAGGTCCTTCTGGAAAATCATCAGACTTATTAAGTCTCTGGGTTAAGGCACATAGGCAAGATACATTTATAAGACAAATATTCCAGTGAAGCAATTACAAATATGCCAGAAATGCATTCTATCATAATGAATCTAGGCAGTGTTCATGGATTCACAGTTTGAGCTGAACTTTTTCAGCCAATTGGGACACTGTGCCTAGGATAAATATGTTCCCTCCTTTAGACAAACCGCAAACCAACATTTGAATATAGTCTGTTGTGTCTCAGAGATTCCATTAAGTGTTTGAGCCATGATTGCTTCTCTTTTTCAAAACATTTCTCAGAATTACTGGTATTTGCAATTTGTTTATTTTCTTTTTTTGAAAGGGGACAGCATATTTCTATGAAGGCCAGTCTGGCTTCAAACTTGGAATCCTTCTGCCTCACATTCCCAAATGCTGGGATTACAGGCATATGCCAGCATGCATGCCTGGATTATTTGTTATTCTTTTGCAACGTAATTCTTATATATAGTATAATATGTATTATATATTATATCTTCCTATGCATCTTTGTTCTTTATTTTCAGCTTATGATGTGTATGGAGACTGTTTTCAAATCAGTTATAGTGTTTTCAATCTCATCACCTGATAAAACCCTCCTACCATGTACTCTACAGCCCACATCAAATTCTGCCCAAGTAGGTAGATTAACGTTCACTTTTCTTAAGGCCATTAGGATGGATGAGCTCTACTGGCACTAGTGTGTGTCCACCTGCAGGAGCTTTGATGTGGGGGAGTTCCTTGTGAGTCAATGAGATCTGATCATCCTTGAGTAGCTAGGGATCCCCAGAATGGATGGAACTCTGAAAGTCAGCTAGACTCCAACCCAGTCCCTAAAGGCTGTGTAAGGCTTGCTGTGGTTTGTGTCATTTTGTTTTCATTGCTGAAATCCCTGTACTGCTCCACAAAGGGTGTCCAGGCTCTGCCGGTGGTCACAGGAATGTTGATTCAGCCTAACCCATGGGACAGGTGAAAGGATGGCTCAATTGCAGCTTTAAGAATTAATGTGCTCTGTTTTTGTTTGAAACACTGTAGGGTTACAGAAAGGTAGAGTGGAAAGTAAGAGTTCCTGTACATTTCCCTCCTGGCCCTTGAGATTCCCTTGATGAGCTTCCTTGCATTAGAGTGGTACCATTGGTATAGTAAAGCTACAGCCCATAGTTTCCATTGGGATTCATTCTTTGTAGTACAGATTGTGATGTTTAGCTGATGAATGTTCCATGACTTCTACCCACCATTCTAGTGGTAACTTTTTTGGTGTACTTAAAAAAATCTTTAAGTAGTTGTGCTAAGGTGTTGCCTTTAACAAAGCAGTTTATGAAAATGATATATCTTGATCAATATCACCCCCTTCAACATTCTTACCCACTCCTCCCTGCCTTTTAAAATAAATTAAAAAATCCAAGCCAAACACTGATGGCTCATGCCTATAATCCCAGCTACTCAGGAGAAAGAGATGAGGAGGATCATGGTTCCAAGACAGCCTGGACAAAAAGTTTACAATTTTTTTTTTAAAGCTAGGTTTGGTGGTACATGCTTTTCATCCCAAAGTATAAATAGGAGTTCCATGGTTCAGTCCAGCAAAGGCAAGAAGTGATACTCTGTCTCAAAAATAACCAGAGTAAGGGCTGGGAAGGTGGCTCAGTGGTAGAGTGCTTGGCTTGCATGCATGAGGCCCTGGGTTCAATTCCTCAGAATCACATAAGCAAAATGAAAAAAGCCGAAAGTGGCGCTGTGGCTCAAGTGGTAGAGCGCTAGCCTTGAGCTGAAGAGCTGAGGGACAGCGCCCAGGTCCAGAGTTCAGGCCTCACGACTGGACCCAAAAAACAAAAAAATCCCCAAAAAACAGAGCAAAAAGGATTTGAGGTATGCTTCAAGTGGTAGAGTACCTGCTTAAGTAATTATGAAATCTATTGGCATAGTGATTAGTAACCATTTCAATGTAACAGTGTGATGGCTGCAGAACCCATAGTACATTTGCACAGCATGTGCACTGCACAGATGAAAAGGTAACAAGAAAGATTAATAATAAGGAACAAGCTTATAACAGAAAATGTGTCAATAGAAAAGAATGGTAAACAACTCTTTGTACTATGGTTCTAATTAAATTATCAAACTGGATGCAGGCTCAGACATGCACATGTAAATGCTCTTACACCAAAGAATGTCTTCTTTGGGTATTGGAAAGTACTGTTTTTTTTTTTTTTACCTTTTCTGTTTTTTTATCCTTTAACAAATTAGCACATATTTCTTTTAAGACAAGAACTTACTTTCAGAGGAAGCAAGTAAATAGATAAAATGAAAGATATAAATTAGTTGACTTCTTAAGCTGTACTTTCTGTGATTTAGATTACAGTTACTAAAAAGAATTCAGAAAGGGGAAACTGAATGCTGTAGACAGAATCAACACATTTTATTGATTTAGTAGATTGCAATTATGAAGTGGTTGGTTTGCCTGGAGGCCTTTAAATTATGCTTAAACTGTCAGAAATTGGAACATTAAGATCCTGGTAGACAGGGAGTCCATGTTAATTATATGCTCTTAAAGTAGTAACTACTTCCTTTGGATATCATTGCCTCCAATGAAACTAATTCTCTCCACAGCCACTGATTGCTATCTGCAGCCATAAAGGAGGTTTTACTGTAAGGGTTAATAGGATGTAGTAGTTAGTAGGGGGCTAGTGAAGCAGTTGCAAAGAGGGTAAAGTTTTGTTGAAATGTGAGAAAGTGTATACCATAAAGCAGTTAGATGCAGGGTCCTGGAGTTGGGTAATCTGGGCTCCAGCTGTCTTCAGCCAGATCTTGTACTGACCATGTCTACCACTTCCATCTACGCTCTCTTAGCTAGCTGTTGCTGGAGGATCCAGTCTTCCTCACTGACAGCTCAGTGCCCCTTGGTGTGGTGGATCAACTTACATGATGTACAATTTGGATTCAATTCAGTTGTCCTGCGGATCCTTATATGGTTCCATGTTTATGCTTGAACACTTTTAAATTTGAATTTTTAAATTCAAAATGTATTCTTTTTATCTTCATGGCAGCTAATTCTATAGTCATTACCCAGGCTCTGCTGATGAAACAATGTATGTTGTTTGATATTGAACCTTATTTTTTGGGGGGGGGGTTCGGTCGTGGGCCTGAACTCTGGGCCTGGGTACTGTCCCTTAGCTCTTCAGCTCAAGGCTACACTCTATCACTTGAGCCACAGTGCCACTTCCGGCTTTTTTTTTTTTTTTTTGCTTATGTGGTTCTGAGGAATCGAACCCAGGGCCTCATGCATGCAAGGCAAGTGCTCTACCACTAAGCCACTTTCCCAGCCCATTGATATTGAACTTTTAAACTGTTACTCTTGCAGTCTTTCTCTACTTCTAGTTCTTCTTGGCTTTGTGTGTGTGTGTGTGTGTGTGTGTGTTTCTTTTTTGGTCAAGGTTAGTGTTGTAGTACTTGAGCCACAGCTCCACTTCTAGCTTTTTGATGGATAATTGGAGACAAGTTATAACTTTTCCTGCCTGGGCGAGGTTTGAACTGTGATCAGATGTGAGCCATCAGCACATGTTTGCTGCTTGTTTTGGAAATAGTAAAGTTCAAGTTTTTACCTGTACTAAGACATGAGGAAGAAACACATTCTGATGATTGTTGAACCTGATTTTTGGCCGTTTTTTAAAAAATATATAATTTTATTGTTATTATTAAGGTAGAGATAACCATTTCATCTGTAGGTAATGAGTGCAATTCTTTTTCAGACAATGTCATCCCTTTCTTTGCTTTGGTGAGCCTAATTTTGCTGTGCATATGAGGCCTAATCTCTGCTATTCTGTTTTTCCTGAGGAAGCTTTAATCTTTTATTTTTTGATATATTTCATAATGATAGCATCACATTTATATGGGGCTTTCTGTATTTGTGTATTTTATTTTGTTTTGGCTATGCTGGAATTGAACTTGGGGTTTTCAGCTTGTTAGGAAGTACTCTATGACTTTAGTCATGCCTTCCCCCATTTCTTTTTCCATCATAGTTTAGATGAAGAACATGTGCCACCATACTCAGTCTTTTATGGTGAGAGGGAGTCTTGAGAACTTTTCTGCCCTATCTGGCCTAGACCTTTATCCTTCCAAATCATAGCCTCCTAAGTAGCTAGGATTATAAGAATGTGCTACTGCTCCCTGCCCTTGTATGGGGCTTTATAATAAAGAAAGTATTTCCACACTGATTATTTCCTTAGAGTGTTTATGTGGATTTCACTAGATCAAATCTCAGAAAGTCATGTTTCTCTCTTATTTCCCAGTTTGGAGACATACCTACTTCTCCTGTCTCTGAATAGGTTTCTTTTCTATATGGTCTTAGATTGCAAATGTAAACAAAAATGTTACTTTGTTGTGAAAAATTCAACTATCACATTTGTGGTTTTGTACAAATAAGCCACACTGATTCATCCTCAGGCAACATGGTCAAGGGGAGGGTGTGAACAGGTATTTTTTCTGACTAACTCTATAAAAACCAGGCTAGTCTGTGAAGTGCATACCGTCTGAGGTGCACAGGCAAGGTGCTGCTTCGAGAGTAAAATAGTTCTAACCGTGACCGGGCCTTAAAGGTAGTTAATAGAGGCATTTGTAAAAGCAGCACAAAAATATCTATTTACTAACCAAAGAGAAGATTCTAATTAAACTAACACTTTAAAATTGAAGGTTTTATCTGCAATGAAGACAATTAACATGATGATAAAGAAAAAATCCCAGGGGCATTGTGGAGACTGGCTGGTTCATTCTCTAATTTAATTCCTGCCCAAAGTAATGGCATTACCATTCTACCTTTCCATCATAGTAGAGAAGACACTGTTTGACACTTCCTGTCTCTGGCACTCCAACTTTCCTGAGCCAGCCAGTGTAGTGTCTCTAGAGTTATCAACTGCTCTGAGGTTTGTTTTTTTTTTTTTCCATCAGCTGTAGTTCTTCAACTTCTCTACCAGGTTTGAAAAAAAATGGTATTTTTCAAAGTGCTCTCTCTGTTTTCACGGTAAAGGTTTTGTTGTCACAAGAGGGGAAACAATCTAGCCATTGCACTCCTGTCTGGAAGAGCCATTCCTGTTCTTGCTATCTTTATGGGTTCATCAGAACCTCTATTCGTTTCCAGTCACCACCTTCCTGGCAGCCTTTAGAAGGTGGTGATAGTTATGAGTAAGGTCTGGTGGGAGGGAAGGAAGAATGTCAGAGACATGTCTGGGTAGACCCTCTGACAAATACTTATTTTAGTTGTCTCTCACTTGTATGGATAAATGTGTTGTCATCATTAAAATCTTAGGCAAGGCAATCCACTATTGAGCAGCCCCGCCCCCCAGCATGGTGTAAGGCTTTGGTACCCTTAGCAAACTGTCATTGCTTTACTTCAAAAATACTTTGAATTTCAGCCTATATTTCATTACATTTTACTTTGGATGCAATCATTTCAGTTTCCAAGAAGATAAATTAAATATGCAATTGTAAAAGGCTAAAGTAGAAATGAAAGCTATTTATGTAACTTAGGTACATAATAAAGTAATGGCATTGTAGATAATATCAATATTGTCTGGGTTGGATATACAGGAACACATACCGCGTCATTAACTGTATCCACTGAGGCTCTGTCACTTGATCATGGTCTCTTTTGCACATCAACAAGAATTACATGTACATGGAGGGAACAGCTGACCTCTCCAGTTCCCACTTCGGTGTTTCTTAAGTAATTTCATTGCCTAGCAGAGTTGGTCTGGGTGACAAATTGCTAAGCTTATTTCTTCACTGGGTTGTATTAGTTCAGGAGTTAATCACGTTTGCAAGCAATGTGCAAATAATCCTCCCAGCTCTCTGACATGAATTAGTTCGCAGTACTCATTTAACAAATGAGAAACGGGAAGCAAAAAGCTCCCTGTAACTTGGAGCTCAGGGGATCATCCGCTGCTGCTGCTGCTGCGTGGTTGCCCCCAGCTGCCCCGGGCTTGCACCAGTCTCCTGCGGGACCACACAGTTGACATCCGATTGGGATCTGAGGATCATCAGGAAGCAGAGGAATGAAGCGACCTGGGCCTGGAGGTCAAGTTAGTTTATTTGTTTTTAATTTAGCTGAAATGATAGGCTAGTTGAAAGATCCCTTTGTCAGTAGCGACCTTTTGACTAGCAGCACCCCCCCTCTCCTTCCTCCACCCTTTCTCCCCGCTTGCAGGATTAGAAAAGCACTTGGAAGGCTCATTAATCTTGCCAGCGCTGTCAGGAGTGATCAGCGAGTTTTATTAAATCTCCCAGGACTGACTGAAAAGCGTCCTTGTCTGGTTCTGAATGAAAGGGGCATGTTAAGATCTCGGGGCTCACCCTGGGGACCCCTGGCCCTGCCCCGTGGACAGCCATCGGACCCTCCCCGCCGAAGCCCAGGGGCACGCCTTTGTTGAAGGACTCCAGCCGTCGCTACAGCCACTGGGCCCTGTCAGCATGAATGCTCCACGCTGGGCCCGGCCCGAGGCCCTGCTGCTGCTCTTGCTCTTGGACTGGACCAGCTCCACCTTCATCACTGTGAACCGAGGGATGAGGGTGATGAAGGGCAGTTCCGCCTTCCTGTCGGCAGAAGACCTGAAGTTTGCCATCCCCAGGGAGAAAGATGCCTGCAAAGTGGAGGTGGTGAGGAATGAGCCGATAACCCAGAGGGTTGGAAAGCTCACCCCACAGGTAGGTCCCGGGCGAGAGTCTCTGTCCCTAGTTGGATGGGTGAGACGGGGAGCAGGTCTTCTCTCAAGCGGTCACCAAGGTGAGTACTGTAAGATGTTCCCATGGGTGAAGGTGAACCGCACCGCTGAAGTTCACCCGCGTGCTATCCTACCGCTTTCCTCTGGGAGGTGGAACTATGGTTTGCACCCTTCTGAACTGATTTCAGAGAACAGGTCTGCAGTGGGCAGGCTCTGTTCCACGTGGGGCTGACATCTGTGGGGCTCCTGATGTCTTTAGGTTTAGACTAATGTGGATGCACACATTCTTCATAACAACTCCCATCGTTTTAGCTTTTATTGAAGAGAACTTTTATGTATCTTGACCTTGTAGGTTAGCTAAGGATGCATTATAAAGCAGAGTGTAGGAATGGTTCAGGTCTCTCATTTTTAGGGAGCAAAAGAAGGGGGGAGGGAGGGAGAGAATGTGTGTGCAAGAAAGAAAGGGAGAGAAAGATAGAACGAGAGAACACAAGCAAGCAGGACAGGACAAACTCGTAAGGATTTCAATAGACAACTACTTGTAGCATATGCTATCATTAATCTTTAAGGGATGAGTCCTGCCCTGAATTATCTTACTCATTGCCAGTCAGGGGTGGCTTTGCATAAGATATAAAAATTGCAAGACATTTTTGAGATGTACTTGTGACTTCAGAAAAGCAAAGGTTAAACATGAAGGCTTTTTTGTTTATTTTTAAAAGAGAGAGATAAAGAACTATAGATATTCAATTCTTCATAAATGTCTGCCTTAATATTTCTCCTTAATTAAAACCTCAGGGACCTCTTTATTTAAGGATATTCTATTGTCATTTTTGTTTTTTTTTGTCAGTTGTGGGGCTTGAACTCAGGGCCTGGACACTGTCTCTCAGCTCTTTTGCTCAAGGCTGTCACTCTACCACTTTGAGCCATAGTGTGACTTCTGGTTTTCTGGTAATTAATTGGAGATAAGAGTCTCATGAACTTTCCTGCCTGGCCTGGCTTTGAACCTTTATCCTCAGCTCTTAGCCTTCTGAGTAGCTAGGATTACAGGTGTGAGCCATCAGTGCCCAGCTAAGAGTTACTGTTTAAATCTAATTTTCATATACTTTTTAAGGTATTTCTTTTCATATATTTTAAGGTAATGGTTGACTTTGCATACAATAGTAAATTGCTTCTGATTGTGTTACTTGTTCTTGCCATAGCTTAACTTTACAAATGATCTTAAGAGTGTTCAACATTGGATAGTATTGCTGCATCTAGAGAATGGACCATTACCAATCCTAACTAGGAACTTCATTTCCTCTCCATTTGGGTAAAGAAACATGTTCCATGAGGTTACTCCAAGTTACTGAGCATGGAAGAGATGTAATAAAGAGTTTTAGATAAATGCTAGCTCAAATTGTTATCCTTAGATATTTCTCTTACAACACTTAAAATTACAGACAAACTCAGAAACACCAAAATACTATAGAAGGAAATTTCATGGTATGATAGGAATCAAATGACTCATTCCAGTTTCCTACGAGACTCTGTTTAAGAACTTAAGAATTTTTGAAGAGTTAAAAAGCTACACATGGGCATTAAAAATGTTAGAATATACTAGTGGCTGTAGGTATTTCAACATTGTATTCCAAAGTGTTCAGTAGTAGTAGTAACTTCTCCTGACTTTCTTCCAACATTTTATGCCCTGTGGAAGTATGTGTCAGGGAAAAAGAGAGACCTCGTATATTAGACTTTAATGTCACTGTAACCAAGATATACCTAAGAGCAAAATTTGAAAGGAGGAAGAATTTATCTTAGCTCTCAATTTCAAATGTTTCAATACATATGGTGGGTACAGCAACTTGCTTCTTGGCAGCCAGGAAGCAAAGCCTAGAAATAACAAGAAATGGCCAGAGCAATCATCAGCTACCAGGAAAATTCTGTTCCCTGTGACCTACGTCCTTCAACCAGGTCTACTTGCTATAGCTCTACAACTTCCTAATAGTCTATTCAAAAAATTTTTTTTTCTGGTTCTGGGACTCAGGGCATGAATACATGCATGAGTCACAGCCCTACATATATAGTAGAGGGCCATCTTGATTTAATTGTCTTTGAAAGACACAGACACACCCAGAGGTGTTCTATGTTAATATCCTACCCAGAGGTGCTCTATTCTTTTTTTATTTTTAATATATATTTTTATTGTAAAGATACTGTACAGAGGGGTTACAGTTACACGAGTAAGGTAATGAGTACATTTCCTATCAAGCATTGTTACCCCTCCTTTAGTTTCCCCTACCAATCCTTCCCTCCCTGCCTCCCCAACTATTGTAATGTCCTAAGCATTTCTCAGTCTAATCAAGTTGACAGTCAAGATTAACTATGGCATCGAGATAGGGTATCACGGAGCTCAAATAAAGCCCAGCATGAGGCAATGGGTTCTCAACTATAGGAACCAGAATTAAGAGCAAAATGAAAATATTTATAGTTTTGAGGTGCAGCAACATAGGACTCTGATTCTAGAAGATTAGGTTCTTTGGGAAAGCAAAGACCTATGGACATACCGATACATACTGATCCTGATACCTTATAAAGACTGATGGACTGGACTGATAATTTGGTTCTCTTTCTCTCTCTCCATATGTGTGTATACATACATATATATATATATAATTTATATATATGTAAATTTATATAAATGTTCAACACTTGTATAGGAGTTAGTCTGATTACTTGGAGTAGGAGGAGCAGGGAGAAAGGAGAAGTAAAATTCCTACTGGCAGTTCCCAAGGGCAAGTTGTCTGTTGTCTAGCTGTATTTTGCTCAGACTCAGGGGGAAAGGGCCTGCTGTTCACTGGTTCCTTTCTTCTCTTAGAAGGCAGTTTGAGAGGATCTATTGTTACATAGGCCAACCTCCACCTTAGAGAGCCTCTGACTCCTTAATCCTCATGGCCCTTACTGAGATGAACAAAATTGCCTCCATGATTTTTGTCTTTTGCTGTTTGTTTTTGTTTTTGCAGTGTTGGAAATCAAACCCAGGGCCTCACTCCTGATAGGCAAGCACATTACCACTATGCCCAGTCCCTATGGAGTTGGATGGGTTTTTAGTGATATTTTAATGATTCCAATTATTCTACCTGTTTTGAAAAATAAGAGAGCAAAAGAGATTCAAATGACCAGAACTAGATCAAAAAAATATACATGCTCACAGGGATTAAGGGTTGGAATTGATCTCCAATTTATCTACATCTCTGTTTTTAAGGTAAAAGTCTAGTTATTATGAAGTTAATATGGAACAGAAACAGCACATAATGGGGCTGATAGGAAATTTTTTAGCTGATAGGTTAGGAACATCCCAAACACACAGACACCTAGTATATTGTACTCTCTCTTTCTCTTTTTTTCTCTCTTTTTTGTGGGCCAGTCCTGGGTCTTGAACTTAGGGTCTGGTCTCTGTCTCAGATTTTCTTTTGCTCAGGGCTAGTGTTCTACTACTTGAACCACAGCTCCACTTCTGCCTTTTTTTTTTTTTTTTTAAATCTTTTTTCTTTCTGTAGTTTAGAGGAGATAAGAGTCTCACAGATTTCCTGCCACAGCTGGTGACCCTCAGATCTCAGCCTGCTGAGTGGCTAGGATTAGTGTGAGCCACTGGCACCAATTTTATTGTGTTCATTATTATTATTATTTTTTTGTTGTTGGTCATGGGGCTTGAACTCAGCCTGCTGTCCCTCAGCTCAAGGCTAGTGCTCTACCACTTGAGCCACAGCACCACTTCTGGTGGTTTATTGAAGATAAGAGTCTCATGGACTTTCCTGCCTGGACTGGCTTTAAACCACAATCCTCAGATCTCAGCCTCCTGAGTAGCTAGGATCGCAGGTGTGAGCCACCAGCACCCAGCTTTGTGCTCATTTTAAGTAGAATCATATCCTGCATTCTCAGTGTATGCCTCGAAACAAATAGGATGCCTCAATTGGATTTATATAATCTAAAGTGGATACGTAGTTTATATCTTCTAAAATTTATTCTATGTGTGAAATCTACTAATATGTGGAGTTCATCAATAGTTAAATATAAAAACTTTGTGTAATAGGAGAGTTTATAAAGTAGGAAATATTTCTTTTTTAAACTTTCAGGTGACTTTTGTTTGTTTGTTTTGGTGTCTTTTAGCTTTTCTTCTCAAAGTTGGTGCTTTACTCACTCCAGCCACTTCACTGGAGTTCTACTTCAAGCTTTATTCACTTGAGCCATTCATTTGAGCTCCACTTTAAGCTTTTTTTTGTAGCTAATTAGAGGTAAGAGTCTCATGGACCTTCTTGCCTGGGTTAGCTTCCTTATTTTTCAACCTTCTCAGTAGCTAGGATTATAGGCATGAGCCATCAGTGCCCAGCTTATTATTATTATTATTATTATTTCTGGTAATTTCAATGAAAACAAGATTTCCAAGGAAGGTCTGAGAGTGGGAAAAATTTGTTCTTGGTTTTTAGTGTCTGGCTCAGCTCTCCCCAGGGATGAACCATGGCCAAATAATGTATATGAGGACACAAACACACACACACACACACAACACACACAACACATACACTGTCTAAACACACATAAGGACACAAACACACACACACTCACACACACACACACACACACACACACACACACACACACACACACACACACACACACACCAGCACACATACACCATCTAAACATGATGCTTTAATGGAGCTTCAGAATAAGCTGTAAAGCTAGGTTTATGTGAACCCACTCCCAGGGAGGGCACCGTATTAACAGCACCCTGCTGTGTAATGAGCAGTTTCATGTGATTTGCACAGAAAATGTTTTGTTTAACATCTGTTCAATTAGTGTTTTCATTTCATTACTGAAGTTTTCCGTAGAACCAACAGGTTCATTTTCCTATTGGATATTCAGAAAGGGACTGCAATGAATGCACCCCAGTACCTTCTGTTTACTTAACCCCTGGATATCATCAATTAGACAAGGTCGATAGGTTTTCCTTGTGTTTCAAGATGAGGCTTGGTCACACCTGGTCCACAGCAAGTTTCCTGGGTGGAAAAATACCTTAGTTTAGTGCTGAGCTTGCTTTCTTTGGATAGGAAATACAGTGGTGAGAACATATCCTTAGTTTCAACCAGTTTACTGTCATTAAAGTGAGTAATGAGTTAGGAGTGTGTGACAATTTAATTATAAATTGTAATTGAAAAGCAGTTGAAGTGGAAAAAACCAAAGCTAGACAGTAATTAGAAAAGGATTTAACTCTCCTTTGTTTTAGTTAGTAAATTTATGGACAATTATGGTTGTCGCCTTTTATAAAAGGAAAACATATTAGGAAACATAAAACAGATGTTTCTTTTAACAAAGCAGATTGTCTCTTTATTACCATGACTATTTGTCTGTGATACGGGAAAGGGCTTCTTTTTATCTTCTTCCTACTTTCCAACTAAAACTAGGAAGTAGTAATATCTATGGAACAAGAAATTTATTCTTATTAGTGATCATTCCTTCTAAGTGTAGGTCTTGTTTGAAAATGACTGAAGCTGAGAAAGGTACAGAGAAAATACTGTGAGCTCCAGAGAGAGGGCATTTCTCAGAATACTAAGTCAGATTGGCAGAGGGGGCAGCAGAGGGACATGATACAGGTGGAAGGGAAAACTTCTTTAAAAACTAGGATTGCTTAGCTGGGTGCTGGTGGCTCATGCCTGTAATCCTAGCTACTTAGGAGGCTGAGATCTGAGGACAACGGTTCAAAGGTAGCCAAGTCAGGAAAGTCTGTGAGACTCTTATCGCCAATAAACCACCAGAAAACCAAAAGTGGTGTTGTGACTCAAGTGGTAGAGCCCTAGCCCTGAGCTGCAGAGCTGAGGAACAGTGCCCAGGCCCAGAGTTCAAGCCCCGTGCTTGATCAAAACAAACAAACAAACAACCTAGGATTCCTCAATAAATCAGACATTTCCTTCACAGTTTTGAGAGAGGTGATGCAGTTAATTATAACTTAATTTACACACAAGAAGTTGTCTTTAGATTCTGTGTTTCATGGGCCATTTGTGCCATTCATAACTAGTAAAGCCATTAATGAGAAACAACTGTGGATTATGTTTGACTCTGGCCAACCACAGAATGTCCATGGCTGGTAGTTTCAACTTTGAATTGTGTCAGTGTTCTCTGCAAAAGAAGAGGTGGGTAAGCCAACGCATGTGTTTCTTGAAATACATGGAATGATTTCTCACTGAACTGCTCTAAACTCCTAGAGGAGTTAAATAAAAATTTGATAAATGGGAGCATCTTTAAAAGTACTATAGTCTATCAAAGGACAACTATTTGAAGAAATAAGTATCTTTTAGTTTCTTTGCTTGGCCAGTTTGGATTCATAGTTTAGATACTAACAAGACAAGACACAGCCGTCTAAGCAGGATAGTGAGTGGGCACAGGCACAGGGCAGAGGTGTATGTTTGTGATTGATCTCTCCATCCCCTCAGTCACACTACACTCAGAGACCACAGGTTTTCTGAGCCATAATCTAGCTGGGAAAATGGAACTTTGCACCAATTTTCTTACAGATTTTTTTTTTTCATTTCTTCACATGAACTAGGTCTTTGACTGCCATTTCCTTCCCAATGAAGTAAGGTACGTTCACAATGGGTGTCCGATCCTTGATGAAGATACTGTGAAGCTTAGGCTTTACAGGTAAGTGGCATAGGAGCTTTGCTGATATTTCCAGATCATTGTGCTGTGTTCTTCTCTTTTGATGTGTGCGTGTGTATGTGTGGGGAGGATGACTTAATAGATTCCAAACAAGAAAGTAATTGATAGAAATTGAAGGTCTGAGTGGTTGAGGTAAGAATGGTAGCCAATTTCCAATTGTCTTCATAATTTTTATAAATTATTAGTTTTATTCTCTTCCTCTCTGGTGTTCTTGCATAGGTATCTGGAATTCCAACTGTAAACTTGAGAATCAAGTGGAATATATGTTTCAAAATTGGATGGATTTTTTAAAATTTCTAGCTGTTTAGATATAAGCAGTGCAATAAATTCCTTTTTAAACATTAAATAATATAAATGTCTTTAAAGTCAATATAAAGTTAATGGAGTGGTCATATCATGCAGCAAGTCCTCTACTAGGTATATCTATCAATACGCATTTGCACCTAGGAATATTAAAATATTATTATAATATATTAGCATTATAATATAGCATTATATTTTATCTTTTATTATAACATACAATATTATAATATATAATATATATGAGAAATAAAAGCCTATGTATATAAAAACTTGTGCATAACAACATTCTTCATAATAACCGAGTTGAACTAATCCGCCTGGTGAATGGTATGTCCATAAAATGGGATATTTAGGTGATACCTAGAAGATGCTTGAGCTAGAATGCTCAGAAGACCAGCAACATGCCTATTCCGCTCTTAACCTTTTCCCCAATCCTGTTGGCAAACTCCTGTTCTGTTCTATACCTCAGTTTCCTTACCCGGAAAATGGGATGAATGATTCTTGTTATAGAATTTTATGAGCAATGAAAAATATACTGCGGAAAAGACTTGCAGCACAATAAAAGTGCATTAACTCATAATCCATGACTGCATTATTAATATATACTCATCATTTCTTAATTTCTCACGATAAAGGAGATAACAGCCCTAGAACCCTCTGCAAACACCCTGAGAACAGTCACTAGGGGGTGGAAGAGAAGGAAGTAACAATTACTGACAAAATTTACATGGCAAGTTCTGAGCTGTGTACCCAATCTGTTCCTAAGCCAACACTTATCTCGTGATATTTCTGAAGATCAACATGACCTGTATACTTCATAAGCCCTTCTTCCTTAAATCCTGAATTGGTACTTGACCTAAAAATTATACAGGCTTCATGCTCTGATATTTCATATGCTTGGATGTGTGACTGAATTCTCAGAAGTCCTTCACTAGAAGTGTGGATAATGAGCTTGAGAGCAGGTATGCAGACAAAGATGGCTGGAGGAAACAGTGGTAGGAAAAAAAAGAAGGGGTAAGAATAGAGTATGAGATAATGTCCAAATTCCACCTGATATGTAGATTTTCTGAAGGCCAACCTTTAAGTTTCAAGCCACGTGCATAGATATCAGAAGAACTTAAGCATCTGTAGAGACTTCTTTTTCTGTTCTCAATACAGATTTACTGAAACAGACACATTCACGGAAACCTTTGAGCTGCAGGTCCATCTCCTGGAACCAGACTGTAACATCATCCACATGAGTGACAAAGTGCTGGAGGTGTCTGAATTTTATGGCCTGTCCAGAACCATCGATAAGAACCTGCTCAGCTTTGATTATGACAGGACAGCCAACCTGGAATGTACCATCAGGCTAGACCCCCTGACAACCCTGCTGCCAGCCCATGGCCAAATGGTTGTGGTGGAACCTCTTCCAGAAGGACCTCGTGGAGATCAGCCACACAGTTTTTTCCCCGAGTCCCGTATGATATCTTTTAATACTTGTCTAGTTGTTACTAAAAGGGGCCAAAAAAGGTCATATTCCCCTTATGACAGATAATTCTACTTATCTAATATGATTTTTAGCTGGTTGACAAATGTAGGTTAGTGGTTAAGCATATAAGCGTTACAATCAGAAGGATCTGGATTTGACAACTGCTTCTGACATTTAGTTCCTGTATATTATTTTATCTCTCAACTTGTCTAAGCTTCTGTCAGATATGGAAAGATAGTATCTGCTCCATGGGTTTGTGTTGGGGTGGGGAAGTGAAGGAGATCACACATAACAAGTCCTTAACTCAGTATTGGACTCATAGGAAGTACCCATTCATCATCAGCTATTAGTAGAAATAGCAATGGCTGTGGTAGTAAGCGTTGTTTTTACTTACATTAAATATTGTTGGGCTATGATCTAGTTTGAAGCAAAACTAGTCAGTAGCAGTCATGGTCTAATCAGTGAGAGCTGATCATGATGCTGTTATTCACTGAGTCAGAGTACGTATTGCGGATACTTCCTATATGTATAATAGTATTGTAAGAACCATGGGCAGATCAGGAAATACAAAGGGGTGACCATTGTTACTACAGTAATGATTTGGACAGAATATTTAAGGGATGGTTTAGTAAAAAGCCAACTGGACCTAAAAAGATATGCATGCTTTGAATGTGTGATAGGCAAACTGGGACAATGATTTTGAGGAGCAGAAGAATCTAGAAGACCTTATAGAGTGGCATCATGAAATTGATACTTTAAAGGAAGATTGGAGCTAAATTCTGGAAGGCCTTCAATGAGCTAATTGGCTTATTTGCCATAGGTGTCCAGGCACCAGAAAGCATATTCTATTTTTTTTCTCTCAGCCTAACTCTTGGTAAAGAAGGCCTGATGAAACACGTAGTCAATTGTTCTTTTTTTTTGCAAAGGAAATTATAAGCATTCAGAATAACAGCCATTCAGTGACTGACCTGAGAAGTAAATATCACGTTCTCAGGACAGTGAGAGAGTCTCCAAAAGAGGACGATTGGTTTTTCACCTTTACAATTGTTGTGTTTAAGTGGCTGCCACTAATGCAGTGTTGTGCATTTCTAGAACTGGGAACAGAACTGAAGTGTCCAGGTGGAAGCTGTGCCCTGGGATTGAAGAAAATAGGAAGTCTCAAAGTGAGCTGTGAGGAGTTCCTGCTGATGGGGCTTCGTTATCAACATATGCAGCCCCCCTCCCCCAACATTGATTATATCCCCATCCAACTGGACCTCATGGACAGCAGGAGTAAAATCGTGTACAAGGTAGAGTTTGAGGCTGTATTGTGTTGCCAGTTCATTCACAGGTGACCGAATTCCACAGGGCATTCAGGCTGGCTCTCATGCCAGGGAGAGTACCTATGCTATGGAGGATGGCACCGCTAGGATGTCAGAAGCTACAGGCTTGTTTGTTCTGTTCAAGTAGTCACTTTGTATATGATATTAGCTTATACTTTCCCTCTAGTTCTGTGTTGTTAATGATCCTTAGGAAGGACAGGTTGGTTACATGTTAACCATCTTCCTTCTTTGCCTCCAGTACTGTTTTGTATCTATGTTGGGACTTAACCCAGTGACCTATGGAAGTGACCATTGAGCTATTCTCCAGACTCCTCCAACACATTTTAGCTTGTCAGTTTATTCTTTGTATCCCCTTCTCTTTGATGTCTCTTCTCCTTCTTGACATCAGAGGGTCCACTCTGCAAAGTCACAGAAAACTAGGAAGGAGGAGTACCTCAGCCCCACTTTCATGGTTATATCAAATGACATCATGTTCTCTTTTCAGACTTCAAGATGGAGGGCTGGGTCCCGCCAGTGGGCCCACAAAGGCTTTCTCAATCTTGTAATCTTTAAACATTTTCTCGTGACTTTTGTTCCCTTGGTCTTTTCACACTAAAATGATGAATGAAAGATAAATCAACTTATACAATAGTTAACATGTTATTTGTTTATTTGGAAAACTAAAGCAACACTGCATCAATTGAAGCAGCTTAGACTTTGTGATGATGTGAGATGATACAAGACAACATTTGGAAAGACTTCTGCCTACATGGTAGCCTTCCAACTGGGATTTCTCCTAAAAGGCCTAGTCAAATACAGAACATTATTACTCCCAAGAAACTGATAATTCCTGCAATGATAATGAGATTACACAACAGGACCACAGAATTTTAGAGTTAAGATCTACAAGTAAAACTGAGGTAACTCTAGTTTAATCAGGTAAATTAGTTTAGGAGCCTTTCAAAGGAGAAATTTCCGTGGGCATGAAGCAGGCCCAAATTGCCTGAGTTCAAGTGTTTACTGGATTGGCTAGGTGACTTTGAATTTATGTCCATGTTTTATAGTAAAATGAGGATAACTCAGGAGTTACTCTCATGAAGTTATATTCAGAAATACTACCTTCTTAGAGTAGTTGAAAAGATTGAATGAGATAAGGAGACAATATTTGTAAAATGTTTCATATGAAGCCTGTACATATTGAGTGTGTATGCATATTTTATTTGTTTTAATATCCACCACATAATGAACTTATGATTGCCAGGTTTGGAATCATTCATATAGTTCATGTTTCTTGTTTTATTGTGGGGCTTCAGAGAAATAATGAGCCTTTCTCAGTATACATGGCTATTTTATGACTAGGCCAGGACCAAAATTCTAGGCCTACCATCTAGTAATAGACAACATTTGCTTGTTTTGACACAAAATGTTCCCTTTTGGATTTCTTATCTCCATTAAAGCAAGACACTTTTGGGCTGATTTGTCTTGTATTTTTCCTTCAATATATTAAATTAGGTTTTATTTATGCTTATAGGTCTGTTTTATTAGGAAGTGATCCCTTTAAATGACCATCATTTGTGTTTTATTTAGCCAGTGTTGTATGTCATAAAGCAAATTCATTTGTGAATATGAGAGAGAGTTTATTTCGTATGTGTTCCATTCCTGGGCTTGAACTGAGGGCCTGGGTACTGTCCATGAGCTTTTGTGTTCAAGGCTATCTCTCTATCATTTGAACCACAGCTCCACATCTGGCTTTGGGGTGTTTAATTGGAGATAAATCTCATGAACTTACTTGCCTGGGCTGGTTAAAATTAAGATCTTCAGATTTTAGCCTCCTAAGTAACTAAGATTACAGGTCTGAGCCATGAGCACCTGGCTATATGGAAAAATATTAAATATATACAGAAAATATTAAAGAATGGAAAGAAAAATAAGAAGGAAAATCAAGTTAGTGGTATTGATACCATTTTTATACACAGAGAGATAGACATACATACATACACACACAGTAGGCAACACGCATACCAGAACTGCTTCCGAATTTACTCTGTATGTGAAATTTTATATCTTGGTTTTTATTGTTCCTATGGTTGTGTAGTTCATGCTCATCTAGGGATCAAATGATCATTCACCTGTAATTTCTACATCTTTAAAGGTTTTTCTCTTTATATCTGCTGTTTAATTCACCTGAAATACATTTTTTTTGGGGGTCCGGTCGTGGGGCCTGAACTCTGAGCCTGGGCACTGTCCCTCAGCTCTTCATCTCAAGGCTAGCACTCTACCACTTGAGCCACAGCACCCCTTCCGGCTTTTTTCTTTTTGCTTATGTGGTGCTGAGGAATCGAACCCAGGGCCTCAGACATGCAAGGCAAGCGCTCTACCACTGAGCCACCTTCTCAGCCCCTGAAATACATTTTATTGTTCAATGAAATCTCTAAATTTGCAACAGTATTTCTTACAATAGAAACAATTGATTGTAGATGATTCTTTTATTATATAGAAAGATGTAATGGTTACTAATTCAAGGCTAGTTCTTTTGTTCCTTAGCTTTACCTAGTTACACATTATTCTAAATATGATAGCTCTGTTTTTGTACATCACAATCAAGTTCTTCTCCATCACTTAGTTTAGAGTTTTCCTACACTTTCTCACTTGTTAGTTTCAAGTAATTTAAAATCATAGTTTTTACTGTCATCATTATAATAAATAGAAATAATTTATGTTCATTTTTTAAAATAAAAATGCACCTAAGGATTTTTCTTACTACTGAGTTAAAACTATAAGTACATTGAGAAAGAGAATATTAGAAATTCATCTATTGAGTCGACTCACTGGGAGTGCTGTCTCTCTCACTTCCTATGCTAAATCATTATTTTATGTGCTTTTGTAAAGTTTGTCATTTCCTTCATGAAAGTTGAGCACATTTATTAAATCTAGTTCTGGGCAGAGTCAATTCTTGTGTGTGTGTGTGTGTGTGTGTGTGTGTGTGTGTGTGTGTGTGTGTGTGTGTGTGTATGTGTGTGTGTGTGTGTGTGTGTGTGTGTGTGTATGTGTGTGTGTGTGTGTGTGTTGGTCCTAACACATGAATTCAGGATCTGGGTGCTGTCCCTGAGCGATCTGGGTGCTGTCCCTGAGCTTTGGTACTCAAGGCTAGTGCTATACCATTTAAGCCAAAGCTCCACTTTGGCTTTTTAGTAGTTAATTGGAGATAAGAGTCTCAGGGGCTTTCCTACCCAAGCTGACTTTGAACTGTGATCCTCAGATCTCAGCTTCCTGAATAGCTAGGTGTGAGCCACTGACACTTGACTTGGGCAGTTTGTTTTTGTGACATTATTGTGAACAGAATCTTTTCCCCCTGTGTTATCTTCTCCTTGGTTATTGATGATAAAGAAAAAAATCTTTTGGGGGGTATAATTTACTTTTATCTGGCTTCTTTCCTGAATTCAATTATTTTAAGAAATTTTAAATTCTTTGGGTGTTCAAAGACCATAATTACATCTTTACTAATGATTATAATTTTGTATCTTCTTTTTCTGTAATTATTCTTCTTATTTCTGCGCTAATCCCCACTGGTTTTGCTAGCATAATATTAAATATAATGCTGCTTATATGCATATTTGTCTAATACATTTTATCCATCTCAATCACACACATAGTCTTTTCTAATGTTTCTTGTCTTGAGTTTGTCTTTGTTTGAAATGAATGTAGTCACTATGTTTTCTTCTGGTAGATGATAAATTTGGATTATCTTTTTACTTTTAATCTTTCTAGATGATTTTCAGTCTCTTTTGTGGGCATACATATGTAACTAAATATTTTCACTAAATTTCAGAGTACTCTTCTCAAATACGGAAGTGTGACTACATTTACAGTAATGGATATATGTGGATTTGTCTATCTTCTTGTTCTTACTAATTAAAAAATTACCCTCCTAACATTACAAGGTCCTGGGCCTTGTTAATTGGCACCACAAAAAGTGTCTTGCAAAATAGATTATGTTTTTGTTGTCTTTTTCTTTACTTTATTTCACTTTATGTAATAAATAATAAAAAAACTTTAAAAGTTTAAAACAAAATAAATAATAAAAATTCCTATTTATTTATTTACTTGTTTTTTTTAAAGTAAAAAAAAAGTCAGGTACCCATGGCACACACCTGTAATCCTAGGTACTCAGGAGGCTGAAATCTGAGGATCATAAGTCATTCAAAGCCAACCCAGGCAGAAAAGTCTGTGAGACTCTTATCTCCATTAACCTACCAAAAACACTGGAAGTGGAAATGTAGCTCAGGTAGTAGAGTTCTAGTCCTGAGCAAAAGTATCTTAGCCTATACCCTGAGTTCAAGCCCAACCAGCAAAAAAAAAAAAAAAAGAAAAAAAAGTAAAAAATAAAAGGATCTCTTGGTTTCTTTCTGTATATGATGTGTATATATGTTATGTATGTGTGTATATAAGCATATCTATGTTATATATGCACATGGAAATAGTTATATATGTACATATACACATACATGTATATATTTATATATGGATATATGTAGATTGATCCAACTGATCTGGAAACTGCTCACCTTCAGGGTTTTGTTCATTGCCATTTGCAATTTCAGTGCTGGCATATGGTTGTTATAGATGATTGTTTCAGGCATATGGTTGTTATGTATTATTATTCTTATATCATGAAATAAATGCTTTTGACATTTATATTCATTTTGTGGACACATTTAAGTAATGTGTTAATTTAGATTTAACTGTAGACTCAAATCAGTGTAGTGTTTAGCAACAGCCCTTTAAATCATGATTTTAAAACCATTTATGTTTTGAAGTTATACATTTTTATTTTTTTCAAGTGTGAAGAATAGATACTGTAGTTTCTGGGATCTCTCAGTGTCTTGTTTATTTGTCTTTGTCACTACATAGTCGGGGAGGGTCACCTCTCTGATTTTCTGTTTGGTGTCTTTCTTCTTTCAGGCCTTGTTGGCTAATGCTTTGGGGGGAGGGCTGGAGAGGTCCCCTCTGCTCAGGCATTGATGGAATATAATTGTATGCTCTCTGAGTCTGGCAGATGTTTTGAGCCCCTTGGTTGTCTCGTGGCAGTTTTGTGCTTTCTCTGGAGACCTCCCTTGTGGGACTGTCTGTCTTGGGAGGACAGGTCTAGCAGTCACTTGTAAGCTCTCCTGTGCTCTTTAGGAGATGTTTTCTATTTCCAGCTTTATGCTGTGGAGCTTGTGGCCTCTGAAGGAGACTCCCTACAGGTCAGGGTCCAGGATGACCCCAGAGCAGCACTTTGTCCCATGCTGCCAAATAAAATTAAAAAGTACAGGTCAAGTCCAGCACAGCCATCATGATTCTTGTGCTTTGGGCCATTTTGCTGAATTATGTATGAGCCCTGAATTAGTGTTCTGCATGTTCCACCTGTAAACACATTTTAAGCTATCTCAAGGAAACTTCCCTCCTGACACCAGAGAATAGGGAGGCAATGTTGACCCATCCTCCCTGCTTCTTGGGAGGATGAAGTGTGAGCATCAGGGAAGTGGTGTAGCCTGACCCAGCATTTCTCTCCCCCACTTCCACCCCCTGCCCCTGTTTCTGCTTTCAACATTTTAATACTCTTACAGTAGAGCCTGGAACTGATTCTAGACCATTTGTCTTAAAAGTTTTGAATATAGCCTCTGTCTTACATTCACTTTGAAGTCTGATGTTTCTTCTATTTGAACTTCAGTTGAGACTGAGCCAATAAAATAGATTTTTAACAGAGGACCACTCCTAGTCCAATATCCAGAGTTCAGCAGCATAGGACTAAGGTGATGTTGAAAATCAAGCTTAATACTGTCATCAATGGGACACACCAAATCCTATGACAGCCAGCACCTACTGCTCTGAGCACTCTTCCCTTTCACCTCTTATAATGATGGATCCTATGAGGCCCTCTCCTGGTGTCTTCCATTTTTCTCTTGCTCATAGCTCCTGTGTTTTAGAAGTACACATTTCCAGTTTGAGAAGTCACTTGGAATCCACTTGCTCTATTAGACAGCTGAGCAACCCTCCTTCAGTTGCAAGGGTACAGGGTTAGGGAAACATTTTCCTTCATCCTTCTTCTACCCTTTTTAACACCACAGAGCACGCTGGCTGGGGATACGGTTTTAAGGTGGAGCTCTTGCTCTGCATTTCCAAGGCCTGGACTTAATCCTCAGTACCACCAGAGCGGACAGGGAGGCTGGCTGAAAGCTAGTATGTTTGTGCCAGACACTGCTGAGCACTTCTCATTGACTGTTTCTTTTAGTCTCCACTTGATAATCCTTGGGGGGTCTGGAGGTACCATTTATAGACAGAAATGAGATGGGTTAGGGCTCTTATCTCAAGTCACACCAAGAGTAAGTATTGGTGATAGAATCACAATGCTCCCCTTCCTGATTCTCACAGGCAGCCAGGCTGCCTCAAAGTTGTCACCTTCTTGTACACACCATTAACTTTCTATTATTTCTCTTTTGTACTTCCTTTCTTCTTCAAAAGTCTGAGAGGGCGTGGTTGCCTGTCTTCATCAGAGCTGGTATTCCAAACCAGATTCCAAGGGCGGCGTTCATGGCCATGTTTATTCTGGAAGTGGACCAGTTCATCCTCACCTCTCTGACTACGTTGGTCCTGGACTGTGAAGAAGATGAGACCCCTAAACCCTTGCTGGTGTTCAACATCACTAAAGCTCCGCTCCAGGGTTATGTGACTCACCTGTCAGACCACACCAGACCCATCTCCTCATTTACCTGGAGAGATCTCAGTGACTTGCAGATTGCCTATCAGCCACCAAATAGCAGCCATTCTGAGAGGAGACATTATGAGGTACAATGGAAGAGCACAAAGCTTTCAGCCCCATTTATATGCAGAGAGTTGTTCAAGAGGCCACTTTCACTAGTCCTTGGGCGCCCTGCTGTGTGGACTGTCCCAGAAGATTCAATGCTGTAAATCAGGTGTAAAGTCAATGCTAGGATGAGTCAGGCAGGTGGTGCAAAAATGAGCAAACCTGTACAGAGAGACTGAGGAAAGAGCGTCTGCCTGAGTGAGCAGCGTGGTCCAGCTTAAACTGCTGGTCACCATGTAGAATACAGGCACACCCACTCTGGCTCTCACTAGTCCAGAGAAGTTAGAAATATATATTATTTTTGTAAAATTTTTCCAATTTTTTAAATACAGAAGACATAATTGCAAACTGTTACATATCTTGTGTCAGTTACAAAATATGTCTGAGGCACTCATGTTTGAGAACTATTGTCCCGCAACAGTCTTTTTGTTTTACATAGATGCAATAGTTTTAGATGAGTTTGTTCATCTGGGGCTACTAAATAAAAAGTATTTTATGCAATCTAGGCAACAGGGGTTAGCCCCAAGGGCAGTCAACAGAATTCAAATTATAAAGGTGGGATTGGCCCTTGGCTTCTTTTAGTTATAGACTTCATGAGAACAAAAGTTTCTCAATATTTGTAATAGATCCAGTGGAATGATGATTGACATTTAATTGTTACATTTCAAAATAGCTAATGTGACTTTTACAGTTTCCAAAACAAAGATCCATCCTTTTAGAAACCCTTAAGGCTGAGATTTCTTTTTCTTTTTCTTTTCTTTTTGGGTCCGGTCGTGGGGCCTGAACTCTGGGCCTGGGCGCTGTCCCTCAGCTCTTCAGCTCAAGGCTAGCGCTCTACCTCTTGAGCCACAGCGCCACTTCCGGCTTTTTTCTTTTTGCTTATGTTGTGCTGAGGAATCGAACCCAGGAAGGCTGAGATTTCTTAAAATCAGTAGTGATTATGTTTTGGGCCATATAACACTCTGTGGTAGGCACTGGCCTGGGAGTGGTAGCATGGTAGCATCTTTGAGCCTCTGCCCACTACTATGCTAGTAGCAGACCTCTCCCTACTGGCTCATCAATGAAACCATTCCCAAATATCTCAAGGGACAGAATGGCCCTCCTTAAGAACCACTGCCACAAAGACTCTCTCCTAGAGGGAGATTTGAGTGCTCTGATGTTGGATTAGGACAGTTTCCTTAACAAATGAAGGGAACACTAGTTCCAGATTAGCTAGTTTCAGATTAGTTCTTTTATGGAAAATAAATCTTTTCTTTGGGGGGGGGGTGGGGGAAGGGGGTTGGCTGTGGGGCTTGAACTCTGGGCCTGAGAGCTGTCCCTCAGCTTTTCAGCTCAAGAGGAGCACTCTACCACTTGGACCACAGCACCACTTCTGGTTTTCTGGTGGTTTATTGGAGATAAGAGTCTCATAGACTTTTCCTGCCCAGGCTGGCTTTGAACTGTGATCCTCAGATCTAACCTGGGTAGCTAGGACTATAGGCATGAGCCACAGGTGTCTGGCTCAGAAAATAAATCTTTTAAAAATACTTAAGAACTAAGGAACAAAATCTGGAACTTGAAAAGTGAAATCAAGTTGTCAAAAATAGAGGCAAAGAATGGAGTAGTATACATCAGAGTCTGGGAAGGGTGTGGGGAGATAGGATGAAGAGACCGGTGACTGGATTCAGGGTCCAATGAGATGGAGAACTAATTTGAAGGTCGACTACACAGTGGGTAACTAGGATTGACAACATCTAATTCAATATTTCAAAATAGCTACTATGGAGGACTTTGCATATTCCCAACACATGAAAATAGTAATTATTTGAAATAGCTATAATTTTATCATTGTATTTAATGTTAGAACTAATATTTTTGTTAAATATTAAATTATTTATTATTAACTAATATTGATTTATTATTAATATCAGTTTATAATTACAATTAATAATTACCCTACTTTGATCATTATAGCAGACATGTATTACAATGTCAAATACACCATCCAAATATGTGCAATTACACACCTATCAACATTTTTATTCTCTTTTTTTTTTTTATGTCCATCTGGGGCTTGAACTCAGGGCTTGGGTGCTGTCCTTGAGCTTTATTGTTTAAGGCTAGCATTCTACTCCTTGAGCCACAGCTCCACTTCAGCTTTTGGGGGGATAGTTAATTGGAGATAGGAGGCTCATAGATTTTTCTGCCTGGGCTGGCTTGCAACCCTCAGATCTCAACCTCCTGAATCTCTAGAATTATAGGTGTTAGCCACTGGTGCCTGATATCCATTCAAATAAAAAATAATATTTAAAACAACAATCAGAAACAATACACAGGGTTGGAAATTTAGTCCAGCTGTAGAGTACTTGTCTGGAATGCATAAGGTCCTGAGTTTAATTCTGAAATAAATAGAATGCCCATCAACCAGAAAATGACCAAATAGCAATATATTCATATGATGCAATACTTAACAGTTAAATGGAATGGGCAACAGAGAGCTGTGGTGTCACAAATGAATCTTAGGATATAACATTTAGAGAAAGAAGCCAGATACAAGAGATCATGAGCTGTATGGTTTCATTGAAATTCAGGCAAATCTAGAGTGACCGAGAGCCGATTATTGGTAACGAGGGGATGCATGGAGTACTTTGAAGCTTCTTTATGTGATAGTAGTACATCTTGGCAAATGTGTTAGAAACTTTGAAATGTCTACTTAAAGTGAGTGATTTTATATAATGGGTAAAATTTGTCTCAAATGGTTATACAGAGAAAACAATTTCAAAAATGGAAATCAACTTCACCATTAGAAAGAAAACAATCTGGAAGCATCTTTTCTCTGTAATTGCATCCCAGAATTAACCTGTTTACACACACCTTCATTACAGATTGAGCTGGAGGTGTTGGACTTCTTCTTTGGGAAGAGTGCCCCCATCGTAGTCCACATTTCCATCCGAACAGCAGACACCAATGCTCCCCGAGTGTCCTGGAATACAGGTGAGAGTCTCGAGGGGCATCACGTGACACAGTCCATAGGGAATGGTGGAGAGTAGGTAGTTTTATTCCCAGCTCACACACATAACTGAAACCCAGAGGGCCAAGGACATCAGGTAATTGTTTCTGTTTTTGGTGATGGTGTACTGCAATCTGGTATCCTTTGTCCCACAGCCATGTTCTTTCCTCTGCAGGACAGCAGTTCAATGACACCTTTCAGAAGAGTGAAGCAGAGAAGTGTCTATGTATGGTATTACGACATAGGTGATTGGGAGCAAGAAGGCTTTCAGCTCAAGTTGTTCAGAGGGATGGGAACTAGGAGCAGACTGGAGTTCATGCTCCTGTTATATGTTGCACAGAAGCCAAAATACATGAACGAGAGCCTAAACAGTGTTGTCTTCATAAACTGCTTCATTAAATACAACTCCGTTGTACTAAAAGATACTAAATAAATTTAAAAAAAGGCCTCTGCACTGCCACTCAATTCTAAGTGGATTCATAATGACATTCATATATGCAGATCAGATGTAAATGTAGACTATAAATGAAGGTGTTTTTCTTTTCATTTTCACTAATCATATTGATAGTATTCCAAACATACTTAAAAGTAAAACATGACTAATAGTGATTATGGGAGATTATTTCAGAGGAAAATATGTCTGATTTAACATTGCAGCCTTGATTTGTAATTCTGTGCCCATTGCTGACCTCTAGTAAAGGAATAATGACATAAAAGAAGGAATTTTCACTAACGTGTAGTATTTGTACACTGTGTCCATCGTTGGTTTTGGGTGTGGAGGTGGAGTAATATGTGCTTATGAGTGCTCTGTGGCACCTGGATTTGTTAGGGGAACTCCAGGAATGGATTTGCTTGCTTTGGATTTTAAAATGCTTTTTAGATGAAGTTTTGCTTATTCTGAACTTAATTGTAATTGAAAATTTAAAGAAGACAATAAATAGAATCAAGATGGTTCGTTGTTCCACCATGAAGATACACTATTAATCATTTGCTATACATATGTCCAGTTTTCTTTGGGTTCCTCTGTGGCATCTCCATCCTTTGTCATGGGCTGAATTATGGTCTCATAGATCAAAATCCCAGCACCACTCCAGAACAAAAATGAACATCTTTCCTCAGGTTTCCAATGGGTACAATGAGAAGGTTTTGTTTCCTTTAGTTACAGAAGTTTCTTCTTTTTTCAAAAAGAAAGTTTCTTCCATATTATAGTTTAAACTATCCTTCTTTATAAAGGTGTATATATATATATATATATACATAGATATGCATAAATGTATACATGTATGTATATGCATATGTACACATACATACATGTATACATGCCTATATATACATATATACTTACATGTGAATATCTATATGTGTGTCGAATGTCAGACATCCTACATCTAACATCATTAACTGTTAGGCACAGTGTCCCTGTACAAATGTATTGAACCACTTTATATTTTAATATTTGATCTCATAAATCATATGTAAAAGCATTTCTGACTCTTATCCACTGAAACTTTGAAAAATTCTGTGTCTATATTTTAAAACAAAAGATCACCATGAGCATGGCATGTATTCTTTCCTTAGTTTTTGGCACCATCATACTTAAGGAGATGTTAAAAGGGATTTGTGGAGATAAGGGAAATCTCCATTCAAGGCCAATGTATGGGGGAAAAATGTAAAAAATAATTGTAAGGGAAAAATTCATCTCAACAAACAAATGGTGGTCATACTCTAATAATAACTATGCAGTAAGTATAGGTTGGAGGATTTCAGTCCAGTTAGATCCAAGCCAAAAGTGTTAAGACACTATCTGAAAAATAATTGAAGTGAAGGGGCTAGGAGTGTTTCTCAAGCAAGCACAGGCCCTGAGTTAGAAATCTAGTGCTGCTCTCTCTGTCTCTCTCTCTCTGTCTCTCTCTCTCTGTCTCTCTGTCTCTGTCTCTGTCTCTGTCTCTGTCTCTGTCTCTGTCTCTCTCTCTCTCTCTCCATCTACCTATCTACCTACATATGTATGTATGTATGTATCCATCCATCTTCCTACCCATGTACATATGTATGTATGTATTCATCCATCTACCTACATACCTATTTATCTACCTACCTACGTATCTACCTACCTAATCACAAACTATATTCAAGTTTCAGGAAAAGCATTTGGAGATACAATTTTCAGATAGTTTCAAAAATAAAAACTCATGACCCCTTTCTTAAGTTGGTATGTTAAGTGCCACAGAACTTTACAACAGACTTCTTGTGTTCTGCTGTAGGTCTGGACCTCCTGGAGGGGCAGTCTCGGGCCATCACCTGGGAACAGTTTCAGATTGTTGACAATGATGACATTGGTGCTGTCCAGTTGGTCACTGTCGATGGCCTGCGGCATGGACGCCTTACCGTAAGAGGTGAATGACCAACCTGTGCAATCTAAAAAGGAGTACAGAAATATTTTCTTTAAAAGCAAGTCACATATAACAGGAGATTTGCAGCACTTCTTGAGCCCCATGTCATATTTTAAATATTTGGAGTGCTTAGAACCATCAGCTCAAGTCCATGTGTGTTCATCTTATGCTGGGCTCATTACCTCAACCTCATTTTTGCTTTTTGGAAACCACACAGAACTCCTTCTAAGTTAACTGCTTATCTTTTTCCAGTTGCATGACAAAATATTTCCCTCTCTTCTGCTTTAGAGAAAAACATTGAAAAACACAAAAACATGTTTTTAACCTTACAATAATGCTGATGCTGTTATGTTGTAATTGTTAGTTGCCATAGTTGACAGGGTAATAATCCTAATAAAATAATATTCATGCTTTATGATAATATAGTTTGTTTTTTAATAAGTTTTTTATTGTGAAAATACTGTACAGAGGGGTTACAGTTACATGAGCAAGGTAATGAGTACATTTCTTATCAAGCATTGTTGCCTCCTCCTTTGTTTTTCCCCTACCATCCCTTCCCTCCCACTTCCACAATTATACTTCCCCTCCTATAATTTGTTTTTGTTATGAGCTCAGAGGATTAAATAAATTCAACAAACCCCTTAGTTTTACAAACTGTAAAGAAGAGTTATTTGTTGATATTTATGACTAAGAATTAAGAAAATGTAAGAAAGGACAAATTCTGATAAATTCTGAGAATTTCCTAGTCCACTGATTCAAATGCCAGTCTCTCCCAGAAATACTGTCCTCACAGAACCACTCAGATATAAGACTGTAGTTTCTTGCTTCCCTTGGGCCGGTTAAGTTGACATAGAAGGTTAATCATTTCAGTTTGTTATTTTTCAAAGAATAGTTAAACTAAATCAAATGTGCCAGTCAGGTCCACACCATAAATTATTGTTAACACCAGTATTCAACACCAGAGCTCACAAAACCATCTATAGTTCTTGATTTAGGATTTTATTTTTTATCTCATGAGGTGTTCATTGGAGCTTTCTTTTTAACCTATGAAACTTTGAACTTATGATGGTTTATGGAATGGGATTCTACTGCAAGTCAAGCAGGATCTGTGTGTTTCTTCCATGTGACAGTATTACCGACAAGTGGTCCCACTTTTCCTACTGCCCTCCACATAGCAATGCTTTCCTGCAGCTGCTGCTTCTTCTCCCTGACTAAGTGGGCCCCATCTCTACTCTCTCTACCAGGGGAGAAAGGATTCCTCTTCACTGTGGCTGACCTTCAAGCTGGAGTTGTTCGCTATCATCACGATGACAGCGACTCCACCAAAGACTTTGTGGTATTCAGGATATTCGATGGCTTTCACAGCACCCGCCACAAATTTCCCATCAATATCTTACCCAAAGATGACAGTCCTCCATTCCTTATAACCAATGTTGTGATTGAACTGGAAGAGGGGCAGACCGTCCTGATCCAAAGGTCCATGCTGAGAGCTTCAGACATGGACTCCAGTGATGACTACATCTTCTATAATATCACAAAGCTCCCACAGGCTGGAGAGATCATGAAGAAGCCAGGGCCAGGACTGATAGGTATGTTCCAGGCAGTGAAGATCTAAAATTTTCTACATACACAATCTTGGCTGGATCAACAATTTCTCTAAACCTCAGGCTTCCCTTGTGTAAAATTGGAGTAATAATTGTATCTTATTTCATAAATGGCATGTCTACTTTAGGACACATTCTAACAATGATTCCAGCCAAGTCACAAGGTATTTTTGACTTTTCAAATAAATTCTAGAGCTGTGCCTCCAGCTAACTATTTCAGTATAAAAAGTTAGTTGGACTGGACACAGAAGCCCTTACACCCATCATCCTAGCTACTTGGGGCCTGAGAATAGGAAGATCATAATTTGAGGCCAGGTCAAGCAGAAAAGTTAATGAGACCTCTTCTCAACCCATAGCTGGGCACATATGTGCATGCCTGTCATCTTTACTTTGTGGGAGGCTGAGATTGGGAGGATCACAATTTCAGGCCAGCCTTGAGCAAATAAGTCTGTGGGACTATCTCAATAAAAGAAGCCTGGCATGATAACTTGTTCCTGTTAGCCTTGCTAGGATGGAGAGCCCCAAACAGGTGCATCTCAGTCCCAGTGTACACCTAAGCAGAAGCAAGGCCTATTGCATGAATAAAGGCCAGAGGTGCCACTCCACAGTAGAGTGCTTGCCTAGGTAGTGCAAGGACTGAGTGGAAACTTCAGTACTGTCAAAAAAACCAAAACCAAAACCAAAACCAAAAAGTTGAGGTTGTCAATTAATGTGATGGGACACATAAATTGGAAGAGAGATATTTGGCCTGTTCTTCATGATTAATAAGTGCCAAGAGCAGCATTTGCTTACATTTTGATAGAATCATTTAAATTACTACTCCTTTTGTGTGTGTGTGTGCCAGTCTTGGGGCTTGAACTCAGGGCCTGAGCACTTTTCCTAAGCTTTTGTGCTCAACGCTAGTGCTATACCACTTGAACCACCGCTCAACTTTTGCTTTTTTGGTGTTTAATTGGAGAGAAGAGTCTCATGGACTTCCTGCTTGGGCTGGCTTCGAACCTTGATCCTCAGATCTGTCTCCTGAGTAGCTAAGATATGGCACCTGGCCATAATTACTTCTTAAAGGAGATAGTTGAGAAGTATATAAAATAGGGCTGGAGTAAGTAGTGTTACTTTGTATATTTCAGTTAAGAATATGTTTCTTGGAAATGTTTTCCTATGCTAATTTTTCTACACATTAAGATGGGTTGTGCTGGTAGCTTACACCTGTAATCCTAGCTACTTAGGAGGCAGAGATCTGAGGATCACATTTCAAAGCCAGTGAGGGCAGGAAAGTTCATTAGCCAGCAAAAAGCTAGAATTGGAGGTGTGGCTCAAGTGGTAAAGCACTAGCTTTGAGCAAAAAGCTAAGGGATAATGCCCAGGTTTTGAGTTCAAGCCCCAGTACTAGCATACACACACACACACACACACACACAGCAATTTTAGTTTTTCTGCTTTAGTATTTATAAACTTTGCTAAAAATACTTAAGGCAAATATCTTGGATTCCTCCACATAGTAGATAGAGAAGATTTTTGGAGATAACTCTCAGGTCATTGTCATCCAATACCTAAATGTGTGCTTTGTGACCTAATAGGCTACCCTGTCCAAGGCTTCCTTCAGAGAGATCTGTTTAATGGAATCATTTCCTATCGTCACTTCGGTGGAGAAATATTTGAAGATTCTTTTGAATTTGTTCTGTGGGACAGCCATGAGCCTCCAAATCTGTCAGGGCCACAGGTGAGAGACCATTTCTTAACATCTTCCCAGAGTTTTATATACTGATAGCAGCATCTGGAGGGTTTTTTTTTTTAAGTTTTTTTTTTATTGTGAAAATACCCTACAGAGGGGTTACAATTACATGAGCAAGGTAATGAGTACATTTCTTATCAAGCATTGTTGCCTCCTCCTTTGTTTACCCTTACCATCCCTACCCTCCCATCTCCCCTATGCCTACCTGCCCCCCTTTGTTTTTCGACATAACATCTTGTACATTTCATTGTTGCAATGGGTCCACCTGAATCCCTATTTAAACAATTTGTTTTTTTCCCTTCCCCTCCACAAATTATACCAACATCAAATACAGTGAAAACAGGGGTTATACTGTGGGGGAGGGACATACAAAGCAACAAAGAAATCATCTTCTAAATATGTTAGAAACAAAAGTAAGAAAGAAAAACCATTTGAGTCCTTATCTTGGGGTTCATTTCACCTAACATCAACTTATCTGACCTTTTCTGCTTGTCTCAGTCATATACTAGTTATTGCAAATAAGGGAAACCATGGGACCTATGTTTCTTTGGGCCTGGCTTACTTCACTTAATATAATTTTTTCCAAGTCTTTCCATTTCCTAACAAATGAGGCAATGTCATTCTTTCTGATGGAGGCATAGAATTCCATTGTGTATATATACCACATTTTCTTGATCCATTCATCTACTGAGGGGCATCTGGGTTGGTTCCATACCTTAGCTATGGTAAATAATGCTGCAATAAACATAGTTGTGCTGGTCGCTTAGTATGGTCTTGTTTGTGATCATTTGGGTAAATGCCCAAAAGTGGGATTGCTAGGTCATAGGGGAGCTCTATGTGGAGTCTTTTGAGGAACCTCCATACTACTTTCCAAAGTAGTTGAACAAGTTCACACTCCCACCAACAATGCACATTGTCCACATTGGAGTTGTTATTAAGAAGTACATGAAACAGGTTTTGAGTTTCAAAGTTTGAGAAGCAATGGATTAAGTAAAGGCAAGGCAATTTCTTTGCAATGACATGATTTGAACACTTAGTTTTCTAAAAATGTTTTGTAATTTTCTCTGTATCCAGTGTCTCTAAGGTTACCTCACCATTTTTTTTTGCCAATCCTGGGACTTAAACTCAGGGCCTAGGCATTGTCCCTGAGGTTCTTTTGCTCAAGCATAGCACTCTACAGCGCCACTCCTGGCTCTTTTTGTTTATGTGGTACTGAGGAATTGAACCCAGGGCTTCATGTATGCTAGGCAAGCACTCTACCACTAAGCCACCTTCCCAGCCCCTACCTCACTTTTATATTGACTACCTCACCAAATTTATTTGCTTCCTAAAACCCAAGAAAACACTTATTTTTATATGTAGTGGTTAAATGATAGATTCTGGGCTTGGACTGTCTGAGATTTCATCCTGGTTGTGACACTAACCATCAACCCGTGCTCCTGTTTCCTTATCTGTAAACTAGATGATGATACTAGAACCTTCCTCACAGAGTCATTGTGAGGGTAAGTGATACAATGCATTCTGTTACCTAGTGAACAGTCAATAAATAAATTGGTTATTATTGTTTTGGAGATCTAAATTTTTTCTTTTTTTAACAATCACTAGAAATTATTTAAGTCTATACAAAGCACAAATGGGATGAAGCCAACATTATCATATAAAAATTACAGAAAATGTAGTTTCTGGACAGTTATTAAAGGGTAAACTCCTTGAAGTGTTTAGAAGTAGATTATTATTCTTTGAGATTCACAAAAGGGACGTTTGACATTCATGATCACCTAGCTTTGACGTCCTTTTTGTTAGATATAGAATTGGTGCTACTTGTCATGTAATATCTTCTTATAGTCATATACTGATGTTAGCCAGTGCATAGAAGACTGAGGTATTCATCTGAGATGAGTGTAATAGAAAGGGATGATCAGAAAGAATAATGCCAGAAAGCTCTAAGTGAGTAGAAAATGATTCCTTTTAAGATTAAATGGAGAATGAAGGAGAGAACTCTCTGTTTTGGTTGTGTATGTATTCTTTTAACTAAAAGTCAACTCATTCTCAAATAGCAGCCTCTTCTCCACATCAATGCATTATATGCTATTTCTGTATCTTTGCTTGAGACCATAATTAATTTCATAGTTCAAAATGTCAGCTATTCATATGATTTACTTCTAAATCTTCTGTATATGTTTTCAACCCAAGGTGTATGTTCTAGAACACCATATCCTTTTTAGTAGACTTTGCAAGCAGAAATTTTAGCAATTTATTTTTATGTGTATCAAACATACAAGTAGTGATGCCTTGATTTCTCTACTAGGAAAACAGAATTATTAGAAATAGTATTATTTCTAATAATACAATTGTTATAAAAAGATAATTACTAGAAATAGAATTATTTTTAAATCTCAGGAAGTTATACCAAACTCTTCTATTTTTAAAAAATGTTTGCTCAGAGACAGAATAAATAAATAGAGACAGAGCCAAGCACCGGTGGCTCACACCTGTACTCCTAGCTACTCAGGAGGCTGAGATCTGAGGATCGAGGTTCAAAGCCAGCCCAGGCAGGAAAGTCCGTGAGATTCTTATCTCCAATAAACCACTAAAAAACCAGAAGTGGCGATGTGGCTCAAGCAGTAGAGCGCTTGCCTTGAGCTGAAGAGCAGAGGGACAGCGCCCAAGCCCAGAGTTCAAGCTCCATGACCGACGAATAAATAAATAAATAAATAAATAAATAAATAAATAAATAAATAAATAAATAAATAAATAAATAAAATAGAGACAGAGAGAGCAATAAAAATCTACAAATTGTGACCTGTGCTCATGAACCATGTACTCTCTAGTTTCTAAGTACAGTCACATCCCAGATTTGACCAAATGAAGATAGAGAATGTTAGAAAAAAGATTGCAACTGTACTTAGCATGTATAAACTTATTTTTCTTTTTCATCATTCCCTAAACAATGGTGCATAACTAATATGTACAAAGCACTTACATTGTATTGGGTATTATAAGTAATGTAGAGATGATTTAAAAATGCATAAAATGGTTGGTACACTGTACCACTGAGAACAGTAGTACATGCCTATAAATCCAAGCTATTCAGAAGGTTGAGGTGGGAGGGTCATGAATTTAATGCCTGCCCAGACAACATAATAAGACCCTGTCTCAAGCCAAAAGTAAAATAAAATAACCAGTACAGTATACAAGAGGATGTGCCTGGGTTCTGTACAGATAGGATATCAGTTTATATAAGGAATGTGAACATCCCCGAGAGGTTCTTGAACCCATTCCTTATGAATACTAGAAGATGACTGTGTTTCTCCAGCTCAGACTGACATGTACCTATCTCTTTATCTGACAAGTCTACATATCTACCTCAAAATACGTATCTGCATAAAAGAATATTTCACTTACTTCTCCAAAAACCTGCACAAAACTTTTGTACCTAGTAAGATTGAGAAAACTAACTTTGGAAGTAGTTAGTTCCTAGGAGTGAGAAGTAATAGTGGATATTTTCAAAAGTAGATGAAAAATAAAGAGCAGGCAGGAATCAGAGCCCAGGGAGAGGGCAGGATCAGGAATTCTGGCCCACAATTCAGTCAGCTACCAGCTAAAAGAGTATGAGAGTGTAGCCGGAATCTGAAGGTTGAAGTCAGTCTTTGTCATTTTGTAGGCTGACCTCTTGCTTTGTGTTCTGATCCCTTATAACTCTGTGTGTGCTTTGGCTGGAGATGCATTGGGAAGGATCTGGGGGGGTAGGCAGTGGAGAAAGAGTCTAGCATTTGTTTTGCATTCTTTGCCTGGGAATGGATGTTTAATAATGCCTTTTGTTACACCACATTTTAGTACAATGAGAAGGCTTTATTTCTCTGAGGAGTTTGTTAAAATATGGCTTTCTTGCCCATAGATATTCACACAGTAATTGTTTGCACATGCATAAATATGTAAAAACATATCAACTTGGGCAATCATAAAGCATGTTGAAAAATGTGCCCACCAAGAATTACTACAGGGGTATAAAAAAGCATGCTTGTACATTCTTTTTACATAAAGAATACATTGGAGAATAAATTAGCATGGAAAATGGTCTCTTTGAAGGCACAATAACTATTGTTTCCTTATTAAATCCAGCTTTTCAATTAAGTGGCGACTCACTGATCCACACTATGACTAGGAGGTCCCATAGAGAATTTCTGAACTTTGTAGATTAGCAAAATACTATAATTAGAAAAAAATGTCAGAGATTCCGGGAGACTTGAGAAATGACTGCCATTGTGCTCTTTTATTTTGATCACTGTCTTTAATTTTTAATTATTGAAATGCTTCATAATAGATGGTAAATATGCTGTAAGCTTTTTCTAAACATAATAAAAGGAGACAAGGAATTAGTTTATTGAGCATGTACTATGTATTAGGTACTCACTGGACTATTATCTTGCTTGATCATGACAATATTTCTCTCTAATAGTCATTGTAATAGTGCCTTTTGGCTGGGCGCTGGTGGCTCACACCTGCAATCCTAGCTACTCAGGAGGCTGAGATCTGAGGATCATCATTCAAAGCCAACCCAGGCAGGAAAGTTCATGAGACTCTTATCTAACCAGAAGTGGCACTGGATCAAGTGGTAGAGTGCTTGTCTTGAGCTGAAGAGCTGAGGGACAGCGCCCAGGCCCAGAGTTCAAGCCCCATGAACTACAAAAAAAAATGGCTTTTGTACAGAAAAGGAAAAATCTTTTTCCCAAAAGGGTTATAGTTTCCCCTAGGAACCACGGCATAGAAGTTCATAAGCTGATGTTAAGTCTTTATATCATAGCAAAAGTTTAACCATGTCAGTTTCTGCTTTGTGTATCAAGTGAACAAATTCTGTTCATCTTCAAATTGTATATTGGGAACAACATTGTAGACAAAATTGTCATTGTTAATCTATGCCTTAATGACATCAAAATAAATCAGAAGTGTAGAAACAGTAATTCTATGTGGCAGACTGAAGGTCTACACTGCCAAGCAAGATATCATTTCTAGAAAGAGGAAATTAGCTTTCATATTTATACGGATGTATTAAAAAATATATATATAAATACTAGCTTTAACATATATACACACATAAATATGTATGTAAATACATAGCATGGAATAAATGTGCTGATCAAAGCTGTTTGGCCCATCCTCCTTACCATCTAGCATAATCCAAGTGGGTGAGTGTGTTTTGAAGCCTGCCTAAAATCACAGTGTCTGTGGACTCATTTAGTTTGCAATATTAATGAATTGACTTTAAGCAACAGGGTTTTTTGCCAGATGTTGTACCTACATTACTGAATACCTACTATCTACACAGTGATATTTGATCTTTGTAGAATTCCATGAACTTGTTAATATGCTTAAGTTACCAAGTAAGAAATATGACCCTGAAAATGTTGGGTCAAATGGCTGCTAATGTGTAAATAGAACACTGAAAACTTTAAGTGTTTACTATCAAATTCTGTGTGATTTGTACTTTATCCCAATGATGATGTCATGGAACGTTCAGCCTAAGAGAAGATTGACATGCAAACTGCTGATACAAGGCAATGAAATAAGTGTTTTATTCGACAGATTTAGTCATCCATTCATGCTGCCTAAACAAAATGCCAGAGACTGGCTAATTTATAAATCATAGAACTTATTTGTCACAGTTCTGGAGGCACAAAGACAAAGAGAGCTGCTCTTTGCTCCTCAGATGGCTTCTTGTTACATATCCTCCACGGGTTATTGACTCTATGTCCTTATAAAGCAGAGGGGATGCAAGGCCAAGGCCATCCCTGCAAACCCTTTTATAATGTGTCATACCATTCAGGGAGACAGAGACCTCATGGCCCTAATCACCTCCTGAAAGCTCCACCCAGTACTGAAGAACTGAAGAATTAGGTTTTGCCATGAATTGCTGAGGAGGCACAAAGTATGGCATTCATAGTATGGCCAAAAATATGCAAAATTCAGCAACAGTTTATTCCAAGTGAGAGACTGGATGACATTTCAAGATGAGCCATTGGAAAGTGAGTGAGGCTCATATTGCTAGAGAAAGCAAGAACAAAACATTGAAGATTAAAGAAGTGAGGTGGTTGTTAGCAGAAATGTCCTTGAAGGAAAGGTCGTGATCCACTGTGCAAGAGAACTGTCAGACTCATGTGGGAAGACAGTGAAAAATAACAGAGCATGTCTAACCTGTGAAAGATCTTGGATAGTGTGTTAAGGTTCTATACTTCCTGGGTGGCTGTTTAAGTTTGTTGAGGTAGTGAATTAATTATGTAAGTTAAACATAATGCTAGAGGTACGAAATGTGGATATCAATAAGATTAGCATCGACAGAAGTCTATTGCAATCATATGAGAAAGAAATTCTGAGAGCTAGGCCAGTAGCAACAGACTTTCACTAGGGGTGGGGCAGCCTTTATGGAGGGAATTTTATAGTAGAAACCCCATGCTGTGCTATATATGGATAGAGAATGAAAAACCAAGACTTACAAGGTGTCTAGGATAGACTAGAAGGAGGCATCTATGAAAGCATGCATTATTGGTTGAAGAGAGATAAAATAAAAGCAGGAGCATATTGTATTTTATGTGTACTCCTAACTGGATTAGTTATAATAGTTACTAATATTCTTTAAAATGTAGCATACAATGAGTACAGGATGTTCTATTTTTAGCTCATACCCACTATCGCTCCTGAATCATTTGACCGAAATGCACTATAAATGTCAGTCATGCTACAGTCACGAGGTGGGCAAGGGATATTCTCTCTGATGTAGTCTTGGTACTCCAGTGAATAATACAGATATTTTTATTCCAGGTCGTGACAATCCATATCACTCCAGTAGATGACCAGCTTCCAAAAGAGGCTCCTGGAGTCTCTCGACATTTGGTTGTTAAGGAAACAGAGGTGGCCTGCATAACCAAGAAGCATCTACATTTCCTAGATATGGAATCATGTGACAGAGAGCTGCTCTACACAGTAACAACACCTCCATTTTTCTCTTTCGGCCCCAGGTATCTTTGGAAAGTCATCAGATGATCTTTTAGTCTTTGGTTTATTGACCAGAGTTGAATGTATCCTATATAAGTGCTATGATTCAATGGCTTCATTGATCAGACATGAATTTATACCCAATTCTGCAATTCTTTTTTATTTTTTTTCTTGTAAATGTCTGCAATTACTTTATCTCAAACTTGTCTTGTGCTTCCCTTCAAAATCTATATTAATTACTAAGTGACCTGTGACTTGTAATGTTTTCAGCATAGCTAGCCTTAGTTATTTACTTCCTATTTCTAAGGGAAAGCTTATTGTTCTTGTTAACTAAGTTTAATGAGGGTTTTTAAACATTAGTTTTAGATAATACAGGCCAAGAAATGGTCCTATCTATGATCTCAGATGAGATAATTAGCATGAATGTTGCATAGGCCAGTGATGTGCACATGCTAATGAGGAAATATCTTTTAGAATGAGAATAATGATTTCTTTTCTCTATGACAGAAAACATTTTTGGGCATACTTTTTGTAGTCCTGATGAGTAATGATGTTAAGACATAAGGCCATAAGCCCACAGTATAAAGATAATATAACGAATGACCATTTTTGAAAAAAAAAACGGTCATGGACTCTTCAATTTGTTTTTTTTATTTCATTTTATTTTTTCAAGACAGAGTCTCACTATGTGTTTCAAGCTGGGCTCACACTTGTATGTCACCCAGATTGGTTTGGACTTCTCTCTTCACCTGTCTTGCCACTCCAGTGCTGGGATTATAGGCATGTGCTACCATGGCTAGCTTTGATTAATTTCTTTTAGCTGGAAAATTATCTGATGTGTATTTCTCTTTAGACACTCAGATGCTGGGAAGTTATTCATGGTGGACAGCATACCGAAGCTAACCAAAAACCCAGTAGCCCTGGGATTAAGGTCATTTACTCAGGTATGCTGACTTATACAATGCTATCAAACTTGACGTGAGTGTCTTCTGAGACAATATGGCATTGCTTAGTTTTGCACCTGAGAATGCTGACCATTGACCTCTGCCATAAAACCCTGATATCTTTATTCTTTCTGCCACACATTTGCATTGACCATATGAGTCTGTTGAAAATGCTTTATAAAGTTGGATAGATCCAAAATCTTGTTATAATTAAATTCAGGTTTTTGCATTGTCTTGCCAGCAGCAGGACTCATTCAGGGTCCCCATGTCTATGCTTTTATTTCACCCAATTCTGCTCCCTCGGTATTTTACTATATATACATATATATATATATATATATATATATATATATATATATATATTATTTTTTCCCCATTAGTTTCCAATGGTCGCCATAATGAAGTTCCACAATTATGTGGTTTTAAAACAACAGATTATGTTCTCATTTGTTTTGGAAGTTAGAGGTCTGAAACCATGGTATTGTCAGGGTTGTGTTTTCTCCCCCAAAACCCTGTGGAGTAATCTTTCTGGATTGTCTTTAGCTTATGGTGGTTTGCCAGCAATCCTAGGCAATTCTTGGCTGGCCAATACATTACTCCCATCTTTGTCTGTTGTCACATGACAGCCTTCTTCCTCTGAGTCTCTCCTCCTACCATACAGACACCAGTTATACTGGATTAAAGGTCTTCCCTAGCCTAGTATATGACCTTCCTGTAAATAATTTCACCTGTAATGGCCTTATACCCAAATAAGTTCACATTCTGAGGTACAATGGATTAAGACATCAGTGTATTTTGAGGGGAATCATAACGATCAGGCAGCAGAAACTTCTGTGGTTTGGGATTAATTATGCCTAATCTCCCTGTTGTTAGAGGTTGTAAATGAGTATATTAATCCCACATGACAAGTGCTATTACTTTGTTCATTTTTCCAGGTTAAAGAGAGGTAGCATGACCAATATGTAGCTATTATGTGTGGAGTAGGGTTGAAATACAAATCTGCCTTTTATAAAGTTGACTGGCTTCAGCGTTTGACTATATTTACTTAATTTCTTGGTCATTTTTTCCTCCATATATAAAAAATTTGATTACATACCCCAGCTGTCTGGGTTCTCAGGGAACTGTGGGAGAGACCTCCATCTTGAATGGGACTTTTCAGGGACCATACCGCATCTGCCTCGGAATGTGTGTGGTCTATCTGATGAGGGGTATCATGGCTTAGGGGACCCCTGCTCTGGGGGTTGGGACCCTGGGACCCTTTATCAGTTTCAGTTCCGTCTCCACCCAACCCTGTGAGGCTGGCCAAAGAAATAGGCTCGCTCATCATCCTCTCCACCCTGCCCTCCCCCCCCCACCATGGATCAAGCACTTGGTACTGTCAAATAATTGTATACTTGTTCCTCTCTGCACTATTTGCACAAATAATCTATAATTACACTTGGAAAGTACTAAAAAATAAAAAATGTGATTAGTAACTTAGAAACTCGGGGGAATTTTTCAATTGATGTTGAATTTTTCATTTATAATGTTGAATGTCAATTAGCACTATGGTTGATTTGAACCTAGGTCTTGGAAAGTTTCAAATTTTTTTTCACATTAACACCCATAGATGCATCTGAATTTACTTTGCAGCATGCTGTGAACCATATGAAAGTGGCCTACATGCCCCCTATGCAAGATATTGGGCCCCATCTCCAACACGTCCAGTTTACAGTTTCTATCAGTAACCAACATGGTGGCACTTTGCATGGGATATGCTTTAACATTACCATTCTTCCAGTGGACAATCAAGTTCCTGAGGTATGTACAACGTTTGATATGGAGGATGAAAAGGAGGGAAGGAATGAAAGAAAAGACTAACATTTTGTTTTCCAATTGAAGTGTAGGAGAAAAGTAAGAGGTGGGAGGTAGGGAAGAGACTTCAAATGAACTTTGAGTTAAAAAAATGAGATTGTCCAGTTGTTAAATTTGGCACTTGTTTTTTAAAGCTTTATCAAAAATCTCTTCATCTCCTTTTCTTTAGGGCTGAGTTTCACATGGGGGGAAGGGGATTAAATTATGGGTCTCTTAGCAACCAGGAAAACTTATTTGCTTTCACCGCAGGCCAACCGTGCTGCTATGTAATCCAAGGAAGCTCTTTAATTTTCCCAAACGAATTATGATGGACTCTTTTGTCCTGCCCTATTTCACTGCCCAATGTTTATGTAAGTCTCACAGACCTTGAGTCTTTCTTTAAAACTGAGATACAAAAGCAATGGTAGTTTGTGCCTCTTTTCTGTGAGGCTGAGGTTTGCATTAAGAGTTTGTTCTCTCCCCCCACCCCTGCGCCCTTTAGAGTGCTACACTTTGTTAGTATAGCTATTATTGGGAGCACTTTTATCCTTAAAAGTGGAAAGATAAAAGAACATTTCCTAGTCACTATGTAGCAGAGCCTCATCTCACAACCATCTCTGGTGGCCTTCTTCCTGGTCATTTCTCACTCTATATCTATTCTTGCTTGAGGTTGTAGAACAAATGATTTATTTGATGGTCCACCATACAGAAGTAGTCTGATAGGTATAAAGAATATCTTATAAAAAGAAATGATCAACATTTAAAAATCCAAGAAGTTTTCTGTCATGTTTGACTTGAGATTTCTCTTGAAAAATATAGAAGTTCTAGCACTACTGAGCTCACCTACCTCATGCAGCTGTGGGACAGGGTATGATCTCTACCCACCAAAGTCTTCATGAACATGTCATACTCATTTGTATCATGGGGTTGGCCTTGAAGGCTGACAAGCTTGCAATGTTAGGTATGAAGCACATCAAAGGAATCTAAAACTAGCTCTAATCTAAAACACTCCAAGGCATCTACACTGGCTCCATTTGCTTCTGTGATGCCTTTTTTTCTCAGAGACCAGGCCATGTAAAAATGTGATAAAAATGGTTTAGGATATCTATAGAGTTAACTTGATTAGATTTTAGTCAGATCAAACTTTTCTGTGTGTAAGGGATACTGACCTTGAAATAGCTGAGCTTCTTGTCTTTCTTTCCATCAATGCCTAAAATATTTAATAAAAATAAATCCTTATTAGTCAACTGGACAACTCTAAACTTGTGTGTGTGTGTGTGTGTGTGTGTGTGTGTGTGTGTGTGTGTGTGTGTGTGTGTGTGTGTGTGTGTGTGTGTGTGTGTGTGTGTGTGTGTGTGTGTGTGTGTGTGTATTGGGGCTTGAATTCTGGGCCTCATGGTCTGGGTCAACTTTCCTACCCTGCTCCCATAGCTGGTATTCTACCATATAAGCCACACTCTACTTCCAGCTCTTTGCTAGCTAATTGGAGGCAAGAGTTTTAGGTTTCTCTGCCCTGACTGGCTTAAAACCATGATCGTCAGATCTTAACCTTCTTGAGTAGCTAGGATTATAGATGGGAGCAACTGCCCCCCCTCCAGGCCTTAATATAGTCATGAAAAAGTAATTAGCCTATGAAGATGGTACTAGAAGTTTTACAATGATCTAATTAGCTCTGGGTTCAAGATTCCTCACGGAGCAAGGCTTTGCATATTTCCTTCCTTCTTTCTAGGTCTTCACCAACTCTCTGAGAGTGGCTGAGGGAGGTCAATGCATCGTGGACACAGAGCACATCCATGTTTCTGATGTGGACACCCTACCGGACAATATCTACCTCTCTCTGACGGGGACCCCGCTGAGTGGACGGGTGGAGCTGAATGGATTTCCCCTAAATCCAGGGGATACATTTTCTTGGAGAGACCTTCATACCTTAAAAGTTAGGTTAGAACATTTCCTGGATTTTTCCCCCTTTATTTGCCTTAGCTCCTCATCTAGGTCAACTTTGAGGCAGAATAAGAGAAAAGAAGTTTTGTTCAATTCTTTCAGGGATTCTGGCATGTTGCTTCATACTTTCAAAGGTTGACTGAAAACTAGAAATGACAGATATTTTTTTGTTTTCCTTCAGACATTTTCTTTATCTCTGGTTTGTTTAGTGAGGATGACTTTATAGGTATGTGAACAATAAAAATTAATTACTACAAATATTAAACTTACTGTAACTGCACATACCACAAAGTAGATGATAAGGACTAAAAATTAGGTATGAAACTAATCTACATAATTGAACTTGGCTCTAAGGAAAACCAACTTTATAACCCTGAAAACTCTGGGATAGAACCATGCTGATCAATGTCTTTAGGGTAAGCATCAATTCCATTCTATGGGGTAGGGGTTTGGAGGTAAGCATGTAGGGTCAGAATGGCTGGTCCGCCATGGAGCACTATTCAAGTTGTGAGAGCCGGGGATGGAGATATCCTGCCTCTTGGTCCTGTAGTATTTCTCCTAACCTTGATGTCTTTCATTTCATTTGCTGAATTCAGTTCTGAAAGAAACTTCTTTTGCAAAGTATAGTGAAACATTTCTAGAAAACAAGTCAAACTACTTAAGGGAAAAAAAAGCAATGATCAGATAGAGTAATTTCTTCCTTGAAAATTTGAGATATTAACGGAAACTCTGGCCCACTTGATAAAGTGTAGTAGGAAATATTAGGCATCAAGCTTGGTTTGGCTTGGTTTTAAACTTGACTAGGAAGTTCTCTAGGAACTAGGATTGGGCATAAGAAGATAAGTTTAATTCTGATAGTTTTGTTACATCATTGGTTTATACTTGTCTATTTCTTGACCTCTTTCCAGTAGGTGAGCAGTGAAAAACATTCACCTATTTTGACTAAAATTTCCCTTTTGCCCTTTTGTGATTTTGTTTCTGAGATCTTAGCTCTCAGCCACATGTTAAAAGGGAATTTTGTTTAGGCATTCTTACTATGAGTAAATAATGGATAGAAATAAAATATTATCAGTATTTTCTAGAACTATGTGTTCAAGCACGTGTCTAATGATTTGTAATTAGCTTGAAAAAATTTTAATCTTCATTGTAATCAAGTCTAGTAAGGTGGATAGTTTTATTCTTATAGTTGTCTTCAACTTAACAAAGATATTAGAAATTTGCTAGTATATGGAGTCAGGCTCTTAAAGATCTGTTTAACTACACAGCATGCCCTGAATGTGTATTGTGAAGTCCAGTTGATTCTTTTAGGGGCACTAACAGAGTAAATAGCATCACAAATCTATTTTGTAGAAGTGTGGCAAAAATAAAGTAGAGGATGTAGTGTGGTACAAAGGAGAGTGAGATAGTGGTGGAGGTAGTAGGGACAAAGGAGAGATGGGATGTGGGTCTTCCCTGGCATTGAAATGGAATCCTCTACCTGAGTTTCTATGATATCTATTGGTGACACTATTTCGAGCAAAATTTAGCTCTATTTTTTTGATAGATGAATATTTTATAGGTTCAATATATTGTAGCATTTTTTCTTTTGTACCTGTCCTGGGGCTTGAATTCAGGACCTGAGTGCTATCCCTGAGCTTCTTTTGCTCAAGGCTATTACTCTACCACTTGAGACACAGCTCCACTTCTGGCTTTTTTTTAAAGGGTTAATTGGAGATAACATTCTTATGGGCTTTTCTGCCTGGGCTGGCTTTCAACTGTGATCCTTCAGGTCTCAGCTTCCTGAGTAGATAAGCTTTCAGGCATGAGGCACTGGCTCCTGGCAGGAAAGGTATTTTTAAGTCTGGGAGAGATTTGAGGTTCTTTATAAGTTCAGAACAAGAAATCTTATAAGTGGAAGAGGGAAAATTGTGGGAAGGAGGAACTGCACAATCCATAGATAAAGGTTTTAGAGAAGAGCTTAATAAACCCAGAACACAGGCAAAAAGGATTAACTTTAAAAGTAAGAAAGGAGGATATCATCAAATTCACATAGACCCCTACTTTCCCCTGTGTACTGTTCAGTCTTAGGTTTTCTCTCTCTCCCCAACAGATATATTCTAGAATTTAGAAGGACTATACCAAATGGTTCTTATTATCACAAAGCAATAGAAATTATATTTGAGGAAAAATTACTAATACTTATCAATACATTTTCCCAGGGTAGAACAATTTTACATTTTGGTATACTTGAATATGCTTTTGTTTTCTTATTTCTTATCATTCACTCATTCATCCATTCATTCACTCATTCATTCAGAGAACAAATCCAGAGCCATTGAGGAACTCATGTTAGGAATCTCAAATTATTCTCACAATAATAGGAAGATTACTACAAATCTTATCCCCACAGATATCAACATGATGGATCTGAGGTTCTTCAGGATGACATATGTTTGGAGGTCACAGATGGCAAAAATTCAGCAGAATTTGTTCTACATGTTGAGGTAGGTTTCACTTGTAACTCCAGCTGTTTGAAATGCAGCTGTTGCTCATGGTGGCTCCAAAGAAACTTGCCGAGTAGCAGGAAGGTTAGGGTAAAGTAAAGCTTTGAAATCATAAGCTTTAAATCACTAAATAATAATTAGAAAGAAAAGTAATTCATAAGCTGTGGATGTACCTGCATGAGATGTGTGAGGACCAGGATTCATCAGGAAAATGTGTGAACTTAATGAAGGAGGATTTTGGTTTTGATGAGGAGTGCTTTACATTATATCTGTCTGCCTGGAAACAAATGAGAGCTTTGAGCCCCAAACCATAACCAAATACTCTTATTCCTGCCTAAAATGCTGCTCATGTGGGGCATTCCTTGCTAGATGATACATATGGGGGAAGTTGAAAGACACGGGCTGCCTGGCCAAATTCCATGGCTATTGTTTAATGTGTCTGAAAGACCCCAAAATGCCTGACATTGGGACTATTGGCAATGGGTTACCACTTGGGCAAGTCTTCATTTCTTTTTTTTTTGAAATTGTGCATTTTGTTTCCTGTGTAGATATTCCCTGTAAATGATGAGCCACCAGTCCTAAAGGCTGACCTCATAGCCGTTATGCCCTGCCTTGAGGGTGGAGAGGTGGTCATCACCCCTGAATATCTTTGTGCTACTGACATGGACAGTGATGACTTGACACTGGTGTTTATGATTGTTGGAGAACCTCAGCATGGGATGGTGAGGAAGGCTGGAGTGAGAGTGGACAGGTTTTCTCAGGCCGATGTTATCTCAGGGACAGTGACATACAGACACACAGGTACGTGCAGCATTGTGACTAGTGCCGTTGCCTATATCTCATTGCATAGTTGATGTACCCTGGCTAGAAGAGTGATTGATCTGAGAACTGTAGTGAATTTCAGAGAGTGGAGGAAGAGCAATATGGCTTGCTGCTCTGTTGATGCCCCTACATGTTCTTTTTCTTTGCTGGAACCTCCAGGACACTAATCATCCCATAGTAGGCATTAAGTGTTTATTGGGTGAATGTGGATGATTAAGTATCTTAAGCCATTTTTATATCCATATGTACAAGTGAGAGACCTCTTACTTTGGACACTTCCACAAGTTGAAGACTTACATTTCCTGTTTTTCATTTATTTGGTTGCTCAATGATATAATCTCAAGGTGTTTTTTTGTTGTTGTTTTCTTTTTAATTTTATTCTTTAATTTTTTATTTTAAAAATTTTATTGTAAAGGTAATGTAATGAGTACATTTCCTTTTGAACAGTGTCACCTCCCTCATTCTCTCCCATCTCCCCTCCTCCCCAAGTTGTATAGTTCATTTCCAACATAGTGTCTATTGAGTAACACTGTTGAATTGGTTCACCCTTTGTCCTGCCATTTCCATTTTTCCCCATCCCCTCCCCAAATCAGATAAACTTACATATAAGATAAAGGGTACAGAAATCAAATACAGTGACCAAAGGAAATAAACTAAAGAAAAAAGGAAAGAAAAAAAAAGAACCACAAGCAGTACAGTAAAGAAACCTCTTGTTTCCATTTCTTGGAGTTCATTTTGATCAGCTTCATTTGATATGGTTATATGTTCAGAGCTACTGAGCCCTTGTGATCCTCTCCTAAGAATGTCCTCCTTTGGTCTCACTGTGTGACTCAATTTTTTGAAACAGGAGAATTATGCTAAACACAATATTTTGCTTAGATTTGGCCAACGTGTTTTTTGAAAAGAGATGACAATTCTTTGTGCTATCATCTCATGGAAACTCCAGCATTAATTGTTTCCTTCTTCATTTCTTTAAGGTGACATATGAACATGACCAAACACAGTGCAGGGCTTTTCTGTCCTCTGGAGAGTACAGACTCCTTCACTGTGCTGTTAGATAGTAACTAGGAGATTCTTGTTCTTCCTTTAAGTGACAGAGTCCTGTCATTTTCTTCTTTCCATCTCATTGTTCAAGTTGGGACCATTTTAAATCTTATAGAGTAAGATCTAAAAAGTAAGAAGAATCCAAAGTAAATGCCATTTTCACACACACACTGTTGCTACCTTTAAAAAAATCTTGGTTAATATACAAAAAAGGAAAATTATGAAAGAAATTACCAAAATGTAGATTACCTTCCCCCCCCACCTATTCTATGCCCTCTATTTCTAATAACTGCTATGTGGCTGATGTTTATTTATCTCAGTATTAGTGGAAACGGAAAGACAATTACCAAGTGGACATGGGTACCTGCCTCCTCTCCCCGGGGTTGTTTGTAACACCAAAGGATTAAGAGGAACAAATGAATCCATCCTCTTTCTTATTCATTTGTGAACTGTCAGACCTTTGTTAGTCCTGTTTTGCCCTTCCATATGGTGTTAGATGGCTGGAAGGGATTTCACCAGAGGTAACAGATGGACAAACATTTTTACATTATTTTCATGACTATATTTAATTTCATAGTGATAATGCTGATATATGTATAATGTATATGTATGTGTACGTGTGTATATACATATATGTATATATGTATGTATGTATGTATGTATGTATGTATGTATGTATGTATGTATGTATCTATCTATCTATCTATCTATCTATCTATCTATCTATCTATCTATCTATCTATCTATCTATCTATCTATCTACATATCCCGTAAGTTCCTTTCCTTGTCATTAGTGCTTGTAGAAGAACTGTGAGGAGGTTTCATCTTGGTATTCTACATTTTTTTAATGGTCAGAATTTTACTATCATTGTGTTTTTCAGGTGGTGAGATTGGCCTGGTACCTTGTTTTGACACCATTACATTGGTGGTTTTGGATGGAGAAGCCAGCCCTGTTATCAATGGCTGTTGCTACCACAGGCCTGATCCATTAGCTCTTCATGAAGGCTTTCCAGTGTATGATCTCAATATCACAGTGCATCCAGTAGACAATCAACCACCTTCCATTGAAATTGGTGACAAAGTTTTTCTATGTTAAAACACTATTGCCTTTCTTACTGTCATGCCTCTGTAGTTCAATGAAATAATACCCTGAATTAGAAAACCATTCTAGAGAATTGTCCTCTAATTGCCTCAAGAGAAATCTACAGAGCTGGTGGCTCATGTCTGTAATCCTAGCTACTCAGGAGGCTGAGATCTGAGGATTGCGATTCAAAGCCAGCCTGGGCAGGAAAGTCCATGAGACTCTTATCTTCAATTAACCACCAGAAAACTAGAGGTGGCACTGTGGCTCAAGTGGTAGAGTGCTAGCCTTGAGCTGAAGAGCTGAGGGACAGTACCCAGGCCCAGATTCAAGACCCACACAACTGACAAAGAAAGAAAGAAAAAGAAAGAAAGAAATAAGCCTCAAATCTATGGAAAATTATAAGACAAAACGTGTTTAGAATGTTAGGAATTTCTGTATAAGGAGAAAATACAAGTATCTGTGGTCTGTGTGTGGTTGTTGGGAAAAGGACGACACTGGAATCCTCAAATAGTTTGCTTTTATTTCACATGGGAAAGAATCATTTGCCTGCTGGAGAGAGTAATTTAGTTTATCCATAATAATTTCTATTAGAGGAATGAGTATGTAAGTACACCAGAGAGACCTTTTATATACATTTAACCTTATTTGCTTTTTAGAAAGTCATCTCTTCATAGGCATTATGTATATGTTCTGTCTCTCAGAAAAAAATAGAAGCATATGTATGAATGTTATTGTAATTTGCAAACTATCTCCCAAGCAATGTTCTGGAAAGGAAGCATTATCCCAGCAGAATAATTAAGCACCAAGGCATGAAACAAATGTTCGTTATGAGCAATTCATAATCGCTCTCAGGCAATTAACGCTCTGACAAACAGAGGTAACAACTGATCTTGAAGAGTACATAAACTACATTTAGTGGCTTATCATTAAAACAGTTTGGCAATTCTTATTTTCATTTGTCACTTCTATAGAGACACAAGGGAAATCAGAGTTCCTTGAGAATGACTAAAGGGCTGTAGTAAAACATTTAGTATTTTTCAGTGCTTCATTATCATCTGGCTTGCTTGTGCAAGAAAAAAATACATAATTCCATAAGTCATATTAAATCCACCCATTACCCCTGAATGTTTTTTCTGCAAAGAGAATTATGCCAAAGGAAATGAACATCTCCCATGGAAGCATATTTGCATATGGGAGGCTTCTCTGAATTGGAATTTCAATTACTCCCTTTTGTCCTTACTATTCAGATGAGGCCATTCCATGCTAAGTCATAACTGTGTGGTTATTTGTATGCAGGTACCATGTTCGTTGTAGATGAAGGCTTCTCTGCAGCCATTACCATTAACCACTTGTCTGTCACTGACCCTGACACTGCTGCAGATGACTTGGAATTTGTTTTGGTTTCTCCTCCTCAATTTGGCTACCTTGAAAACACACTCCCTTCCGCTGGTTTTGAGAAAAGCAACATGGGCATCAGTATATGTAAGTGATGACCAACAATGTCTTGCCTATGTTTATGGATGTGATTGGTCAGATAATGTTTAGTAACTAAGGACTTCAAAAACATTCAAATCACCATGTATGTTAAGAGATTTTGTATACTGTTTTTATTATACTGATTCTTAGAATCTTATTTTTCATTTTTTTTATCATGACATACATGCAAGATGATATCAAAATAAGTGGATAATGCTAGCTACTTGACAGGCTGAGAATAGGATTGCAGTTCCAGGATAGTCTAGGAGGAAAAGTTTGAGAGACCCTTTCTTGTTATAGTTAGGAATAGTAGTATGTGCCTCCATCCCAAGCTGTGTAAGAGGCTCAAAGCCCCCCAAAATAAGTATGAGGAAGTGAGTACTTGCAAGAGGGGAGGGGAGAGTCAAGGAGAGATAAGTAGAAGAATAAAGGGTAGAAGTGGGGAGAATAAAAGCAAGAACTCATTGTAGATACTACAGAATTGAGAAATAGAAGGGAAGAGTTGAGCCAAAGGGGTGGGTGAAGATGTTGAAACGATGGCACAGATGAAGATGCATTGTACACACAATTTGCTTTGTTAAATTGCCCCCCCCCCAATCAATACATAACCTTCAATTAAGTAAGGGAAGAGGTGGGTTGAGAAAGGGTGGTTGAGAATGTTGAATAGGGTGACATTGATCAGGGTGCCCTGTATTCATAAACTACGTTGATGAATAGCGACTCCTTAGGTCAACTACTTAATGATAATTTCTTTTTTTAAAGAATGAGGAACAGTAACTTATAAGCCATGTTTTTCTTACGTTTATGTTCTGTTTTGGTATGCTCTAGCTTCATTTCAGTGGAGAGACATGAAGTCTTTGCACATTAACTATGTGCAATCCAAGCATCTGAGGATAGAACCAACTGCCGATCAGTTCGTGGTCTCTGTTACAGACGGGTCACAACGCTCCTCTGAGACATCATTTTACATTCGAATCAACCCCACCAATGATGAGGCCCCTGACTTTGTAGTGCAGAACCTTACCGTAAGAAACACCTCAGAATGTTGTCTTTGTTTCAATTATTTCAATTATTGTCTGATTTTGAAATTTTATGTATTTATTTTTGTTTTACCTCAGTCCCGGGCATGTAAACATTACTTTGATGAGTGAAGAGTAAGACAGGGAGACGATAGTATCTTTTATTCTGTAACTCAGGCACTTGAACACCATTACTCTCACAGTAATGATAATAATAAGTGCTAATACACATAAATGCAAGGGTGAAATGAGTTGATTGCACGGGAAGAGGATGAAGTACTTACTAGTTATAGGTTCCAAGCCTTTCACATGCATTCATGCTTAATCATCACAATGGGCTTTTAGAGTGATGACATGACTATTGTCATTTTCAGAACTGAGAAAATGAGGCAAACAAAGAGGTTAACTAAGTAGCCTAAGTAGTTTATACACCTCTAATAATGTGTATGCATACTATGACTTTTCTATATGTTTCACTTACAAACTAGCAATTATACCTACTATTCTGCACTTCTGTTTTCATCCCTGCAGGTTTTCTTTCACCAAAGTAGTTTATGAATACAGTGCATCTTGATCAATGTTACCCCTTTCAACATTCTTTTTTTTTTCTTTTTTGTTGTGGGGCTTGAACTCTGGGCCTGGGCGCATCCCTCAGCTCTTCAGTTCAAGGCCAGCACTCTACCGCTTGAGCTACAATGCCACTTCTGGTTTTCTAGTGGTTTTTTATTGGAGATAAGAGTTTCACAGACTTTCCTGCCTGGGCTGGCTTTGAACGGAGATCCTCAGATCTCAGCCTCCTGAATAGCTAGGACTACAGGTGTGAACCACCAGCACCCAGCTCCCTTTCAACATTCTTAACCATCCCTTCTCAACCCACCTCTTCCCTTACTTAATTGTAGATTATGTATCGAATTTTTACAGTTTAACAAAGATTATGTATACAATGCATCTTGATCTGTTCTGTGTCATCCTTCAACATCTTCACATGCACCCCTTTGGCCCACCTCTTCCCTTATATTTCTCAATTCTGTGGTATCTGCAATGAGTTCTTGCTTGTATTGTCCCCACTTCTCCCCTTCATTCTTCTACCTCTCTCCCTTTGGCCCTCCCCTCCCCTCTTGCAAGTATCCATTTCCTCATACTTATTTTGTTGGGCTTTGACTTAGTCTTTAAAAAAAATCATACTATTGTGCTCTCCAAGGAGTTTATTTTACTTTAGTTAGTTCATTTGTAACCCCTTATTACCACTCAGTATGTTTATTTGTAGATATATAGGCACATTCTAGCTACCACAAATGAGGGAAGCCATGCAGCCTATGTTTCTCTAGGTCTGGCTTACTTTGCTTAATATATTTTTTTTCCCCGTCTTTCTACTTCCTTATGAATGATACAATATCATTCTTTTGATGGAAGTATGGAATTTGTATATATACACCACATTTTCTTGATCCATTCATTCACTCAGGAGTATCTGGGTTTATTCCATATCTTGGCTATGGTAAACAATTCTGCAATGAACATGGTTGTGCTGGTGGCTTTAGTGTGGCCTGGTTTGTCATTTAAGTAAATGCCCAGGATTAGGACTGCTGGATCATAGGGGAGCTCGGTCTGGGTTGGGGCACTGTCACTGTGCTCTTCAGCTCAAGGCCAATACTCTACCGTTTGAGCCACAGTGCCACTTCCAGTTTTCTAGTGGTTTATTGGAGATAAGAGTCTCACGGACTTTCCTGCCCAGGCTGGCTTTGAACCTGATCCTCAGATCTCAGCCTCCTGAATAGCTAGGATTATAGGCATGAGCTACTAGCACCCAGCTTATGTGTAGTCTTTTGAGGAACCTCCACACTGCTTTTCAGAGTGGTTGAACCAGCTTATATTCCCACCAACAATGTGGTAGTGTTCCCTTTTGGCCACATTCCTGCCACCATCTGTAATTATTAGTTTTCTTGATAATGGCCATTCTAACTGAAGTGAGGTAGAATCTCAATGTTGTTTTGATTTCCATTTCTTTTATGTCCAGAGATGTTGAATTATATAATATTTTCTTAATCTATTTATCACTTTCTAAAACAAAATTATATTAAAATATTTTTATTTTTAATTTTTAATTTTAAGCAAATACATATGTATGTGTATACATATATGTGTGTATATAGATATATATGTGAAAATATATGTACAGAAGGGTATTTAACCCAGACATATGTATTAGCAAATTCTAAAGAAATGGAGTAAGTAGAGGCTTTGGAATTAAAGGGACTCAGGTGTTGCATTTAATAAGTATAGGATGCTTGTTATTTTTCTCTGTGCTTCTGTTTCTTAAACTACAAAATCTGTAAAGAATCTTCATTAAGGGATAGCCATGATGAATCAGATGATTAGGCACAGAGTGTAGTCAGTATTATTGTCACTGTAATGTTTGCCTTTTTTCTTCTGATATTGATCAAAGTAATTATTTTTTCTTATTTTTTACTAAAAATAATCAAATTCTGAATGTGAAAGTCTTTATTTGATTTTAATTTTCTACTGAGTCTTAATGGCACATGAGAGTCATCTCAACATGAAATTTAAGAGCCAGCCTTTCTTCCTGGTTGGCTCGTGGTTTCTCTAGAGAGCACTTCAATAATTATGTGAGACAATTTTTTTTTTACAAATCATTCCTACCATACCTACTTCTATTGTCTTGTATCTGTCTAGAGCTTGGACTTCTGAAATAATTAGGCCACTGGGAAGTTGTCTCTTGTTCTTGTCTGGAAATAATCATGCTTTTACCTGTGTCTTCCTAGAGAAGCTGCTATGGAGTGACAAACACAGAGCCCCTTTCATCATTCACAGAGATGATGCTAAGATTTATGAGATAGGTTTTTAGATAACTGTATTTGACTTTCTTGTGAGAAAGTGCATTTATTGTATAGATATGCTTCATCAAGTTGTGCTGCAAATGATTTAATTTATGATAATCCCTTCTAAATGTATCCAGATGTAAAAGGTATTTTTTATGTATATTGATCTACATGTGTGTGTGTGCGTGTGTAGGGTTTGAACACAGGCCCTAGGCACTGTCTCTAAACATTTGTGTCCAAAGCTATTCCACCAGTTGAACCACAGCTCCACTCCCACCTTTTTGGTGGTTAACTAGAGACAAGAGTCTCACAGACTTTCCTGCCTGAGTTGGCTTTGAACTGTGATCCTCACATCTCAGCCTCCTGAGTAACTAGGATTATAGGTATGAGCCACCGGTGACAGGCTTGATCTAAACTTTTTTTTATTGTCATAGTATAAACATGTCAGTCTCAGAAAAAGAAGCTCACTTTGTTTCAGTGACATTTTCTAGTAATATTGTGCATGAACTTATCATACAATAAGTTGAGAGCAAAGATTTTCATAGTTGAGCTCTATGCAGAAGGTTAATTACAACATTTTTAAAGCTGCTTTATTAAAGTTCCTGGAGAAAAAGGGGAGTTATCATCAAAGATAATTAAATAAGTGTAGCATAAATTAATCTATGATATTACTTTGGTCCTTAATAAGTAAATCCAGATAAAAGAATGCCATTTGCATTTTAGCTGTAAGTTTTTAGTATCAAGATGGTAAGTAATTTTCAATCAATAGAGGGTTGAAAAGAAATATTTTTACAGTTCTCACCCATACGTAGAAATATTCATGTGACACTGTGTATTTCCAAGAATGTGTATAGTATCTGTAAGCTTTTGTTACTTGGATCTTGCTATATTTCAAAATAGGAAGCAAAAATATTTTTTTATTCTCCCTATCTTCATTATAAGAAAAAAGGCCAAGACAGCTAAGTATCATATTGCCAAGTTCTAAATGACTAGCTTGTTCATGGAACAATAAAATTATACTGTCTTTGAGCTTTAAAAATTATGAAATCTGAGCTGAGATGTAGGGAAGGATGGTTCTAAAGAATTAAGAGGTATGAGAATTAGGAGAGGTGGGTGAGGGACCCAGAATTAAAACATGTACTATTTGCTCCCCAAAATATCCTTCTCAATTATTGTTGACTACAATGAAATACAGAAGTTTTTTTTTACCATAATAATGAAAATACAAAGCACCAAATATAACCAGTATGTGTGTAGCTGGCATTTGTGCTATTTCTAAAGCAATTAGAGACATAAGAATTGTGGAAATGATGAGATCTGAGAGGTTAAAAAAACAGATTGGAATCTAATTGCGAAGATTCTAGATATAGCTTCACAACTGAATTATTCTGACTTCCAGCAAGTAAGCATCTTTTTGGTTGCTGCCCAACCCCCAACTTGGAATTATTAACATTATACATGTTTTAAATCCTAAGTCTTTGGTCAGACATGAAAATAAAAATTGCTTCAAGATCTTCAGAGAAAAAAATGTGAGGTAGTTTAATAGATACTAAGCCAGCAATTTCTGTTTAGGACTCATTACATGTGGATGTTATTGAAAATTTGAGACAAGATGTTTTCAAAGGAGGTTTTTGTTTTTTTTTTTTTTTTTGGCAGTTTGTCAAAAGAAACTAGTAGACAAGTTGCATTTCACACTTAGCTAAATCCCTGGCTTGCTCCTGTTCAGGTGTGCCAGGGTGGAATGGTAGAGCTGGATTCTTCCATCATCAGTGCTGTTGACCTGGACATTCCTAAGGACCACTTACTCTTCAGCATCTCTCAGAAACCACATCATGGTCTCCTCATCCATGGGGGACCCAGTGAAAACACTCCTCCAAATAACCAGCTAGCCAACCCTCACCAGAAACATGAGCTCATTCATAACTTTTCCATGGACCTTCTTAAGACTGGTATGATGTCTTGAAAATTTATATCTTCTTGTTGACTTAATAATTTCACCCATGCTTCCATGTGGACTCTAAGAAAGTTGAACTCATCTAAATAGAGTGCTGTGATTACCACAGGCAGGGCATTGTAGGAATGGGAAGATGTTGGCCAAAAGGTATAAAATTTCACTGAGAGGTGAGGAAGAAGCTTAAGGCATCCATTGTACAGCATGGGACATGGTTAATAGTAAGATATACTTGAAAGTTGCTGAGAGTGTTCTCCATACCCAAAAGTTTAAGTATGTTAAGTCACATATTAACTTGGTTGAATCATACTATAGGATAAATATGTATTAAAACATCATGTTGCACATCATAAATACATACAAAAATACATTAACCTAGAAAAGATAGTAGTAACTTATAGAAATATAAGTAAAAAACAGCCCCATCTACCTTATTTGTTTATCTCTTGAAGGTTGCTTTTGGGTTATAGATTAATGTATAGCATGAAGCCCTGGCTAGAAACAGTAACCTATTGAAAAGGTAGTAATGTATTTTTCCCTTTCCCTCCCTCCTTTCCCTCCCTCCTTTCCTCCCTTCTTTCCTCCCTCTCTCCCTCCCTCCCTCCCTCCTTCCCTCCCTCCCTCCTTCCCTCCTACCTCCTTCCCTCCCTCCCTTTCTCCTTCCCTCCCTCCCTCCCTCCCTCCCTCCCTCCCTTCCTTCCTTCCTTCCTTCCTTCCTTCCTTCCTTCCTTCCTTCCTTCCTTCCTTCCTTCCTTCCTTCCTTCCTTCCTTCCTTTTTGCCTTCTGTGTATATGGTACAGGAGTTTGAACTCAGGGTCTCATATTTGCTTACAGTGCTCTACTACTTGAACCATATCTCCAGCCCTGCTTTTTGCTGGTGATTTAGAGATGAGGTCTAGTGAAATTTTCTACCTAGGCTGTCCTCAAACCACTTTTCTCTAGCTCTCAGGCTCCTGAGCAGCTAAGATTACAGGTGAGGGCCACTGGTGCCTTACTAAAAGACAATACTGTTTTCTTTTTGTTGTAAAGAACCATTAAAATGCTATCTGTGCTGTTCGGGATTTTAGCACACAACTTTTAATGTGATAAAAAAAAATCCTTTTTAACTCTATTGAGATCATGCGATTACATTTTAAGAGATTTGCCTGCCAAAAATTCCCACAGTTGAAACAAATATAGAACTGCATATAATAATGACTCATTAGTCTCTCAGCAGATAATTTGCTCTTGAGGGAAATGACACATTGGAATAGCAGCCTAAATGATTTTTTAATTACTCTTTCAAAAAAATGGTCTCATCCCATTTTCCACATACAAAAATACTTTCCAAAATTTGAGCAAAAGTTCAGTTCTAGCATTACTAAAATTCTAGAATTTCTCTCTCTCTCTCTCTCTCTCTCTCTCTCTCTCTCTCTCTCTCTCTCTCTTTCACACACACACACACACACACACACACACACACACACACACACACACACTTTTTTTCATGTGTCTTATCCTGTGTGAGGTGCTTACCCAGGGACTCTAGCCATTCCTTTGCTTGCTTACTTTGGTTCAGCACTTGCTTGACTTTCCTCCTGCATTCTTCCAGTGAGAGTGCTGGCTTTTCATCCTAGTTTGAAAAGAAAATCCATCTATTTCTCCATTTTTAACAATTGCAAAGAAAATGCTAGAGAATATGCCTTACAAAATTCTTAACTGTATGCTGCAATTATAGACTATATTGCTACAATGTATGTTTTCACTTCAAGTTTAAGACAAAGGAAAAAAACAGTCCTGATTCAGACTTTAGTTTTGGTTCATTTGTCACTACAATAAAAAGTTAAAATTTTTAGTGTATTCTTATAATCATCTCCACACACAAACACAGGGCTTAACCAAACTGCTATAATACTACGTAGTCTGTTTTTATACGTTAATATAGCCATTTAAGTGTTCATTGACATATAGTTTGGGACAGAGATCTTGTTTCATTGCATGGATGAAAGCTATTATAATTTTGTATAATTATTTCTTATTTAAAAATATGTAGATAATTTTCCACTTCTTTGTATTAAAATTCACAGGTCAATAAACATTTGTCATCTTTCTTGGTGCACACCTTTTAGTTTTCTATTGCTAACAGTTACCAACTTATTGGTAGCTATTAGTTTTTTTTGGTAATATGTGTTAAAATAGAAAGTGTGGCTGTGTTCTTTTTTGAGACTGTTTTGATTATTCTGGGCTCTCTCCCTTCCTTCCTTCCTTCCACTCTCTCCTTCCCTCCCCCTTTTCCCCCTCTTTCCCTCTCCCTTTCTTTCTTTCTCTTTCTCTTTTTCACTCTTTATTTCCCTCTTTCCTCTATCTTTCTTTTTTTCTATTTCTCTTTCTCTCTCTTTCTTTCCTAGTCCTGGGGCTTGAACTCACCGTCCCTTAGCTTCTTTTGCTCAAGGCTAGTGTTCTACTACTTGAGCCACAGTGCCACTTCTAGTTTTTCTCAGTAGTTTATTGGAGATAATATTCTTATAGACTTTCTTGCGTGGGCTGGCTTTGAACTGCCATCCTCATCTCAGCCTCCTGTAGGATTACAGACATGAGCCACCAGGGCTCAGCTTTTTTTCATTTTTATACAAATTCTAAGTAGGTTTTAGAATAAGTAATATATGGTTTTGTATTTCAGTTTTGGTCCTCTTAGAATTTAGTTTGGTAGCTGACTCAAAGCAAGAGTCTAATTTTCTACTTTTCCTCAATAAAGTATTTTTCTCTGTTTTATTTAAACACTTGAACACCTTTGTATAGATGCAATTTACTTACTATGTCCTTTCCATACTGATTTCATATAAAGCCCTTTTCAAATACTACATTGCTAAATAATCTTTTAAAAGCTCTGAAGCTATTCCTTTACGTTACAGATCTCTCTTACTTTGCTTGCTGAACTGTTTGGTGAATTCTTGCTGTCACCCATGCCGCAGAATTAAATAAGATCATTTATGGAACGCATCCGGGTAGGCCTATCACATGGGAGATTTACTTTCTCTGTGTGTTCTTTCTTGCAGGACTGAAGCTGTCATATGTGCACGATGGCTCAGAGGGCCTAGCTGACGACTTTGCTGTCCAGTTGTCAGATGGGAAACACAAGATAGTTAAAATGATTTCAGTAGAGGTCTTTCCGGTTAATGATGAGAAACCAACATTAAGCAAGTAAGCCACTTGAAGAGAGCCTCTTCCATATTTCTAGAGGGTTCTATGAAGTCCACAATACTGGGTGCAGAGGGATTGAGCATCCCTTCCGAGAAGCAAGTCTTCCACTGTCCAAACTTATCACAACTCACCCCACCCACTTAGATAGTTGAAACCTTTAGTACAAACACTAGTTAATGTAATCTCTCCTAAAGCATTAGGACCTTAATTATTTGACTTATTTGACTTTGTTCTAAATGTCCTAGTTAGATAATGCAGTATACATTGGAACCTTTAGTACAAATACTAGTTAGTGTAATCTCTTGGCTTAGTTCTAAATGTCTTAGATAATGAGCTGTGCACATTTTGTTAAATACTTGAACACATTATCTTAGTCAGTTTTACCTTCACTGTGATGAAATGAGGAAATCTTAAGGAGGGAGGACCTGTTTTGGCTGATAGTTTCAGAAATTTCATTCCATTCTGGTGAAGAGGGTTTGGTAGAACTGAGCAGCTCACATTATGATGGCTGGGCAGGGAAGACAGAAAGGGGAGAAGGGGAGAGCGGAGAGGGGAGAGAGAAAAGAGAGATGAGAGAATATATCTGAGTTGAATACTTTCTCTTTCCCTCTTTTATTCCATCCTATGGGATGGTGATGCCTATATCAGTGTGAGCCTTCCCCCCACTTTAATTAGTTCTTACTGGAAACACCTGCAGACGCATCTAGAGGCGTGTTTACCAGTTTCCTGGGCTTCTCAATCCAATCAGTTCACAATCAAGATTAAACACAGACACAGACAGACAGACAGACAGACAGACAGACAGACAGACAGACAGACAGACACAATGCAGATAGTGATCCCAATGGATTTGGTCAAACCTTGATTAGAGGTAATAGAGGGACTAACCAATGCTGCTGCTTTTATCAGTTCAGTGCTCCTTGGTTCTGGTCTTTTACTATATTGTGTATGGATCAGAAACCCACCATTCATGGCTACTTTAGAAAACTGTGTATTATTAATTGCAAACTCCCTCTGTAGCGGCTTAGGGTTTCTTTATAGGAGAGAGTTTTTGTCAGTTGTAGTCTTACAGTTCTGGCCATTCCTTTTAGAACTGGCAACTGTGCAGAGCTGTGCTAAGAACACAGATGATACAGAACTTGAGGAGGCCCAGAGGTTGTCCAGGACCATCCATAGGCAAATACCTTGTTCTTTTCTCAATGGCACACCAGCAATAGGTGTCAGTTAGCCTGGGTATTGTTTTTTTTTTTTTTTTTTTTTGTCAGTTGTGAGGCTTGAACTCGGCCTGGGTGCTGTCTCTAAGGTTTTTTTCTTTTTTTTTTTTTCTCACACTTTACCACTTTGAGCCACCACCACTTTTGGTTTTCTGGTGGTTAATTGGAAATAAGAGTCCCACAGACTTTTCTGCCTAGCCTGGCTTTGAACCAAGATCCTCAGCTCACAGCCTCCTGAGTAGTTAGGATTACAGGCATGAGCTACCAGCACCAGTGCTTGGCTAGTCCGGGTTTTATCAGGAACTGAACACCTTCCTGAAAACATCTAAATATCTGCAATGTCCTGCACTATGCACACAGGGGGCTTAAGCAAGACCCCAACCACTTGCTACTGTTCCCTAAGTTCCTTCAAAAGCATTATAGGACATATACTGGTGATAGTTTTTTGGAAAGTGGCCTCACAGACATCAGTTTGACTAAAAATACCAGAAATTTCTGTATTCTTATTCAGAAGCTGGCATGTCAGATTTGTTTGGTTTTGATGACTAAATATGAAAAATAAGAAGGATTTTTACATTATTACAAAACCTTTTTCTGCTAATCTCACTTTATCTAAGAGGACTGACGATTAGCATGAAGTATTTACCATGTGACAGACATGATGTTAAAGTTTTTTGATACATATTACCTTTATCATTCAAATTGTGACAAGTAGTATTATTGTCCTCACTGAGAAAAATCAGGCCAGAGAGTTAAAACAGCTTACTCTGCCGGGCGCTGGTGGCTCACAACTATAATCCTAGCTACTCAGGAGGCTGGGATCTGTGGCTCAAGTGGTAGAATGCTAGCCTTGAACAAAAGCAGCTCAGGTATAGTCAGGCTCTGAGTTCAAGCCCTAGGACCAGCACAAAATAAAATAAACAACAACAAAAAACATACTCCAGGAACTCTTCAAGCTTGTCTGACTCCAAAGACCACATCCTTAAAAAAAAAAAACCCAAAAACTAATCTTCCTGAAATAGCTATAGCTACCCAACCACCAAATCTCATTCAACCTTGCTTCAAAAGTCTCCCTCCTTACTAATTGTAAGTGTACATGGATGCATAGAACATTTCAATCCACATGTACATATGCAATGGTGAGATCAGGCTTGGCATATCTAAATATCTCTGATATTTAGCAAGTGATTCAAAGTCCCTCCCTTTCCTTTTCCTCTTTCCTTCTCTCTTGTGGAGAAGAAGCCATGTTCCCTCTTTTTCTTCCATGTGTCTTTGAGTAAAACACCTTGATTTCTTTCAGAACATCCTCTCCTGTTTGTCTGTCCTGCATCTCCAATTTCCTCCTTCTAGTCTTTCTGTTTTGAGACTTAGTGATATAGTTAGTAGTTAGGAGAGCTGATGATGGGCTCAGACAGGTTTTATTCAACCATGTAACAGTGGAGTGAGCTTGAACTTGCTCTTTCTGCTTTCACCTCTCTGTTAACTGGTCTGTGCATGGGAGTATTCAGGTCATAGATTGTCAATTCAGATGTGTAGAAGTGCTTGAAAAGACCAGCTAGTGCATGTTGGGTGATCCTGTTTCATTATTTCCATGATTTCAGGTAGATATTCTCATTCTAAAAACACAGAGATAATCCAGTCCTCTATTCCTTTGCTGCCAAACTTTTTGGAAGAGTAGCTTTCGCCAGCTTCTTCCATTATTGCCCACTGTCTCCAACCTTTACCACTTTATTAAGGCTACTCTCACCCAATATAATGGCTTGTCTCACCATACTGGGCTCTATTAGAGCATTTAATACAATTTCTTTTTTCTCCTTTCTTTTGTGCCAGTCCTGGGATTTGAACTCAGGGCCTAGGCACTGTACCTCAGCTTTTTTGCTCAAGGTTATCACTCTGCCTTGTGAGCTCTAATTTCTGCTTTTGTGGTGCTTAATTGGAGATAAGAGTCTCATGGACTTACCTACCTTGTCTGGCTTCAAATAGCAGTCCTCAGATCTCAGCCTCCTGAGTAGTTACGATTACAGATGTGAGCCACTGGTGCCCAGTAGTATACCAATGCCATTTCTTTAATAGTCCTTCTATGTGCTCTAGGAAATGCATTTAGTTCTCCAAATTACCATGCTTCCCCCTCCCCACCCAATGTCTGATTATTCTGGCGCAGTAAAGGAATATGTCCAAGGGCCTCTGTGAACTTCAGCGGCACATTCAGCCTATGTCTAGGCATAGTAGAGAGAATTCTGGGGGATGGTAGCCCTTAACCTAGGGGGCTGATGGATAGGGCAAGTATCCCAGCTCCCTGTCCTGCAAATATACAAAGTTAGTCACATTCTGCATGGTTCCTCCAAAGATCCCCAGCATCTGGGCTTGGTGTTACATGCATGTAGTCTCAGGAAGGCTAAGTCCAAGAGCATCTCTTCAGCCCAGAGATCAGGTCCATCCTGGGCAATGTAGTGAAATCCTATCTCTTAAAAAAAATAACAGAATATAAAATGAACCTCAAGCAAGACTGGTTCCCAACTGCCCAAAGCAGCCAAAACACTTTGTTCCCTCTCCTCTTCCTTTTTCACTCCCTCTCTTCTGTTTCCTGTGATCACTTTCCAAATAAAATCCCTTTTAGGGTGACTAAATTAGGATATCTTTGACTTTTCTGACATCTGATTCTGATACTTCCTTTCTACCCAACCCCCTATCTTCTTCATGTTATTGGCTTCCTGTTTTGATTAATCTATCTCTTTATATAAATAGCACCACTAATCTCCATTACTAACTCCCAACCAAGAGGCTTAGCCTTCTAGAATACTAGGGTTAACTATTCTCTGTTAAAAGACGGGAAAAATCTACTTCAGGGAAAATGAAATTTCTGGGTTGGCAAGAAGCACTCCCTGGGTGAGAGAGCTTGAAATGGAGGTGATTGGAATTTGGCTTCTTGATAGAGGAGTGGAAGGCTGATGCCAGCTGGTGATTCCCAGTGTCATTGATCTGTATCCCAAGGATTGCAACCATCCAGACATTTCTCGAGAAACAAAGCTGTTACGGTGGACAGAAGAAGCATGTGTGAGGATCTACTGTGGAGAGTTAGAAACACTGGTGAGAAAGGTCCATGACTTCCTTGGGTGAGACCAGGGAGAATGGCCGTACTGGCTATAGAAGCAGCAGCATCCATGGTAGACGCAGCAGCTGCTCACAGCCCAGCCGGTGCCCTGTGTCTCTCGGCTGTTTGCCATGCCAACTGCTAGCCCAACTCTCTAGCCCTGAGAGAAGATGAATCTCTGTAAGAACACAACCATCAGGACATTACCAGGGGCAGCAAGAGCAATTCACAGGGTCACAGATAATCTAAAAACAGCACTGAACTCAGAGACAGTGTAAATCATTTTCAGGAAGTTTCTGTCTGTAAGATTACAAGGATTGTTACTGGCCCCTCTATTTGGTGGAGATATTGTTATGAGTACCAAATGAAATATTGGAAATTAAAAAATGATTTTTTAACATGTCAGCAATTAGAAGTATTTAGCGACCTGGTACCCTATTCACAGCCACTGTCTTCTTGTTCAGACTTTTATGTGCTAAGCAAAATGAGCAAGAGCAAACTGAATCCTAAGTCATGTGCCTGACTAATCATTTTGAATTCTTGGGACATTCCTTTATGAGTTGGAAGGTGGGAATTCTAACAGAGTGTCAGTGTACCCTCCTCAGGGAACACCTCCAAGTTTTCTATCAACCTTACCATTCATTTTCCTCTTTCAGGAAGGCTGAAGTTGTGGTGAATGTGGGTGATACTCGTATCCTGTCAAGTGCTGTCCTTTCTGCCATAGATAAAGACTCCCCCAGGGAAAAGATTTACTATTTATTTGAAAAGCTTCCCCAAAATGGACAACTTCAACTTAAGGTGAGGGCCCTTTTATCTTTCTTGTTCAAAATGAGCAAGGCAGGTCAAAATATTTTCAACATACACATTTATACAATTCTAACTCTTCTCTAATAGTCCTATTTATTGTCCAAGAGTAGAAAATCTGATTTTCCTAGCCTAGGGTTAAACTTAGGCTCTTCTAAAATTTCTTAGTCAGTGCCAGGTAAATTTAATCAATGTTGTTAAGTTTTTTTCACTGCTTCCTTCTCTGGGGGATTGTCGGTGAAGAAGTTACCAGGAAAAGCAAGCTGTCTAGTTTCTGAAGAGAATTGGTAGCTTTTAAGACATCTTTATTTACCTCAGATTTTTTTTAAAGGTTTTTTGTTTTTTTGTTTTTTTTGGGGTCAGGTCGTGGGGCCTGCACTCTGGATCTGGGCGCTGTTCCTCAGCTCTTCAGCTCAAGGCTAGAGCTCTACCACAGCGCCACTTCTGGCTTTTTTCTTTTTGCTTATGTGGTGCTGAGGAATCGAACGCAGGGCCTCAGGCATGCAAGGCAAGGGCTCTACCACTGAGCCACCTTCCCAGCCCCTTTCCCTCAGATTTTTAACTATGGATCCACATCACTTTCCTTTTTAGAATCTAGCACCTCAATCATAAAACTCCTTCAAATCTACCAACAATCAATTCCTGTCTGTCTGCTCTCTCTCCCTCCTTCCCTCCCCCCCCTCTCCATGTTTGATTCCCACTTTCAGAAGCATGCAAAAAATAATCTTTTTTTTTTTTTTATGATGGTGGGGCCTGTGGCAGCCTCCAGCTCTTTCTCTCCTAACCCAACAATGGTCTCTGCCTGATCTTGCTTTTGTAGTGCAGAGACTGAAGGCAGTACCTGGGACACAAGCTCTTTCCCCTTTAGACTCCAAGTATTACCAAGTCTTAATATTACCCATTCCTGCCTTCTTGATGATTCTCTACAGGGAGAATTCTCACCTCCCTCTAGGGAAGCAACGTAGTCTACAATGTACACCAAATTGTCTGAATTCCCCTGAGAGAGACTTTAAACCGGAAAGGTTGGGACCTTTATCCACAATCCCATACTCCCTTCCTTAGGTTAAGGTCTGGGTGATCTAAGTCTTGAGCCATGAAGTCCATTGGGGGAGCTTTACATGGAGGCCATAACACCCACATTGACATCTATTAGATTTTAACACCTGCCATATTTGAATCCAGTAAACTGCATAATGAAGTAACTTAACATTCCTGGAGTTGCATGTGTTCTGGAAATATTACTTTTGCTCTAATGGAAACATCAGAAACATCATACTATGCCCCATGTACCTAAGGTAAGTCACTGGGTTCCACTGCTGACTTACAACAGCTTGAGCATGGTCTGATCGTATTTCACTTCGCTTCTAGAATAGCAAAATTTCAGTCTGATTCAGACTGTGTTAGGGATAACCTACCATTAGTTATGGATCAGTCACTTAAGGAAAGTAATTTCCAGTAATCGATCAAAATGTTTATTTGAATAGTGGATTAAGACAAGCAGCAACCACTTGCCATCTCCAATGTGATTATGTGAGCGAATATGTAACTCTTCATGAACATAGACTCAGTCCTAGGAATTCAGAAAGGATTCCTTCTGTGTGTGTGTGGAACAGCTTGATTGTCTTAGTCTATAGGCACCATAGAAAATCACAGTGAAGAGCAGTCACTGATTTAAATTGAGGTACAGCTGTGCCCTTATTTCATTTCAGGGAGTAATGAAGCAGAAATGCAGTGAACACTCACCCATTTAGGTGGCTTGGGAACTGAACTGCTTTGGATATGTGAAAATCCAGATGGGACCGGGGGCCTGGTGGGGCTCCACCCCATTCTTCCCCAGCCCCCTCAGGGTTCCCCAGGTTGGCTGCCTAAGTCTTCTGAACTCTCTCAAAGGCTCTTGTTTTCTTGTTGGTTTTCCTTGTCTTCTCATTTTTGAGGCAGACTCTTATTTTCCTATTTCAGGCTTTCCTGTCATTCTGTCAAGTCATGTATAACTAAGAAGTTAGATGGAGGTGAAGAGAACAAAAGATTATTACTTCTTTAAATTTTTGTCAAGATTTACAAAGAGGAAATGTGTAAGCAAATTTCAGGCAGCTTAGTTCAAAATTTTAAAGGAGGGTCCATCTGAAAAGTTCTACTTGCAAATAGATATTATGATGGAAACAAATATTGTGTAGCTGTTAAAATATAATTAACTTGTATCCAATGAGCCCTGGTTGAACTTACATCTGCAGGGAGAAGTATTAAGGAGGAAGGAACTGTATCAGGCAGAATGAGAAATGGTAATATACCTGGGTAAAAAAAGGACAAACATTTCTCTCTAGGAACAGAAAGTCTGTGGGATAACCAAAGGGAAATAAAGAGTAAATGATTTAAATTTCTGTTATTCAGATGGAAAAAAATTCAATATAATCTTGGCATTATACTTGAATCATACCTAATAACTTTTGAGGAGCTATTGGTAGGGAAAGCTGTGTGTGTCCTAAGAGAATAACACAACAAAGATTTATTTTTTTTCACTCGAATGCTCTCAATTGTTGGCCAGTCCTTCAGCATGAGAACCATTTGTAATTGAAAATGATTTCTACAATTTCTACATCAAACTCTGTGCAGAATATTTAATTCCTACTGTTGATTGTATTTGGAAGATTCTGATAGTATTGAGAGCTTATATTTTTGCTAACTTAGGATATAAAGGTCAGGAGAGTTGGGGTCCTGATCATTTTTATTAGGTCTCAGTAGAACTGAAAAATAGCCTGAGGAATAAATGCAGTCATTCAATTTCTCCTTTTATCAGCTAAGCCTGGTAGCAAACCATTAAAAAAATAGGTTGGATTAGTTGTATAGTGTTATGATTTTTTTAAAGGGGGAAAAACACATTTAATTTGTAAAGAAACCATTCTAGCAGGTAAATTAACCACCTGCTCTCATTAATTAGAATATTTAATCATCCATGATTGCATATGATAAATACTTTGGAAATACCATTGCCGTTGAATTGTCACATAACGTTGTTAAAAGTCCTTTGGTTAAAGATTATTCCCCCCCCCAATGTCTTATATTATTTTAGCATATTTATTTGAAAGGAAAAATATAATGTAACATGGAAAGATATAGTTTGGAGTTTCTGAGGAGACCCGGGGCAGCTGACTAATTCCTGGCATCTTTCAGATAGGAAGGGGCTGGGTCCCTCTCTCCCCTGGCATGAAATGCACCCAGATGGATGTGGATCTGAACTTGCTGAGATATACACACACGGGGGCAATTGACTCCCACGATCGAGATAGCTTTACCTTCTACCTCTGGGATGGTGACAACAGATCACCTGCATATGATTGTCACATCATCATTAAGGACATGGGAAAAGGTAAAAGTATGTCTACTAGTGTTTCTTGACACCCATTTCTATAACCAGAAGTGAGCTGTCACATATATATTCAACATTTCTTTCTTTCTCCTTTTTTTCTTTCTTCCTTCCATTATGCATCTATCAAATTCTCTCAATTGTCACTCCGTATTTGGACACCTCACCTGCTCTTTCTGGGATTTGTGGTCTTCTTGAGAGTGGATGATCTTATTTCCTATTAGAAATTTAGCCTTTCCCAGAATGTGGCTACAAAAGCCATTTTAATGATTAGGAGTTTACCACAGTGATGTATTTCTAATTTTGTCTTCAGGAGGTGAATTACCATTTGAAAATAATATTTCAAAAGAAAAATGTTTGCAATATAAAAATAAGAAAGTGGAATATTTTTAATAAAGAAATAAACAGAAGGAAGTTTGCCATTGAAAGAAGTTGAAAGTCATTACTTTTCACTTTGAAAAGTACTGATGCACACTCTGTAGGGAGAGAAAAAGCACTAAAATATTAAGCTTCACTCTAAGAGAATAAGCTTCACTTTAATTTATTAGGCAGCTCACATACTAATACAAGTCAGCAGCTTATAAATGGCAAATGAAGGGGAAAAAAATCTGTGAAACCCACTAGACAATTAAGAGTAGACACTATTGGTGTTGAATTGTCACTACAGCTTGTGTGAAGATAGTATGAATCCTATCTTGTTCATGCTTCTCTGACTTTCTTTCTTTCTCTTTCTTTCTTTCTCTCTCCCCCTTCCCTCCCTCCCTCCCTCCCTCCCTCCCCCTCCCTCCCCCCTCCTTCCCCCTCCCTCCCTTTCTCCTTCCCTCCCTCCTTCCCTCCCTCCCTCCCTCCCTCCCTCCCTTCCTTCCTTCCTTCCTTCTTCCTTCCTTCCTTCCTTCCTTCTTCCTTCCTTCCTTCCTTCCTTCCTTCCTTCCTTCCTTCCTTCCTTCCTTCCTTCCTTCCTTCCTGTCTCTCCTTCCTTCCTTCCTTCCTTCCTTCCTTCCTTCCTTCCTTCCTTCCTTCCTTCCTTCCTTCCTTCCTTCCTTCCTTCCTTCCTTCCTGTCTCTCCTTCCTTCCTTCCTTCCTGTCTCTCCTTCTTTCCTCTCTCCTTCCCTCCTTGCTTCCCTCTTTCTCTTTTCCTCCCTCCCTCTCTTCCTCCTTCTCTCCTCTCTCCAACTCTCTGTCTCTGTCTGTCTGTCTTCTCACTCAAATTTTGACTACCAGGTAACTTGGAAATAAATTGGGTGATTAAATGTGTGGTACTTACAATTGTCTTGAAATAATTTTTTTATAAACTAGTTGATGTTGAGATATTTATTTGTGGTTATATTTTTTTGCTTATTTTTGTTGTAGGATGAATTTCTAATAAGTGATACACTATAGATGCTATTTTGTACATTAATTTCTCTTGACAAAAAGTATGTTCATTACATGTTCAGTCAAAAATGTATTGCAAATCATGGGCACAGACAGTTAATGAAGAAGGGTGGGCTCTCTTCGAATGCCTTAGCATGATGGGGTCACAGCAGAGGAGGGAAACTCAGTTCTGTGCAGGTTTTGGGACCTTTTCTATGTGGATCCTCCCTCGCCCTCAATCTCTGAAGGCCTTACACTTACTTAGAAAATGAGATGTTGAGGGAAATGTCATGAGTAGGATTTCGTCAACTGGATTTGAAGGTAATGTACTTCCTGTCTAGGGCATGGGTTTGCAAATTCAGGGAAACTAGGTGGTAGAAATGTGAGCCATGAGCCAGAAAGAAAGGAGACCCAAGTATGTCTGCATGTGTTTTCTCTTCCTTTTCTGAAAGGCCTCTCAGTTTGTGCATACACCTTTTATCTATAATAGGTATATAAAGCTTTCTATGTTTCAATAGTTTTGATTTGGGTATATTTTGGCCTTTCTTTGTTTTTTTACCTTACCTTCAGTGTTAGCTATTTTTAAATATGGTTACTGACCACAATCTTGTCTTCTACATAGGTGACATCGTCATTCTTGCAAAACCACTGGTGGTGTCTAAAGGTGATCGGAGGATCCTGACGACCTCCACGCTCCTGGCTGTGGATGCAACAGACAGGCCTGAGGAACTGGTGTATGTCATCACCTCCCCGCCACAGCATGGCCAGGTGGAATACGTCCGCTATCCTGGAGTCCCCATCACAAGCTTCAGTCAAATGGATGTTGCAGGACAGACAGTTTGCTACGTTCACATGAGCAAGGCAGCAGTTTGCCATGACAGCTTCAGGTGAGCCACTTGGAAACTTTGCTGAATCTCTTCCTTTCATTAATTCTTAGAAAGTGAAAAGCAGGTATGTTCATATGCTATTCTTTGGTAACAATTTGGTAATGTCTCTCTCATAACATTATGTTGTATAGTCTAAGTGTGCATTATAAATTTTATTTTAAAAAGAAAGAAAGGAAAAGAAAAGCTGGGCATGGTAGCTCATGCTTATAATCACATTACATGGGTGGTGGTGACTGGGATGGCCATAGTTTGAGGCCAGACTGGGAGAAGAGTTAGCAAGACCCTCATCTCAACCAGTAAGTTAGCCATGGGGGCAGGTACTTGTAATCCTAGCTATTCTGGAGGCAAATAAGAGGATCCCTATCCAGCGTGTCCTGGGCAAAAACTCAAGGCCCTATTTCCAAAATAAAGCAATAAGACTTGGGAACACAGCTCAAGTAATGGAGCATTTCCCTAGAAAGGGGGAGGTCCTGAGTTCAAACCTCAATGCTGCAAGCTGCAAATAGAAAAAAAAAGGGAGAGAAATAGGACAGTGTAATTTTGTTGCAGCTGTGTGTTTTAGCTGCATGAAAGATGAATGTGCATAGTTAAAATGATAGTGGCAAGGCAAGAAACTAGGGTCTGTGGGTGGCAAAAAAAAATGCAGCTTGCAGGTCTAAAGCAAGCTCTTCTCAGAGATGAGTAAGAGACGCTGAGAGCTCTGGCCAAGGAAAGACACACAAAGTAATTTCCCTCCTCTCTGAGTATGTTTTTCCATCGGCGGGAAAGGCATTTATTAGCATAATAAATTTGGCATAAGCAGACACTGCCTTTTGACTCACAGTGTTCTTGTAAGTGTGTCATAAATCATGTTGTCACAAAGTGGATTCTGTTTCCCCTTAGAAACAATGTTATGACTAGGGACTATGCACCTGGTCAAGAATTTTGTATCAAATATATCATTGAAGTGAATAACAGTCCGATGAAAAAGGCAAGGATACAACATTAATAAAAATTTTTGTTCATTTAGAATATGGAAATTAGCTCCACGTCCCATAAAGCAAGAAAAACTCTAGATCTATCATCTCTCCTGGCAGCTCTCAAAGCTGGCTATACCTAGATGTGTGGGTAGAGGTTGACAGACCGGGTGAGGATTAGGGCAGCTTGGACTGGCCCTCCAGGAACCTGATACATAAACCAGCCTTGAGTTTAACCGAATAAGAGCAATGATTTCTCTACCATATACACAGGGCCTCTAGCTCTAGTCAAATTCCCCATGTTCAATACAGCCTCTAAGACAAATATAGCAAACTCCACCTGATTTGTAAATGACAGAGTATTACCAAGGCATCCTTGCTCAAACACCATTCTCCTCTAGCATCCTTTTACCTATCTAAATTCAATATGGCTGCTAAGATTAAACAGAGTTTAAATGTCAGAAAGAGGATTTTTTTTTGTCCACCTTTGGAGCATTTAAAATGATTTCTGAAACATAATCTTGATAGTTCAAGTGTTAAACCAAGAATCTAGGGATGCTTGAACTAATAATATCTTCATTTTGTTCTTGATGAATATTCTTTTTTTTTTTCAGAAAAAACTTAAAATTTTTATATGGCAAATTTTATAAGCAGGCATTTGAAATATTCATTATATTCAACATTAATACATTTATATGTGACAGGTAAAGGCATGTGTTATGTATTGATACACACAAATGTCCTTGTATTCTAGATGCAGTTATGTTGTGTGAAATCTATACACTATGTAAATTAGATTGATCTAGCATTTCTTTTTGACTAAGCAGGACATGGCTAAATCTATTGTGATGGTCCTTAATGTGAAAATTTTAGAACTAGCTCTCCAAGGACCATCCTCAGCCGATGAATATTCTTTAAGAAGTGGATACTTTAATTGATCAATGTCTTAGCCAAGTTAAATGTTCATTATAGCATCAGAAGTTGGGGGGGGGCAGGTGAGAGAAGGGCTCATTTGCTCTTCTTCCAGCTGGTTTGAGACATGGCATGGTGTTGGATTAAGGTACAACCTGTGACTTGTGGCCTTATGGAGTCCCTTGAGTTACACAGCCTTTCTATGGAGCTGTTTCTTTTCTTACGAAAAATAGGGTGTTGCTCAATGCACCTGTCAAGGTGGATCACTGGGAGGTTGAAGTGAGTTTGTGCATGTAAAGTGCATAAAACAATACCTGGGGCATAGGGCAGAACTAAATAAGCAGTAGCTGACTTTATTATGTTCCTTATACAGTAAATATATTCTTTCCTTGACCTCCTTCTCTCCATCCTTACCTTGAAACTTGACCTTGGAAGGGAAAAGAAGTGAGGATGAGGAGCAAACTTGGGATATTTTCTTCTATTCACTAATGGAGACCCATGTTTCTTGCCTTAACACATATGTGTCAGATACATTTTAATTTTACACCCAATTTCTGGAACTTCTTGTTTCTCTCTACTCCTGCTTTTCCAAGTCAATATCTACCAGGAAGTCTGCTAAAGTCATTAATGAGCATGTTACACTGCTGGAAAACCTAGCAAGCAAATGTTTATGGATGCTGAGAAATGAAGGTTAAGGATTGATGAGCTGATGAGAATAGAAAAGAAAATCTTTGTGTAAGAAAATGATACAGTAAAACCCTCCTAACTAACCCTCACAGTTGAAGGCATCTTAAAATTTAGTTGTCCCAGGAATGTCTCTATGTCTGGATGGGTACAGCTCTGGGCCATTATCACAGTTTACTTATGGGACTTAGTTTTGTTTTGTTTTTTGACCTTCTGTGTTTCACACTGGACTTTTGGGTCAGGGATTCTTTAACAAAAAGACTGTTACTTTATTTCCTAAAGCCATTGATTTGTATCAGTGGTGACAAAGAGATACAAGATGATGTGGGCTGGTATAGGGGCAGGGAATAACCTCATAAAAGGGGAATCAAGAGGATTGCAGTTAAAAGCCAGCTGTGATTCTTATCTCCAGTTAACCACCAAAAAACCAGAAGTGGAGCTGTGATTCAAGTGGTAGAGCATTAGCTTTGAATACAAATGCTCAGGGATAGCCCATGCTCTGAGTTCAAGCCCTAGGACCGGCAAACACACACACACACACACACACTCACACACACACACACACACACACACACACACACACACACACACACACACACACGAAGCGTGGCCCTAAAGGAATGAAATCTCAGGTTGGTGCCTGTACATCTTTGTGGCTCTGCTCTTCATACTTAGTTTTGACTTTTTAACAAAGAGAGTGCAGGCTGCAGGCCCTGATCTTTTGACAGTAATATTCAGCTAGAATTAAAAATATTGTTTTCTTGGGTTTATTTCTGTGTCATTTATGAAATTAAGATTTTAGTATGTAAAATTTATGGTTTCCACTACTTAAAAGGTTAAAAAAAGTAAATTGATATAGAGCATCTCTCTGTGTGAGAAAAAGAAATACCCTTGTTACCAATGTATGCACAAGATAAGCGAAGCTCTAAGGACCAAAGGAAGATATCTAAATTCACATAACTGAGTAACAATGCTCACTTTGAAGCTCAGAGCTCATTTTCAGTAGAGAGTTTTTCCATAATACCTTGTTGTACCGAAAATTGTTGGGGACTATGCCTTGGTGGGAAGGAACCTCTTCCGTGTGTCATTCTGATTTTTGGCCAGCAGTTTTACATATTTATAATGGAAGAGCCTAGCATCTGCCCAAGATCTGCATTTTAATCTTGTCATTTCACTAACCCAATCACAGACCACTGTGTTGTTTGTCAGGTGGCTCTGAACCAAAGCTGAAAGCCTGTCTTAATGAAAGTGTGATGGGGCGCTTTTTAAAAATTAAATATATGCAACCAATCTAATCACCTAAATTTATGTGGCTTGCTATTAAATTTGGCAAGGAATTTGGCTGGGTAGAAGAGATAAATTCTGTGGTAGAGGAGTCTTCTCTCCCCCTCTTTTTAATGTAAGATATGACAGCATTAATTAAACAGGAGAGTTTAATGGTTGGATTTTTACCTTCTGCAAAAATATTTTGTGAATCATAAATTTCTCCTGCATTGTTTGGTGCTGCTGGCCTGGAAGAGAGATTTGGCAGCTTGTTCTAGGACAGACGATATCAAGTGATTAGCAAGCTGACTTCAGCTGCTGGCAGCCGGGTACTAAAAGAACATGCTAATGCCCTCCATTTTGACAGGCCGGCTGGACTTTTTTTTTTTTTTTTCCTTTCTGAGGAGCTAGCGCTATTTATGATTCCATTTTTATCTTTTAAATGCCATGACAGATGGCAGATTCTTCAGCCAACTCTATTGCCAGGAAATGCAGAAAAGCCTGAAAGCACCATGGTAATGGTGAAATCAGACCAGGCAAATACCCCAGACAAATCTGAAGTCATTCCCCCAAATTTTATGAAAAGCGTGGTCATCTTAGCTGTGGCTGCTTTTTAATTTTTTTTTTTTTTGCAGGGGTGGGTATGGCAGGAGAAATTAAGCAAAATGCACCCACAGAGGGCCCTGCTCCCTTTATTTAGCCAGATTTTTACCATAGGATGGTTACCCACATAGCAATGGCACCATTGTTTTAAATCTTGAGAATATATTTGCAGAATTGGTGTGTGTGTGTGTGTGTGTGTGTGTGTGTGTGTGTGTGTGTGCGCGTGCGTGCGCGTGTGTGTTTGAGCATCTTTGGAATATCATCTGGTCCACTTTTGCAGACCTGAGCTGCACTGACCTTGTCTCACTTGCTCTGCTAGCTTCATTTTGCTTGGGAACCCAACCATAACCATTCACTCTGTCCCTTTCTGATAATGCTGCTCTGCCGGTGAGTTGCAGTGCATTGTTACTCACGAAAGTGGAATGATGTATTTGATCCAGTCATGTTTAGAGATTGTATCCCCTTCCACCCCTGGCTTATTAGCTTTAGGTCAGTGCAGACAGCTGCCTCTGTGTCCCAGCTGGGAACACTGGCCTCAGTAAACATATTTCTTTCACTTCCATGGTCCCTGGCCTGCATGCCCTCGTTCCCATCTGTCTGATGGCAGGCTGCCTATTTCCAGTGTGGTCAGATCCCCAGCATCGGGCAGGAGGAGTCTGAGCTAGACAGCCGGATCATGAGACAACGTCAGTGCCCACACGGAGGTCACACACATGTCGAGCAAATGCAGCAGTCCTGACACCACGCTTGGAGGACCTTAGCCTCAAAGGACATCTTCATCATTGTGTCTCTATGGAGGAAAATCAGAGTTAGACATTAAAAATGGCTGCATCAGATGGAGCCTGGTGTTCATTGATCCTCATCTCTCTCCTTGTTTGCCCTTTCTTCTCTTTCCTTCTATGCTGATACCTGACAGGTTTTTAATGGGGCACAAAGCTTTAAAAGGTCCCCAATTATTGCTAATACTAAACGTCTATGTCCTTTGGCCTACACTGATGCTACATTTTCAATGGCTGATTCAAAACTCTACCGAAGCACATTGGATATTAGGATGAGGCAGGAGATAGAGAGAGAGCCATTTCACTTGTGAAATAGGGTTAAATGGGCAATGGGAAATCTACTTCAGGCGTGATTTAGGTAAAAGAGAGCTTGGAAGTCCTATCTCTAAGTTCTTATTTCACCTTGAGTCTAGGGGGAGGGCAGAATATGGAAAAGTAACAGAGAAAGAATAGAATAAAAGCACATTTTCATGAAAGGTTTTACCTGAGAAATACAGTATGATTTTATATCCAGAGTATATATGACTTTCAGGTAGACTCTGCCCAGGTGACTAAAGTAAAATTTGAAATAACATAAAATATCTTCTAGGTATGCTTCTTTTGTGTGTTTTTGTTTTTGTTTAATGCAAAACTAAGTCTCATAACACTTCTTGAGCAACAAAATTGCCTTAGTTGCTTAGAATATACTAATCAAAGATTTAGCTTCACAAAAGGAAAACTGATTTGTTTTAAGGGAAGTGATTTTACCCCATCTAAAAGGAACTTGAGAACCTGAAGAAAATGCTGCTGTTGGATAATAAAGTAACTTACATTCTTTACAAACATAGATATGTGAAATGTCACATTTCACTTTGCATGTTTATCTCATTTAGTCATTTCAGCTTTGAGGGGCATTGGTTCCTTGTTCTGGGTATTACATCACTATCTTGTAGATAGTCTCAGTGAGCCTAATTAGAAAACTCAAATCCTTTAGCCTTGCCTTTAAAGCAAAATATATACTCAACAACCCACCTATCTTCCTTTACTTTTTGTGGAATTAGTCTTCTTCCTGGATTCTTTGTCTGGGTCCAGTGTGTTCCCCTTACCTGGTTTCAGGTTTCTTTATGGTTAGATGAAAGTTCTAACCCCTAAACCTTAAATGACCAGACACAGTCTGGGAGCTGGAGTTTGATGTAAGTGGTGGAGTGCTTAATTCGTAAGTGCAAGGCCCTCAGTTAAATCCCCAATACCATAAAAAATATAGAAACAAAGAAATTATTAGGACTGGAGGTTGACTTGAGCCGTACAGTGCCTGGCCCTGAGTTAAATCCCAGTACTCCTACAAACAAAATAATTTGTTAGTTGAATTTGTTAGACTGGTAAAATAAAGATAAGCTTCATCTCTAGTCTAGAAAAAAAATCTTCAAAGAGAATTTTTCACGAAAGATAACTTACCAGCAAAGTTAGTACTGTTTTTGGAGATGGTAACTGTACTCCTCATGGATATTTCTAGCAACTATGTACATGTACAGAAGGAAATGAAGAAGACCTGACTGTGGTTAATCCCCAAATCCCCATTTGGTTTATGGTAGATCGTCAATCTCATGTAATAGTAGTGGTTTCTTAACTTTTTGGAGTTTTGATATTGCATCTTAATTGAATAATTTCATGATTTTCTTTAAAATAAAATGAACATGTTGAAATGTTATAAAGTTCACTTAAATTAGTGTTACCAGGAAAATGATTGCAATGGATAAACTGGGACTTAGTGATCAATACCATCAAAAGCATGTTGTGGTATCATAAACCCAATACAATAAGAGATGACATGCTTTAGTAGGTATTATTTTACCTTGTCTTCCTCGTTTTGTTCGTGGTATTCAAGTGTACAACTCTTTTTCAGCAGGTTACTAAACCAGCGCTTAGTTACAACTCTTTTAGAGTAGAAGGAATAGGGCCAAAAGGCTCAAGTTCTAGTCCTGACTCAGCATTGTACCTGCCTTATCTTCTCCCATCAAGTTTCTGAATCTTTCTTTCTTTTTTTTTTTCAGACAGGGAAGGACTCCTTGTTTAACACAACTCTAACACCTTAAAAGGAGCAAAGTAAAAGAACATGTAAATGGCTAGAGCTCAGAGTCTTGCAAAGTATTGTAGAGTTGGAACTCAGTGATCACCTGTTCCAGCTCCTTCATTGGCGTAGAAACAAGGCCCAGAAAGGAGATGTAGCTAAAACGATATTGCTGAGTAATGTGATCTGCCCTTAAGAAATTTGCCAGGGAAACATATGAATAGACAAATTAATCAAATTCAGCCTTTTTTTGGTACTTCCTCTGTTGGCTCTCTATCAGTCTTCAAAGTTCAGCTTACTATATTCCCATGGAAAAATACAATTGCAAATTTCTTAATATATAAAAATGAGCATATGCTTCTAACTCATACACTAAGTCTAATTGGATGTAAAATTCCTATTTGGGATAAGGAACCACATTGAACAGACAAACTCACTTGCTCCATCAATTTTGAGAAAGGTCCTCTTGGACAAAGAGTGTTCCCTTTGTGTGTTACCAGTGGGAGGTTTACTGACAAAGAGACATTCTTCTCAAAGATCTGCCCTTGATTTTTCATTTGAGTCACACCACCATATATCCTTTAGTAAAGGTGTGTATTGTTATCATTTCATTCCAGTAGCTGGTGACACAAGAATCCATGCTGAAGGCTGCCTTGCCTCTCTTTGCCAGATTCATCATCAGTAATGGACTGCAGACAAAGCATGGGGTGTTTGAAATCATACTGGAGACTGTGGACAAAGCCTTGCCTGTGGTGACCAGGAACAAAGGGCTGAGGTTGGCTGAAGGGGCCATGAGTCTGCTCTCCCCTGACCAACTCCAAGTGACTGACCCAGATACCTCTGCAGAAAACCTCACCTTCATCCTGAATCAGCTCCCACAGCATGGCCAGCTCTACCTAAGGGGGTCAGTGCTGATCCAACTCAATTTCACTCAGCAGGATGTGGACAGCAGGAAGGTGGCCTATCAGCACTCAGGAGGTCACTCTCACACAGACTGCTTTACTTTTGTGGTCACAGATAGGACAAACCGTGGCTTTGTTGTGGATGGGAGAGTGCAGGAAGAGCCTGTTTCATTCACCATTCAGGCAAGTATGGGCTTGGGTATCTGCAGCATGGAAGGCACATCAATATGGCTGAAATGTCATGGTACCTGTTCATGGGGTACAGACTGATATTAAGAGTTGGTGGTGGCACATTTCGCATGGGCAGTAGAGTTAAACAGGCCTAGGTGTGAATTTCTTTTTGTCATTTGCTAGCTGTGAAACCTCGAGTTATTTAGCATTTTCTAAATCTACTGTTCTTTCTTTGACAAAGCATGTCTATAACCAGCTTAGGTTGCCAGGTAGTAGCATTTCCTGAAATATATTTAATATCCAATTTCAAGAAGATAATAGCTACATTCTTAGAGTGATGTTTGTTGGTTTGTATTTCCTTTTGGCATTTCATAGTTTTCAGCTGAACATGTGAAAGCTTACAGGGCAACATCAGTATGTCCAATATACTAATGATGCAGTTAGAAGCAGCAACTTCCATTTTGTGTTGTTGTTAACTAAAGGACAGACCTATTTTCCATAAACTTCATTGGATTCTCCTGAGAATCTTATGAGGTTAGTTTTTATCATCTACATTTTGAAAATGAAGCAACTGAAATTCAGAAGCTACATGATTTGATCACATCCACACAAAGGCCTCGAATTTTTCTGGTTGCAAGTTCTGTATTCCTCCTATGGCATTCCACTGCACATTTGTTGTCTCTTTCGATGATTCTTAGAGGACATAATGTGTTTTTCTTCTTTTAGTCAAAACACATCAAGCATGTTCTGGCTCTCAATATTTTAAATCTACAAATCTCCTCCCCTTGGATGGAGTTCACCCCAGTCTACACACTTCCAACAGCTAAAACATTGGAATTTTGTCTCTACTTCAGGATACTCTCCAACTAGTAAAATAATTCTATTTTCACCTTGTTCTTTAGTGTCTGCATTAGGGCTCTGTAGAGAAACAGAAAATGTGTGTGTGTGTGTGTGTGTGTGTGTGTGTGTGTGTGTGTGTGTGTGTGTGTGTGATGTATATAGTATGAATATGTTTGTCTAGAATAGATAATACAAAGAATGGGAGGAAGGGAGAGAGAAGGAGAGGGTTTGGGAGGAGAGGGAGAAAAATGAAGACTTATTTTAAGGAACTGGCACATGCAAATGTAGTGTCTGGCACGTCCATGATGTACAGAGCAAGCCAATAGGCTAAAATCTCCATGGTGTTGATATTACCGTTGTGAATCCAAAGGTAGTATGAAGGCAAAGTCCGTTCTTCATTGGAGGCCCATGATCTTTTCTCTTAAGGAACATGGTGGATGGAATGAGTCATTGTGAGAGCTCATCACTCACTTTAGAGAAAGAAATCCACTTTACTCAAAGTCTATTGATTGAAACAAGAATCACAGCTGGAAATATAACTTCACTAAAGCATCTAGCCTAATGTTTGACCAGGGTAGTATTATGACTAGACATCATAACCTAGCAATATTGGCTCACAAAATCAGCCTCCAGAGTGTCTATCTAGGGTTGGAAGTCATGATAACAGACTGAGAGTTAGACAAATCTTTGGTACTTGTCCAGAAAATATGGTGAAATGATGACACATTGGCTAAGAAGAGAAACATTACATCATTGATATAAGTGTCACTGATAGGTTATGTTTGGCTCAGATTTGTAAGAGTTATACATTCTGAGTGAAGACATAGAGCTTCATCCAGCATTCTAGGACAGAAATAGAAGTTGCGGTGGCTTTTGTAGAAAGTTCCATAACTCAGTCACATTTCTCCCAATATTACACTCATCTTAATGTGCAGGAATCCTAACATCATTATGTGTAAAAACCTCACAAGGAAAGCTTAGATGATATCCTGAAATTTCCCTGTACCCCTGGTGTCTCTGTGCAGAGAGATGAAGAGGCTCAGGGAATGGCTGGCCCTGCCAGCAGTATAGTAAAGATAGCATCTTCTGTTTTTTGCTGTTACGAGCTTTTCCTGACAAGACAATCTTAACATTTACTGCTACTGAGTGATGCATTGCTCTGAACAAGTGTACCAAGGATGGAGGAACTGCTTTAATGGTGGGCTATGGGTCTCTAAGGGCAAATCTGCTAGAAGTAACGAGAGCAAAACACAGAGATACTGGACTGACTCCAGTGGGTCATAGCCTGACGTTCTTTTGGTAGCAATCTGTAGGGCCTCTGTAAAGGCAACAGAGCTTAAGTGAGGCAGAAAGGACCCTCCCATTGCTTCTATGGGCCTGGCATGTGTGGGAAGCATTTTAGTAAATCTAATAGGAGTAATCAAAAGATACAGCCCTCCTTAAAAAAAGTTGCACCCCAGTGTTTTAAGATACTTTTGGTATACTGAGAAATGGCTTAGTGCTGAGAGTGTGGATGAACTAATAGAGCTTGCCTAGGCTGTGAGATTTTTTAAAGGAAAAAGCTAAAGGGTTAATAAGACTAGGATATTTTTGACCATGACTATGACCAGAAGCACAGTAGAGGACCAAGCAACTCGAGTTTAGATACTTTTTTTTTAACCAATGACCCCAGCAAGCATTTATTGCTTTTATTTATTACCCTCCCTCTTTTATGTCCTCCATCCTTTCCCCATTGCCTTCCCTTCCTCCTACTCCTCCTTTTTTGCTATCTCTCCCTCCATCTCCCCCAACCCCCTCTTGTTACCGAGTTTAACTGAAGGGTCATAAATTGCTTGAGGAACACTCTGCCACTTGAGCCACACCATTGATCCTTTTACTTTTTTTATTTTTTAAACAAAGTCTCCCTCTTTTGCACAGACCAGCATGAGCCTCAGATGGCAATCTTTGTACTCTTACTAAATACGCCTAAGTAGTTAGGATTGCAGATGTAGTAAGGTTGAGAACTAAGAGTTTAGGAGTGACAGAAAGAGAGGTAACTTTCTTGGATCTGTCTTCTGGTACCAGTGATGAATTTGTGCTAATCCATGCAAACCTGCTTTATCTAGAATGACCTATAACAACCATTTGCAAGGTAGGTTGCGTTCCATAGCAATAACTACACGATTACATAAAGATGAAGTCATGTAGGGTCTGCACCTGTCCTCTGTCTTCACTCTTGGTCAGCTGCCTGTCCTCTGTCCTCACAAGTCTAATCCACATATGGAGTCAGCTGGTCCTCCTCTTCAAGGAAAGAGGATGCAAATCCTGACTGTAATCATATTGGCATTGTTCTGAGGTATTTCCATTTTTTTTTCTGTGCCAGTCTTGGGGATTGACCCCCAAGGGCCTGGTCACTGTTTCTGAGCTTTTCTGGCTCAATGCTAGTGCTCTGTCATTGAACCATAGCTCCACTTTTGGTGGTTAATTAAAGAATCTCACAGAATTTCCTGTCTGGGCTGGCTTCGAATGGTGATACTTAGATCTCAGCTCCCTAAGTAGTTAGAATTACAGGTGTCAGCCACCAATGCCTGGAGATATTTCTATACTTATGGAATACTTCTGTCAGGTGAACAAAGGCCCATGAAAATTTTCTGTTTTTGGAAAGACTTAGAATTCTGTTTCTTAAATCATCAAACACTACAAACAGGGAAGAACCCTTCTGTGGTGCTAATGTTAATTTGCCAATAGAATTCTTGGATCAGTATTAGTGAATTTGTTCAACAAATATTCCTGGGATCTTGCTGTGGCCCAGGCCTTGTATACCACAGCACATGCTCTCAATGAAGCTTACCTACTAAGAGAGAAATGGGGGTCAGGTAGATTCATAGAATTGGGAACAAGGTTAACTAAGGAAATTTGACCTGTTTCAGATAATGTGACATTTGCTGTAAACAAATAAGCATTAACAGAAACAAACAAATAGGGTATTTAAGGAATCTGATGCTTAAGAAAGTTCATCATTATTGAATCATGAAAGCCCACCTGAGCTCCACATTGCATGGATGAAAAGCCTTTGGATAACCTTGTATGTGATTATTGACAATTCAGGTAGACCAGTTGGACAAAACAGCCCCCCGGATCACACACTTGCATTTCCCTTCTCATGTGAGCCTCCTAAAAAATGGCTGTTATGGGATTTACATCACTTCCCATGTGCTGAAGGCATCAGACCCCGACACCGAGGATGATGAGATTATCTTTAAGATTTTACGAGGCCCACTACATGGACATCTGGAGAACACAACAACAGGTACTGGCTTTCTTGATCCTTATAATTGTTCATTGTAAACCACCCAGTGGCTGACAGGGCTAGAGATGAATTTAATTATGTGCAGACCCATTGGTGAGTGCTCCCTAGGGCTCCTGATGGATGCAGTTTATAAATCAATAGCAGGGCTAAGAAGGGTTGGTAGCCCAACCTTTCTAAATTCATCTTGACTGGGAGAAAGAACCAAATACTGGTAAACAGCTGTTGATGGTTTACAATTTTTCAATAGCCAGATGGTATTCAGAATATACATTGCCAGAGCCAGGTTCATATTTGTGACTTTTTTCTTCCACTATAAATTCTAAGTGATGTTGGTTATTTGAAAAAAAATAGTTTTTTTTTCCTAATGTTTCCTCTGGAGTTTGTATTATTTCTGCTTTATGAAGACATATATGATAATCTTTACAATAAAATAAAATGTAAAAAAGGAATACTATGATAATACTATGATAATATATCACTATACAAGATGATATGGAATTATAGAGAATAATTGTTATAATTTTCTACTACCTTTTTCATATATCTATAGATAAAACTCATACATATATGAATTTTATACATATATATGTATACATGTATAACTCATACATATATATGTATACATATATATGTATAACTCATATATATATGAGTTATATATTATATACATGAACTAATTATATATATATATATATATAATTTTTTTAGGCAGTACTAGGAATTGAACTCAGGCTCTTTACATTTGCAAGGGGGTGCTCTCCAGTTGATTAGTTAATTTCAAGGTAGGATCTTGCTTTAGGCCTGGGTTGGCCTGAGCTGAGTGTTTGCCAGGCATACCTCACTGTGCCTGGCCATTGCACTTCCTCTGTAGCTGCCACTGTGCCTAAAAATTGGTTGATGTGGAATCTTGAGAACTTTTATGACCAGGCTGGTCTTCGGTCTTGATCTTCAAATCTCCACCTCCCAGAGTAGCTAGGATTACAACCTTGAGCCTTCAGTCCCAATTTTTTATTTATGCATTTTTTGTCTTTTTTTTTGGGGGGGGGGAGGGTGTCCGGTCGTGGGGCCTGAACTCTGGGCCTGGGCGCTGTCCCTCAGCTCTTCAGCTGAAGGCTAGCGCTCTACCACTTGAGCCATAGCGCCACTTCCACTTTTTTTCTTTTTTCTTATGTGGTGCTGAGGAATCGAACCCAGGGCCTCATGCATGCAAGGCAAGCACTCTACCACTGAGCCACCTTCCCAGCCCTTATGCATTTTTTAAGTCAAGCACTTCTGAACCCAAGTAAATTTAAGGCTTACATTAAATTCATTCCTTAGAGTTTAAGGCAGCTCCAGTAACACTTACCTCCTTTTTAAAATGGATGTTAGCCCAAAACATAGTTAAGTACTTGGTTGTTATACATTTCTTCTCATTGTCCTGTACAAATAGGAACATGAATCTGGATTCTTTGTCACTCTGCTGAAATATTACCAAACCTAGAACCATGTCTGATTGTATTGTACTTACTTTGCAACTCATTAAAAATGTATTATGTTCTTTAGCTATTCTTTAAAACCATGTCCCAAATTGATAAGCAATTTTACCATCTCTTCTGTAAATGTTTAGCTTGATTACTCATAAAAGCTATGTGTTTCTTTATTTCTGTAGGTGAATTTATCCATGAGAAATTTAGCCAAAAGGACTTGAACAGTAAGACTATTCTTTATATGATAAACCCATCTTTGGAAGTAAATTCAGATTTCATGGAACTTCAAGTCACCGACCCCACAGGGAACTCTGCAACCCCTGAAATGTAAATTCTTTTGATGATTCAAAAGCTCTGCATATCATGTTCAAAATTGATCTGACTAGGAAAGTTCAGTGATCTTTTTCAAGTAAAATTATCAAGATAAGTTGATAGATCATATCATAATCTCATAGAATTTGTTTTGGAGAAAGACTTTTAGGTTTTAATTGCTCACTAATAGGAAAGCCAGTAGCTTTTTGTTGTTGTTGTTGCTGCTGCTGTTTTTTTTTTATTTGAAAATGCTAAAAACAGAAGGGTTACATTTCCATAAGTCGGCAGAGTAAAAAGAGCTATTAACTTTATATGGAAACATTCAAAGGTTAAGTAAATAGTGTCACACTTTGCACATATGTGCAGAATTTCACAGTCAGGCACAGGCCACTAGCATCCAGGCTGAAGCTTGAGGTTTATGTGTAAATTGTGCAGCCAGAGGTCACTCTAAGACCACATTAGTAATCAGAGTCCTCTACAATAGAGCATGGAGAATGAATGAAATGGTCAGCCTAAAACTGCCTTCAGTATAACCTTATCCCAGGCAGGATGAAGATAGCATAAAGTGGAAAATAGACTTGAGATGGTATTAAGCAATATTTAGAAGCATAATAAAGGTTATGAATCTCAGAATCACAAGAATAACAAATAGTCAAAATCCACAAACAGACCATAGTCATTTCATGAACTGAGTCCCTACTCCAGCCTCATCTTCAGTGTCAGTGATAAATAATTTTACTTGCTGACAGACGGGCCTACAAAGGTCTATCAGTTCACTTTTCCTTATGCTGTTTTCCCCCAGCTTTTAAAATTTTCATTCCTTTCCCAGACACCTCAAGGAGGAGTTCCTCACTTCTAACTTTTGTAGTCGTCATTTCCTAGACACAGTAAACAGCATAAATGTCTGTAGCCTCATTGTTACTATGCTCCTTTATGAACAAATATGAACAAAAGCAAAGCTTGAGCAAGTGTTTTCAGTGCTGTCATTTTGAAGTGTAGCTCAAACATATAGCCAGTAGAGGTCTCTGTAGTCACGGTTAGGAAAAATGCACACTCCTATCTGATTTGGGGAAGAGAAGGGAAATCACAGAAACTGTGGGACAAAGGGTGAACCAATTCAGCAGTGATACTCACTAGACATTATGTTGGAAATAAACTTTACAACTTAGGAGGGAAGGCAGCTGAGAGGGGGGAAAAGTGAGAGAAAATGTTCAACAAGAAATGTACTCATTTTCTAACTAATCCCTCTGTACATCACCTTTACAATAAAGTTTAAATTAAAAAAAAAAACCAGAAACCTAACAAAAAGCAAATATTAACTCCACAAACTTTTGTGTCATGGGTGCTATATGTTAGAGACATAGTGCTAGAAATTTTGAAATAGGTGTAAAAAGAACTGTCCTCTGAAAAATATAAAAATATAATTCTAAGATTATAAAACTAAACTCATTTAACTTAAAAGTTTTCCTAAGAGAGATTCTTAGGATCCCAATCTTTAAAGAAAGTATGTCAAATGCTTGAAATTATAGACAGACCTTTCCATTTTCAAGAGAATATTTTTTTTAAATCGGCTTCCAATATAATACAGTGACTTCACGTGGTTTTATGGTGGTTTCTTGCTTTGTTTTCTGTTGTTTTGTTTTTAAAATGTTTTATCTAAAAGACATATAGTATTGAACAGTCTTGCCAGTGAGCTAGTGCTGACTTCTAGTAGCTACACATAAACAGAGCAGAAATGACAGAACTCCTACTCAGACCCCAACCATGATACTAGGTATGTGCTACTTCCCCATATGCCCTTGTCATTCTCTGGCATTACCAAAGTCATGGCTTTTAAAGAATGATGTCTTTAACACTCAAAAGCATGCAAGACTAAGCAAGATATGCTTACTGTAACTATAACTTGGAGGCTATTTTTTTTAAGGCTCCTGTCTGTGTTGGGTATCAGTTTTCATGTATCTATGGTTCTCATTCACTTTGAAATGATTGGAACCCATTGAATAAAAATGCTGAGGCATATGATTTCTCAGGAGCAATGCAGAAGTAACTGATTAGAGTCTCCTGTATAGTAGGTTGTTTAGAGTGAGCAGTAGAAGTTATTCATCACCTACCTTTATTCTATCTGGGTGGGGTTGTTATCCCCAGCCTCATTTGTAAGTTGATGTTTCCTGAAATTAATTGCACATTTTTTTCTGATAAGAAAGATGTTCTAAATAGTGTTTTATCTTCTCAAAACAACCAGCATGAGGTACTCACACATACAATATAAATGATCAGTTCTTAGGTCTGGGAAGGTGGCTCAGTGGTAGAGCGCTTGCCTTGCATGCATGAGGCCATGGGTTTGATTCCTCAGCACCACATAAGCAGAAAAAGCCGGAAGTGGCACTGTGGCTCAAGTGGTAGAGTGCTAGCCTTGAACTGAAGAGCTGAGAGAAAGTGCCCAGGCCCAGAGTACAGGCCCCATGACCAGCAAAAAATAAAAATAAAAACAATAAAATTATCGACACTTAAAATTTATTAAACTTTGTTCTATATTTCATGCTATTCATTTACTCCTTACAACCATCCATGAGTTAGGTAATCCAGAACTTACAGATGAAGAAACTGAAGCACCCAGCTGGGATGGGACTTTTCCAGCTAATTAGTGAGGCGCCCAGCTGCATCTCAGAAGGTGTAGCTTTAGAGTACATGGTTGCCCTGTTGCACTAAGCTTGTTCTTGCATCTTTCCCTGTAGATACTGGCTGCCCAGGCACTAAGAAAGGAGCAGTACTTACCTGTGAAGGACCTAAATGTTTTCTTTGGTATTTTTTGAAACTCTTAATCACCAGTATCAGACCAAAACAACAAAAAAGCTGGCACTGGTGGTTCATGCCTGTAATCCTAACTACTCAGGAGGCTACCTGTAACCTTGGCTACCCAGGAGATGAGATCTGAGGATTGTGGTTTGAAGCCAGCAAGGGCAAGAAAGTCCTTGAGACTCCTATCTACAATTACCTACCAAAAACTGAAAGTGGAGCTGTGCTCAAGTGGTAGAACACTTAGCCTTGAGAACAAAAATTCAGGGACAGTGCCTAGGCCCTGAGTTTCTGTCCCAGGACACACACACACACACACACACACACACACACACACACACACAGAGTGACCAATACTATAGTCCCCATATAGTGTGGTAACTAATGAGCTTTTGAACTTGGAGTTGAAGGACTGGGTTCAAGCCTTAGCTTTACCATTCACTTAAGTAATGGTTCAAGACTTAAGTTACCTCATCTATAAAATGGGGGCAATTGGAAAAACAAATGAGATAAAAGATATGAATGCATCCTATGTATTTCAAGTCTGACAAGGAAGACTTTTGGCTGGTGGTTGCTATTGTTAAACACTATGATTATTCATGTTCGTGCAATGGACTATTTAAAGACATATTCAGGAAACATTTGAGGGATTCAAAGGCTCATCAATTCTGTGATGATTCACAAAGTGAACAATCAATATAATTGTTAATTTTAAAAAGCTAAATGCTGTGTTTTGCTATTGCAGCATTTCTACGCAGGATCCGTCCTGAAGGATCAATAGATATTCCATTTGACAAAATGTTGGTGAATATTGGCTGAAGTGAAACTCAAGTCATTTCCCACTGGATAGTTGGTGTCACTTGGCTGTAACATGTCCCAAAATTGTTGAGATATTTACACTCACTGAATATCTGAGAGGGGATCATTACCCTGCATATCTCACTCCAGCTGAACTAAAGAGCCGCCTTTCCTCTTCTCTCCCTAAGCAGCATAGTTTAAAAAATATATTTGGAAGACATTTTTGGTCAGTCCTGGGGTTTGAACTAAGGTCCTGGGTGTCATTCCTGAGTGCTAGGCTAGCACTCTACCACTGGAGCCACAGTTCCACTTCCAGCTTTTTGCTGGTTAATTCGAGTTTGCTAATTAATAGGAGTTCTGTGGACTTTCCTCCCTGGGCTGGCTTCGAATCACAATCTTCAGATCTCAGCCTCCTGAGTAGCTAGGATTAGAGGCATGAACCAGCAGTGCATGTTTTATGACACTAAAACCTCTGCAGACCACAGAATGTAGCCAACTTTGACCAGTCAGTTTTCCCAATACATCTTCTATGTGGTCTTCTTTCTTGTACGCACTGGAGAAAAAGACAACATAAAAGAAAAGTTGTTCTCTGCAGATGGTTTTGATAACTCTTCAAGCACTCTTTTTCTTGTCTTCCTTTTGGTGATCTCAGCTGAGACATTCTATTAATCATGCTTGGCCCTGAAAAGAGAAGAGACAGAAGAAATGTAAAAAAAAAAGAGGTGGGGGGATTTTTTTCTACTGGGGAGCTTTGTGAGGTTCTCACAGCTTTTATGAAACACGTTGTAGGGCAAGAGGTTGAAAGCTTTGGCTCCCGAAGGCATGCATGCTACCTGCAAGCCAGCAGCCAGTGTGTTTACTCAGTCTAGATCTGAGGAAAGCACAGAGGAAGAGAAAGAAAATGACACTTATTAAGTACCCACTGTGTACAGGTGCTTTATCTACATTACCTAATTTTAATTTTCATCATTTGACATGAGTGTAATTCTCTTCACTTTAAGATAATGAAACTGAGGCTCAGAGAGACCACAGCACTGACCGTATTTTGCTCACTAATCGGGGGCTGCAAGGTGTGTTTGACTCCAAAGCTCTTTTTTTTTGTCCTTGCTAAGCTGCCTCTTAGCTCACCACTGTTTTCCCATTATCAGAAGAAAAATGAAAAAACGGAGAACAGGTGTTCAAAGACTTAGCGCGTGGCGCTTAATTGCACATCTTTGAATTGACAAATCCGAGACTGAACACTTGGAACAATATTTTTTTAGCATTTCAGTTTTCTGAAGGCAGATACTACTTGATTATAAACAAATATTTCAGTATAAAAATAATAATTGAATCACCTTTTCAACTTCTATAAAACCTTTTACTGGGAAGCCCCAAATCATTAAGGCACAGGTTCATTGAACCCCTTTGAAGTCTGGACTCATTATCATTACACTTGGAGAAATGAGGAAACTGCAGCCAAGCACCTTTTTCAGACTCTTATTAACCTAGATTAATGTCCTGAATCCCAAATTGGCCTTTTAACCCCAAGTGTTCCTTTTAGCTCATTGTTCCTTCATATAAATGAACCAAGTAGTAACAAAATAACTAAAAGAAATAGAGAGCAGAGGGTTTTTGTTTTTTGGTTTTTTTACAAATTTTATTTTAACTCTAGCACACAGGCTGACAACCATAGCACTCCAAGCACTTTGGGAAAAATGTCAAGGGGCAGTGTCTTCTGCAAGGCAGGGTGTTGGGGATGGTGGGCAGCTCCCGGGCCTCCATACACTGAATGTGGGTGCAACCCTCCAGCCCGCTGTGACAATTGTCAAGCTGTCCCCAGAGAGTGCCAAATGTTGAGAACTACACACATGCCTGAGAAAATAGCACACTGTTGTGTTTTAAAAAAAGGATAATTTACAATTAAATGCTCTTTGATCAATGTTATCTTTCTCTCTTGTGAAGTAAAATGGTGGAGAATCCAGAGTAAGTCCAGTTAAAAAGAACAAACCAGGATCGTCCAACATCTTGTCAATGTGGATGAAAAATTACATTAATGGTGGGGGCCATTTTGGTGATCAATTTAGCTTAGGTAACAGTGGACCAAATAAGAGCCATTTATTCAATGGACAAACATTTGTTGAACACTTAATATATCCTACAGACTCTCCAAAGGACAATGCATTAGTGAACCAAGACAGTATTTCCCTGGAGCAGGCAATGTTTCTGAGTAAACTAAATACTGTGCTATATATGATAAATGCTTTGAGAAATAAATGTGTTGGTCAGGGTATGGTGAACTTGAAGGCACTGTGCTTTTGTAAAGCACTTGCATGGTTGAGTTGGGTTTCTAAACAGCTTCTCTTTTGCCTAAATGCTTAGAGTTAGTAGATGGCAGAGGGAATAGAAGCCTCGTGGTCTCTTATTCAGTTTTAATGTTTTCCATTCCTCAAAGTGGTTACTGGGAACCAAAATTAAGCCTTCACTCAGAATCAGCTTTTCTATTGTTACAAGTCCCACAAAATAATTTATGGAGGCAATTGTCTACTGGAAGTGACTTTACTCCTAGTGGACATTTGGCAAAGTCAAGAGACAATTTTGATGGTTGCAACTAGAGGAAAATATGCTACTACATCTGATTTGTGGTGTTCAGAGTGGCTGCAAAACATCTTTGTGACCTCCCATTCTAATTATCTGGTCCAAAATGTCAGCAGTGCTGAGCTGGAGAAACCCTGACCTAATGGTTTTGGAAATTTCCATCTTTGGCTAAATGACCTGAAATGATTACCATATGAATTTCACATATAGCGTGTTGGTATCCTTTATTTCTGACAGTGTCATTTCTGACAGTGTCAAAACATGAAGACATGAACCAATTCTTATCCCATTACACCCATTACACTTACACATCCAGAACTTTCCAGATTGTTCTCTGGCATCTAGATACTTACCTGATTGTAAATATAATTTTGTAGGGAGAATTCCAAAGTGACTGACCATAGCTTTTCTTCTACAAGTCTATGTAGTTTAAGCAATCACAGCCCAGAAATATCTTCTCAAATGCAGTGCTGGAGAAAAACAGCAACAATAATACACACACACACACATACATACATACACACACACACACACATACATACACACACACACACATACATATTCAAAACATATGTTATACCTATCCTGTCACTATAGAAGGGCTTTTCTATTTAAATATTTCTCTGTAAAACATATATTCTGGCTTAAATTTCATGGCTTTTCAATAGATCTTTATTATGTGTAATGAGTAATTTTAAGAAAATCAAATGGGACGTTGTGTAAAGCAACCTTCAGCTATAAGCATTCTGCAGCATTCTGACTCTGCATGGGGAGATGCATGCACAGTCTCAAATACTGAGACTCTGTGTGTGGCAGCTGAATAGCCCTCTGCCCTGAATCAGTTCCCTTCTGGATCTAGATCAGCAATCTGATTGTATTTCATTTTAGGCCTTGAGGCCATTTGGATCTGTCGAGAGGTGTTGATGGGTCTATGTTTGTTATGGTTAGCATCAGCAATAGGAGGATTCACAGGTGATTTAGACATTGAAACTCATTTGATCCTTATAAGCGTTAACTGAAATCCATCCTGATTCATCTATTGTCCTCTTTTCTGCTGCCACCTCTTCCTTCGCACCTGTCTTCTCCCCTAATCCCTCTTGCTGATGTTTGCTTCTTTTCTGTTTACTGGGATGCTTTGGAGACCCTCCACAACATGCTGTTTCTATTGGCAAGTATGATATACTTGCTGCATATCACCTCATAATTCCTTAAGCATAGTTGTTTATTTCTATGTTTCTTGATCTGTTTCGTGATGAATTTAAATATCCATGAAGCTCCTGATGTTTTTAATACAAGGATTCTCTTTTCATTTCAAAAGTTATTATAAAGTCCACCATGCAGTAACAGTGTTTTATGTCTATTGATTGAATAAACATGTATTATGTTTAAATACTTATAGACAGACATGTTATATCTTGTCATGAATCAATGTAGTAATTCCATGCTCTGATGTTATCCTTGACCCTTACCCAGTGTACCATAATCCTTAGGTATAAACCAGGGTGACTGGGTTTATCTTAGCATTAAATTTAATGTATAGGGTGGAATTGGGACACACAATCCATGTAAAGACCCAAAGTAGTTATTTGAGAATAAAATTGCTCTCTAATTTGAATGGCTCCTCAAGAGAGCCTGGAAAATGTGGGAACTCGTATTCTATACTGGAGGCTCTCACATTTTCTAGTTCTGAAGAACAACTGGTAAAAAGTAAAATTTAAAACTAAGAGGAAACTCTGAATGTGGCTAGAGGTTTTGGATGTAAAAGAAGGCAATAACTACTAAAGGTTTTGTTACTCTGGAATAAAAAGGGAATAAAATGAAAACAATGGGAATATGTCTGACTCTCACTGGGAAGGCTTGCCTGTATTTTTAATATTGTTATATTTTGTAAGCTTAAGCAGGGTTAAAAAAAGTTATAGGGGAATTTCGCAGTGAAACATTTCATTCCACCTCACTAAGTTTCAGGATGAAGGTAGAATTGAATTTCTCTGCTTGGGCTCAAGCACAAATCAGGAGGAATTTTAGTTGGGAAGAAGAGTGAGAGAGGAGGACAAGAAAATTTTATATCAAATTTATGCTTGAATATCATCTCTGCTATATACTAGTACCTTTTGACTTGGAACTTGTTATTTAACACTTCTGAGGCTTGGTTTTCTCTTCTTTTTTGAAAAAGTGAGAAAAGAAAATTTCCTTCCAACGTTAGACTCACTGAAAATATTGTAGAAATATTTATAAGGCTTTCCAATTGACTACAGCCCCCTCCCATATCCTAAAGATTTTACAGATCCAGCCAAGAGCAAACCAAAACTATTGATAAAAATTTTTGTCTGTACTAAGCAGAACAGACTGCTTTTATGTGTTATGTTCCCTAAATAAGATAGTATATCAACTATTTACATAACATTTACACACTGTATTAGATGGTCTATGTAATCTTCATGTGGTTTAGAGACTACAGGAGGACGTGTAGAGGTTTGATGCTAATAGCACATCATTTTGTATAGGGGTCTTGAGTATCTACTGTCTTCAGTATCAACAATGGGTATTAGACCCAATCTTCCATGAGATCTGAGGAGTGACTGTAGTTGCCTTTAAGTGATACCAATCGTTTCTATTATAGGCTCAAAGAAAGAAACAGCAGTTACTAAGAATGCACACACTTTAATTTTTAGGTATATGTGAAAGGATAACTTGCTACTAAATGGAACCCAAGTTCACAAAAGATCTGTGTCTGGAACAGATCTTGTGGTATCAGTGAGGAAGCCCAGAAGATATTCTTTCTAGAGTGTGTAATGCCTTGAGCTTTACAGCTGCTGGGCCCTTCCCTTTGTTATTGCTGTGTGATACTGCTTAGGTTTTTCACCTTAATTTCTTCATTTGTAAAACACAATTCTGGTACTTGCTCTATCTACTTCCCAGGGTCATTAAAGGATCCAATGATATGATATGACTAAGTGTTCCCCAAACATGGTGTAAGTTTTTCTTTTTTTTGGGGGGGTGTCTGGTCGTGGGGCCTGAACTCTGGACCTGGGTGTTGTTCCTCAGCTCTTCTGCTCAAGGCTAGCACTCTACCACTTGAGCCACAGTGCCACTTCTGGCTTTTTTCTTTTTGCTTATGTGGTGCTGAGGAATCGAACCCAGGGCCTCAGGCATGCAAGGCAAGCGCTCTACCACTGAGCCACCTTCCCAGCCTATGGTGTAAGTTTATCAGCCATCTTGGTCATGATGACAGGAAGCACTAGCTCAGTCTCCTACCCAGCCAGCTGAGAATCCCAACAGGCATTTACTAGAGTTCCACATATTTAATTTTTTTTAAGATTTTTTTTCTTTTCATGCAGTTTGGAGTTGAAGTGGTCTCATATTGAATGGTCACAGTCTGAATATGAAGTCTGTGAAAATGTGGGTATTTTGACCTTGGAAGTTACCAGAAGGGGCTATTCCATGGATTCGGCCTTCGTGAGCATAAAGGTAACAACTCTAAAAATGCAAATTATCAAGCTAAAATTTATGTTGTTGGTTGATGCCATTGATAATTTTCTTAGAAAAACTTAAAGGGACCAAGGAAATTTCCCACTGCAGTCTATAATACTATTCTGAAAATTACAGCTTTACAATGTCCCTGCCCACCCTCCAACCCTTCCCTAGGGTCCTTTACTCCTAAATGCAGTGCTTTTAGAATCCGGTTCCATTCCAGCTTTGAAACCTTGTCTTTTGTTTCTATGTACTCTTTAAGTGTTGAAGTTTGAATTCATAAGGTGATATATTCAATTTAGTTAGATAACACATTTTGTGGGTGTTCATAGCAAACTTCAGCTCCCCAACAGATTCACTTCTATGGTGTCAGTAGGTGAAGCAAAACAGGAGACTAACCTGTCTCTTTTTTTTGTGTGTGAAAATATTGTACAGAGGAGTTACAATTACATGGGCAAGATAATGAGTGCATTTCTTATCAAGCATTGTTGCCTCCTCCTTTGTTTCCCCTTCCCATCCCTTCCCATCTCCTGCACCCCACCCCTCCCTACCACTCCCCCATCCCTCCACCCCCCCACCTCCCGCCAAAGTTGTAAAGTTCGTTTTTCGACATAATGATTTGTACATCTCATTGTTGCAATGGGTCCACCTGTATCCCTATTTAAACTATTTGTTTTTGCCCTTCCCCTCCACAAATAATAACAATATCAAATGCAGTGAAAGCAGGGGTTATACAGTGGGGGAGGGACATACAAAGCAACAAAGAAATCATCTTATAAGTATGTTAGAAAAAATTGCATGAAAGCAAAAACATTTGAATACTTATCTTGGGGTTCATTTCACCTAACATCAACTTATCTGACCTTTTCTGCTTGTCTCAGACATGTACTAGTTACCATCCAGGAAATGGCACTGTGGCTCAAGTGGTAAAGGGCTAGCATTGAGTCTTGAGCTGAAGGACAGCATCCAGGCCCAGAGTTCAAGCCCCACAACTGACCAAAAAAACCCAAAAACCAAAAAACAAACCAAACAGAAAAACCCATCCAGGTCATGCAAAAATAGGAGAGCAGATATAAATGCGAGCACCTGACACATAAAGAATCATCATATAATGACTTTTGATTTAATCAACGTGTTCTTTTTTTGGGGGGGTGGTCCAGTTGTGGGGCCTGAACTCTGAGCCTGGGCACTGTCCCTCAGTTCTTCACCTCAAGGCTAGCACTCTACCACTTGAACCACAGCGCCACTTCCAGCTTTTTTCTTTTTGCTTATGTGGTGCTGAAGAATGGAACCCAGGGCCTCAGGCATGCAAGGCAAGTGCTCTACCACTGAGCCACCTTCCCAGCCCAACATGTTCTTTTTTTCCATCAATATTACAATGGAGCACAATCTATGGCTTCTAGAATTAAAGGTTGTTTTTAGGAGTTCTTATGACAACAGTCCTTCAAGAGAATGAGAGCTTACAAGGTGTTTGAGTACCAGTGATGTAGAATGCTTAAAAATGTTTCTCTTCAGTCTGAAAACGACACTGACATTAGCCTTTGGGGAAATAATGTTATCTGTTAAGTTTCTATTATAATAGTGAATTCAAGTTCTCAGAAACTTGTGTACCTGAAATTTAGTATCCAGATCCAATATGTTTCCTGTGGACATAGGCACTCCTTTTTCTAGCCCTGTTAGTGCTTTGTTGTGAAAACAGCAGAAAACTTGGTAAGCTTCCTAACTTTCCAGAAGATGCTTATGGAAAAGGAAAGAATCTGCTTGGGTAGCTTTCTAAACTATTCTTTAGAGTTTGGGACCACACTACCCCTTGCCTTGCTGGGTAGAAAGAACTTGCACAAAACCTTCATCTATGTAAGCTGAGTATACTTCATACAGCTTCCAACTAGCAGTGCAGAGCTGTGTCAAATACAGTCCCTGAGTCTTTAGGGACAATACCCATGGTATAACCTGCTATCTTATCCAAGGGCTTGTTGGCTAGGTGACTAGGCATAGAGAGAAAGGAAGGTCTTTTCTCTGTAGGCTGTTTGCCCTGATTTGAATGGGACATCTTTACCTGACCTTTTCCTCTAAACACCTTTGCCTCAGACATTGTTTTTCTCACGCAGGATTCTGTAAACTCAGCGGTGGTAAATACTAGGTAATTGCATGTGCACGAAGCATGCAGGGAGATACAACTTCCAGCATATGGTGGATACAGGTGTACAATGGGCTATGTTTTCTCAAAGAAAAGTGGTTTGGGGGAGCCTTGGCACTGTATACAAAGAACAAAATGGAAGCCTAGGAGACAATACCTTAGCATATGTTAGTGTTAGTACCTTTGATTTGGAATGCAGAGATGGAGCCATATGAGGAGAAACACTAGAAAAGAAAGTTTTAAATTATGCTCACTTTATCCTTTTTTTTTTGAAGATCCAGGAATGTATTCATCTACTTTTCTTGACCATCTTCAACCTCTTAAAAATGTACAAGAATAACTACTGCTTCTTATGTCTTCATAGGAACTCACTTGACTTCTTTTTCAAACCAGCCAAGGATATTTTTTTCCTAGTGTGTGTTTTTTTAATTTTATTTTAAGGGTGAAGTACAGAGAGGTTACAGTTACATAAATAAAGTAATGAGTACATTTCTTTTTTAAACAGTGTTTACCACCCCCCTCTTATTTTCTCCCACATTTCCCCCTCCCCAAGCTATGAAGTTCATTTCCAACATAGTGTCTAGTGAATATCATTGTTGCCTGACAAGGACATTTCTTAACACATATTTAGGCACATTCTGAAGGGAGAGATTTGGGGACCATGAAATTGCCTGTTTGGTTTTTAGTCCTAGGAACAAGGAAGTAGTCAGTAGTCTCTTTTGACTACAACAATTTTTTTCTACCTTTTTACAACTTACTTGATGAGAGCCTCTAAAAAGCTGTGTGTTCTGGGTGTGGATAGCCTTTATGTAGCTGTTCAGCAGATCTGTCAGTCCCACAAAGCCTTCATTCATGTCGGTGAAGAGTGATGGTTTCATCCAGACAGGAAAACGGACCAGACTTGTTCGCGTTAATCTGGTCTCAAGGCTGTCAGTACCCTGGAGGAGCTTGCACGATATCAAAGCTGGCTGACAGATCATCATCCGGCTTGCAGGGAGTGTGTGTTTTCTCTTTTCCTGGCGCCTCTCTCTCTCTCTCTCTCTCTCTCTCTCTCTCTCTCTCTCTCTCTCTCTCTCTCTCTCTCTCTCTCTCTCTCTCTCTCTCTCTCTCTTCTCCCTCCCTCCCTTGAGGCACTGTTTCAAAAACCAAATTGGAGGAGAGGGAAGGTAGTAAACTAAAAAGTTGTGCTCATAACAAAGAGAAAAATTAAATTGTAAACTTTATATGGCTCTCTCCAGTGACCCAATCATTTCAAAACGAAACGCAAAAAGTTGACTTGAAGAAAAATCCAGCCCAGATCTAAAATGGTGTATTGTAATTTTTAAATGCTACTTCATATTAAAAGCAGATTTATGAGCATGAGTTTAGTATGAGGGAGAATGTTTCTCTGGTATAAAATATTTACTTTTATTAAAAAAGAGACCTTTTCTCTCCCCACTTAAGGTCAACCAAGTGTCAGCGACAGTTGGAAAAGATTTCACAGTGACTCCATCCAAACTCATTCAGTTTGATCCAGGTATGTCTTGTGACTTCAGTTTGTTTTATGTTTCTGTAAACAAGTCTGGAGACTAGAAGGGACAAACTACTATACAGCTTCAGGAAACTATATCACCCTACTCCAAACTACATGAGTTTGGAACTGAAGTTCTTCTTCCTCTTTATTTATTTTCATTTTTATTTTTTAACTATTTTCAGTTGTACAGAAAAATCTCAATTCTTCATTTTTTAAATTTACTTAAAATAAGAAGGAAAATTGTAACAAATACTAAATATAAAATACCAAAGCAAATATTGAATATAATCCAGGAAAATAAGTTAATTTAAAAAAATATTATAAAAACTTAGTTACCTCAAATTCTAATGAAAATTTGCAGAATGTTATACTCACCTGGATTACTGAGACTTTCTAAGTCATCCCCTATTATGACAGGTTGATATGATATGATACCAAGAGAAAGAATTATCCAATTTTGTAGAACTTTGTTTTAAATGTGTGGAAAAGTTTTCTTAGGTGAAAAAAGGGGTGCAAAACCTGGTGCTTTCTTTTAAAATGTTCTATTGTAGCCAGGAGTGATGGCTTAAGCTTGAAACCCTAGCTTCTTGGAAGATGGAGATGAGGGATCGCAGTCTGAGGCCAGCACTGGCAAAAATAAAGCTTTTGAGATTCCATCTGAACCATTGGCTAGGCATCTGGGTGCTACCTGTTATCCCAGAGTCTCAGGGAAGCACAAATAGGAAGATCAAAATCCAGGTCAGCCTGAAAATTAAGCTAGTCCTATCTCAAAAATAACCAGTGCAAAAATAGGGGCAGGAGGTGTGGCTCAAGAGGAAGACCAATCACCTAGCAACCCTGAGGCCTTTCATAGAAATCTCAATACTGAAAAGAAAAAAGATAATGGGACACAGATCTGAAGACATTCATAGTAGTTCATTTGACTCCAGATGTGTGAGCCACTGTTCTGACTGAAGGTAAATTGTGGAAGGCATCCCAAGGAAGGCAGTATATATGGTAGCAGGCAGAAGGAGATGGGAATGCCACACTGCAGGTTTGACACAAAAGCACTGATACAACCTCTGGGGACATGGGCCTCAAGCCTGACTGAACACCAGCCTCTCTTCCTGGCTTCTATGAATGGGGCAAGCAGCTTACCTCTATGTAGTATGCGCTCTCTCACCACCCCCCCCCTTCTCCCTTCTCTGGGCTGGAAAAAAAGCTGGGTCATCCATCTGTTTAAGAGCAATGGACAAGTCCTGGGGAAGTCAACAAAATGTCTAACTTTGTGCTTTCCTATGCTCAGAAAATTTTGTTCACCACTTAATGCATACAGTTGTGGGCAAAGGCCAAAAGAAAGGGCCTAAATAACATCACCACTCCAAAATAGAAAATGTTAATACAGAACTGTGGTTCACAAGGAGGAATGACACTGGATGATTCTATTAATTTCCCAGAACTGCTATAATAACATGTCACAAACTGAGTGGCTTAAAACAGGCATTTATCACTGCACAGTTCTAGAGGCTGCAAGTCCTGCAAGGTGAAGGTGTCACAGCATTTATTCCTTCTGGGGCTTTATGTAAAGGAGCATGTATGCTGGCCTACTGCAATGTACCAATGGATTGAGACAATCATTGCTGATTCTTAGCTTTTGCCTGGTATCCCCAGTCTACCTTCATCTTCATGTGTATGCTTTCTGTATTTGTATCTGTGGAAAAATTTTCCTTTTGTATAACAAGTGATAATGGATTAAGGAGACAACTCTATTCTTAGGATGACCTTATATTAATTTATTACATCTGCAATATCTTGGTTCCAAATGAGGTCATGTCTGAGGACCTAGGATCACTTAGAAATTCTTGAGGGCTACAACTCAACATATAACAATGAACTTTCAATTTGATATGTCAATATTGTTGATATCTCCAGTATTGTTACTGGATTTGTGTGTGTGCTAGTGAACATTCTAACCTGGGTCGCTTGATATCTCTAGCTGACTACACTTTGTTGAAAGAGTTGTTCCTATTGCATGTTTGATATCCCAAGGCTTCTGTAGGTTCTTCTGGTCCATGCTACCATGAAAGATCTGATACACTGACGCTTTGCCATTTTGTAACTTCACGTGAAAACTCTTCACTGTTGGAAGTCTCTTTTTTTGTGTCCTAATGATTGATGTTTGTTTGTACAAGATCAGGGGTGATTTTGTTTTGAGAAGCTCACCAGGTGCTCTGGACTGTTAGGAACTTGCAGCTATTGCACTAAGGGGAGACTCTGAGATCTACCTCTTAGAATTCCACTAGATAAGATAAATGCTCGTCTGATAACATGAATTTATTTGCTGTTTTGAGTAGATACTAATGACTTCTGGGGAGTTGAAACCATCATGATTTTAGAAATAATTTAGGAATTTAGAAAACAATAGAAACTTACCTTGTAAATAATTTAAAAAATCACCCATATGCTTGGTTTTTTGTTGATTTGGAATTTTTAAAAATCAAACAGTTTCATAATGGGAAATTTTATTTAGGGAATTTTAAACTTTCCCACATCCTTGGGTACAGTGAATGCTTATGTTCTTTCTTACTTTCAGTCCTTGTCTCTTTAGGGTCTGATTGTCTTCAGTCCAAGACACATCCCTTTTGCACATTGCAGTCTTTTTATTTCTCTAAAAACAGCAGCTTTTACAATCCTGAAGAAACGGAGATTGAGTGACCTAATAGAATGATGGGAGGTTGGAGAACTCTGGGATCTATAGGAAGGCCTGCCTTATAACTATTGAACCAAACAGAACCACAGATTCTAACTTCTCTTCATTGAGCTATGGTGACTAATCTTGAGTGGATGTGGAAATATTCCTAAATGATTGCATTCCTTTTTTAAAAATAGATGTTCTTGAAAAGTTTTCTGTAATCTTAATTGAAACTTTATCATTCCTAAGAGTCAAATGTATTCCAAAGGAACAGATCTCTAATGTGACATTTACTTAAACAATACTGAAAAATACTTTTCAATAGAGAAATCTGCTTTGCAGGGAAAATATGTAAGGAATTCACCTACAGTGTGTGTAAACATAGTCTGTAGGTCAACACAGTATCTCTCTGACTTTGTAGAAACAGGGAGAGGGGCAAATTGAAGCCTCCTGAAAAATGCAGGTATATCCCAGGGATTTAACAAATACTTTGCACCTTGAAAGTGAAAGAGGAAAAGGGGGAAAAACAACAGCAGTGAAGTTCTGACTTTCAATCTCATTAACCTAGAAAGAGGGTTATGCACACATCTAGAAGGTATAGGAACAAAGTTGAAATGCAGACAAACAAATCTGAAACACGTAAGTGAAACACAGAATAGATTTGGCCTAACCATCTGGTTTTCCTCCATAAGGCCCATCACAAAGATCTAGGGCACGCTCTCTCTCTCCCTTCCCCCCCCCCCCAGAGAGAAGATACTATATTTTATAAAATGATTCTTAAAATAAGAGGCAATGGTTGAAGCTTGAAAATATATTTCAGTCTATTGGATTTTTATTTAAATAATGCTTAACTTCATGGCGTTTAAGGATCAAAACAGCTCTGTGAATACTGACAGTTTCAGTATTTATATACTTTCTTCACTGGCAACCTTTTATCTTTTCAAACCAGTTTTATAGCAACTGCTGCCTCTAACGTCTCTCAATGTCTGGCATCTCTGCCTCTCTGCCTGGATACTCAGACCTATGCACAGTTCATTTTGTGGAAGCATCTGCTTTCACAACATCACTTCCAGTTTGAAAGCCTTCCCTCACCCATGGTTTAAATCTGACTATGGTGACTAGTACCCAAAGATCTCTGTAGTCTAGCTACAGAATATCTCTGCAGCTTTATGGCCTTTTGTCTATAGATGTGGCCTTTCAACTTCAACCAGCTAATGTACTCACACTTTTCTATCCACGCCCTACCTTTCTAAGTTCCTTCATTTACTTGTCATGTCTTTTTACTTCCTCCTTCTGAAACTCTGGATCCCACACACATATACTGTATGTCATCTATCTCTGTCTTTGGCAGCTATTGACACATAGCTTTGAATGGTAAGTGAGTATTTTTGGTACAGTTGTTCCTCTGTATCCAGGGGTTCTGTGTCACCGATTCAACAAAGCACATATGAAAATAATTGAAAAAGAAACAAAATGCTGTCTCTATATTAAACATGTCTAGGCTTCAAAGTTTCTTGTCATTAGTTCCTATAGTAAGACAAAATTTACACTGTACTAGGTAATTATGAGAAATGATAGGAAGATACACATAGGATATCTCTATCCCTATCTCCTCTAAGAACTTGTAAACTCCTTTAGGTCAGAGTATGGCTTCTGTTATACTTCTAATACTCACCTTTAAGAAGGCAGCTCTTGTGTAGATGGCACATTTGAGAGGTATAAATCTGTAGAAAGTAATCAGCAAGTAAGAGTCATATTTTCAGAAGGGAAGGGGAAAAAAAGGTTATAGAGGCAGATTTATGAGCGTAAAAGCACTTAAATCGCCAATAAGTAAATGGCAGGAAAGCTTTACAAACGTATCCCTACAAAGTTAAGCTGTAAATTTAACATCTCTTTTCCCCCTCTTAAACTAGAGCCTTCTTTCACCACTAAACAACATCCTCTACTTCCTGCCTCCGCTTTCTCTGCTAAATAAACTCAAGAAGATGGCCTGAAATGCACATCGTGGAAACTGGCTTAGACCATTTCAGAAGTGGCTTCCAGCTTTAATGTTTTTTGTTTCTGAGGTTGCTTTGCCTGCAATCCTGGTGGCGACAGCATGGCTGGAAATTGGTTGTTTAAAATCAGAACTACCTTGTGTCATGTTCAGAAAGTTACTATGAGCCAAACTTCATTATAACTCCATGAATAGAGGCAGACAGAAAGTAGGCAATACTGTCTCAGGGGAGACGGGCAAGGCCATTTCTAGAAGCAACCCCTGGCCCCCAGTCCATAAATTCACTCTAGAAGGATGTCTAACTGCAGAGTGGTATATGATCAGAAAAAACATTGAAGCCTAGAAGGATCTCAGGTAGCAGGGCAATGATGCAGACAGCTGTCTTTAGAAATCAATCATTTCAAGAGTTCCCTAAATAGCATCAAGTACCATCCAATAATCACGTTTGTCTGCAGGAACCATTTAAGAATTTTTAAGTCTTCAGATTTTCAGGTTGTAGTAGCTGTTTATTCTTAACACAAGAAGGGGCAAGTTGAGGCCAAAAAAAAAATTACATTTCGGATCTCATCTGGTAAGCATTGGTTTTCATCCCTTGTATAAAGCAGCTTGCTTTTTTTTTTTTTTTTTTTGGTTACAGTGTTTGCATTGAAATGGAATCATCATTGTCCAGGAACCAATGTGGTCTTTTCATATTATTGGGGAGAACAGCGGGGCTTCAGTGAGTTGGTGGCAGTACAATAGCTCACTCAGGCTACTGCAGTCTAGCTGTAGACATGTTAATTAATATATTTCTCTGACACCTAGGTGATTGAAATAGCAATTAAAGAGTAATTAAAATGTTTACTTCTTGTAGGAATGTCAACTAAGATGTGGAATATAGCAATTACCTATGACGGATTAGAGGAAGATGATGAGGTCTTTGAAGTAATTCTGAACTCCCCTGTGAATGCAGTTCTTGGCACAAAGACAAAAGCTGCAGTGAAAATTTTGGACTCAAAAGGAGGTATTCTTTTGATCCTCATCTTGAAATCAGGAGCAATCCTGGCGCCATGGCTGCTGGCTTTCAACAGCTAACATGCTTGATAACACCTTCAAATCAAAATGCTTAATTTCTTGTCAAGAAAGCAACCTCCACCATGATGTAGGCCCTTTATTCTACTTTCTGCTTCATGTGGTTTTTCCTCCTGCTAGGAACTATCGCTGGAGAAAAGCAACAAGTCAGTGCCGTAGTTGTTTTTCTCCTAACCGTTTGTTGTTCTCACCAAGGGGGAAACAATGTTGGTGAGAATCTATCGACAATTATTTTCCCCAGAGTTTGCAGGGCTGTAATTATCTTCCTCTGTTAAAGAAAGCTCTCAATGCCTAAAACTGAGCTCCCACTGTAGTGTGACCAGGAAAATTCTAAGAGAAGGAATTGAAAGAAAAAAATATAGATATAGATATAGATGTGAAGATGCAGCTTGCCCACAGGGATTTAGGAGCAGCTGGAGAATATTAATGAATGATTTTGGTTGCAGAGCCAAACAGATCCTGGGGTAGTATATGCTAAAGAACAACCTGTGAAAAGTTGTTGGATAAGAACTAAAGTCCTCTGATGCTCTGATTTTTATTCTCTGCCAATTTCTTTCTAGTTCCTTGTTTAGTTTGCCCTTGATATGTCCAGTGCAGTGTCCATCTTGTGTCCTTGTGTTTATGCTGGTTGTCCCCTGTGATCCATATTTTTCTTTACTTGGACTCTATTGTCTCTTTTCTTTCCCACCCTATAATAAAAATGGAAACCATTCTGTTTCTCTTATAATCTCTTTTTTATAAGTTTACATCTTTCCTCTCTGCCTTTTTCCTCATCACATTTATTTATATTCCAGTGCAGTTGAATTTTCTGGTTACATTAAGGATGCAAACTATATGAAATATGAACTCTATATGAAATGTAAAATATCAGGTGCTGGAGATATAGCTCAACAGTAGAGCCCTTGCCTATTTGGCTTGCCAGTGTAAGGCCCTAAGTTGGATCCAGAACATTACCAAAAAAAGAAAGAAAAGACTCAGACAAAGGTTCTCACGTTAGGTTTTTGTCTTTTTTATTTATGCTTTCCCAGAAATTGGTAACGTTTCCAGTTGAAGCAGCTCTGTTAAGATTTATTGTATTTTTGTTCTGCAACAGTTGACTGCAAATTTTTATAACTGTTACTTGATTCTATGACATCTTTAAATGATTCCAGTTTCTACCTAGAGAAGATCAGGAGAAAGGGAACGCTGGCGAAGCACTTGTGGTCAGTCAGTGGATGAATCTGGTAGTCCCAACAGGATTGGAGTAGGAAGGGATGCGAGGCTGTTGTCCAAGTGCATGCATGATTATAAAATCATGACAATGATTTGCATTTATGGTTTGTGAAATCAATTTCATGACTTTATAATCCATCACCCTTTGAATGTCAGGAATGGCATCAGTCTTCTGGAAGAAGAAGAGTTAAAGGAGTTTCTGGCAAATGGCACAAAGGCAACATCTGGTGGGAAGTTCATTCATCTAAGTTTTATGACAAGCTTCTCCAGGACAGAGTCCCTGTGATTACTGATGTGTTAGTGTGAAATGTACTGACTGCCTGCCTCCTTGCTTGCCTCCAGGACAGTGCCTGACTTCCTATTCCTCCAACCACAGCCAGCACAAGGCATGGGAAAAGGGTATTTGGCCCTTGTTGCCCTCTGGCTCCTCCTCATCCATTCCTGGTGGTTTCCCTCATCTGGAAAGAAGATACCCTTCATCTTCTAAGCAGCTAGTGGTCACCAAGGGGAGCACCCTGCGGAGCTTTGATGCTGCAGTTCTTTCTCAAAGGAAGCTCAGGACCCATGGGAACGGCAAGGCAGTAAGGGTGATGGGAACCTTTGGAGAATGGGAGTGTGAATGCATATTAATAAGGACTCCGAGACACCAAAGGAATGGTGGATTCTCATGCTTCATTGCAGGATCATGCAATGGCTTTTGTATTCAAAGATCACAATGCTGCCCTGCTACATTAATTATTCTAAAGGAGGTGATAGATATATTGATTCATCCATATGATTTCTATTTTGGTTCTTTTGTATCCAGACAGATAGGGAATAATCAGTGACCCTAGAACAGCAAGAAATTAAGTGCCCCACTAGAGTGTGGGAGCCAACACTTTGACTTACTAAGTACGGCATTCTAACAGGCACTTTTCAAGTATATATGTGAGTGTGTTCTTGAGCCTTTGTGTACTATAGATGTGCTAAATAACAACAATAGCAACAAAAATAATTACAAAGGCATCTTTTCTCTTTAATTGGGATTTCATATCCCCAAATACACACTACAATCATAACTTGTGTTTTAAAAAATTCCAATGATTTGGGCATGAAATATCTTAAGAAATGTTTTTGAAGCTGAGCACTGGTGGCTCACACCTTTAATCCTAGATACTCAGGAGGCTGAGATTTGAGGATTGCGGTTCAAAGCCAGCCCTAAACCACTCAGAAAACCGGAAGAGGCACTGTGGCTCAAGGAGTAGAGCGATAGCCTTGGGCCAGAGTTCAAGCCCCGCAACTGACAAAAAATAAAAGAAATGTTTTTGCTATTTTTCAAATATGAATAAGATCTTACTGGAAGTATTTTATTCTATTGCTAGTTATTATTCAGCCCATATATCTCATATGTTGTCTCTCTTGATTTTAGGTTTTACCATCCTCTGTTTATAAAAATGGAACAGACATCATCTATAATGTAAGCATGAGTCAGAGAATTGCTAAATTTCTTATGGTTAAAAAATACTTAGCAAGACTATTACATCTTTTGAAATTACGTACCTGAAATTTTTCTTTTGAAATGTGAGAATTTGGGGGTCAGAAAAAGCCCTTTCATCTTTTTCATCTGGTTGTGGGGCCTGAACTCTGGGCCTGGGCGCTGTCCCTCAGCTCTTCAGCTCAAGGCTAGCGCTCTACCACTTGAGCCACAGTGCCACTTTCAGCTTTTTCTTTTTGCTTATGTGGTGCTGAGGAATCGAACCCAGGGCCTCATGCATGCAAGGCAAGCGCTCTACTACTGAGCCACCTTCCCAGCCCCCCTTTCATCTTTTTGTATTGATATAATTTTAAAAGCATACATTGATGCTTGTTCCCCCCCCCCGCCCCTTATTGTTGTGTTTGTTGGTTTCCTCAAGTACCATGGGGTGGTTTCTTTGAGACTGGAAGATGACAGTTTTCCCACTCACAAAAGGAAGGCTACAGTATCCATCCTGAGTCAGCCACACAGGAGAGTCAAAGCAGCAGAGCTGCCTCCAGCAGAGACAGAATCCACAAGTGCCTCACACTTCCCCAGACAGGTAGGACAATCTTTTGTCTTTCCTATTTACCTCCTAACAATCTGTTGGCTGGGCCATAAACACTCTTAATTCACAAAATAGCCTCCAAGCTTGGGGGTAGATTACTCAACCCAGATGTTTTCAACAAGTGTAGACTCAGAAGAGATAAGTTATGCTATCAACTTACATTAAATCGATTTTAAATTGCCTTTTCTCCCTGTAGAACCAGTTGCCATCATTACCAAAGAATTGCACGGTGGAGATAAAAGGACTCCTCCATTTTGAAGAAAGTAACCAGAAACTGTATCAATGCAATGGAATTGCCTGGAAAATCTGGAGCCCCCAAACCAAGGTAGGGACCCAGGCTAAGCAGCTGAGCACTGCTGAGCTGATAGAGTGCAGTGATCTGGTGGGTGGCTGTCAACTTACACTGTCTGCGTATCCTTCTCTCACCCAGAATGCCAAGAGCAAAACATAATCCAAAGTGTTTTCAAAATCACAAAATATTATTTTATCTATTCCATTTAAAAAAGATGTTGACTTATTTTGTTTACCACTTATTAAAGGTTTAACATTGGAACATGTCTGACTGGGGTTGTATTTGCTGTATAAAAAGCCACTGCATTTCTCAAGATGCAGAACTCTTTTTTTCCAGGAAGTGGAAGACAAATCCTGCCCAGCTGGATGGCACCTTCACTCAGGCTACTGCCATACCTTGATCACGGAACAGAAGAGCACCTGGGTCCTGGCCACACGAGCTTGCAGGGAACAGTAAGGAACCCCATGTCACACTGGATTGGTTTTTTTTTTCCTTTTTCTCCCACCATTTCTTTATTTTCTCATGGATCTATAGGTCTATTTCATTCATTCAACAAATATTGAGTGTCTATCTGGCTTTGTTTTTTAGAGCCCCAATCGGTTACAGGTTATCAAGGACAGTTGCAAATCGGTTTGGATAAGGTATTTTGACTGAGCTTTTATCTGTTAAAGCTGTGTGGTAGTAAACCTTCCCCCCTTCCCCTACTTTTACAAATCCTATCTGGGTCTTTTTGAGAAGGGGCTTTTCTGAGTCAGCAACACTGCAGGTGGTATAGTTTCCTTTTTTTTTTTTTTTAATATGATAGAAACTCCTGACCATTAATTGAAGAATAGTCATGAAAGGCCTTATGGCATCCTGCCTCTAGCAATATAAAGGCTCTGATGCTTATAAAGCTAGACAAGTAGGACAAAGGCACATTGGATAATAGAACATTTAGTGACAGATGACTTGGGTCAGATAATGGCAACAAAACTTATCTAGCCCAGAAGGCTTTTAAAAAATGAATAAGTAGCCAGGCCTAGTGGCTCACACCTATAATCCTAGCTACTCAGGAGGCTGAGATCTAAGGATTGTGGTTCAAAGTCAACTGGGGAAGGAAAGCCCATGAGACTCTTACCTCCAATAAACCACTAGAAAACTGGAAGTAGCACTGTGGCTCAAGTGGTAGAGCACTTGCCTTGAGCTGAAGAGCTGAGGGACAGTGCCCAGGCTCAGATTCAAGCCCCACAACCACCACCACCAACAACAACAAAGAATAAGCAGCCATCTGTGCCTTTCCTTTTTAATTTACCAACCTGGATAGTATCCAGACAATACAATTAACTAATATACTGTGTGACTAGAAATGGAGACTAGAGAAATATCTAGTTCATTTCTGTGAGAGTTTGTACTTCATCACATTTTAAAAAGTTATGCTCATCTAAAGATACTAGTTAGGCCAGGCGCCGGTGGCTCACACCTTTAATCCTAGCTACTCAGGAGGCTGAGATCTGAGGATGGCGGTTCAAAGCCAGACCGGGCAGGAAAGTCCGAGAAACTCTTATCTCCAATAAACCACCAGAAAACTGGAAGTGGTGCTGTAGCTCAAGTGGTAGAGTGCTAGCCTTGAGCTGAAGAGCTAGGGACCGCGCTCAGGCCAAGAGTTCAAGCCCCACGACCAACCAAAAAAAAAAAAAAAAAAAAAAAAAGATACCAGTGAGAAAACCAAAGGGCAAACCACATGCAGGAAAATTTATTACCAAAGTGTATATATGATAAAGGTCATGAAGACAAAAAATACAAAAGTAACTACAAAAAAAAATCATTAGATATCTCATGGGCTGGGGAGTTGGCTCAGTGCTAGAGTGCTTGCCTCGCATACATGAGGCCCTGGGTTCAATTTCTCAGTACCACTATAGGTAGAAAAAAGCCGGTGGCTCTGTAGCTCAAGTGGTAGGGCGCTAGCCTTGAGCTGAAGAGCTGAAGAACAGTGCCCAGGCCCAGAGTTCAGCCCCCACAACCGACAAAAAAAAAAAAAAAGATATCTCATAAACTAACAAATAACTTTATGTCCTCCCAAGAGGAAATAGAGTTGCTTCATGAATATACCAAAACATCCTCAATATCAATAGGTATCAGGTAAATGAAAATTAAAACTCCAGTGTAATACCACTTCACACTAAAATAATGAAGATCACAAATTCGACAACACCAAATGTTGACAAGGGCACAGATAAGTAGAATCCTATGTGTTCCTGATGGAAGCAGACAATGTTATGACTTTGTAGACTGTATAAAGGTATGCACCTTGTGACCTAAGGAGAAATACAAATGCATGCTAAAAACACAAACAAATTTCATAACTTTATTCACAGTAATAATTTGTCCATGTGTCTTTTTTATTATTAATTTTTATTATTAGTTAATTTGTTGGAGTACTTAATATTTTCTCCATCAATAAGACAATACTTTTTTGGGGGCGGGTGGGTTGTGGAGCCTGAACTCTGGTCCTGGGTTTTGTCCCACAGCTCTTCAGCTCAAGGCTAGTGCTCTACCACTTGAGCCACAGAGCCACTTCTGGCTTTTTCTGCTTATGTGGTGCTGAGTAATCAAACCTAGGGCCTCATGCATGCAAGGCAAGCACTCTACCACTGAGCCACCTTCCCAGCCCCAGAGAACACATTTTTATATAAACTTTTATAAACAATGAAATGGAATGACTACAACAATGTTAGTGAATTGTGGGTAAATCATTTACAGAATATATAGAAAAGGTAGCCTTATGTAATAGAATATATATTTTATGATTCTATTTGAATAGGAAAATCTATTATGGATCTAATACAAATAATAATGATAATCTCTGGCAAAGATTGTGAGAGACTAGAAAATATTATCAACTAATGTTCTAGAGTGATAGAAAGGTCATGTTCTGTATAATTGTTTTATAAACATAAGTACAGTTGTCAAACTCCTAAAATTGAATACATAAAGAAATTTTGTTGTATATAAATTATACCTAGAGTTTAGGGTATTTTTTTAGATAGGAGCTCACTGTGTTGTGCTGTGTTGTCCAGACTGGCCTCAAATTATTGGGCTCAGACAATCCTTCTGCCTCAGCCTCTTCAGAGACTACAGAAGTGTGTCACCATGTCCAGGTTTATGTCTAGATTTGATAAAAAAGACTAATAAAATACTTAAACACTGGAAAAATTAACCACTTTTTCTTCACTGGTGTATTTCAAATCCTAACTACAAGTAGAGTTATAATAGAAGTTTTACTCAGTGACTTTCAGGGTTTTATTTTGTTCATAAGCTAGTGACAGAAAATAAGACCAAATACTTGAAGAACTTAAAAGCTATGTGATTACAAAAAAATCATAAGAGATTCTTTAAGAAAAAAATAATTACCCTCCTTTTATTTAAAGCTTGTCCTGGTTCATTGAAAACTTTGATAGGGATGTGGCTTAAACAGTAGAGCTCCTGACAAGTGCAAGGCCCTGAGATCAAATATCACAAACACACACCCACACACACTCATCAAAAAAAAAAAAAGAGAGAAAAGAGTTTAGTAGGAGTATTATGGATGATCTCTTTTCTTCCCTTAGGAAAGATATTTGACACAGAATCAAAAACTTTCTGAACCAGCAAGGAGAGAATAGCAGTATGCTACCAAATGGTTTCTTTGTTGACTAAAACAAGGGACAGTGCAGTTACTTAAACTCCAGGCTAGGTTACCAAGATGGAATCATTATAGGGATTATTGATAAAATATAGACTGAAGAAGAGAACCCTCCAACTTGAAGTCTGAAATCAGACTTGTTGATCCTCCAATGATTTCACAGCACAATCTAAAGAAGTATGTTGGCTGTTATGAAGCTGTCCATATTTCTTTATAACATCCACAGTGCTATGGATGAACTCAGAACTTTAAGCATGTTAGGCAAGTGCTCTCCCACTGAGCCATACCCTAGCCTCTCATTGTTTTTCAATTATGAGAATATAAGGACTATGTACTGAGAGATTTCCTTTGCCCATTCATAGGTGTTAGTTTGAGGTTACCAAGTATCTCCAGTTAGAACAACTATTCTTTATTCTTTTTTTTTTTTTGGTTGGTCATGGGGCTTGAACTCTGGGCTTGGGCGCTGTCCCTGTGCTCTTCAGCTCAAGGTGAGTGCTCTACCACTTGAGCCACAGTGCCACTGCCAACTATTCTTTATTCTTTTACCACTAGATTCCTAGTGGTAAAAATCAGTTTTGTATAAAACTCTCAGTTGACAGTAAAATTGTTGATGCTTTCTGGCAGACAGATGCAAATTAGCCTCCCAATATGTTTTATTTTATTGATCCAGCTAATCATAGCTTACTAGACCAGATCTACTAATATTGCACAACTCAATCATCCTACTATTAAATGTAAGGCCCAAATTACTTTTAAAGCTATTTCTTCTTGTGCTTGACCTAAGGCTTCATGGGCATCTTGCTTTGAAGCATCATAATCCATGACCTAAACTGACCTAGTTTATCCACCTCCTTGCCAATAATAGATACCTTGCTTTTATATTGTACTTTGTAATTTACAGAATTACAGTAGTGATGGAAGATCAAATAAGCTAACTTAATTTGATCTTCCATCACTACTGTGAGGAAAGCAGTTATTATTATCTTTAAATCTTAGGTCTAAAAAATGTTGAGAGAGAGAGAAAGAGAGAGAGGACTTAATTTTTGCATTATGCTAAAACAGCTCTGTCAATATGGGGACCTTATTACAGATATATCAAAAAGCATGTCTATTTTAACTTTTAACTTTTGTTTGAGCTAACCAATAGTTTTCAAAATTATTTGTTCAAAATTTCTTATTTTTCATGCAGCAAAGAAATAATAAGATTTTTGTTATTATAGATGTTAAGTTTCCTTGGATTTGAATCAAGTTAACCTTTCTGACTAAACCTGAAGTGTAGTCAGGTTCTGAGTTCATAAATTTGTTTATTAACAGATATTTGGAATACCTGTTATGCTAGAAATGTCTATAGCAGACTATACTTTTAAAATTTTGTTCTCTAGTGTTAGCTCCACAACTCAATAACTGAAATCTTTCTCATTCATTCAGAAAACACATCCCCAAGTTCCCCTGATCCAACTGTCCTGTAGGAAAAGTCCTCAATGTTACATGTCATATCAGTAATAATATACAACCTGGATAATTCCTTTCCCATACTCCCTCTCCAAAATGCTTGTTAAGAATGTGAAAGTTACTGAATGTAAATGACAAGATTAGTATTTATTGAGTTGATGGTGCCATGCTGTAGATATAATTAAGAAGTTCCCTAGAGAGGAGATATCGTGACATATACATGTAATTCTCTGGAGACTAAGTCAGCCTGGGCAAAAAAATTGAACCTAACAAACAAAAAAATTTAAACAAAACCGAAATCAAACCAAATCAAACCAAACCACCACCAGTAACAAAACACAGAATCTGGACCTAAATTTAATTAGTTACAAACAATACTTATTAACTTAATGTCATAAGTGGCATTCAGAATATATTAAGTAAACATTTTGTTCTTGAATAAATTATTACAAAATCTATTATACCTGAAAGGATTCTACCTCCACTGTAACTCCATGGGATTATATGTAACACAGTGGTCATATCTAACAGATCAAATGTGATTTTATAAGCAGATTTAAAACTATTGTTCAAAAAAAATTTTTTTTGTTGGTTGTAGGGCCTGAACTCTGGGCCTGGGCACTGCCCCTCAGCTCTTCAGCTCAAGGCTAGCACTCTACCATGTGAGCCACAGCACCACTTCCAGCTTTTTCTGCTTATGTGGTGCTGAGGAATCAAACCCAGGGCCTCATGCATGCAAGGCATGCACTCTACCACTGAGCCACCTTCCTACCCCCTCAAATTATTTTTGAAGTTAGTTTGTTTAACCTCCAGGAGTTATTTCAAGATCTAAACTTATGCTTCTTTGTAAATACAAAACTGAGAAAACTGTCAGAACAAGAGAAAAATAATTTTAGGAACAGGTAGAGCTTTCCCACCATACTTTAGAGAGAGACTAGTTTCTCTATCAGTAAAATAAACTCTTCCCAATGTATATAGCTACTAATTAATAAAAATTTAAATGTCATTAAAAGCTTCTAATTTAAGGGTTAACTTAAAAATAGACAAAAAATTTGATTGCACTTGTATTGCACTTTAATATGTACTTTATTTTAAAAAGACAAGAAGAATGATTAGAGCATATATACTAGTCATAGCTATATCAAAATAAACTATCAACAGCTCAAAAGCATCTTAAAATAAAAATAAAAGATTTGATATATTCCTTTGGATCAGTCATTGAACAGGAATATTTTTGGTGGTAAAAAGACCTTTTCAGTGTAAGACTTGAATCCCAAGTCTTCCATTCTGTATATTTGGACCTTTTTCCTTCCCTTCATCTAATACTTTTCAGTTAATTTCATTCTATTTTCCAACCCTATTGGCTTGAAATGTCCTTGGGAAATTGTGGATTCCTTCTGTGATACAAAATTCACAGTTCAACATTTTATAACCTAGAGATTCACTTTTCCCTAGGTATTTTTGAAGTTAAGGGTTTAGATTTCATAGTTAGAATTAGTATGCACATTGTGTGTTTCCTTACTTGAATGTAGCTGTCACTACTGAATTGTGTGCTTTGCTTTCTGGGGCTGATATACATTGCCATATGTCTTTTACTATGCCCATGCTTTAAAAAATAGCAAATTTTACTTTATTCCTCTAACCCAACTCAATTTTTATCTTCAATTTCTTCTCCTCCCCATTGATATTTATTATTTTTCTAACCCAAATGAGCCAGACTGCTAAATTAGGCATTTCTTGAATTTACATATTGTAATCTCATCTGCTTACTTCCTAAGGCAGACACTGTACATTGGTAATTCTATTATTATAGATCATTATCTATGAAACCATTTTGACTTCCCACAGGAGTGTCTGGAACCCCTGCTGCCATACCCCTCCAGGAGTTACCCTAAAATATACCGGTCTTTACAACTTTTAAAGAAGTAGATGTTTATTTTTATAACCAGAAAAGTGAATGTTTCTGTTCTTATTCAATTCCCATTAAAAAGCATAATTTACTTTCAATGCAAAACTATGATTTTTAAATATGATCCTTCCATAATTCTGATTATATACATGCCAACTACACATTTCGATGAAATATATATTCACCTATTCATGTATAAAATATAAAGTAGATGATATCCTTCAAATTATTCCATTCCTGCAAGACTAGCTTCTCAGACTACAGTATCTAGGCCAGTCTACTTTTGTATGATTCCAAGAAAGAAAAATCATCTCAAATTTTTTTCTGAGCATTATGTCAAAATTATACTTAGGTTCACAAAAAAAATAAAATAAAAAAATAAAAAAAATTATACTTAGGCTAACAATAATGTGCCTAAAAGTAATCATTAATCTCTTTCTCCAAATGCATATATTCAATAGATTCAGTTGGACATGGAATACTTTCCTTACCCAGGAAATCTAAATGCATGTTTTAATTCATGTTTTAATTCTCTTTCTTATTTTTTCCCTCATCCTTCCCAACTCTTCTCCTCAACTTTTAAAAATTTCATATTGAATATTATAATTACATCCCCCCACCACTTCCAAAGTTAAGGTATCTATCTGGCTATCTAGCTATTTTTTTGTGCTGGTCCTGGGGCTTGAACCCAGGGCTTAGGAGCTGTCCCTGACCTAGTTTGCTCAAGGCTGTGTTTTACCACTTGAACCACAGCTCCACATCTGGCTTTTTTTTTCAATGGTTAATTATTGGAGATTAGAGTCTCATGAATTTTTCTGCCTGGGCTAGCTTCAAACTGTGATCCTCACATCTCAGCCTCCTGAGTAGCTATAGGATTACAGGTATGAGCCATCAGTGCCTGGCAAGTTTTCTTTTTTAATTCTGTGCTTTGTAAGCTTTAAAATTGAGAATTGTTGAATGACTTTTGTGTATTTGAACCTATGTATTTCTTTTTACATACATCTATACATTTATCTCTACAAGGACTACCTACTGTGTTTAATAGGTACATGTACAAAAGCAAAGAAAAGATACTGTTATTAAATGACCAAATTATTTCTCTTGTGAATAACTATACTCTAATATTCTATGTGCCTAAGCACAGCTGTTTTCCTGTCTGGACCTTTGGAGGCTTCATGCTTTTTGAAGAGTCAAAAAGATATTGTTGCCAGGTAATAGTGGCTCACTCTTGTAGTCTTAATTACTCAGGAGGCCGAGAGCTGAAAATTGAGGTTTGAAGCCAGCCCAGGGAGGAAAGTCTATGAACTCTTTTCTCCAATTAACCACCAAAAAGTCAGAAGTGGAGCTGTGACTCAAGTGGTAGCATGCTAGTACTGAGTGAGCAAATGAGCTCAGGGAGTTCAAGTCTCAGTATCAGCACGCACACACACAACACACATTTATACACACACACACACACCTAATTAAACATTGAAAACACACTTTAAAATATGCTTTTAATTACAGGAATCTTCCAAAATAATCTTTTTTTGAGCTCAGGGCCTGGGCACTGTCCCTGAAGATCTCAAAGGCTAGTGCTCTACCACTTTGAGCCACAGCTCCATTTCTGGTTTTTGAGTTTTCAGTAAGAGTCTCATGAGGACTTTTCTGCTCAGGCTGGCTTTGAATTGCAGCCTTTGAATTTCAGCCTCCTGAATAGCTAGGAATATAGGCATGAGCTACCAGTGCCCAGCAAAAGCATTTTTTTTAAATGTTAAAATACTGTACAGAGGAGTTACAATCACATGGGCAAGATAATGAGTACATTTCTTATCAAGCATTGTAGCCTCCTCCTTTGTTTCTCCTTCCCATCCCTTCCCATCTCCCCCCCCCCCACTCCCGAACGAACCTCCTCCCCCCCCCAACAAAGTTGTAAAGTTCGTTTTCAACATAATGACTTGTACATTGTTGCAATGGGTCCACCTGTATCCCTAGTTAAACAATTTGTTCCCCTCCACAAATTATACTGACATCAAATACAGTGAAAGCAGAGGTTATACCGGTGTGGGGGGGACATACAAGGCAACTAAGCAATAATCTTATAAATGTGATAGAAACAATCACATGAAAGAAAAAAACATTTCAATATATATCTTAGGGTTCATTTACCTAATATCAACTTACCGGACATTTTCTGCTTGACACTGACACATACTAGTTATTGCAAATAAGGGAAACCATGGGACCTATGTTTCTTTGGACCTGGCTTACTTCACTTAATATAATTTTTTCCAAGTCTTTCCATTTCCTAACAAATGGGGCAATGTCATTCTTTCTGATGGAGGCATAGAATTCCATTGTGTATATATACCACATTTTCTTGATCCATTCATCTACTTAGGGGCATCTGGGTTGGTTCCATATCTTAGCTATGGTAAATAAGGCTGCAATAAACATAGTTGTGCTGGTAGCTTTAGTGTGGTCTTGTTTGTGAACATTTGGGTAAATGCCAAAAAGTGGGATTGCTGGGTCATAGGAAAGCTCTATGTGGAGTCTTTTGAGGAACCTCCATACTACTTTCCAAAGTGGTTGAACAAGTTTACACTCCCACCAACAATGCAGTAAGGTTCCCCTCTCTCCACATCCCCTCCAGCATCTGTAGTTATTAGAGTTCTTGATTATAGCCATTATAACTGGGGTGAGGTGCTATCTCAATATTGTTTTGATTTGCATTTCTTTTGTGGCTAGGGAGGTTGAGCATTTCTTCATGTGTCTATTGGCCATCCTTCTTTCCTCTTCAGAGAAGTTTCTCTTTAAGTCTTTAGCCCACTTATTTATTGGGCAGTTGTTTCTTTGAAGATTCATTGTTGGGGGATTTAATTTTTTGAGTTCCAGGTATATTTTAGATATGAGACCCTTGTCTGTTGTATGGCTAGTGAAGATCTTCTCCCAATCCATGGGTTTTCTATTGATCTTGCTAGCTATGTCCTTTGCCATGCAGAAGCTCTGCAATTTCATGAAATCCCATTTGTCCAACCTTTCTTTGATTTGTTGTGTTTCTGGGTCTCTATTCAGAAAATTTCGGCCTGTGCCAAGGAGACCTGGGGTTTCTCCTATTCCATCCTGTAATGTTTTCAGAGTGTCTGCTTTGACTCCGAGGTCTTTGATCCATTTGGAGTTGATTCTGGTGCAGGGTGATATATAAGGATCTAGCTTTAGTTTTCTTCAAGTAGTTAACCAATTTTGCCAGCACCATTTACTGAGGAGGCTGTCTTTCTTCCATTCTATTTTTTTAGCTCCCTTATCGAAGATTAGATGGCTATAGGTCTTTAAGTTCATTTCTGGGTTTTCAGTTCTATTCCATTGGTCCTGAGGTCTGCTCTTGTGCCAGTACCAAGCTGTTTTGATTACTATGTCTTTGTAGTAGAGTTTGAATTTGGTATTGATATTCCTCCAGCAGTGTTCTTTCTGTTGAGGATCGTTTTTGCTATTCGGGGTCTTTTATTGTTCCATATGAATTTTTGGACTGCCTCTTCTATTTCCTTGAAGAATGAGGTTGGAATATTGATAGGTATCGCATTGAATTTGTAGATAGCCTTGGGAGGTATTGCCATTTTCACGATGTTGATCTTTCCAATCCAGGAGCATGGGAAGTTTTTGCCACTTTCTAAGTTCTGTTTTGATTTCCTTTTTTAGGTTTTTAAAGTTTTCATCATAGAAGTCCTTCACTTCTTTGGTTAAGTTAATTCCTAGGTATTTTATTTTTTGTGGGGCTATTACAAATGGAGTTGCTTTCCTAATTTCAGCCACACTTTTCTCATTGTTGGCATACAGAAAAGCCATTGATTTTTGAGGGTTAATTTTATACCCTGCTACTTTGCAAAGTTTTAATCAGCTTGAGTAATTTGGGAATGGAGTCTGTGGGATTCTTTAAATACAAAATCATGTCATCTGCAAAGAGGGAGAGTTTTACTTCTTCTTTCCCTATTTGGATCCCCTTTATGTTTGTATCTTGTCTTATTGCTGTAGCTAGGCATTCTAATACTAGATTGAAGAGAAGTGGAGAGAGTGGACATCCTTGTCTTGTTCCTGAGTTAAGAGGAAATGGCTTTAGTTTTTCACTATTAAGTATAATGCTAGCTGTAGGTTTGTCATATACAGCCTTTATTGTATTGAAGAATATTCCATGGATTCCTAATTTTTACAGAACCTTCATCCTAAAGGGGTGTTAGATCTTGTCAAATGCTTTTTCTGCATCTATTGAGATAACCATGTGGTTCTTATCCTTGCTCCTGTTGATGTGATGAATTATATTAATTGATTTGCATATATTGAACCAGCTTTGCATCCCTGAAATGAATCCTGTTTGATCGTGGTGTATGATTTTTTGGATGAATTGTTGAAGTCGATTGGCCAAAATTTTGTTGAGAAGTTTTGCATCGATGTTCATCAAAGAAATGGGTCTATAATTCTCTTTCTTAGATGAGTCCCTGCCTGGTTTTGGGATGAGGGTTATGATGGCTTTATAGAATGAGTTCGGTAGTGAACTTTCTCTTTCAATTTCATTGAAGAGTTGGAGGAGTATTGGTGTGAGCTCTGCTTTGAAGGCCTTGTAGAATTCTGCTGTACACCATCTGGTCCTGGGCTTTTCTTAGATGGGAGGTCTCTTATTGCTGTTTCTATTTCAATGCTTGGTATGGGCCTGTTAAGATGGTTTAATTCATCTTGGTTTAGTTTCGGCATGTCAATATTTGCTAGGAAAAGATCCATTTCTGCCAAGTTCTCAAACTTATTAGCATAAAAGTTTGAGAAGTATTCCCTTATAATGTTCTGAATCTTGATTGTTTCTGTGGTGATGTTTTCATTCTCATCTTTGAGTTTATTTATTTGGGTGTGTTCTCTTCTTTTTCTGATAAGATTTGCTAAGGATCTGTCAATTTTGTTAATTTTTTCGAAGAACCAGCTCTTTGTTTTGTTGATTCTTTCTATGTTTTTTTTGGATTCTAATTCATTTAATTCTGATTTAATTTTAATTATTTTTTTCTGTCTACTGGATTGGGGTTTATTTTGCTGCTCTTTTTCAAGGAGGCTCAGATGTCTCATTAAATTGTTGGTTTCAGATCTCTCCAATTTGTTGATGTAGGAACTCAGAGCTATAAACTTGCCCCTGAGTACTGCCTTTGCTGTGTCCTAGAGGAGCTGGTAATTTGTGTGTTCATTGTTGTTGAATATCATGAACATTTGAATTTCCTTTCTAATCTCTTTCATGACGCACTCATGATTCAGCAGTGTGTTGTTCAGCCTCCATATGTTACAGGACTTTCTTTGGTGGCTTTTGGTGTTGAGTTCTAATTTTATTCCCTTGTGGTCTGAGAGAATGCAAGGTACAACTTCAATGTTTCTGAATTTGGACAAGTTTGCTTTGTGGCCTAAAATGTCTATTTTGGAAAATGTTGCATGTGCTGCTGAGAAAAGCGTGTATTCTGATGCTGCTGGGTGAAATATTTGGTAGATGTCTGTTAAATCTAGTTGATCTATGCAGTTGTTTAGATCTTCAGTTTCTCTGTTGAGTTTTTGCCACATTTATCTATATAGTGGGGATAATGGTGTGTTAAAGTCTCCAACAATTAATGTCTTTGGATCTATGTGGGATTTGAGGGAAAGTAGTGTTTCTTGGATAAATTTGGATGCTCCATTGTTTGGTGAATAGATATTTAGAATTGTGATAACCTCCTGAAAGAGAGATCCCTTAGTTAGTATGTAGCGACCTTCTTTATCTCTTCTCACTAATTTTAATTTGAAGTCTATTTTATCTGATATCAAGATTGCAACTCCTGCCTGTTTATGGGGGCCATTTGCTTGGTAGATTTTGTTCCAGCCTTTTACATTGAAAATGTGTTTGTTTTTATGGGCAAGATGTGACTCCTGAAGGCAGCAGATAGAAGGATCTTGCTTTTTAATCCAACTAGACAGTCTATGTCGCTTAATTGGAGAGTTAAGTCCGTTAATGTTCAGAGATAGGACTGAGAGGTATTTGGGAGTTCCTGCCATTTTATCCACCTTCTTGGGGGCTGCGGTAACTGGGTTCTTCCATGGTTCTTGGATTCTCAGTTTGGGGGCTGGGAAGGTGGCTTAGTGGTAGAGCGCTTGCCTAGCATGCATGCGGCCCTGGGTTTGATTCCTCAGCACCACATAAACAGAAAAACACAGAAGTGGCACTGTGGCTCAAGTGGTAGAGGGCTTACCTTGAGCTGAAGGTCTAAGAGACAGTGCCCAGGCCCAGAGTTCAGGCTCCACAACTGACAAAAAAAAAGAAAAAAAGAATAGGTTATCCCAGACAAAGATCTTGGGTTTGTTGTTGTTGTTGTAAAATGCATACAATATGATATTCATCCTTGGATTCTCAGTTTGGGTACCATTTCTTGGCCTTTATTGTGGTCTTGTTAGTTTTCTATGTGTAGGATATCTTTAAGAATCTTTTGTAGGGCTGGTTTGGTGGAGATACATTGTTTCAATTTTTCTTTGCTATGGAAGGTTTTTATTTGACCTTCAGTTATGAAGGAGAGTTTAGCTGGGTACAGTATTCTTGGTTGATAGTTGTTTGTCTTTAGGGCATGGCATACATCATTCCAGGCTCTTCTTGCTTTGATTGTCTCTGCTGAGAAATCTGAGATGATTCTAATTGGTTTCCCTTTAGAGGAGATTGATCTTTTCTCCTTGACAGCTTTAAGGATCTTTTCCTTGGTCTGAATTGATCCTGTGTGGATTATAATGTCACGGTGGGATGTCCTGTTCTGGCGTGGTCTATTTGGAGTTCTAAAAGCTTCTTGTATCTGAATAGGCCTATCTTTTTGCATGTTTGGGAAGTTCTCTGCTAGGATCCTGTTAAACAAATTTCCTAGACCATTAACTTCTGTCTCTAGGTGTTCCTCTACACCCATTATCCTCAGATTAGGCCTTCTGATGGTGTCTTCCATGTGTTGAATAGATCTATCATATTTCTTGGATTTGTCTTGGATGGTTGTATGTTCTTTCTCTATAATATCTAGGCTGTCTTCAATCCCCGAAATTCCATCTTCTGCATGGTCTAACCTACCATCAAGACTGTCTACTTTGTTTTTTATTTTTTTCCCTTCTAGTTGGTCGGCTTTGATGGCTTCAAATTCTTTGTTGGAGCTTTGTTTTAGATCTTGTATGAACTTCTTTACTTCCTTAATTTGGTGTTCAGTGTTTATTCTCAAATCATTTAGTTGATTGGTTATGGTTTTCTTGAACTCCCATTCCTTCTGTTGGGCTCCATTCAGCATTGCCTTTGTGGTCTCCCTGACTTCTTTCAGCTCTCTGTTTATGGATTCCATGAATTCCTTTAGTGATCTATGTGTATTCTCATCCTGCTCTCTCAATTCCTGTATTACTCTTTGATTAGCTTCCTCACGATCATGCAATTTCTGTAGTTCTCTTTGAGTGTTCTCAGCCTGCTCATGCCATTCCTGACTTTCTCGTTGTCTGTTCTCTGCCAGCTCCTGCAATTCCTGTCTATCTCTTTGACTTATCTCAGCCTGCTCATGCCATTCCTTTATTTCTCTTTGAGTGTTCTCAAGCTGTTCATGTAATTCCTGTATCAATCTTTGAGTAGCTTCCTCATGCTCATGATATTCCTGTATTGACTTTTGGTTTGCCTCTTCTCTCTCTCTATCACGTTCATACAGAGTCCTTTGCAGGTTTTCAGTCTTTTCATTTGCCATGTTTACCAGTAGTGTTTGTAGAGCTTTCTGGGAACTCTCCTCTAGATTATTCATTATCTGTTCTGTCCCCTGATTATCATGAGTGGGAGTTGAGGATACCCTGACTTGCCATTTTTCTTGTGTTTTTTCGGCTTGCGCTGCCCATTTGGGATGAAAGTAATACCAGTTTTGTGCTAGAACACTATCTTAAGGCAAGCAACAACCGAAGTCTGTAGTTGCACAGTCAAAAATCTGCAGATACAAGCAAAAGCATTTTTGTTGTTGTTGTTGTTGGTGGTGGTGGTGGTTGTGGGGCTTGAACTCCGGGCGTAGGTGTTTCCCTGAGTTCTTCTGCTGCAGTCTAGTGCTCTGTCACTTTGAGTCACAATGCCACTTCTTCATTTGTTTTTCAGTAAACTCATTACATCCTGATAGTGAACATGAGGCTATGAGGTTGGGAGATTTAGTAAGGAAATTGGCTCAGTAAGGGATTTGGGCAGAAGGGACTGCAAAGCAGAAGAGGAAATGGTGTTATCCTCTTGTTCTCAGTCCAGAGCTCTGTAGTGTTGACTAGGACAGCACTCAAGTCCTTGGCCTAGTTAACATGTTTGCTATTCTGAGTTCTAAGCCCAATGTGCATTAGACTGAACACATTTGATTTGAGAGGGGAGTAAGAGAAGTCCCATCATACATGCTCTAAATATTACCATGATATTATGTAAATAGTGATGTTAGAACCAAGTTATAAAACTCAAATTCAGCAACCTGAAGCCATTCAGTGGCAGGCATAGTCTTACATATCACAAGAGGCTCAGAAGGCATCATTGCTTAATAGAGCAGCAAAATGCTATATTAATGGGGGGAAACAACCAATAAATGGAAATTATGTTCACTATAGAGTATAAAAAGCAGAGAAAATTTTTGCCGTTCTAACTGGAGTGAGGTGATATCTCAATGTTGTTTTGATTTGCATTTCTTTTATGGCTAGGGATGTTGAACATTTCTTCATGTGTCTATTGGCCATCCTTCTTTCTTCTTCAGAGAAGTTTCTCTTTAAGTCTTTCACCCACTTATTTATTGGGCAGTTGTTTCTTTGAGGATTTGTTGTTGGGGGGTTTAATTTTTTGAGTTCCAAGTATATTTTAGATATGAGACCCTTGTCCGTTGTATGGCTAGTAAAGATCTTCTCCCAATCCGTGGGCTTTCTATTGATCTTGCTAGCTATGTCCTTTGCCCTGCAGAAGCTCTGCAACTTTATGTTTTAACTAATTTTAAATATAAGAAGGTCATAATTATTGGACTAATAAGATTTTCCTACATCTATCCATTTACTTGCAAATAACATAACATTCATCTTTCTGATAGATGAGTAAAATGCTACATTTTCTTTATTCACTCATCAGTTGTAGAACATCTGGGCAAGTTCCTTACGTGGGTATTGTGAATAATACAGCAATGAACTTGGTTGTGCAACTGTCTTTACTGTATCCTAACTTGTAATGTTCTGAGTGAATGCCCCATAGTGCTATAGTTAGTTGCATCATAGGATAGTAGTTCTATGTTTAGTTTTTTGAGCAATCTCCAAAGTGCCTTCCAGAGTAATTGCACTGCTTTATATTCTTACAAACAGCACAATAGAGTTCCTTTTTCTCCACACCATCACCATAATTTGTTGATGTTCTTATTCTTGATGGTAGCTAATCTTACTGGAGTGAGATGGTAAGTAATCAGTCTTGATAAATAGTTAGTTACTAATTTTCCACAAAGAGGTTTAAATCATACTGGACTATGTTTTTTTTAAAATTATTGTCAAGTTGATATACAAGAGGGGTTACAGTTACCATAAGTAAGGTAATAAGTACATTTCTTGTTACCCCTTCCCTCATTTTTCTCCTACTTCCCTCCCCCCAAGTTGTACACATCATTTCTAACACATTGTCTTGTGAATATCGCTGTTGCATTGGTTCCCCCATTGGCCTTTTTCTCACCATTCTGTTGTTCCCCTTCCCTTCCCTAATTCCCTAAGTCCACTCCCAGGTGGACTATGTTTTAAAGCCTAGATTTTTTTTTTTTTCGGTTGTGGGACCTGGGTGCTGTAATGCCTAGATTTTCCTTGTTATTACCTCCTGACTGCAGATATTCATGAAAGTAAAAATAGGGTATTAAAATCTCAAAAAGTTTTTTTTTTGCCTTGTATTTCCTTGTAAAATTCTTTGGTTAATGCTCTTAATTTCATTTGCTTATATGCAGACACCTGGGCAACCTTGTCACTGTATTCTCCAGGCAACACATGCAGTGGTTGTGGCACATCAGTGGAAAAAAACCCTTTTGGATAGGCAAGTATCTGTACTACACTGAGCAGAGTGCAAGACCATGGCTTCTGACACCTGCTACTCCCTTCCAGAAGGCAAATAATTGTAGTTTGTAGTAATGGTCAATGCTTAGATGGATACCCTAAACACCTGAATTTTAAATTTCATGTTAAGGGCTTTGGATATAACCTAGTGGTAATATATGGTTGGCATACAACAGGACCTAGGTTTAATCCCGAGCACTACAAAAAGAAAATTCATCTTAAACCTTTTGATACAATATTTTTATTTTTAGACATCTATTCTAAAAGAATACTTAGGGATGTGGTCAGGCTGATTGCTAAGAGAATCCAGTGCAATCGTAAGTCCAACCTCTAAAAAATTAAAAATTTCTGTAATTTGAATTATGTGCTATATAATGTTTTATAGTGTTATATAATGAATTAAATTATAATGTGTTTCAGATAAAGGTACAGTTTTTTTATTACTTAATGCTTATACGATTCTATTAAAGGCATAACAATTGTTTGATGCTTTTTAATTGATTCAATAAATACATGTAGATACAAGTTATAAATTATATAATGCATTGCAAAAGTCACATGAAGCATGAAATAATTGAGAATAAAAATTAATATAAATGTGGTAATGTATAAATATAAGCATAAAGAGATACATACTAAAGAGTTAGAAATGGTTTACCTCTAGTCAAGAAGTATAGGTGTGTTGAATTTTACACCTTGTTTTCTGAAATTTTTAATATTTTCTATAATGTTGAGCACTAGAACAAATCTTTTCTTTTTGTCTTTTTTCTTTTGTGTCAGTGTGGGGCTTGAACTCTGGGCCTGGGCACTGCCCCTTAGCTCTTCAGCTCAAGGCTAGTGCTCTACCACTTAAGCCACAGCACCACTTCTGGTCTTCTGGTGGTTTATTGGAGATAAGAGTCTCACGGACTTTCCGGCCTGGTGTGGCTTTGAACCACGATTCTCACATCTCAGCCTCCTGAGTAGCTAGGGTTATAGGCATGAGCCACCGGTGCCCAGCAGAACAAATCTTTTCAAGCCACATTTGAAATAGAAGTCTCAGGGTGAACCAAAGAAATTCTAATAAAGCCAGTGTTAGATTTTCAAATTTTCTGTAAACCTCAATAGGTCTTCATATTTTAAAAATGAATTGAAATGTATCACATTAGTTTGGAATATGTTTTCTCTTAATCCATAAAGGTGGATTTTAAATCTGTATCTTCACAACATTCTTAGATGTAGTGTTTTCTAATCAATAATTCAAAGAAGCAATCTAGGTGAAGTTAGATAGAATATGCCTAACTAAAAACAATTCTGTTAATTCCACCCAAAAATATTGACTGAGATTGGCTAGGCAAAGTTAATTTACTGTGTAATACAGGACTATTCTCATGGTCAGCTTCAAGTTGGAGGATGTCAGAATGTTGTTATTGCAGGAGATCCTTTTATCAATGTTTTCTTTTTAATTTCTATTGTGAATGAGAAGGAGGGGGAAAAATGCTTCATCAAGGACAACAAAGAACATATTGCAGAAGCTTTACACCATTAAAGAGTAATTTGTAGAAGTTGATAGTGGGAATAGAGAGGCAAAAGGAGAAAAACTTGTTTTTATTGGAATTGTAGCAGATTGAAACATCTTAAATTCCTGACTAAAAGTAATATATCAGAAGCTACTTCCAAATATAAAAACCAATGGACCAAAAATACCTTTTCCCAAGATAGGAGCTGTGAGGTATGATGATATAATAATAATTATAACTTCATTTATTAAACACTTACATATGCTGTTACATATATTATTTTATTTAATCTGTCATATTCCTACAGATGCTATTTTCGTACTCATTCCTTAGATGCCCAAAGAGGCTCAACCAGAAAGTTGAACTTGGACTGGCTTCTGCTTTTCCCTAAAGCCTTATAGTCTTAATGGTGCCTTGTAGTATTATTGATTCCTAGTTATAGAACCTGGGCATGCATGTAATTGACTCCTACACTTACTGCAATAGACTAGACAAGATAGCTAAGAGTAAATATCATAGCATTGTTTGGCATGTTCTTTTGGCTCACAGGATTGAATGACCAAGAGCATGCTGGCCGCTGGGTGTGGATTGGTGGTGAACCTGTTGCCTTCACCAACTGGAGGAGAGGGCGCCCTCAAAACTCAAGGCCTGGAAAGAATTGTGTTTTGGTGCAAAAACAAGGGAAATGGCAAACAAAGAACTGTGGGAAGGGCAAGCCTCACAATTTTATTTGTTCCTGGAAACTTGAAATGTAACTGATTCTGCAGGTGCTCACTTGAGATGTCTCACGTACTTATTTACAGGACTTAGGAATATTGCCCAAATGAAATCAAATTGTTGTGACTGGCTCTGCATATCTTTGTGATTTTATATAGTAATAATGAAATCTAGATTAGTCATTCCAGGAAGATTGATAAATGGTTATTTCTTACAAGTTGAGATATAACTTTTGTATCACAATATCTTAAAAAAAATTAATGTCTGCAGTATTATAAAGTATAAGAATTGTTTATTCCTGAAGACCTGCACCCTCACCCTCTCCAAATATCAGGCAGTACCAATTTTTGTTGCTCTTAGATTTTTTCCCCCCGTTGTCTCAAATCTGACATCAATGTTGTGGGGGCTCCTACTACTTCAGTCTTCCTACTACTTCAGTCTGAGTGAAGCTAACCCTGCCAGCTCATTAAACTGAGGTTGAAATCCTAAGGGTTGGATTTGCCCTTTGGAGCTCTTTAAATGGGAACCCTAAAATTAGATGCTGTGGGTGAGAAGGAGAGTTCTTTCTAAGATGGCAGAGTATTTGACACAGGTTTAGTTCAGGTGAGAATTTAGGGGGCTAACTGTACTTCAGTGAGCTACCCATAATAGCTCGTGATAAAAATCTCCTTTTCTAATATGAATGTCGGCATTGTGCCATTCCAAAGTGAAAGATTGAGTTTCTCTGGCCTTCCACCCTTGAGAAATTTGAAGTAACATAATATCTTTAATTTGCATCTGAGTTTTTTCTACTGAGAAACTTTTCTCAAGGGCACTTGACATGAGACATGTATGAATGACAGTTGACATATAAGAGAAAAGTCCTGCATCCTCAGAAGTGTCCCTATGAACTATGCTGATAAGCAGAGAAAATAACATTGAAAACAAATCCCTTGAAAGGCTATCTTCTCAGAAAGATTTTGGATGCAGTTTTGACCCCTTACTTCTTTAATATTTGAAGAAATATTGTATAAACTAATTCTCTAATGGAAAGGCCTTTTGTTAATTTATAGACTCAGCTGAGTAAAACATCTGTATAGCAATGAGGCAGGCTATATCCCGCACTGAAATCCCTTTTGTAATCAAGGTTTAATTATAGGAAATTATTTTACTTCTGAAATGCTTGTTAAATTTTTACTCTTCTAATAGTCACTGAAAAATATGGTTGTACCAAATGTAACTTGTTATGGTGTACCAGTGTAACTTCAGAATTGAAATGAGGGTCACAATAGGCTAGAGTTTTGGTACAGTCTCTCTCTCTCTCTCTCTCTCTGAGTCTATCTCTTACTCTGTGTTTCTCTTTCCCTCTCTCTTTGTCTCTGTTTCTATCTCTCTGTCTCTCTATTTTCTCTGTCTTTCTATTTTCTTTCTCTGTTGAACCTGGTGGGCATGGTAGATTTATTACATGTTGTTGCAATGAAAGCAACATTGCAAATGGTTCTCTCATAAAATTGCAAATAATTCTCTTGAAATGCTGAACGAATATCTTAAAATATCCCTCATTATGAAAGCATTAATCAAGTTAAGAAGTCAAATCCAAGTAATTGAAAGAACACACAAATTAGGCAATGTGGGTGCTGGGCAATTTTCATCAGGACTGTTACTGATTTGTCACCATTGGGCTTGTACTCAGGAAAAAGACGCTGTATATGATTGTCATTTCCACGCTCCCTGCATTTTTTTTTGTTCACCATTCCCCTTCAGGTTCTGGTGGGAGAAAGTTGGGAGGAAATCAGGTATGGATGGAGTGAGAATGGGAGGTTATAGAAGGCAAAGAGGATGGAGAGTTGAGTAGAAAGGGATGAGAAAGATGGCAGCTAGGAAGGAGACCATCCAGAAGGAGGGCCTGATGATGCTCAACACTACTCTCCTAATTTGAATGTTGAATCAGGAAATGCCCTGTATCCACAGGCATTAATCTAGCTCCATAGTGTGCAACTTTTCATAATCTTCTGAGTTTTGGTCTCCAACAACACACAGCATGTATTCTTGCTAAAAATAAAGTTTTAAAGCATATAATTATTTCATTTCCTTCCAAGGGGGTGGTGAAAATGAACCAGGTGACATTTATTTGCATTTGTGTTTTCATTTATTTTTAATACAGCCCCAAAGATATGCACTTAGTTTAATAAACACCGTGGTTCTATGTAATTTAAAGCATAAACTGGTGCTGATTAATTTCTGCAACAAAGCAGCCTTTTAAATTTATGGTATTTTGTATTGTATTAAAATTCATAAAATAAATTTACTTCTGTTCTCAAATACTGGATCTTTAGTCTTTAATCTTTTTGTATTTTCCTAGGAGAACATAGGTTGTAGGTGTTAATGATTCTACCAATTGTAAGAAAGGGGAGAAATCTCAATATATACCTTTTCTTCAGCTTTTATGATATGACTTCCATACAACTGTACAGCATTTATTAAATAAATACCCAGTATAAAATGTTACTACCTCTGTACCTGTTATTGTTCTATATATCAGAGATAAAATTATGAATTGAATAAGAAAATGAAAGTATAGCACATACACACAAATTTTTAAGAGTTTTTGAAGCCTTGCAGGGAGGAAGTGGCAGTGGAGGTCATGATTACATTATCCCTTTTTAGGCTTGAAGGCCAGGTACCAGTGGCCCACACCTGTAATCCTAGCTACTCAGGAGGCTGAGATCTGAGGATCAAGGCTAGAAGCCAGCCCCAGCATGAAAGCCCTCATAAGACTCTTATCTCCAATAAACCACTCAAAAATTGAAAGTGGTGCTATGGTTCAAGTGGTAGACTAGCCTTGAGCACAAAGAGGCTCAGGGATACGTCCAGGCCCTGAGTTCAAACCCCACAACCAACAAAACAAAACAAAACGAAGTATTGAAGGGATACAAACAGCTTAGGTTGACTTTTGTTATATTTCTCTCCTGATTGAGTGCTAACTGCTCAAGGTTATTGTCAAGTCTAAGTATGATTAATAGCACTTGTGCCAAGCATCAAATTAGGAACTAAAGTTCTTGAACCTAGCTTATCAATTCCATACCAGTTTGTTTTTCTGAAACAAGAGGCAGCATGTGTTTCTGTACCACAAAGATTCCTGGGGGTTGACAGAACTTAAAGGATCTTTGCTCTCTCCTTATCTAATACCCTCATTTTACAGCAGAGAAGAATGAGGTTTGCAGAAGTTACAGTTTGAAGAAATCAAGCTCCAAATGAAGGCCCACAAATGTTAGGTAGAATCTTCTTTTGCTTTACCACATAGCTAGTACTATTCTAACAGGTAGCTTTATTTTAGTAAAATATCACTGGACTGAAAAATTTGCCTTGTACATAAAAACATTACTGTAAGTGAAAGAAAATAATATAATTCCATTTATATGTAATGTCCAGAGTAGACAAATCCATAAAGACAAAGTAGGTTATTGGTATCAGTGTATTGATGAATTGAGATTAAATTCTAATATGTAGGGCATTTCTTTTGGGGAAGATGGAAACATTCTTGAGTTAGAGAGTGGTTATATTTGTACAACATAATTAAAAGCTTGTAGAAGTAACCTTTTAAAAACATTCTTGTGGTGCTGGGAATTGAGGATATGTTAGCCCAACCTTTCACCACTGAGCTACTCTCCACCTTGAAAGTAAATGTTTGAAACTGGTGAAATTTATATTCTATATAATGTGTTACAATAAAATGTTATTAAATATGACCATATAAAATGTATTTTCAAAAATTGTAAGTGGGATGCTATATTTGCTGTGTGTTTATGTGATTCTTATAAGATACACCTTCCAATTTTTGCCTTACCCAGATTTTTATTTGTTTATATAGTTGGTAAAGGAGAGGGGAAAGCTTATTTGACATATTCTAAAATTCAAAGTGCTATATTATTGATATTTTTCTCCTTTTTCCTCCATCAGTCATGAAAAAGAACTGTTACTGATGGCAGAACGTGTCTGGATGTCATGATTTTCTTAAAAGCAATCTTACAAGCCTTTATAGCAAGATCATGCAGGAAATGAATATACTAGCCTCATAACTTAAACATATAACTATTCATTTTGAGTAGTTTTATAGGCCTTATGCTCTGCTAGGTAATAAAGTTTAGTTTATCTTAAGACAGAAAGGAACAAAAATCAACCAACACTTCCATTAAAGACCTCATAGTAATCTCAAATCTTTTTCCAAGAAATGACGCATGATTCCACCTTTTTCTTCTATTTCCACCTGTATTTTTGCTTTCCAAAGGCAATCAATCTTAACTTGCCATGTATAAAAAATAAAAAGTTCAGATCCAGCTGCCTATAAGAAACATACCTTTAATGTAAATACACAAATCCATCAAGGCAAAAGAATGGGAAAAATATTCCATTCTAAAGCTTGTCAGAATGGCTAAATCAATAACAGACAGTAGAACTGAGAGCAAAGAAAATAGAAAATGATGTCAAAGACAGAAAAGGTTATTTCACAATATTAAAATACCAATCATTAAAAAAACTTTATAATTCAAAACAGGTTCATCTAATAACAAAGGTTAAAATATGTAGAACAAAAGCTAATAGAACTAAAAGAAGAAACAGACAAATCCATCCTCACAGTTTGAAATGTAAGCAGGCAGAAAAATCAATAAGGATGTGGAAGAGTGGACACTATTAACCAACTTAACACAGTTGAAATTTATAGAACACTTTACTCAAAAATACAGAATGTATTTCCTTTTCAAGTACACGTGACCTATTTAACCAAGGCAGAGTATTCTGTGGAAAGTAAAACAAGTTTCAGTAAGTTTAAAAGGATTCAGGTCATGCAAAATACATTCTTTGATTATAGTGGAATTATTGGAAATCAGTAACAGCATCTTTCTGGAAGATCCCTCCGGGGTTATACATTAAGTCAGAGGTAGGGGACATCCAGACTGAGAGCTGACAAAATCATGTGGTTTGGCCCAGTCAACGCAACTGTAGGTGAGACATGAAATTCCATAAACCTAGCAACTTTTTTCATAACAATATAAATACCAGTACCAGCTAACATCACACTAAGCCTCTCTTATAGAAAAAGTATTTTCATTCTTGCAAATTATATACTTTTTAACAGAAGAGTTATTGGAGAAAGAAAAAAAGAAATTAAAAATATCTTGATCTCAGTCTGGGAAGGTGGCTCAGGGGTAGAGTGCTTGCCTCGCATGCATGAGGCCCTGGGTTCAATTCCTCAGCACCACATAAGCAGAAAAAGTCAGAAGTGGAGCTATGGCTCAAGAGGTAGAGCACTAGCCTTGAGCTAAAGAGCTGAGGGAGAGTGCCCAGGCCCAGAGTTCAGGCCCTATCGCTGACCCCCGTCCCTCCACCACCCCCCCACAAAAAAAAATCTTGATCTCAATAAAAATGAGAGCATAACATAGCAGAATTTGTAAGATGTCATGAAGGCAGTGTTTTCAGGGAATTTGATCACTAAATGCTTAGATTAGAAAGGAACAAAAAGTCTTAATAATCTTACTTCTGCCTTTACAAAAATAAAAATAGAACAAAGCAGAAATATGGAAATAATAAAGATCAGAAAAGAAATCAATGAAATAGAAAACTGAAGAACATTGAGGAAAATAAATAAAAACAAAAATCTATCTTACAGAATATTAAAAATAGGTAAACCCATTAGTTTTAAGAGAGAGGAGGAGGAGACAGATTATTACTATTAGGGGGCATTATTACAGTTTCTTTAGCCATTCTAAGGTCAGAAAGGGAATATCATAAATAGTGTCAATAAATTCAACATTCTAATGTAATAGATGAATTATTTTCAAAACACAACATATAATAGCTTAACCAAAAATAAATAGCTAGGTACTGGTGGTTCAACCTGTAATCTTAGGTACTCAGGAGGCAGAGATCTGCGCTTGAGGTTCAAAGCCAGCCCAGGCAGAAAAGTCTGTGAAACTCTTATTGCCAGTTAACCACCAAAAAAGTCATAAATGGATCTGTGGCTCAAGTGGTAGAGTGTTGGCCTTGAGCAAAAAGCTCAGGGACAGCACCCAGGCCCGAGTTAAGTCTCAGGATAGGCACAAATAACTACGTAAACAAAAAACTTGCAGTTGTGCTGTAACAAATGAAAAAATGAAATATTTACTTTAAAACTTGCTCAGAAGGAAAAATTAGCTCATTGTTGAATTCTAAAAATGTTAAAGAGAAAAATAATGGAACTAATGCCACAAAAACTCATCTGGAGAACCAAAAGAGAAAGGAATAATTTCTAAATCATTGTATAGATCTATAATGCTGTAACTCAGTGGTAGAACACTCACTTGGTATGCACGCAGCTTAGGTTAAGAAAGAAATATTATTCCTTTGTACATGTTGTTGGGTTTGAGTTGATGAAAATTTCTTCGGAATTTTTCTATCTATAGTCTATAGAAATATTGCTATGTAGTTTTACTTTTTTATTACTATCTCTGTGTACTCTGTGTCAGAGTAATATTGAACATATTTTTTCCCTCAAAAGAGATATAATGACAAATAATCCCATGAAAACATGCCCAAATTCATTAGTCACCAGGGAAATGAAAAGTAAACCCACAATGAGAAAACTATCCTGTACTGAATGGTGTGTAGTCTGAAACTGAAATATATCACCATACCAAGTATTGTTAATGACAGAGAGGAACTGGGACATGTCCACACACCTAGTAGATCTCTAAATTGGTATACACTCTTTGGAAAAGATTTTGATGGTTTCCTAAAAATTTAAACATATATCTGCCATATGATCTAGCTATGGCAATTCTAGATATTTATAGAAGAGAAAAGAAATAAAAACTTTCATACATAATATATATGTTACTTATTGAAAAGTCTAGCAGTATAACTTATATAACAGTGACAGAAGCAAATCAGGTATTAACCTAGGAATGAGAGAAGGAAGCTGGAAAGAGCAGAGGGAGAGATTAGAAAGGGACATTTAAGAGTGATAGGTATTTTCAGTATCTTGACTATAATATACATATATGTACATATACCCTGCCTGTCAAATTATACATGTTAAATGTGTAGTTTACTATTTGTCAGTTTTAATCAGCTTCAGAAGTCTATTTAAAGAAAAAAGAATCAGTAAAATCATTTTCACAACATAGTGGAATTTTTCCTAGGAGAAATGAAACTGACACACATGTAGTTCAGGACAATACAACTTTGGAGGAAAACCATATGATTCAAATGTCTAGTGGCAGAAAAATGCTTAATAGAATGTTATATTGCCTCATTAAAATGATAGTTCTTTAATATAATTTGAATTCAAAATAGAATATAAAATACTATGTCTACTATCTTAATAGCTATATTGCCATAGGCAAACTGATGAGAAGAAAATGAAGCGGGTAATAGCTCAGTTCTATCATTTACTAACCATGTGTCATAAATTCCATAAACTTAAGAGTTTTGCATAAAATGAAGATACCAATAGCTTCCTGAAAGAATTAAATGTGAATTGACAAAGGATATGCCCAAGACAAAGAGAGAGAGACAGAGAGCCATAGAGGCAGAGACAGAGAGACAGACAAAAGAGAAAGAGGAGGAGCAGGAGGAGGAGAAGAAGGAGGGAGGAAGAAGGAGGGGGGGAGGAAGGGAGAGAAGGAGGGAACCGAGAAGAGGGAGGAAAGGAGGGGGGGGAAGATGCTAAGCCAACATCTGTAAATGGAAGTGAATATCAGCTTCAAACTTCTTATTTTCACCAGTGCCTGCCTAATCCAGTAGGATTGTGGGTTTTGTTTTTGTTTTTGTACCTGTGCTGGGGCTTGAACTAGGGCCTGGAGCTGTCCCTGAGCTTTTTTTTTTTTTCCCTCAAGGCTAATGCTCTACTAATTGGAGCCATAGCTCTACTTCTGGCTCTTTTGGTAGTTAATCAGAAAACAAAACAAAACAAAAACCAAAAATAAAAACAACAACAAAAAAGAGTCTCGAGGACTTCTTTGCCTAGGATGGCTTCAAACTATGAGGTATAGACCTGTCTCCTGAGTAGGTAGGATTACATGTCAGGACATTTGTGTTGAACATGGAAATGTTCAAGTTTTGGGAGCTGTTCAGATGACTAAGGAAGTCCTTTTTAGAACCCCAGAGCGCTTTGCCCCGGGTCAAGAACCATGACATACAAATCCCATTCTATAGAGAAACAGTAGGTAACTTTTCATATGACAAAAAGAATTGTTTGTTTTGCTAATGGGTTGAACTTGGCTGAGTTATTTTCCAAGCATGGCTTCTTCCTGGAGCTACATTTTTCTAATTTCCCTTTTATATTTCAGCATTTAAAAACACATTTGTTGCATATATTGAGGACTGTGTTTACAAATCGTGCTCCGAATCAACATTCATCTCAAGGGTGCTAAGTGGTGAGAAAAGTGGGAGTCAGGCAGGCTTCAGGGCAGAAAGCTAATTAGCAGAGCGAATCAGCAGGGAAAGGCTTCCAGTAAACCATTTTCTTGTCTCAGCTTTCCTTCTTAGCAGAATCCTTGGGCTCATTTTAGTGACTAGATACAAATAAAAGCTTCTAGGAGTTTCCTATTTGAATCCAATTGAACTTTGGCAAATGTGTCTAAGCCCTCCCCAGCCTCCCAGGAAAACCTGGGCCTGGTATCAGATAAGCAACAGAAGGCCTACTCTTGCCTGGAAAGTTTGTTATGTTTTTGCATTTTATTGTCACAATTTTTATTTTACAGTTTGTCTCATGTCACCTGGTTACTTCGTTCCTGCAACTCGGAGGGAAAAATGTGTAATATTTTAATATTTACGGTACAGACACTTCAAAGATTATGTTTCAGCATAGGTGTTGCCAAAGATAGGCAAGCCAACTTGTATTTATAGAAGGTAGAAAATATAAATCTGTCTAAAAAATCTTCCACGAAATGAAGGTTTTAATATTTCCACAGAGTTGATTCTGGTGCCTACTCTTGGAAAGCCTCAAGGAAGAATTGTCGATACAAGGCGTCATTGTGTAAGGTTTGCTCTGCGCGATTTGCTTTTCCCTAACTTCCCTCTCTCTTGGCAACCTCTCCTCACATTCTGTCCTACATTTGGCCCTGAGTCAGTTGAAAGCTTTGCAAGTGGATTTTCCATTCCCATCTGAATTTCAGCTTAGCTGTGGAACTGTTTTCCATGTGTTTTTAATCATTTGTCCATGTGTTATGAGCTTAGAGGGACAATATGACTCCCTCAAGCTGCCTGCATTATATAAGCAAAAACTGGTGAGGTGGCCAGGAGGGGAACAGTTTTCAGACAGATGCCCCCTGTACTCATTTCTGTTGGTGATACACCACCTCCACTTTCCAACTGGAGTACACCAATTTACAAGCAGTCTGACTACCAGACAGACAGACCGTCCTCTGGCATGAGTTACCTTTCTAAGGAGTGTCATTATCCTTCAGGAGACTTGTCTAGGAACTGTGGCAATATGACAAGTTCAAAGACCCATTTTGAGACTGTAGCCAGACTGAGAAATAAAGAATGGCTTATTCTGAATCCTTCCATATTTGGTGGAAATTTGATTTTAAAAATAGAGTCTAAGCACAGAGCATTAAGGATAAATTCTGTAGGACAAAGAGATACTTCTTAGAAAGTAAAGCATAACAAGGACCTATGTCACAAGTTTCCTTCCACATTTGTAGTAGATTTGGTAAGTTAAAATAACCATTTAGTAACTTCCTCGTTGTGGAGTGAGGGTCAGGGATGAGGAAGAAACAGAAAAATGTCTTTAACAAAATCCAAGTGCTCAGAGTGGGCTGGGGAAACATTGTCTCTGCCCTTTGAAGTATCATCTATCCCTGGTTAGGCAGGCACACCCAACTCAGCCAAGCCCAAGGAAGCACTAAATGGCTAAAAAGAAGCTATATAGCTTCCAGAACCAAAATAAGCTACATCATTATGAATGTAATGGCCCCTTTCTAATAAATCCTCTACTCCTTAGGAGCTGGATCATCTATCTGCTTTTGTAGCTTAGGACTTTGAGATGCTCATAGATTTGGCCCACTCTGGTATCTCTTCCTTTATCCATCCTACTTAGGACCAGTTTTCTCAGAAATGAATGAAATGTTGGCAGAGAGTTCAAGTAACTATTTTTTTAAAGGCAGGGATGGTTCTGGGGCAGAAGATTTAAAGGGGTACCAGAACAAAGGACAGTTTTTACTGGGTAAAATATGATTGATAAGAAAGTAGAAGTAAGATAAGTAGCTTGGCTTAGACAACGTTCTGCAACATTTGACCTGTGAAAGCAGACTAAAGCAGTGATGTGCAGAACCTGAAAGCTTCTGCAGAAGCAACAGACTTTTTTTTTTAAAGAATATGAAACAACCAAGCCTTATAAAAATGTTAAAGGGGGCGGGGCTGGGAAGGCGGCTCAGTGGTAGAGTGCTTGCCTTGCATGCATGAGGCCCTGGGTTCGATTCCTCAGCACCATAGAAGCAGAAAAAGACAGAAGTGGTGTTGTGGCTCAAGTGGTAGAGTGCTAGCCTTGAGCTGAAGAGCTGAGGGACAGCACCCAGGCCCAGAGTTCAGGCCCCATGACCAAAAAATAAATGCCAAAGGAGGCAGCTACAAGTTGGACAAAATGTAAGAGACTACTTGATAAGGCATGTTAGCATGGATGGAATAATTTATTTAGAATAAATTTTTCCCATTTTTGTCATTGTCTGTGGCAGCACTCTATACCTTAGGTATGGGCCCACAGCAGGTAGATAGGTGGGTGTCTCTAGAGTTGAAATTTTACAAGAAGTTGGGAATATTACAGAAAGTTGGAAGTGATGGATTATAAATCCATGCTCCATAGGAAAGAAAATGAAGACCAGAGAACTTTTAGTTACCAAGTAATCAATTAACTCCCTCTTTCATTATGAAACTGGTATTTTTTGAGCATTTACTATGTGAAGATAGTGACTAAGAAAATGATTAAGAAAGATTCAGCTAATACTTTTGCAGACTTTAAAATTTAAAGTGGAGACGAATGTTAAGTGTTTACACATCAACATGATTTCATTTCAATTGTGGCAGTACTATGATACAAATAGAGAATATATATGCATATATGCATATGCATATATATATATATATATATATATATATATATATATTAGGATTTTGAGGACTAAGAATCCAAACAACAAAATGTGGTCATGAGCATGTACAATGTAAGTCTGTTCAGAGTGGGTATGGGTCTTGGTAATGACATGCCAGAATGGAATGGAGTGAGGAGGCCAAATGGAGTGGGGACCATTGGATTTCAGGTAGGGAATAAAATGGGATTGATGGGACATGATCAGTACAGCATAGACAGATCCATCCTGTGGGCCTCAAAGCCATCTAGAATGGTGGTAGATTTGGGGGTGACAAGAAAGGCAGGGCAAGAAGAATTGTTTCTGGCCATGTTTAGGGGCATGGACCTAGTGCCTGAGAGTATATAGTTTACAAGTTGTAGGGCAAACTTAGAAATCTGAATCTAATTCTTCTGACTTTAACTTCAGAGTTAATTCTCCTTATATAACTTAACTCACAGAGCAGCTTTCTCAGAATGAAAAATAATCCAGGCCAATTTGAAGAAGGAACATCACAAAAGGCATCTGGAGTGGATTGGAAGTATAGGGTGAGGAGCAGATGGGTTCATAGGAAGGTGGAGGTTATGGTGAAACCCATCTTATCTTGGTCTACCTCTCCAATTTGCAGGATACCTTTTTGAATTCTTAGTAAGCAGCTGATCAGATGCCTTTTGGCATGGTCTTTGATTTACACAAACTAAAAGATACATTCTCTCCTGAAAAAAAAAACCTATCCAATTACACAAACAGAAACTTTTTCAATGGTGTGGGTGGGTTTTGGATAGAGAACACAACTAGGGATCACTAAAACTATAAACCTAATAATGAAATTCAGGCATCCATCTGTGTTTAACAGAAAATTTTGGTCATTTTGGTCACTTTGGGTAATAGTTTGAAAGACTGGTTAACAGAAATCAATGACAGGAATTAATGATGAGGGTGGGCACCATGCAGGAGTAGACAGATTTTGGTGGGGGAGAGAGAGTTAGTGATCAGAGGAAGACCTGCCTTTCATAGGGCAATATTTGTGTGTGTGTGTGTTATTGCAATCTGGTTACTATGTGTACTAAATATGTACATACAAATAGAGAAATTTATTGCATAATGTCTATGATGCTTCCTTACACTGAACAAATGTTTTTGGAACAAATTTGGCACAAACACAGTGTCCATACAGTGTCTTTGGTATTGGAACTTCTTGAAAGTTTATGATTAGCATAGACATTTATCTGGCTACCTAATTCCTTGCATAATTCTTCTTGAATAAAGTAGACTCTCACTACAGATTGCACAATTTACAGTCCTGGACAATGATGCCTTCATTATCCCCAGAACCTAGCATAGAGTTGGGTTTCAAATGCATGACAAATAAATGAATGAATGGATAGGTGGATAGATGGACAAAGAAATGAATAAGTGACTGGAGGGTCCTTAGAAAGCTAAAGATTGACCTCCCTTACGACCCAGTCATACCACTTCTAGGCATCTACCCTGAACAACAGGAACCAATATACAAGGACACGTGCACCTCCATGTTTATTGCAGCACTGTTCGCAATAGCTAGGATATGGAAACAACCTAGATGCCCCACCACAGATGAATGGATCCAAAAATTGTGGTATCTATACACAATGGAATATTATGCAGCCATTAGAAATGACAAAATAATGGCATTTGCAGGGAAATGGATGGAGCTAGAAGGAATCATGTTGAGCGAGGTAAGACAAGAACGAAGAGACAAACAGTACATGGTCTCCCTGATAAGTGGATGCTAAATCAAAAATGTTAGGTGATATGACAAAACTAACAGGACTTAAGAAACAAAGAACTCCCACTCATCTGGTTGAACCACTACCAAATATCCCCATGCTGCTGATCACATATATGGTATATAACATGTGAGCACCGTTATATATTACAGACTGTGATAGACAATTTGCTCCAGGAAAGTTAGAATGAATTTGACTTTAAATGAGCATCATTATTCCACAATACTGTGAATTTCCAGAAATTATGTAATCACTTAATCACAATCAAAAAAAAAAAAAAAAAGAACCTCGGGGAAGGGAGGGAGGGAGGGGATGGTAGGGGGAAAACAATGGAGGGGGTAACAATGTTCAAGAGGAAGTATACTCATTACCTCACTCAAGTAACTGTAACCCTCTGTATAGTATCTGTACAATAAAAAAATTTTTAAAAAAGAAATGAATAAGTGAATCTAGGGAATGAGACTCTTCCTAACTCTTTCTATAGAAAGGGCCTTGATCAGGGATGATCAAGGTGATCAGGGTAGATGCTAGCAGGAAGAACTCTCTTTTTGGTTGTTTTATTTTACTTTTAGTACCAGTGTTAGGGCTTGAACTAGGGTCCTGGATGCTGTTCCTGAGCTTTTTTTTTTTCCCACTTGAACATGGGCTTTTTTTTCCCCATAAGTTTTATTAGAGATAAGTCCTCAGATCATGGCCTCCAGTAGTGAGCCACTGTAACTGCCTAATTATTCTATGGCTTAAATATGTTCTTTAAGCTAAATTACTGATAAAATAGTTTAAGAACGAAGCCACTTAACCATGCCTCTTTTCTTGTCCTTTGAAAAACAAGAGGAAAGGTTTTGCTTTGTTTTGAGATTTTCAAAATCATCAAAACTCTCAGCAAAGTATTTTGTAAAGGGAAGTAGTTATGAAGCAATTGTGTGCAATCATTCACAAATCTATCAACCTTGACTCGCCAGCTGTTAGGTGTGCTTTTCGACTCTCATGCCCTATCCTGCTTCAAAACACTGCCTCTCACCTTTTGTTGATTTGAGAGTGGTGTTGGTGGGGCAGGGAAGTCAGCCTCTTTGCTTCCCTCAAAAAGCAGCAGATGCCTGTCTTCCCAGCTTCCTGCTCACTCTGTAAAAAAAAAAAAAAAAGGAAAACACAGTCTTCTCACAGACACCAAGATACACATCCTTGACAGGTCTCTCTGAGTTTCTCTCTCTCTATTTTGTAAAAGTCCCACCAGTACAGTGAGCATTTTATTTAGGTATCTTTGTGACACCTTGAGGACATCTCAGTGTCTCTGACAACCAGGTCAACTTGAAAGCAGTTAGCTCATACGAAGCTTGTGTTTTCCCTCGCAGTAATTGAAGGCTGAGGCTGGCTGCTCTTGCTCCAGCCTCCACACATGCTTGAGGTTGGATCAGGAAAGTGGATATAGCCTTTCACTCCTGTAAGCTCAGCCATATGTCTCATCGTAGCATTTGGCACAAAGTACACAAACAATTTGTGGTGATCTCTCTTCACGACAACTTCCTGCTGTGTCTGGAGGTCTCCTCCACATCTGCTTCCATTTGGTTTGTCCCAATTGGGAAAGCAACTAAATGCCCTTGCACTTGCTAGATAGTGCTTGAACTATGTCCCCATATACTTTTGCTTTAGTTATTTTTCAAACAGTGCCTTACACTTTTTGCCTGGACTACAACTTTCCCACTTATATTTCCTATAAAGCTGGGCTTACAAATGTGAAAACACCATGCCAGGCTTGTTTTTTTTTGAGAGGATCTCACTGGTTTGTGTTTTGCATGGGTTGGTATCAAATATTTATGGTCCTGATAAATATCACATATGTAGGTTTAGAAGTAGTGAGAGAACAAAATACCAGAGAAAGTGTCATCCATTCTAGTTGTAAGAGACTAGAGCTGATGGCAGGCTTATGTTGCATAGTTCTCATTAGAGAAAGCTTTCACTGACAGTTTTACCCTTCAGGATATTTTTCTCAGTAAGAATTGCGAACAAGCCAGGTGCCAGTGTTTCATGCTTCTAATCCTAGCTACTCAGGAAGCTGAGACCTGAGAATCATAATTTAAAGCCAGTCTGGGAAGGAAAGTATATGAGACTCATCTCAAATTAACTACCAAAAAGCTAGAAGTGGAGCTATGATTCAAATGGCAGAGTGCTAGCCTTGAGTAAAATAAAAGGTTTAAACCCTGAGTTTAAAACCACAGGACCAGGGGCTGGGAAGATGGCTCAGTGGTAAACTGCTTGCCTTGCATGCCTGAGGCCCTGGGTTCGATTCCTTAGCATCACATAAGCAAAAAGAAAAAAGCCGGAAGTGGCGCTGTGGCTCAAGTAGTAGAGCACTAGCCTTGAGCTGAAGAGCTGAGGGACAGCGCCCAGGCCCAGAGTTCAGGCCCTACGACCTGACCAAAAAAAACAATAAAACAAAAAAACCCCACAGGACCAGGACATAAAAAAGAGAAAGAAAAAGAAAAAAAGTAAAAGTGAAAAATGGCAATAATTATTATGTTTATTTAGCATGAAACAGAAGTACCTTAAAGTAATTTCAACTTAGGTCTTCTGAATATTTGCAACTAAAATGTATGTCTTCTCATAGAATTCTGATAAAAATGATGATTGATTTAAAAATAGTTCATCATTGTCAATAAAGGCTTACAAAGGCATACTAACTTAACACTTTATGTCACAGAAAGAAATCGGGTGGAAGAATACATTCCAATGAACTACTTCTTGAATAGAAAGTTTAAGGATTCCAGGATTGTTTGTATTATAGAAAGGCAATGAAACGGATATGATGAGAATGATAGAAATAAATACAGCATTGCTTACTAGTGTGAAGACTGTTGGAATGCCGTGATGGATTGGATTGGATCACATTCTTGGGTTTTAGTTTTATAGATACATTTCTCATATCTGGGCGGAACACTTGCGTTAGTCTCAATCTTTATTTAATCTCATCATCAATAACTACAAAATAAAGGAGGAGAATGTGGATTCAGTCAGGAAAGGGACTGGACTTCTAGCTTCATGCTTGAAGCTACCAAACCTGGTTCTCAGAATCCACGTTCTCAAGTCTAGCTCTGTTTAAAGCAAGAAAACAACTTGATAAAGTAGCTTATAGGGGACATTTCCCTATCTTTCCTGAAGCTGATGAGCTACCAGCCTACAATATTTAGGATCCTGTTGAGGAATTTGTAAACAATTGAGTTTACTGAGGACTAATCAGTTGTGAAATTTAGCACCCAGTATTTGAGTCTTAATGTGAGAGGATTAACAGGGGAATTGCCAGTTCCATGTGTGGAAAAGGAAAATGTACTCTGTTATCGGCAACAGCCCCAATCCACATGCAAACAAGAAACAATAAGTTTCTGGCTCAACAATTCCTTCTGTTTCTTCCTTTCTGTACCATTTATGTAGTTCTTTAGTGGTGTGTGTGTGTGTGTGTGTGTGTGTGTGTGTGAGTGTGTGTGTGTGTTTGTGTGTGTGTGTGTGTGTGTGTGTGTCGTAAAGCATGTGGTTTTGCTAAAAGTGTGGTCTTAATTTTTATCTGATAAGCTTCCTTCTGTCATTAAAACATACCATGTCTATTCTATCCTAGCTGGATACAGATGCGCAGCAAATGTTTCTCCTTCTGATAACAATGATGGGAAATCCAGGCAAGGAATGAGTTGTTTTTGTTAACATAGCTCCTTAAATCTCAGACAACAGCTAAGCTGTCAGCTAATTGCCCTTCTGTGTCCCAGGCTTTCACTGGGGCCTTCCAAAACACACAAAAGCCAAGTGAAGGCAGGACATCATTAGCACTACATAATTCAAACAAACACTCCATGTGTTTACTCTGCCTGGCTGCTGACCACCTGCCTTGCCATTCCTCCTCCGGCAGGTATCTATATATACAATGTCCTGTTCCTAAGTCCTGCAGAGTCATCCTCTCCATCTGTGAATTGAACCCTTGACAGCATGCATCTCCTCCTACTCCAGCTGCTTGTGCTTTTGCCTTTAGGGAAGGGCAGCCTTGGCCGGGATGACAGACGAAGTCAGAGTTCTCTTTCCCTTGTGCTCCTGGAAAGGAGTCGCAGGGAGCTCCCTTTGCACAATCAAGAGGATGCTGAGGACAAGCCAGATCTATTTGTGGCAATGCCACACCTGATAGGCACCAGCCTGGCAGGGGAAGAGCAAAAGCAGAGAGAGAAGATGCTATCCAAGTTTGGAAAGTTGTGGAAGAAGCCTGAGAGAGTGCTGCACCCTACCAGGGAACTGGAAAGAGAACGCTTCCCACCCAGGATCCAGGACCTCCCTCAGCCAATGGATGGAATGAAAATGGAGAAATCTCCTCTTAGGGAAGAAGCCAAGAAATTCTGGCGCCACTTCATGCTCAGAAAGGGCCCGGCTTCCCAGGGTGTCATCTTACCCATCAAAAGCCATGAGGTACACCGGGAGACGTGTAGGACAGTACCCTTCAGCCAGGTATGTGTGTCCAAGGGGAGAGCACACCAGGGTCTGTGGGAGCGGGGAAAGCTGGGACAGATGGAGGGGACCGAGAGAGGTTAATAGGAGCCTGAGTCTAATCCAACGCCAGTTGTGGACCTTGGGCACTCATTACAAAGATTTGGCTGAGTAGGCTGATCTCCCGTAAGTTTCCTTCCTACCTCTCTATTGGTTCTTGCCATGCTAAAAATGGTCAGAATAGTGTGCTGCAGCTGTCAACATCAGAAATCATCATATTGATGGCACAGAGCTTTGTTTTACTTATTTGTCTCTAGTGGAACTGATCTCTCCATAGAGGCCAGGCTGTATTTAGTTAGGGAACTGAGAATGTACAGCAACCTCCAGAATTTCTGGGCAGCCACATTTCTGCACTCTGAGGATGTAATGATCAGATTAACTCCATCTGTTGGTAAGGCAGGCTATACTGGGCTCCTCCCAGATGTCTTCACATCCCTTTCTGATGGTTTTCATTGCCCGTAACGACTTCACAGATTAATAAAATTCTTCTTCTCTAGTAGTTATCAAATCTATTCAACTTTTAAAAAGTTACCCTACAACCACAATGTTGAATTCTCAGGAAAAAGGGTGCTATATAATTTCTAGTCTTACGATCACAACAACAACAAAAACTTTTCTCATAAACTTTCCAAAAAATCTTTTATTATTATTATTTTTATTGTGAAAATACTGTACAGAGGGGTTACAATTACATGGGCAAGATAATGAGTACATTTCTTATCAAGCATTGTAGCCTCCTCCTTTGTTTCCCCTTCCTATCCCTTCCCATCCTCCCCACTAAAAAATCTTAATGTGCAAACACATCTCCCCCTTCATCTGGTTCATCCAGTGTTCTGATTCATGTTGTTTTAGCTGCTTTGTTCTTATCACAATCAATTCTATACTATTCAAACAAAGGGAATTCTACCATCTATTTTTTTTTCTGGTCCTGGCAATCTCCACATTTCAAATGCTATGTTCAAATAGAGAACATGCACCAGGTCCTTAATCATGGAGACACTGAACCAAAAGCAATGCAGAGTAGAGTAAAATTTAACAGCCCAGTAACACTACCCACTTCAGCAGACCTATCATAAGGCAATTGACTGTGCATGGAAGCTAAGTATTCTGCTTGAAAAGGCAGGAATATATAGCAATGGCAAGTCAATCATCAAATAATAATGACTACGCTGTTGGCTCATGTGCAATTAGAGAATTGCTCCTAACAATCAGGCAGTCAAATTTCCTTTGAAATTCTTATTTTGAACTCCCTTTCTGGTTAGATTAATATTAATGTATTTGACCCTGACACATGAAAGTAGCTGTATGTGGTTAAGAGAGAGGCAGTGGCGATGTCATACAGGTACATGATCTGTAGTTCTACCTCATGTGACGTCATAGATTGAGTGCAAAATAAGACAGTATTAAGTTTGTGATGTTCTGGTCTATTCTATCATCAATTGAACAAGTATGTGTGCAGAACCTACTATGTTCAATGCACTGTGAGGAATAGAAAACTAAGACAAGTAAGTAAGAAGAATGACATTAGGATTTTTATAGCTAGTTGTATCCAACAAAACAAAATTTCTTAAACCTTGACATTTACAGTGTAAACCATATTAACTTAGGGATATTGCCTAAAGGCTAATTTAATAATTGACTCCATAAAAAAAAGTTTAGTTGAGATAGCTTTCATGTGCTGCACTGATAGATACGATCACCCGGATATTGCAAAATATATTCCAAGCTGGAAAGCTTTCTGTAGCTTCTGAATCACACTGATTGGGGAAATGTCGCAGAAAATGTAATAGAAATGTGTTTGCTTTTTTTAGACTATCTTCCACGAGGACTGTGAAAAAGTAGTTGTCCAGAACAACCTTTGCTTTGGAAAGTGTGGATCTGTTCATTTTCCTGGAGCTGCCCCACACCCTCATACCTTCTGTTCCCACTGTTCACCCTCCAAATTCACCATGAGGCACTTGCAGCTGAATTGCACTGGCCTGACTCCGGTGGTCAAGGTGGTGATGCAGGTAGAAGAATGCCAGTGCACAGTGAAGACAGAGCATGGACATGGACAGTTCCTACAGGCTGGCTTCCAGGATTCATTTATTCCAGGAGTTTCAACTTAAAATGGTAGCCCACAATTTTGTTTTGAAAAAAGAAAGCTCAGCAGCAAGCTGATGACTGTGTAGTCTGGAAATGTAAAGTGGGTTCATGTCTAAGGGGAAAGCTGATTTAAAAACAAATCGTTTAAATAGGGATACAGGTGGACCCATTGCAACAATGAGACGTACAAGTCGTATGTCAAAAACGAACTTTACAATTTTGGTGGGTGGGGGAGGAGGTTTGGGTGTGTGTGTGTGGGGGAAGAAGGGATGGGAAGGGGAAACAAAGGCGGAAGATACAATGCTTCATAAGAAATGTACTTATTATCTTGCCCATGTAATTGTAACCCCTCTGTACAGTATTTTCAAAATAAAAAAAAGTCAACTGTCAAAAAAAAGTAGCTGTAAGAGTATACTTTAGAGGAAATGGTATTCGTCTAGATATTGATGCACATCTAGAATTTAGTCTTGGCTCTGGTTGTAGATTATTAATAAGCAGGAGAAGCTTTCTCATCTGAAGTTATTCACCTATAAATGAAGGATTAGATGTGGGTTGATTGTTAAAAACCTGTTCAATTCTAATATATACATTTTTGGTAAAGAAGAAAAAGAAATAAGCTCAACCATGAAAACGGGCTTTGTTAATCATTTTTCAAATCACCAGCAAGAAAAAATAAAAAGAGAAGAAAAAAGGAAAACTTTTATTTAAAAAAAGAGTCCTTGTTCTTGTAGTTACCTTTGTGTCTTCGGAGCTATTTTAACTTCTATTAGACAACTGTTTCCATAGATGTGAGAAGTCACTAATTTGGTTGCTTTCTTAAATTTTTAAAAAATATTTCCCATGTAAAATTCTTACTGTCAGGTCTCTGACTTTATAAGAAACACTTATTCTACTCTTAGTATTTACATGAAAAAGAGGACACTCACTGGTAGCCAAGCAAGTACCAATATTAGGAGCAAAGAAACACATATGACCGGTATCAATTTCCAAGGCTACTCCAGAGATGTTAAGGAAAGTAGCCAGGGGTCAGATTAAATAAATTGCAAATAGCTTAGACTGGAAACAATTTGCTGGTGAAATGTGTGTATATATATATATATATATATATGTACATATAGATACATATATATGTACATATATACATATGTATATACATATATACATATGTACATATATATACACATTTCATATATATATCCTTTTGGATTTATCAAGTAAAGTTTCTGTGATTGGATGTGTTCTGTTTTTATTATTATTTTATAAAATTATGTGTGACAATTCTCTTTGAGCAAATGCTACAAAGACAAGTTTTACAAATATTAAATATATGAATGTTTTAAATCTTAGCAGTCTTGGCAATATTGTGGCATGAAAATGCATTCTATTTTGTTCTCACTCATCTGTTTCATAAGTGATAGCTACTATTGGGACATGGCCCAGATCCATGTGTTTCTGAGATGCCTTCCTTGCCTTATGACCTTAGTTGTGAGCTTTTGTTGATATTGCTAGCAGCCTTCTGTGTTTTAAGGCTTTCGGTCAGTCCTTAAACAATTGTCTCACTCCCCCTGCATTTACTTGTATGCATATATTGTGGAGAACTGGCTTTCTTCAGCTCAATTACTTGTTTAAAAAATAATTTTTCTAAAGATTATTAAGAAAATCACTCATTTTGAGTCCCTTAACTTTCAGTAGACACACACACACACACACACACTCATACACTCACACATATACACACAGTCTCTCTCTCACACACACTCACATATTTCTGAGTAATGACTTATTATTTAACAGAAGAAATTTGTATATATTTTAATTTTATTCCTCTTTAATCACCATCTAACATGGTGTTGTGAAGGAGCAAATGCATGTATATTTAGTGTGTGTTATGCAACACATCAGTTTAACAGAATATGAGCCTCCCAGATACACATGTGGCCTTTACAGCAGAATGTATTATACCCTTTGGTGGTCAAAGGCAACTTAATTGGCCAAGATGTGGTCATGAGGATAAAATTGTTAAGCATTAATGATATCCCAGCTGGTCAATATATTTTGGTGCCAAAAGCTATTGAACAGCTGTCTAGTTTGCAACTGCCTAACCCTGATTATGTAAACCTATCTCTGCCAATTGGAATCTCCTATTCTCCTTCCGTCCTTGCAAACCCCTTTTATCTACAGTTGCAAATAGACTTTTATGCCCAATTATCAGTTTTATTCAAACTCTGGCCTGCCCTCCCTTCATGTGTAAATTCCAGATGGGATAGCTTATGTTCATGGATTAATCGCATGAACCTTGTGAAATTGCCCATTTATAGTAATTTTTACTCACCAAAAAATGGGGCACTTGTCAATGGTTCAGTGCAGTTTGTGGGAGCATAAGAAACCTAGAGAAAACATACAAATAGTGAATCGCTATTATATTCCAGATATTGTGCTGTGTCTTTTGAAAAAGGTAACACAATCAAGTCATGAAAACCGACTGAAGTAGGTAACGTCTCCATTTTACAGGTGAGGAAAGGAAGTCTTTCAAGTAGAAGCCATTTACTTAAGATCACACACAGTGTGTTGTCTATTTTGATTAAAACATTTTCTCATTCGTTCTCCATTGGTTTTGATTTATGTCTCCCAAGTCTCTTACCTATAGGACATAGTGCTAACTTTTTTTTTTTTAACCTCTGACCTAGTTCTTATATCTGAAGTATCCTGATGTCATCTCTTGAAAGATAAAACATCCTGGGTCAAGTTCTCAGCCCAACATTGCCCTGACTTGATTGGATCCCATAGCAAGCGCCTTCATAAATCCCCCTCTCATTTCCTCTCATAAATATAAGGTTGCTAATAATTACCTCAGAATTATGATGGTGATCAAGGGTAAGTAACAGCACTTTAGAGTGCCTTAGCTCCTGCTAACCCGAAAATCAAGGAACGAATCCACTCTTTTCCTTTCAGACTTTTATCACTTGCTTTAGAAAAATGTAAAAGGCACTAGGAAGAACAAAAGGATACAAAATACACGAACTCCCATCATTAAAATATTTAGCATTTTGGCACTGTGTGTGTTTAATCTATTTTCTAAAAAAAAAAAAGAAATAAGCCTGTTTCAGATATAAATAAGTTCTGTTGGGTGTGGTGGCATATACCTGTAATCCCAGCACTTGGGAGGTTGAGGGAGAAGGATGAAGAGTTTAAGGCCAATCTGTGTTATATAGCAAGATGGTTTCAAAAAGACAGATATAACTCTCTAACAAGCAGGCTGATTTCCATACCTCAAACCTCTATCTAGTGGACATCTTATTCCACAGAGATTTATTCTTCGGGTCCCCTTTCATGATTTTGCACATTCTTTTTTTTTTGGGGGGGGGGTCCAGTCGTGGGGCCTGAACTCTGGGCCTGGGCACTGTCCCTCAGCTCTTCAGCTCAAGGCTAGCACTCTACCACTTGAGCCACAGCGCCACTTCCGGCTTTTTTCTTTTTGCTTATGTGGTGCTGAGGACTCGAACCCAGGGCCTCATGCATGCAAGGAAAGCGCTCTACCACTGAGCCACATTCCCAGCCCCTGATTTTGCACATTCTTATAGGTAGCAGGAGATAATATATAGAATTATTTTTGTGTATGTGCTTACTTCAATCAGCAGGTGTGTATGGGTTCAGATCTGGAGAAGCGGGGTCAGAGGTGTAGTAAGAGTGTATGTCAAACAAAATCCATTTTAGAAGGTGTGGAGGAGGCATGGACTCTGAAAATCAATAAACTCATCAATTAATCAATCATCTTCAACCAAAATTAGCAGACAGCAATAAGTGGGAGGCAAAGAAATTGTACTATGGGTTGACTACTTTTGATTGAGTAGTCTCTGAGAAGAGGTTCTTAAAGCTGTGTACTTTTAATCACCTATTCTCCAAGAATATTTTCCAGTCATCTTTTCCTGCCTGGTGTTTACAAGTTTGTAGATATTTGTTCCCAAATATTTTATTTGTATTTTAGAAATTTGCCAATCAGTATTGTCTGCAGAGAGAAGTTATGTTAGCTCTGATCATTTTTTTCTCACTGTAATTTTTTTTTGGCATTTAGGGTGGGTTTATTTCTTGCACATACAACATTTTACTATCGGAAACAGACAGGAAACATGCTTCTTACTGATTGTCCTAAAAGTAACAAATGGTTTTACTTATACTTCAGAAAAACCTGATTTCAGGTTGAATGATGCTTTAATTTTAAACCTCTGTAAAAATGAAGGACACAGGGGCTGGGAAGGTGGCTCAGTGGTAGAGTGCTTGCCTCGCATGCATGAGGCCAGGGTTCGATTCCTCAGCACCACATAAGCAGAAAAAGCTGGAAGTGGCACTGTGGCTCAAGTGGTAGAGCACTAGCCTTGAGCTGAAGAGCTCAGGGACAATGCCCAGGCTCAGAGTTCAAGCCCCACGACTGACCAAAAAATAAAAAAGTGAAGAACACAATTTCCTTTATCAGTAGAATGTATTCCTTTTTAATTTAAGGCCATTTAGTCTCTGAATTTTTAGAAAAAATTTATTTAGTGAAAGATACTTAAATTTAAGAGATGGAAAGGTAAATAAGATACATTTTTCTGCCATCCCAAGGTTTACAATGGAATATCAGGGATAACCCATGTAAACTATAAGACAGTAAATACAGCAGTAATAGTAAGAGCTACTAATTATTACTGAGACTTAACTGTGTTCAAGTACTTTCTATCTCTTGTCTTGTAGAAGGCTTTTCATTATCTTTTTTCTGGTATTGGGGATAGAACCCCAGGTCTGGCACATACTAGAAACTCTATTCCTTTCCCCTTCCTAGACTTTTCATTCTTCTTTCTTTCTTTCTTTCTTTCTTTCTTTCTTTCTTTCTTTCTTTCTTTCTTTCTTTCTTTTCTTTCTTTCTTTCTTTCTTTCTTTCTTTCTTTCTTTCTTTCTTTCTTTCTTTCTTTCTTTCTTCTCTTTCTTTTCCCTTTTTCTTTCATTTCCCTTTCTTTTTTCTTTCTTTTTTCTTTCACATTCCTTCCTTTCTGTCTTCTTTCTCCTTCCTTTGTTCTTTCTTTTCTCATCCCTAAAGAAAGCACTTTACTTCTTCATTCTCTAAACAAAGCACTTCTCAAAATTCTTCCTTCCTCCCTCCTTCCCTCCTTCCCTCCCTCCCTCCCTCCCTCCCTTCCTCCCTCCCTTCCTTCCTTCCTTCCTTCTTCCCTTCCTCCCTTCCTCCCTTCCTCCCTTCCTCCCTTCCTTCCTTCCTTCCTTCCTTCCTTCCTTCCTTCCTTCCTTCCTTTTCTTTCTCTTCCCTTCTTCAGTCACTTAACAAAGCACTTTTTTAGGTCAAAGTAACTTTATTATTTTTGGCAAGTTACTTAACCTTTTTAACCTCAGCTTTTTCATGTACAAAATGAGTATCTGATACTTGCTATGTGCCAGGTCATATATTAATCACAACAGTGATGAAAAATTTTGAAAAGCTACTCTCATGGAAGATGTAGAAGATAAATATTTAGTATATGAGCCAATGGAGATACTACCATGAAGAAAACAAGTCAAAGGAAGAGACATCGTGATGATAGAATGCCATTATTTTATTTAGGACCAGAAGCTTCACTAATTATATTCCATTTGGAAATAAACTTGAAGGAAGTGAGAAGAAATGGAAGTTTCAGAAGAAATAAAAGTTTAGGAGTAAGTTGTATGCAGACAATACTCAGGGTCTGACATTTTTTAAAAAGTTCTAAAAAGCACTTTTCAAAGCTCTTTCCTTCTTTTTTTGTTTTTCTTACTTTTTTAACTTTCTTTTTCTTTTTCTTGCTTTCTTCTCTCCTTTTCCTTCCTTCCTTCCTTCCTTCCTTCCTTCCTTCCTTCCTTCCTTCCTTCCTTCCTTCCTTCCTTCCTTCCTTCCTTCCTTCCTTCCTGTCTTCCTTCCTTTTTAATTCATTCAGTCCCTAAAGTTTATGAGTATTTGTGATGATATTGGTCACTGGAAACAGAAGATGAATTTTAAACACTCATTGGTGAATCCTATTCACTTTCTTTAAATCAAGGTTTGTATCTGGGAGTTTGAGTGGTGCAAAGGATGAGCAATGGTATCTTAGGCAAAGGATGGCATTTCCTGTAATACAGGTGTTTCCTACCCATCCACATTTCCTGGAAAGGGCTTATATTATCATGTTGTTGCTGTCCTTCCTTTTACTGTATTTTGTTTCCTTTCTTCCCTCCAAAAGAAACTAGTCACCACTGACCCACCCATGGGTGGAGTCTTGGGTTAATGCTTTTCAAGGAATTATGACTACCTCCTTTTGTTCACCAGCTAAGGGAAACACACCTATTTCAATTCCAATAGCCAACGAACAGGAATTTCTAGTTAGTAAACACTTTTTACATGGCATAGTCACATCACTGAAAAGAAACCTGAGTCCCATTCAAACTTCAGGCAACAAATAGGTGAAGTTTTAAATGGATACACAGATCCTTAGTAGAACAGGCACCTGTTCTACTAAGGTACTGAAAGGATGTCTTCTTCAGGAAGCCTTAGCTCTATTGGATTTAGTAGATATTTTCCTATGTAATAAGAATAATGGCATTATCAGTCCTAAGAAAACTGACAATATTTCCAAGGTATCATCTAGTTGTTTTCATTTTAACAGACGCTTTCTGGATCTAAGTCTCTCAAGTACCCAGGTGGAATTTTCAGTTATTGGGGTGAGCCAGTAGAGAATTTGGGAGAACAAGTAGGACTTACAGCACAATCCATTCTCAAGTCAGATTTCACAAAGCAGGTCATACAAATGTTTCATCTAGCCATAGTGTCAACTCCACTGCCCACATAGCTTAAGCCAAGTCGAACAGGCCCTAGGGCAGCTCAGATGCATTCCCCCACACTCATCGAACTCTAAGAAAAGTAGAAAGCACTTTTCTTCCCTGTAAACTTCAAAGAAAATCCTCTTGCCCCCATTTTATATTTTCTAGAAAGTTGACTGGTATGTAGACATACAAGGCATCCACATCATTAACAACACTGTTTCAAGGGATAAGGTTTGCTTATGGGTATGTGATCAGTCAAATGACTCCCTGCTGTAATTAAAGAGTTAACATTGTGATTAGAGTCATGCTCCAGGGGAATTGTAAGAAATGGGGAACACGGGAGTTGTAGTGTGATGGTTGTGCATGCTCTCTGATTCTCTCCATAAAACAGCATCAGCTGCTGCTGCAGACGGTATAATTTTAATGTAGTCTTGTAATATTTACAGAGTGCCTATAAAAGACTTCATAATGATAGCTGGTGTCTCTCATGGCAATTAATAAATGACAGCACCACTATGATCAGATTGCTTCAGGAAAGCATCTCTCAAAATACTACTGGCTTTCCCAAGTAAGTTTTGGGAAAGGTTCCTGAGTGCAGTACTTTCTAAATCTGAGGTGGGCTTGCTTTCACTATGTGCTGATATCCTCAAGTTCTTCCCAAGCAACAAAAGTGTGATCAGAGAAAAGAGAGTGGAGGAAGAGGTTGGCTTTCTGGTCTTTAGTGTAGTGGAAGTGAAAGTAACTACTTGCCTGATAGAGCAAGCCACAAGAATATCAATAGAAATGGTGTATGTGTGTTGCTGTATGTGTGTGTTTGGTTCATATCATTCTCCAAGGTAGCAAGTACTGTATTATTAAATCCAAAATATGGTCAATGCTTTCAAGTAGTTGGTTAGTCTTTCACCATCGATTCCATTGAATTCCTTAATGCTGTATTGATTGGCCTAGACTGTTTTCTATCATGACCTTGGAGAATTTCCTCAAACTGTTGCAAGCATGACAGCCACATTTTTTTTTTTGAATCAGCAAAAGCTGAAGCCTGTTGTGACACTGTAGAATTTCCAAAGAGGAATGCTTTGTGGTCTAAACTTTTCCAGCTGGTAAATATGGGTACTGTTAATTTAAAGTAGATGTGTTAAATTTGTCTATCTGAAAAGTACAAAAGTTTAACTGTGAAAGTGTTTTGATATAAGTCACAACAGAAAACATGCATTTAAAAAATTACATCTGGTACCTGGATATTCTTTAAAGGATTCAAAGAATTATTTCCCTTTTTAGTATTATCCCTAGGTGAACAAGGTGATTATCTTCCCCAGACTCTTCTTTCCTTTCCAGAGCTCAGCTTCTCCTCTTCCCTTTCTCTGTCCCAGAATGCAGCACTTTGTTTTTGTGCCTTCAAAGGACAATGGAACATTCTCTTAGGATCTACTAAAACTGTAGATTTTCTCCTTGTGCTCTGGAGTAGGATTCTTGATTTTAAAAATTCCAGTGAGGTAGAAATTTTGGGGGTAGCAAGAAACAAAAAACAGTGACAAATCTGTATCTACTCATATTTCTCATCCAAAACAAGGTTCAAATCTTACATAGATGTTATTCACCCTGCCAAAGGCAGTAAAGATGGTGGAATTAGCAGTTATCGAGACTCTTCACAGGCCATATTCAGGCCTAACTACTTGGCATCTATTGACTCATTCACAAATCCTTTATGCAGTCCATGATGGTTATTTTGCTATCTTCCTTTTATATGTGAGAAAACTGAGACATTTGGGTAATTAAATAATGATAGAGCCCAGGGACAAATCCAGGCATCTTTTCTTCAATATACTTTTTTTTGAGATTAAGGTTTCCAATCATATACAAAGCAAAGATTTGAAAACTCTGACATATTGGGGCTAAATAAGGCTTGCTACTTTTGTGGCAATCATAGACTTGAATCATTTGAACAAAGCCTATTTGGCTCACAAAATTCAAAACTACTCCTATTTGATTCTTTTGAGAATGTGTTTTGTTGAGCCCATCCAAAAGGTTCTAGCACCCCTTTGGCATTTTCCTTTTTTGCATAGGGGTTGATGAGAACAAATGTATGATCTTTGCCCATATAGCCAAACCTCTGCAAGCAAGACATTAGACATTCTTTTTTTTTTATTTCATAAAATCACTCCTTCCTGTTGCAGAAAATATGTGCCAATGAAGCCATCCACGATCTTCCTTGCCTTTCTTGTAAGGGATAAAACGTGACAAGTTTTTATCCTTAAGCTATTAATGCAGCTGTCCATATTGAAAAAGAAAACAGACTAAAAATAAATAGTCAAAAGTTAGTGTGTTGTTTCTTATTGTCCCTATTTGCAAAATGTAACCAATTGGAATGCTTTCACATTTTCTTTGAAAGCAAAGGATAAAATAACACAACCAAAAAAGAGAAGAGAGTCCATAGGTATTTATGTAGGAAAGCATTAGGGAAGTGGACACAAGAGGCTCTTGAATTCAAGGTCAACTTGAGCTACACATTAAGTTCAAGTTCTGCCTGAGCAGAACTCAAAAAAGAAATTAAAGACTGAGATTAAAATTCTGTGGTAAAGCACTTGGGTACAATCTTGAGCACTAAATTAAAACATCCCCCCCAACCATCTACTTTAATTCACATTTCTCCTCAGAGGCTTTCTTTTTCTTTTCTTTTCTTTTTTTTTTTGTCAGTTGTGGGGCCTGATCTTGACCTGGACACTGTTCCTCAGCTCTTCAGCTTAAGGCTAGCACTCTATCACTTGAGCCATTGCACCACTTCTGGCTTTTTCTGCTTATGTGGTGCTGAGGAATCAAACCTGGGGCTTCGTGCATGCAAGGCAAGGATTCTATCACTGAGCCACGTTCCCAGCCTCTAACTCACATTTCTCTAAAGGATAAGGGATCAGGATAATCTGCCCAAAGCATGACCCTCCTCCCACTTGGGAAGAGACCATATGTGAACTGTTGAGACTCAGCAATGGGAATGGTAGCTACTTTCTTCTGTCCTTAACACAGGATGAAGAATTTTTTTTTTTCCTGAAGAACATTAACTTTCATACCTGACAATGGAAACCTTTCATTGTTAAAGCGGCTGTTAAGACTTAATCAGCCAAAGTCTACCAGGTACAAGCCTGAAGCTTGATGAAATCAGATATATTACCTTTCAGGGATAGAGGGCACTTATTCCTAGAAAAGGAAGGAGAGGAAGGCATCCTTTGTAGAGCGGGCTCCTGAAGGATTTGGAGTTGAGATTAAGAGAGTATGGATCAATGTTGAATTAGTTATTGTTTTAAAGTGGGATGAGAAGAATGAATTAACCAAAGATTGATTGGGTGTTATCAGGAGTTGATGATGGCTGAGCAACTGGGTGTCACCAGTAATAAGTAAAAATAGCAGTCAGAATTATCAGTAAGAAGTCTGTAATCATTCAGAGAAAGTCCTTATGGCATTTTATAACTACAGCAGTATTTCTTAACAGCAGCAGTTCTTCCTGTTAAAGCCAGCTATAAAGCTGTTCTGTCTTCCCAGCCTGGTTAATGACTGGGTTTTTTTTTTCCTCTTTTTATTTCAAGCTGGTTTTCATTCTTTCACTCTCAGATAGGTTTTAACACTATTAATGTACAGGATCCAAACACACATGAACTTCCATAAGGATGTATTTCCCCACTAACATTTTAGCAAGTGTAAGAAGATTGAGTTCATCTTGTTTGTTGTGATGGAAGCTTGTAGAGGGAACAGCAAGCAAATAGCAGGTTGTAATACAGGACATGAAAATCTTTTGAAATGTCATCTTTTCCAACTTACAGCAGGTCATCACTCCTAAACCAAACCCTTAATGGCTCTTCATTACAAATAGTTTTCCTTCTGAGGCTCACTGTAGTTTGACTGTTTCTTTTCATTCTCCTCTACCTTTCCATCTATTCTACATTAACCTGTACCACACAGACCCTAGTGCTTTGTATTCACGAGGCTCTGGGGTTAATTCTAGACCTCTTTGTCCCCCCTCATCTCCCCTACCTCCCCACCCCAGCCAAAATCCAAACCCAAATTTTATTCTCTCTTGTCAGATGCAAGGTCCTTTTTCTGTGAAACCCACCACTCTTGATCAACTTCATTGACATACTGTCCTCTTTGGCTTGTAACTCTTTTCAGTTTTGCTTATGTTTTATCTTCAAGGTAAAGAATGGTGATTTAGAGTTTTCTTTGTTATTTTGGAAAAAAAGGTTTAGTTTGCCTCTAATCTCTATGTTCTAGGGAAAGTTCTTGGGCTGTGGTTCAAGAATTCATTATAATCCTCCTGAAATTGTCAGAAGGTAAAGCAGTGTGTTGAATTTTATATGTGTGTGTATGTTTATGTACGTGTCTTGTGTGCACTTTGCTGGGAGAGAAGCCACAACTTTCATCACATGCTCAAAGAGATGTGTTACCCCAAAAAGGTGTAAATAACTTTTAGATTATTAGACTATTGTGGAATGGGCACTCTGCCACTCAAGCAGATGGAGAAGATGACTATAAGCAACCAAGAAACCATGAATGTGCATCAAATGTGGGTGCTTAGGGTATGGTACCCAGCTGGGCAGGTGGAGAATGCCATCCACCCAGAGCTGCCAAGGGCTATTAGCCAGTACTGATTAAACTCTGGACTGCACTGACTTTTGGAAATTGCAGTAAAATCCATTCCTTACTAGCCACAGCCCAGAAGCATGATATTTGGCTGAGTTTATCTACATAAATGCCTCAACTGTGCCTTTGTTAAGAGTTCATTTGGCAGTGGCAGCAATGTCCCTTGTCCTTGTCTACTATTTTTTCCCAGATAGAATTAGTTTGATTAATAATTATGCTTCAACCCATCACAGGTCCAGAAAGTAGACTAGAATTCTGGAGGGGAAAACAGTGTGTGACGTAGTATCTTTTGGTCTATCCTTTAATTACACAGAAAAGGCCTTACAGTTGGGGGTGTGGCTTAGTGGCAGAATAGCTACCTAGCATGTGTTAGGTCTTGTGTTTGATCACAAAACAAGTAACAACAAAAACAAAATGCTTCCTTTTCAAAACGATTATTTGCTGTTGTATTTTCTGTATTTTCTCATTGTGACACAGGTGTCTGAGTATATCAATACAATCAATGCTTAGCAGGAATATAGCAGGAATACTATAATGAGATGTAAAAGGGCTAGAAAAGCCTTTGTACTTGCCCATGCTACACAAGCTCATGGTTTTGAGACTACTTTTCCTTTTCTCCTGTTGTGATTTTCCTAGAAATTCTTTATGGAATTGACTTGACTGGTAAGAGAAAGTTTAACTCATGAACATAGGCATCAAAAATATGTACACTTCCAAGGCTGAGAACAGAGGATTGCAGTTTCAAACCAGCCTAAGCAGAAAAGTCTGTTAGACTCTTATCCCCAATTACTCACCAAAGAGCTGTGGCTTGAATGATAGACCTCTAGCCTTGAGTACAAAAGGTCAGGGACATTGCTCAGGCCCTAAGTTCAAGTCTTAGACTTGATGTGTGTGTGTGCGCGCACACGTACACACACACACACACAAATGTACACTTCCAATAGTGTGCATTCATGTGCCTCCCAACTGACTCCCAGTTTGACATTTGTTGAGACCACGTGATACAAATTATTCCCTCTCACAGAGGTATTCCAAGAAAGCAAAACAAAATGCCAGTCGGGTAGCTGGAGTTGGGGTAGGAGAGTCTACCTGTTTTTGTTCAAAGTAGTTCTTATTTGTATTATTTTTGCCTAATTGAACAAGTTACCAAAAAAAATCCTACTAAACCAAACACATTATGAAATCAAAGATTAATTGTTCCAAAAGCAATTATGACTCGCTTTTCAACTACGTAAGAATGCATAGGGGAACTTTTTGTTAACCCAAAAGAGAATCAAATTTGCATATAGTCAAATCAATCCCTATTTCTAGAAGATACAATGGTCTACAATGCTAAAACTTGAGTATACCTTAGGTTACCTTGGAAGGCTGGTTAGATCTGATTGTTAAGCTCTACCTCCAAAATTTCTAATCTGGGGTAGGGCTGGGATGTGCAATACTTCACAAATTCCCAGGGGATGTGGCTGCTACTGGTCTGGGATCCACACTTTGGGGAAAAAACAAAAACAAAAACACCTCATTTATGTCTTCAAGATCTGAAGATGTACGCTGGATTGTTATAGGATACATGTGAAAAATCCTTAGTAATACAAAGTAACATAAAAGCACCCCGAAGTTACAGTGAGTGCAAGTAAAGTGGTGGAATTTCAGTTCGTTTTCAAATTTGGCCAGTATTAAGATCAGAGAAAAGATGAGGTGTGTGTGGGGGAGGGGGGCACTCTAATGGAAGGAACCAAAGGGATTCTGGAGGAAATGAACCAAATCACTTGGGAGAGGAACAGGCCCACTTGTGGAGGGCTTTCAATTTCATAGGGTCAGGAAACACCAATTTTAGTACTTTGGTATAAGCTTTCCAAGGCACTGTTCGGCCGGGGATGAGGCCGGAAAAGATTTTCGTTATCTCCGGGGTCCGGTGAGGAGACCTGGGAGGAGATTGTTGACACTGCTCATTGTGCACCGAGTGGGGAGGTTGCCACTTTTGGAAGCTCTCCGAAATAGAAGTAAGGCTTCTGTGTGTGTGGCTTGGGGTGGCCGGCAGGAAGAGGGAGAATCTCGGAGGGCTGCAGCACGCCGGCGGAAGGTGTGAAGTGGGGGAAGCCACGCATTTTCGTGCGGTGCTTTTCGATCTTGAAGGCGCATCCCGGGGAATCACCCGCAGAGCCTGGTCCGCGGCGGGTTCCGATCCAGACCTCGCGCACTTCCTGCGCGCTCGCAGAGGATGCTCAGGCTGCCAGGCCGCGCTGGGAAGCCAGGTACCCCGGTGGGGCCGTCCCGGGCGCGTGAGTGGGGCGAGGGCCCTGCGGTCCCGCTCGCGATCCTTGGACCGGTGTGGGGCCCCGGGGCCGGCCTGGGCGGCGGGGGGTAGGGGAGCGCGCGGAGGTGCGCCAGGTGCGCGCATGGCGGCCCACGCGGACCCGCGGCTCGGTGCGGAGGTGGAAGAGGGGGTGAGGGTGTGCGGCGAGGTGTCGGGTCTTTCGGCCCTCGGCGGCTCCCATCGCGGCTCCCGGGCGCGGAGCGGCGACGCCGACGGCGCGGGCACGGGCGCGTGCGGACACCCGCTCTGCCGGCCCCGGCGCGCCGGGCTCCCGGAAGCGGAAGGCGAGCGCGGCCCGGCCCAGGCGGCGGTGCGGGCGCCGGAGGAGGCGGTGGGTGGGGGAAGAGCCACGGGCTGTCGCCGGAGCCGCGGTTCCCTGGAGGCGAGCCCGCGGCGCGGGTGAGTGCGTGCGGGCGGGCGCGGGGCGCGGAGGCCGCCCCTCCGTCCCCGCCCCCCCCCCGGTGCCGGGCCGCGCTCCGGGCCCCGCTTCCTCCCGCTGTCCTCCTCGGACCCCGACCCTCGGCCCTGCACCTGCTGCGCCACGGCCCTCCCCCGCTCCACGTCGCCCTCCGCCCCGGGCCTGTGCGCGCTCAGCATCGCAGCCCGCGCCCCTCCCGGCCCGGCCGCCGGGTGGGTGGGGTTTCTGCTCTGGTCCACATGATTTAAGGTACTCACAAAGCGGGGGGGAGGGAGAGGGACGGGGAGAGAATATTCCAGGCTCGGAGTTTCTCGCCTGACAAATGTAGTTTGCTACCCTGCCGTGTGCACCCCTTCCCGGAGGCCCGCGCCGTGCTCCGGGCCGGGGCTCCCGGGGTGGCGAGGGAGCCTTGCATTCATAAGGTGGTGGGGGGTGAGAGGTGAGGCTGGGCGGGACTGGCAGGCGGGAGGCATACTTGGCTCCTTGGATCGACCTTCCTCCTCCCCCTCTCCCTCACATGCAAGGGTGGTTTCGAGAAAATGGCTTACGCGTTAGCCATTCGCATCAGACATAGGTCGCCGGAATCTTACCTGGAGAGGCCATTTAAATCATGGTCTTTCTCCAGCTATGGGATGTGGGCCACATTTTAAGATCCTGGGTGAATCAGTGGAGGGTGTGGGTGTTTGCATCTCCAGGGCTAAGAGGACCTGGCCAGTTATGACCTGAAAATAGTGCATTATCTGGAAAGTATAGCAGTCCATACACGTATGGAAGGAAAAAAAAATCAAGGTCATTGTGGGAGAGTCATAAATCATGGTGTAAAGTTACAGTCTACAATAATAAAGTAAGGATAATTAAGAACGTTAAAAAGATACGTGGGCCTTCTGCCTACTATGTTAATAGATGCGCCTAAAAAATTATCTACTTTGTAGCAAAAATATATATATATATATAATTGTTACCATTGATGAGTGTTTAGTATGTGCTTGTTTGGTGTACTGCCTCAAGTTCTTAAAATTCGTTAGATTTATTTTAAATATTCAGGGAGGTGCTCTATTTTTATCTCAGTTGTTCTATCTCTTAATAACAAAGTAGGTTTTGAAAAAGAAAAGACTAAGAAATGAATTAGAATGAAAGACCCAAATGGTATTGTGGAAAGGATAAAAAAGCTTATGGTCCCATTTCTGTCACTTTCCAGCTGTGGAGTCTTGGTAGGTCAGTGACCCAGTTTGTTTTCTAATCCATACTACTAGACTAAACAACTATTGTGGAGATAGGGTTTTGCTGTGTCTCAGGCTGGCAGGGAATTCTCCATCTTCCTGTCCTGGCCTTCACAAGTACTGGAATGACAGGTAGGCTAAGTTCTTGATGACTAGTAGGCTCCTTGAGGATAGTTTTTTTCTTTTAGCTTTTGTATATTTCTTTGGCAAATGTTGTGTTTGTAAATAAGCCCTTCAATATATTGAAAATACATTTAAACCATTTGCCTTATGAGAAGTCAGTAAAATATTGATGCAGTACCAGCACAGATGAACCGCAATTCATCATTTTGGATGAAAAACAATGAGACATTTTCCAGTTCTTGACATTTCTGTTCAACTTAGTGTACGTTAGAAGCTGAAGTTAAAACAATATTTTAAGATAATGAAGAGGATTGTGTTTACCCGCAGTTGGGATGCTTTGCTTAAAAAAAGAAATAAGAATAAACAAAAAATAAAAAGCAAAAAGCACTAACAATGTACACACAGCAGCTTAACAAATTCTAGACAAGAAATAATCAGCAAATCATGTGTTCTTCTTGTTTGCCTACTGCATGATTTCATTCAAAGTGGTGATTCAGAACCTGTGGGAAGGCAAATGAAAACACAATGCCATAGATTAGGGAAGAAACGATTGAGAAATCTAGTAATGACTCCATAGAGTTCTCTTCTAGAATCCTAATTAAGAGTGAGTCAATGAAAAATCTTCAGCCCAGGAAGCTCCACAGTTGGGGTGTGAGTAGTAGTACTACCTGCATCACAGGTAAGATAGAGGAAAGATGCAGTTTTTCAAATAAAAGGCTATTTCACATGTGGTAGAATAACCAGTGCATAAATGTCTCTTACAGAAGTTGAAAATGATTCAAGTATTTTTGAAAAAATAAAAAATACAGGTGAGGGACTGTGGGTACAGCTCAGTGGTAGTGTGTTTGCCTCGGATATATAAAGTAAAAAGTGAAAAGAATAAATGGAAAAACCCCAACTATTTTTCCCCCCTCATTTTTCCTCCTTTCCCTCTCTTGATCCTCCTGCATCAGCCTCCCAAGTGCTGGTAGTACAGATAGGGACTGCCAACACTGGTTTCTTACATAGCCAGAATAGTGATTTGAATCAGCTAGCTGAAGAAACATGTTTTCATAGACACTAGTAAGCACCTACTAGATCCCAAATGGTGGTCGGTTTGGTTTGTTTCTCTTTTTTTGGATGTACCCTTAGGGAAGATGTGACATTTTGAAAGTTTGTCTTTTACTTTTTTCTTGTACTATTCTCAAAGTAGATTAACCTTCTTCCCAATTTCAGAGGTTGAATAAGGTATCTTCTCTCTCCACCAATCTGTCTCCCCTTTCATAGCAGGGCAGGCTAGTATGTTTTAATTAGTATGTTACTATTCACTAATTGCTTTTCATTTTAACTTAAAATGCTCATATGATCTCCACAGAGCTTTTAGTTTTATTTTTTTAACCTATAATTATAGAATAAATAACTTTATCATATACTTCAGGGTTTTTACCAGGGTGAAGGGAGATTTTTCTTTAATGTTAGTATTCTAGGAAGTACTGGAACCTAGGATCTTTGCCATAATTTCCTTGGTAAATTTTGTTGTAAAAGCAATCTAATTCAACCCCTTTTTCTTCTCCTAGTCTGCCTTGGTACAGGAGGTAATAGTACAACAGTAGCTACTCACCTTCCTTTTTACATGAACATTGGTCTTTAAATCCAGTAAAATCATTCCCTTTTACCCTATCTAAAAGGGTTCCCGTGTGTGTGTGTGTGTGTGTGTGTGTGTGTGTGTCTGTGTGTCTGTGTGTGTGTGTCTGTGTGTGTGTGTGTGTCTGTGTGTCTGTGTGTCTGTGTGTTTGTGTGTTTTCTGTTTTCCTTTTTTTTTTGTTTTTGAGCAGAGGTTATCCTTGTTGCTTGTTGCTAACGCTACATTTATTCTTTCTCTCTTTTTGGTCTTTTTCCTTTGTTTTTACCTCCCTAAAGAAAAATGAACAGATAAACTATTTGTGTTGACTGAAATAATATTTGCCAGTTGAATGGATATTTCCAAACTTGTAGGAGATTCTTCTGAAGCTTTTCACTATGGTGCAAGATTGTTAAAAGAGGTCCAGTATTATACTTGTTACCCTTGAGGTAGGTGTCCAGAAGAGCAAACTTCAGTGTTGGTTTAGTGCAGTGATTTAAGAGAGTTGTTCTCTTGACTTGATTCTTGAAACTAATGATGATGGAAGGTTGTAGTTTGACACTTTGCCCCACCCTTATTTTTACAAAAATTTCTTGGAGAAATAATAATCAACTCTTGGAGAAATAATAATCAACTCTTGGTTGATTATTCCCTGCTTTAATTATACATTCTTCATTAGCCTCTGAAACAAGTGCTGATTTTCACCTACACTTCATTTCTTAGCAGACCATCTTGTTTGTATCTGAAAGAGATTTAGATTATGAGCTTTAGTTCAGTCACTTTATTTTAGCTCTAACCTCTCTCCTTTTTTTGTTCCTTCATGAAGGCACCCAAGAGTAAGGTGTATAAATACAACTTACCTAGTGCTTATAGTGTAAAACTAGCTGAAAGGCTGTAGTATATGACATTGTTTCTCACAAGCAGTTTAGAGCCTCATGTGTTAGAGAAAACAGTGGGATATAGTTAAGTTGTATCACTACTGCTAATGATGTGACCTAGAAACACTTTCATTTGGGAGATTAAAGCTAAAAGCAAACCCAGTCTTCAGGTTTCTTTTCTTCTCCTCAAACCCACTTCCCTTTAAAGTTGCTATTTTGGGGACACTGTTTCCTTGCTCGGCAACTTCTCATTTAAGCATGGCAATAACCTGTATGTTGACTGCAGATAGTCAAATCTTGAAAAAGCCAGGGGAAGCTGTGTCACAGTATGAACATGGCTTTCTATTTTTAACAGCTGTATAAGCTTTATTTTCTACACTGTTGATAATAAATTGAATACCTGTGTGATACTTTTTAAAATATTTTTATTGAGATTGATTATATAAATTTCACAGTATTGTAGGATATTGTAGGCTAGTTAAAGACACAAACACATTTTAACCTTCACAAGGCAAATTGTCATTATTTTGGTTTTGAAAGTTTGTGAATTCTATAAGCTTTGACAGTACAACTATGTTTTCTGCATTGGGTGATATGTACAATGTTATGTTAACTGTTCCCGCTTTCCCTCATTGCTAATTATAGGTGGCAAAGACATGATGGTTAGATAGCATTAACTCATGATTAATCAATTCTCAGAGTCAAATTAAATCAAAAGTCAAATAGCTTTATTAGTATGTTTTAATTCCATAAAACTATAATTTTATATTTCCTAAATTTAAAATACTTTGAATTTTATATAGTCATCTAATATAGGATCCATTTTTCTCTTGCTTCCTAAGAGTTTTTTGTGGTTGTTTGAAAATTCACCCTATGAATTGTTGATTGTATTCTTTCAGACTTAGCAATGTTAAAAAATTTTTTTTGGGGGGGGCTCTGGTCGTGGGGCCTGAACTCTGGGCCTGGGCGCTGTCCCTCAGCTCTTCAACTCAAGGCTAGCGCTCTACCACTTGAGCCACAGCGCCACTTCCAGCTTTTTTCTTATGTGGTGCTGAGGAATTGAACCCAGGGCCTCATGCATGCAAGGCAAGCGCTCTACCACTGAGCCACCTTCCCAGCCTAAAAAATGTTTTAGAGGCATTTGTTAGTTCTGGTACTTTGGCATATTGTTATCCCCTATCAGATTGTGGGACCCGCCATTGCTTTTATACCACATAGATAAGATTTGATTCCATATTGGCTATAGTGGTTTCAGTACCTGAAATGTTAATCACGTTATCAATATTTTGTGCTAATATTTCTATTAGCCACTAGACATATTAGTTATATTTTTATTAGCTATGGGTTAGTAAAGTTAGGTTTTTCTTGATTTTTAAGCCAGTGAGTGATTGGCTTTGATTCATGGACAATTGGCCTGTGTTTATCATACCTAATAATGTTACTGTCATGAACTGCTGTTTTGCTGGAATACATAGGAAGCCACTGTAAAGTCAAGACCTGAGTAGCATTGTTGACTTTGGGGCAGATTTCAAAACATTAGGTCTTTCAAATTTTCATCTGGAAAAAGAATTCATTCACTATTAGAATGGCAGTTCCTTAACTTTCGAATGCCATATTTTGTCCTTATGAGGGTCTCTACAATCAAGGAAACCACTTTAAGGCATGCTAAAAAGTTAGAGTAGAAAGAAATGACATTTGACAGTGTATCATGGACCACAGAAAATATTGACCCTGCGATACGATATAGGCAGTACTTAAGACAAAAAAAAGAATTTTATTGTCTTTACGTAGTAGTGCAGACATGTTGCCATTCAACAAAGTGCTTTGTGAAGATGGTGCATCTCCGTCAGTGTCATCCTTTCAACATTCTCACCCTCCTCCCAACCACCCTTTCTTAATTTTGTAGGATATTTTTCCCATTTAACAAAGCAGTTTATATATACAATGCGATACTTTTGTTATTGTTGTTTTATTTCCTTGAATTTATTAAGGGGTATAGAAATGACCGATCTATTTTTCATATCCCCATTTTTGTGGATATGCACTGCTGCCACAGTGCAAAGCAGTATGCTTAACACATTTGTAACTTTTCTTTCCATCCTTCACTTAGCCAAAAACTTGGGAGCTATCTAGGAGGCCCTTGCCTCTAAATTAACCACCCTTGCCTCTAAATTAACCACTGGGTCCTATTGGGTTTATTCATTAAATTCTCCTGGATCAGCCTTTTTTTAGACCTTGTACTTTAACTGTCACTTTCTGCAATGCCACCCCTTCCATCCTCCTTTAAAGTTTCTCAAGTTTCAGGATGCTTGCTACTCAGCATTTCCATAGCTAGCTTGTTTGTTGCATATAGTTCATCCCAGTTCTTTATGCATCTACCCAAGTCCAGCCTTCAGTTTGTTGCCATTCTTCTCCAAGTGGAAATTTGATCCCCCGAATCCATTGGTATTTTCAATAATTTTCTGTTATGTTAGGATGAGGTATAAATTCACTGACATAACTTCAGTGTTTTTTTTTCAGTCCTGTGCTCACTGTACCTGAGCAACTGGAGCTCAAATTTAGACGGCTGTGACCAGTGTTAAAAATTTTTATTAAAGTAAAATAGAATAAGTAATTTTTTTGGCCTACTTTCATACCTTTATTTGTTCTTTCTTGGCCAGAAGAGCCTCTATATTTTATCTAGCTAACTCAGAGCTGCATTGTTTCTAGGAGTCTTTTCCTGAAGATAACTTTCTGTATGAAGTCAGTGTAATACAATGAAATAAACATATAAAAATATTCAGATAACTGATAAAAGTTTGATGTAGTGCTGTTTGTACTATGTGAGATGCCTTCTTGCCTTCTGTCATAGCTTGTCTTACATAATATTTATTTTGTTTCCTTACCATCTCTCCCCATTGAGGATAATGTTCCGAAGAATGGTACATAGTTAATACACATAGGTTGAATAAAAATATTAATTGGTATACATTGTTTACTATTGTTTTTTTAGTTTGAACTGTAGAAATTTACTTTTGTAGTTTCAGTACAGGAAGAAGGAAGGAGCACTTCCTGTAGCAGAGTTTGAATTCAGTATCTTGAGTTTGCTTAGCTTATGTGTTCAGCTTGTTTATTTGGCTGGCACTCTACCGATTGAGTCATGCCTCCAGTTCAGCTTTTTGCTGGTTATTTTGGAGATGGAATCTAGTGGACTTTTTCTGTCTGGTATCTTCCAAATCTTAGCTTCCTGAATAGTTAAAATTATAAGTGTGAGCCACTGGCACATGGCTTCAAGAGCACAAGTTTGTCTTCATACATCAGGAGCAAAAAGTTTTATTTTAAACTCTTCATTATATATGAATTGTGATTGGATACTTCTAGTATAGGATGGGAACTATATTCATTCTTTACAGAATATCTCAGAATTGATTGTTATTTTCTGATTTATTCATGCAAATTTAGTGACATCCAAACACTGGGAAAAATGCATATTTGATTTTATAGGAGTTAGTGATTTTTTATTTTTGGTGGGTCGTGGGGCTTGAACTCTGGGCCTGTACACTAGTTGACACTGAGCTCTTTGGTTCAAGGATAATGCTCTACCACTTGAGCCACAGTGCCACTTCTGGTTTTCTGGTGGTTGGAGAGGGGAGTCTTATGGACTTTCCTGCCTGGCCTGTCTTTGAGCTATGATCCTCAGGTCTCAGCTTCCTAAGTAGGATTACAGGAGTGAGCCATGGGTGCATGGCTTGGAGTTAGTGATCTTAAAAGTGAATTTACATATATGGTGCTAATCAAATGCAAAATTTGAGGGGGGGGTTAGAAAGAATATAAAAGCAAGGAATTAAGTAGAATTGAGTCATCTTTTCTTAATTCAGAATTTAAAACTTTCATAATTGGTATTTTCACAGAATATTTGGTTGCTTACAATTTTTACCTTTGTTGAGAGATCATTATTTGTTAAACCATTAATAGATTCTCATGGAGAACTGTTGTTGAAGAGAAGTCTATTTGGTGGAATGTAATAAAAAAAATGAATCAAGATAAAACTTCTAAATGCAAGTTCCAGAAAAATCACAACATATCTCAGTGAATTTGCAAGTGGTAAGTTTGCATTTGATTTTATTTGGGAATATGTTTCTGATGTATGTGCAATAGCGTCCTTGGAGTCTAATGTTTAGATGCATGTAATTGTTTATTAGCAACTATAATTAACTTGCTTATTTAAAAATGTTCATAGTAAATTTTAATTAAGCTGATTTTCTTAAGTACTTTTTCCATAGAGGAAATAATCTGTAAGTAATAGAAGTCTTACAACCATTTTTCTAAACTATATGGTTTTATAGCAGATCTTTCTGCCCTGCATTTTAAGCATTAAGTGATAAAGCAAGGCTCAGATTAAATGCTTTGTTGGTCAGGGATTATTTGTGTCCAATTGGCTATTTCTAGTTTTAGTTGATTGCAAAAAAAAAATGTAGAATTATGCATGTTTACTGATAAACTTTGAAGAACACAAATATCTACATAAAGCCTTCTTCCTCACTGCTTTCTTCCAGAAGCTCAGTGATAATCACTGACAATTTGGTTCCTGTATTTTCTTTTTTTCCCCTATACTACATGTAAAATTACTTACATGTATTTTCTAACAAAAAATTATATAAACTGTACTCCAACTTGATTTCTCTAACATTTAACTTTGAAAGAATTCATTCAGAAGCATGGAAATTTTTTGGGGGGGCGGGGGGAGTGGGAGTGTTGGTTCTTGGGCTTGAACTCGGCATAGGCATTGTCCTTGAGCCTCTTTGTGCTCAAAGCTAGCACTCTTCCACTTGAGCCACAGCGCCACTTCTGGTTTTCTGGTGGTTTATTGGAGATAAGGATCTTACGGACTTTCTTGCCCAGGCTGGCTTTGAACCATGATCCTCAGAGCTCAGCCTCCTGAGGTGTGAGCTACCAGTGCTTGGCTTTGGAAGTAATTTTTGTAGTGCAGCATCTGAATGGTCATTACTTAGATTCTATAACTAACTGCATCATATACTCATCTGTCCATGTCTACCCATCAGGAATTGGATCTATTTCAAAGCAAATTGTAGATCTCAGTACACTCCCTTTAACTGTACTTGGGTATCCATATTATTAACTGTAGTTCAATGTTGATTTACATGCTTTTTTGTGTTAATTTACATACCAAGAAATGTATCAATCTTAAGTGTACATTTGCTGAATTTTTAGAGTTTGAGTACTCAAACTCTAAATGTATGGCCCTTTATTTTCACCACAGAAAGTTCCCTTAATGTTTCTTCTTCGATAATCTCCCTCTAGAAATAGTTACAGATTTCTGTTATAGATTTCCCCTTTGCCTGTGTAACTTCCTTCATTTAGGGTTATATTATAGATAGTCATAGGTATATCTAGACCTTTCCTCTCCCACATATTGCAGTAGCTTGGAAATAGTCTGCACTATGGATGTATTGTAAGTTATTTTGCCATTCCCCTTTCTACATGAACAAATAGGTTGTACCATATTTTTATGATTACAAGATGTGTTGTATCCTTGTATATCTTTGTATGTGTATATATGCTTGTATACTCTATGAGTACTTTTGTAGTTATTTTTAACACTAATACTTTGGTAAAATGGTTTTATAGTTTGATAGATACATTTTGTCTAATTACCTTCTAAAGATGATTACATCAGTTTACATGAATGTCAGTAATACGTGAGAGTGTTCTTTCTGTGACTTTCCAACATTGGATATCATCTGTCTTTCTAACGTCTTTTGGAGAATAGATGAAAAACCTAGTTATTTCATATTTTTCTAATCAGTAATGTTTAACCATTGCATTTAATTTTTTTCATATATATACTTTACATTTTATCAATGTATTATTACATTTTTTCCAACAATTGTTTTTCTTTTAATTTTGCTTTTGTTGTGTTTTGGGCTCAAACATTCAAATTTGTGTGGTTTTATGTGTCTTAGTTGTGAATGCTGTCCTCTTTTTTTTTTTTTGGTAGGTTGTGTGGCTTGAACTCTGGGCCTGAGTGCCGTCCCGCAGCTCTTCAGCCCAAGGCAAGCGTTCTACCACTTGAGCCACAGTGCCACTGCCAGTTTTCTGGTGGTTTATTGGAGCTAAGAGTCTCACAGACTTTTCCTGCCCGGGCTGGCTTTGAATGCGATCCTCAGATCCTCAACCTTCTGAGTAGCTAGGATTACAGGCGTGAGCCACTGGTGCCCGGCCTGCTGTCTTCTTTTCAGGCTCTTAAAAACACTTGGTATTTTTCGTTTTTACAGTATTTTTGCTCTTTACTAAAATTTAAAAGAGAAAAAGAAGTCACTATGAATATAGGCATCTAAAAGAATTTAAATCTGGAAGGGCTGGAGGTGTGGCTGAAGTGATAGAGTACCTGCCTCCTGCCTAGCAAGTATGAAGCCCTGAATTTGAACCCTAGTAACACACACGCGCATGTCATGCGCACATGTGCGTACATACACACACACACACTCATATGGAGATTGAGATACATATTGACTTTGAATTATAAGTTAATTTTTTTTTGTGCTAGTCCTAGTGCTTGAACTCAGAGCCTGGGGTGCTGTCCTTGAGCTCTTTTTGTTCACTGCTAGTACTCTTATCAGTTGAGCTACAGCTCCATTTCTGGCTTTTTGCTGGTTAATTGGAGTTAAAGAGTCTCATAGACTTTCTTGCCAGCCTGACTTCAAACTACAGTCCTCAAATCTCAGCATTCTGCATAGTTGGGATTATAGGTCAGAAGCCACTGGCTCCTGGCTTATAAATTTCATATAGAGTTTTATAAAACTGTTTAGAGATAAATGTTTGACTAGATTTCTTTTTAAGTCCTTTGACTGATCTTTATGGTTGTCTAAAACTTACCTTACAATGTTGGTTTTCTTATCGTACAGTGGCCTTTGATTGTTTCCTTTTTTTGTTGTTGTTGTTGGTGGTGGTGGTTGCGGGGTTTTGAACTCAAGGCCGGAGTGCTGTCTCTGAGCTTTTGTGGTCAATGCTAGCTCTCTGCCACTTTGAGCCAAGCTCCATTTCCAGTTTACTGGTGGTTAGTTGGAGATAAGAGTCTCAGGGACTTTACTGCCTTGGCTGGATTTGAACTGCAATCCACAGATCTCAGCCTTCTGAGTAGCTAGGAATGAGCTACCAACACCTGGCTTTGGTGTTTTCTTCCTGAAGAAATATGTACTGAAATACAATTGCCTGAAGAAAAGTAAAGGTTATGTCCCATTAATTCAAGCCTCATAAATATTTACTCAATATTTACTTTTACTAAAGTTGAATTATAATTTATTTAAAAATAGTTTGTGCTGTAGTAATTTACATACTTATGAGGTTCCTCACTGCCTTCAAGTATAGTGCCAGATAGCAATCATAAAAAAATGTGGAAGTACCAGTCTATCCAGTAGTGACATCAAAGTTTGAGAACCGAGCTCACCATTTAATATCCAAATTAGTATGTTGAACAACTTTCATTAGCTAGAGATTTCACAAATGCAGCCCCTCAGCCAGAGTAGCAGCTCTGTGATCCATCAGTTGTTGCTCAGGATGTGTAATAGTTTCTGGGCAGCAGTAAGCCACGCCTGATAGATGGAGTGATCCAGCCACATCTTCCAGTTACGGGATTGTGGTTGTTATCTGATTTGGAGCTCCTAGAAGACCATTGGTTTACTCTGTACAACCCTATTGTGAGGATTATACGACACTAATTTTACTAATCAGGTATTTTAAATATTTAATATCTTTCTTGTTCATTGTTCAGTTTTTTGTGTCTGTGGAAAAAAACGTTCATTTTTCCCTTGGGGACAGTTGTTCTTTTAGAGCTTATCATCTGTACAAGAAAAAAAAAGAGCAATTTCAGGATATTTGTTACTATGTATTCTTTTGTGAGAGATCTTTGTTATTTTCTGCTAGAGGGGGAAAACAGATTTTAAAAAATGAATGAGTGTTTGGTAGTTTTCCTCATTTCATTGGCTTGAATATATTTTTCTTTCTAATATTAATAAAGTTAGAAAGGAGTAATAAAATTCTCCTATCTTATATGATTATTGAAGTTTACATTCTGGTTCTGAGTCCTGAGTGGAATTGAAACTTAAATGTACATGAAGTTAGTAATACTGAGCATGTTGAGAGACAGAGCCTGTCACTTTGTTTTTTAAGCATTTGACAGTTGATGAACAAAAATTGACCTTACTATGTGTGTGATAGCACTGAGGAGGCTGAGGCAGGAGGATCAAGGCCAACATAGGTGACATACTGAGACCTTGTATTAAAAAACAACAAAAAGACCAAGAAAAATGAAAAACAAAAATCACATTTGTTGGAATGTTCCTTTAGTTTTAAAAGAGCGATGCCTAACAAATTACATAGTATGCTTTATTCCCTCTCACTGCTCACTGTAACCATACTGATCTGTCTTCTGATTTCCTAATTAAAAGGGAACAATATTCAACTTTTACTTTTTTTTTTTTAAAAAAAGGCCTAGGCATCATTCTTTAGAACTCATATGCAAACACTAATTTGTACTACACCTGATTTAAATCTTTCCATTCATTTGAATTCATTCTCTCTCTCTCTCTCTCTCTCTCTCTCTCTCTCTCTCTCTCTCTCTCTCTCTCTCTCTCTCTCTCTCTCTGTTCCTTTTCTGTTCCCTAGTAATTTCTAGTATCTAGGTATGAGGAGGAGGATTAGACCTTTAAAATTAACCTTCCTTTGTTTCAGTAACTTAGGGCTTTAATGAACATTTTCAAGGCCTCGAAGGGGTGGTACCTGGAATCTCTTCAATTGAAGATAAATTATTTTTAGAATGAAATAGGAATGTAAGTTGGAATTCTGGGAATCATTCTTGACTCTGCAGTACTACCTGATACCAAATCGATTAGTGAGACTCATTGATGTGATTCTAACAGTTTCTTCAACTAGTCCCTGCTCTAAAACTAGATTTGGTCTTTGTCTTCTCTTAGCCTAAGTTATCCTGTCTTTAGTTTTATTTTCCATTCCAGAGCCTCAGTAATTTGTTTGAAGCACAGATTTTTTTCATGTTAGCCCTCCTCCCACCCATAGCCTTCTCATGCCTCGGAATGAAGTCTTACCATGCTAAATGGTATCTTTGTGTCCTTCATGTTATAACCCTTTATATTCTCTAAGTTACTGTCCACAGAAAGCTAGGTGATTTGTGATGGTAGTTTGTAACATCACCTTTTATATATCTCCTGTCTTACATATCTCCTGCTCTTCCTTCTGTGTGCATTATTATCACTTTGCTTGATTAACTTTTATGATTGACCTATTATAGGAAGTCTTGCTTGAATCTGATTTAACTAGTCTCTATCGCCTTATGCCCATACTGGCAACTTGCCCACAAATCTGGATTTTAGCATATAATATTAAACCTTTTCTATGACTCTTTTCCCCATTAGCTTGTTAGTTCATTAAACAAGTCTGTGTTTTACTTAGAGCTGTATCTTCAGTGTCTTGCAAATGACTAGTAGATACTGGAGACTCAATGAAATCTAGTTGAACTGGGGAAGTTCAACTCATGGCTGTAACACTGATGTTCGAGTGAAGTTCAGTAGTTCAGTAGTTCTTAGATAATATTCAGCTGTATCAGGCTTCTGGAGAGTATCTTACTGATTTTCAAGTTTTATGAAGACTTACGATTCAGTAGATTTGGAATGTAGTCTGGAATTAGGGTTTTTAAAAAAATTTTTTGCTTTTTTTTTTTTTTTAAAGCTCCCTAGTTGATTCTGGAGAACCATTGTCCAAGTTTATTATAACATTATATTTTATGTTAGACCTTAAACAGTAATTTATTGTTTAAGCTTTTGTAGGTTGTATTTTTCAACATATGGATATATTTTCAGTCACTATATCAATATCATATGTATTGAAGTATCTTAACTCACTTAGAGACTGTGTCTCATTTGAAGATCTGTTGGTGGATTGTTAACACTTAACTGAAAATGAATCCCCATTTTAAGTGGAAGCTTCTTCAGGACATTGTAATGAGACTTTAGTATTCTTAGCAATTGTAATTTTAAATTTTCACCAAAAATGACTTTTAAAATGTTGTGATTTACAACTTGAAGTGTGCAAGTCTCAAGTGCACAGCTTAGTTAGTTTACATGTATACGTGTGTATATATATATGTATATATATGTGTGCATATATACATATATACACACACAAAGACCATAAGACTCTTATCTTTAATATACATATATATGTGTACACACACCACACACACACACACACACACACACACACGCCAACAAAGTTCTACCAAGGTCATGATGCAGAACATTTTTAGCTTCTCAGGGTTTGTCTAAAGTTCCTTTCCAGTTAATACACTCTTTCTCCCCCCAAATAGCCACAATTTTAACTTGTGTGACCATCAGCTAGTCTTATGGTTAGTTACTAAACATTTTTATACATGTTTTTTGCTGACATATCCACTCATTTCTCTTGGGTTTAGATGTGCAATTGCTGGTTTAGGACAAATGTGTTTTAACTTAAGAAATTGTCAGCATTCACTCTTTTTTTTTTTTTTTTTTTTGCTTATGTGGTGCTGAGGAATCGAACCCAGGGCCTCATGCATTGCAAGGCAAGTGCTCTACCACTGAGCCACCTTCCCAGCCCCAGCATTCACTCTTAATAGCAGTAATAACTGAAATTAAATTATTGAAGCATTTGGTGAAATTTAAATGTCCCAAAATTTCTGTTTTTTAAAAAAGAAATTTGTCAAGAAACTTAGTAAATATTATTTTGGAGTTTCTATAAATGTAATTTTTAAACCATTACTTCTTTTCTGTTAGTAACTTTTTTCTTTTTTTTCCTTTTTAGGATTGTCTTCCTTGTGGGTTGGCAAGCAGTTGTAGGACTGCAAAATGGGTCTCCGGATTCACTTTGTTGTTGACCCACATGGTTGGTGCTGCATGGCTTTGATTGTCTTTGTCTGGTTATACAATATTGTTTTAATTCCCAAAATTGTTCTCTTTCCTCACTATGAAGAAGGACATATTCCAGGCATATTAATAATAAGTAAGTTTCTAAGTCTTTATTTATTTCCTTGTATAATTAAACACTTTTTCTCATTGTGAATGTATTTGAAATATAATGCACCATGCTTATGTTTTAGAATATTATTTTAGTAATATTAATATTACTGACTATGCTATGGAAGTTGAAAAACAGTACTTGTAATATATTTTCAGTTAGATAAAAATGCTACCTCCATATCTGTCTAGCTCTGAAAAATATAAAGATTATTTATAAAAACTTATCAGTACCAATGGTATGTGTCTGTGTACATTTTAATATTTCTGTTTTCTATTTTTGCAAATATGAAAGCTAATTTTTTGGCTGATATTTTGACACAGAGTTTCACTCTGTAGGCTGGCCCCTACTTGTATGCTGTCCCCTACTTGTAATCTTCTGTTTTTGCCTCCTGAGTACTATGGAATTACCAGTGTGTGCCACTGTGCCTGGCTTAATGTGAAAGTTTTAAGAAGATGGTATGTGTTGAGAGATAAAATTCCATTAAAAAATTGTTGATTATGAGAGCATTTTGAAATTAAGATAATCTTCAGTAGTTCATTGTTGATGATTTCCTTATGATTTAAAGAGGAGCCCAAATTGATATATTTTATATGTCTATAGCAATTACAGTTCTCATTTTTTACTCAAAAAGGAAATCCATTAATTTATACCATTGTTTATTTGGAACGATTGTGAAAGAATCTGATTTGTAACATAAATATCCATTATAATGTAAAATAATGTTTTAAATAGATACATCTCATACAGACTTCTTATCAGTGTTAGGTAAGTGAAAGGAGTTAGTCACATAGTTTTTCCATCTCATCTCTTGAAAATTTTTTCCTGATATTAATTAAAATATGTGTTTTAGCCAGGCTGGTGGCTCACACCTACAATCCTGGTTGCTCAGGAGGCTGAGATCTGAGGATCATGGTTTGAAGCCATCTGGGGCAGGCTTGTCTGTGAGATTCTTATCTCCAATTAACCCCTAAAAATCTAGAAATGGAGGGATGTCTCATGTGGTATAGTACTAGCCTTGAGCAAAATAGCAAAAAAAGTTATATCATCCAGGCTCTGAGTTCAAGCCCCAGGACTGGTAAAAAAAAAAAATGAAGAAAAAAGAAATAAAATGTGCATTTTAAACTTTAAATGTGATTCTTAGTAATATCTTTTAAAGGATAAATGACTAACTCATTTAATTTATTTATTTTAAAGTATTCTATGGCATTTCCATATTTTGTCTGGTCGCCTTAGTGAGGGCCTCAATAACTGACCCAGGACGACTCCCTGAAAACCCTAAGATCCCACATGGAGGTATAGTACTGCTTTGAATTATCAAATTTCCTTTGTAGGAACTATCATCTTTATTGATGCTTTTGTTTCCTTTGGTGTATATACTGTGTATGTGTGCGTGCGCGTGTGTGTGTGCGTGTGTGTGTGTGTGTGTATTTAGTAGCTCTTTTAAGTCTTTCCTCACATTTCTTTACAGAATTCTCTTTATTTAAAATCATAAGCCCTCCCCATCACCTCCCTCTTATTTCTTGACTTTTTCTGCTTATTCATTTATGATGATTTTCTCTCACACTTATTCTGAATATAATGGTACAGATTTTTTTTTTTGTTTTCTCTTTGTTTAATACTGTTTCCTTAGTCTCCAAAAGCCTTTGTCACTTAGGTATAAGCTGATGGCTTATACCTGTAATCCTAGCTACTCAAGAGGCTGAGATCTGAGGATCGCAGTTCAAAGCTACCCTGGGAAGGAAAGACTGAAGACTCTTACCTCCAATTAACCTCCCTAAAACCAGGAGTGGAGCTGTGACTCAAAGTGGTAGAGTACCAGCCTTGAGCAAAAAAAGCTCAGGACAGGGCCCAAGCCCTGACTGACAATAACAACAATAACAAACAAAATATACACACACACACACACACATACATATACATATATATATATATATATATATATACATATATATATATACACACATATATATGTGTATATATGTGGAATACTATATTTATGAAAGAAATTTTCTTCTTCCCTCATGACATTGGAGTAAATATAGGAGTATAGACACCATCTTCTCTAACATCTAGTAATTCTGTGAAAAATTTGTAATTTTTTAATTTTGGTATCACTTGAAGACATTTTTTTAGTCATTGTATAGTAACTCTTCAAATACAAAAATTAATGATGAGGATGACTTAAGAGTTTAGAATGATTGCCTAACAAGTGTTAGTACCAACAAGAAATGAAAAAGATAAAAGGAAAGAAAATAAGTTATTTTGTTACATGCCAGATATAGCATACCTTATTTTTTTGTTTTTTGATCGGTCATGGGGCTTGAACTCTCAGCTTGGGCGCTGTCCCTGTGCTCTTCATCTCAAGGTGAGCGCTCTATCAGTTGAGCCACAGCTCCACTTCAGGTTTTTGAGTGGTTTATTGGAGATGAGAGTCTCACGGACTTTCCTGCCTGGGCTGGCTTTGAACCAAGATCCTCGAGATCCTCGATCTCAGCCTCATGAATGGCTAGGATTACAGGCATGAACTACTGGCGCCTGCTGTATTACCATAATGAATATCTGAGGCAGGCCACTTAGGAAGAAAAGAGGTTTATTTAACACACAGCTCTGGGGGATGGGAGAATATTGTGGCATCTTGCTGACTTTTTAGATATTCTCTGTCTGTGTTCACAGTTGGTGTGTTTTTCTTCCCTGAATCCAAGAAACTTCCCTCTTACCAAATTGAAAAAAAATTATTATATTTTATGTTTCTAAAGACTTTGGGGTAGCTCACATCACATGATCCCCATGATAATCAAGGATAATTGTGATAATTGAGGCTGGGTAGTCAGTAGTCAGATGGTCTTTCTCAGATTGTATACCTGTAATGTTGCAGAGTTAATGAAACCTAGATCTTCTCTATGATCTTTTGACTATGGATTTGTAGATGCATGAATAATTTTAGCTCATTGCTTCAATTCTGGGACAATTTCAGTCATTACATACTTTTTGGTGCTAGCTACCCAATTCTTTATAATATGGTTTAACTTAGTAAGTTACAAAATTTTAATAGTGAAAAATAATATAGCATGACTAAATGGTTGAAGGTGTAGAATAGTGGCATTTACTTAGGAATGTTTGGAGCTGGGAAGTTTAATGGAAAAGCGTTCTTCAGGAAAGGATGTTTAAAATTCTAGTACTTTTATGATTTTAACCATTTTTTAATTCAGTTACTCTGAAATATTTTACATTATTATTTTCAAGAATAACTTTAATATGCATGTGACCCATTAAATAAAAGGCAAATGGAACCTCAGGGACTATTATATTTTCCTGTGAATATATTCTTAAAATTTAATTTTAAAACTTGAACATAGGCTAGGTGTCTGTGGCTCATACCTGTAATCCTAACTACTCAGGAGGCTGAGATCTGAGGATCATGGTTCAAAGCCAGCCTGGGCAAGGAAAGTCCATGAGACTCTTATCTCCAATAAACCATTAGTAAACTGGAAGTGGCTCTGTGACTCAAGCGGTAGAGCACTCGCCTTGAGCTGAAGAGCTGTGGGACAGTTCCCAAGCCCAGAGTTCAAGCCCCACGACCGACCCCCCCCAACAAAACAAAACAAAACAAAACAAAACTTGAACGTAGATGAAATTGTTAAAATTGTGTAGTTTTCAAATTATTCACGTGTGCTTGAAATAGCAAATATAAAATAACACCTTAGATATATTTAAAAGGACTTTCACATTTTATAAGATAAAGCTCTTAGCTTTTTTTTTTTTGGTTGGTCGTGGGTCTTGAGTTCTGGGCCTCAGCATTGGCCCTGAGCTCTTCAGCTCAAGGCAAGCATTCTACCACTTGAGCCAGTGCCACTTCCGTTTTTCTGGTAGTTAACTGGAGATAAGAGTCCTACAGAGTTTTCTGCCTGGGCTGATAATTGCACTAAGATTCTCATATCTCAGCCTCCTGAATAGCTAGGATTATAGGTGTGAGCCACCAGTGCCTGGCCCCAAGTTATTTTCTTTTTATTTAGTAAGTTTTTATGCTATTCCTCAGAAAATCCCACCAAGCCATGAGAATACATATTATTGATAGTTGAGGTCATCTATTCACTCATAGTTTGTCATTTCCTTCCTCTTTTTTAAAAAATTAATTTACTTTATTATTATAGTAGTGATACACAGAGAGATTACAATTAGATGAATCAGGTAATGAGTATATTTCCTTCAGTACAGTGTCTTCTGTTCCTTCATTTTTTCCTTTTTCTTCCTGTAACAGAATGGACATTGATTTCCTACACTGAAGACTATTTGTGTAAGGGAATCTAGATTAGAATCCAAACTACCTATAATATTGGTAGTTTCAAGTAATATTTTTCTCCATAAAACATTACAGTATAATTTAAGATACAGTAAAAATTTGCTTTGTTTTGAGACAGGGTCTGACTACGTAGCTTAGGCTTGAATTCATAATCCCCTACCTTTTTCTCCCTGATGGGATTGTGTGTCACTATATCTGGCTAGATGTGAGTCTTTAAGAAGACTCAAATAGCTAGGTGCTGGTGGCTCATGCCTGCAATCCTAGCTATTCTGGAGCCTGAGATCTGAGAACTGGGTCAAAGCCAGCCTTGGGCAGGAGACTGCATGAGACTTATTTCTAGTTATTCACCAAAAAATTAAACATCCTCAACCAGGGCTAGGAAGGTGGCTCAGTGGTAGAGTGTTTGCCTTGCATTCATGAGGTCCTGGGTTTGATTCCTCAGCACCACATAAACAGAAAAAGCCAGGAGTCACGCTGTGGCTCAAGTGGTAGAGTGCTAGCCTTGAGCTGAAGAGCTGAGGGACAGTGCCCAGGCCCAGAGTTTCAGGCCCCACGACTGGCAACAAAACAAAAACTCAACCATCTTTTTCTCTGCTTTATTCTTTGAGTTTTCTTCCTCATAAATGTGTCTGTTAGCTTTTAATTTTTTATAGGCATCATAGATTATCAGTTGGATTCTGTCCCTTTGGGTTTTTATTTTATACTATTTGATGACTAGTATAAAAATCTCATAGATATTCAGCAGATATCAGAATGTACCCATCACCAAGATCCTATTTAGATATAAGCAAACCCTGAAGCAGGATAAGATTTCTAAATGCTTTCTTAATAAACAAGGTACATGGATCTCCCCACCTTGCTATACCAGGTAAAAACATACCTTCGCTTCCCCTTCCTTTTTTTAATATTGTGTTTTTTTCTTTTTCTTTTTGTGTGTTTGTGCCAAAACTTGAACTTAAGGCCTTTTTAGCTCTGGCATGGTGTTTTTTGTTTTTGTTTGTTTGTTTTTTTCCTCACAGTTGTCACTGTTTTGCTTGAGCATGCCTCCAGTTTGACATTTTTCTGGTTAATTAAAGATAGAGTCTCATGAACTTTGCAGCTTGGACTAATTTTGAACCTCATTTCTCAGATCTCAGCCTTCCTAGTAGCAAGGAATATAGGCTAGACTGTGTGTGTGTGTGTGTGTGTGTGTGTGTGTGTGTGTGTGTGTGTGTGTGTGTGTGTGTGTGTGTGTGTGTGTCTCTCACTTTGTGTGTGTGTGTGTGTGTGTTAGGGTCTCACTTTGTGTGTGTGTGTGTGTTAGGGTCTCACTTTGTGTGTGTGTGTGTGTGTGTGTGTGTGTGTGTGTGTGTGTGTGTGTGTGTGTGTGTGTGTGTGTGTGTTAGGGTCTCACTTTTTGTTGAGGCATATACCTGTACTACAGTCCTCCTGTTTTACACTTCTTTCATTTCAGTATGTACCTGGGTGACAGTTGTGTGTGCCACTATGTCCAGCTCATTCCACTGAGATGGAGTTTTACAAGTTTTTCTCCTCTCACCCTCCTTGCTGGCCTGGAACTCAGACATGCTCTTATCAGCCTCTGATACAGTTATAATAACAGACATGAGCCACCACAGACGGTGTACATTTCTAGGTTTGTTTGGTTTTTTTGTTGGTTGTAGGGCTTGAACTCTGGGCCTGGGCCCTGCCCCTCAGCTCTTCAACTCAAGGCAAGCTCTCTACCACTTGAACCAAGGCTCAACTTCCCATTTCTAGATTTTTACAATAGTGATTTTTTTTTCTTTTCTGAACAAATAGGAGGTATTGTGTATGCTTTTAAAAGCATGTATGTGAAACTGTTTATCAGTCCCTCCTTTCATTTTATATACATCTGTATTGTCTTCAGTTTAGCTAAAGCCCTGCTTCCAGATATATTTTTGAATATTTTTATTATCTTGTAGTATTTGTACAGAGGAGTTGCCGTTCACCAAAGCAGTGTATGAATACAGTGCATCTTGATCAGTGCCCCCCTTCAACATTCCTAACTATCCCTCCCAACCCACCCTTTACTTAATTTTAAGCTGTGTATTGAGGTTTTTCTTGCCTTTTTAACAAAGCAGTTTATGTGTATAGTGCATCTTGATCTGTGTCATCATTTCGACATCTTCACTCCCTTTAACCCATTCCTTCCCTTATATTTCTCAGTACTGTGGTGTGTGTGTATATATATATATGTATGTATAATGAAATCTTGCCTTCATTCTCCTCCCTTCCCCCTTCATTCTTCTACCTTTCTCCCATTGTCCCCACGTACCCCTCTTGCAAGTACCCTTTCCTGGTACTTATTTTCTGGGGCTTTGACTTGCTCTTTTTAAAGAATTACACTAATTGCACTTTTCATAGTCTGTTACACTTCAGTTAGTTCATGTGTAATCCCTTGCATATCAGCCAGTGTGTTTACTTGTAGATTTATAGGCACATAAATAAGGGAAACCTTACAACCTATGTTTCTCTGGATATGGCTTACTTAATTGTTTTCCAAGACTTTCTATTTCCTTACAAATGGTACAATATCATTCTTTCTGATGTTTTCATCCAGCTAGCTAAAAAAAGAAATTTATGATTCAGACCATAGAGCAGCAAAATTACTCTTATTGTAAAGGCCTGGTAGTAAGTAATATTTCCAACTTTATGTACATATGGTTTTTGCCACAACTCAGCTTTGCACAAAAGCAGCCATAGACAATGTGAATTGCCATATAGCAAATAAAACAACATGAACACTGGAATATGATACTTACATGTCACAAATTACTATTTTTCAGTCATTAAAGTTGTAAAATCATTTCTTAGTTTATGGGTCATATGAAAACAGGTGGTGGACTAGCCTTGTTTGCAGACGCTATGGTTTGCCAGCCTGTGGTCTGGACTATGGAATTCTAGGCTTTCCCTTACCATACCCAAATACTTTATTTTCTGAAGATAGAACATTTTAGATATGAACTAAAGCATTTATTCTTTAGACTATTTTACGTTGATTTCTTAGAAAATACTACAGTGAAACTGCCATATTTTAAAGGACAAATTATAAGCATGATTTTTTGTATTGACTATTTGTGAAAATTGGCTTATTGTGGAGTCTCCTTCCTGTCTATATTCCTTGCAGTATGTGAATTCCAAGTTGTAGCATTGGGATGTTTGGGAGCATTGAGCTAAGTGGAGAAAAGAATGGTATGCTTGTGGTCATATAGTATGTTCCAGTGGAATGTTTCCAAATCAGATTAGTTTAGTTGTACTTAAGCTTTGGTCTTGTTGGTCTCACCTGATGTGTTTTCAGTAAAATAATAAGTGTAAGTAAAAAATGAAACATTGTCTTTTAAGATGATATTGCAAATATAACCATTTAATATTGATGGAACAAATTATTTGATATGTTTGTACTTAATTGGTTTCTTCAGAGACTTTTCCTGGAACCTTACTGCATAGAATTCCCAGCCTTTAAACTAAAATAATGCAATTCAAATAAGGAATCTTTAGACAGTTGCTATTACCTTCTTTTTTAGATTCCTTCCTTCCCCTCCCCTTCCCTTCCCCTCTCCAGATTCCCCCCTCCCCTTCCCTACTGCTTGCTGTTTGTTAGGGTCACACTGCATGTATTAATACTCACTTTGAATATGAGAAATAGGGTATTTTACCATGCCCATACTTTAAATGGGTCATGCCCATACTTCAAATGGGCTTTAGTGTGAACATTGAATGCTAGAAAAACTAAAGAATTTTATAAAATTTCATTTCAATAAATGTATGATTTTATATAATAAAGCTATTTTGTCTTGGAAGACAACTTCCATAAGTTTTACAGATATGATTAGAACAATTTATAACGAAGACCAAATACTTTTTCCTAACACAAACTTCATGTTTTTGCCACTGGATTTAATTGCATACTCTTTTCCTTTAGACCAGAGGGAATTGCTACTTGGGTGCCAGGAGACAGCTGTATAGAGAACCTCTCTGCTGCTGGGCATGATGGCCTAGACCTGTAATGCTAGCACTTAAGAGGTTAAGGCAAGAGGATGATGAGTTCAGGATCAGCTTGGTTTACATCTGTTCCAAAGGAAGCAAAACAAACAAACAAAAAAACAAAATCAGAAGGAAAAACCAGCCAGACTAAAAGAACTATTTAGTACTTTGGCAAATTTTCTTCATTTGTGAAACCATTCTTACACCTTCTAAACCCATCTGACCTCCAACATGTTCAAATGAACACTGATATTAAAAAAAATGAAATGGGGCTGGGAAGGTGGCTCAGTGGTAGAGCACTTGCCTTGCATGCCAGAGGCCCTGGGTTCGATTCCTCAGCACCACATACGCAAAAAGAAAAAAGCCGGAAGTGGCGCTGTGGCTCAAGTGGTAGAGCGCTAGCCTTGAGCTGAAGAGCTGAGGGACAGTGCCCAGGCCCAGAGTTCAGGCCCCACGACCGGACCCAAAAACAAACAAACAAACAAACAAAAATGAAATGATTTAGGGAAAGGTGTGTGTGTGTGTGTGTGTGTGTGTGTGTGTGTGTGTGTGTGTGTGTGTGTGTGTGTGTGTGTGTGTGTGTGTGTGTGTGTGTGTGTGTGTGTGTGTGTGTGTGTGTGTGTGTGTGTGTGTGTGTGTGTGTGTTCCATTTCTATTTTCCTCTTGAGTTTACAGGAATTTATTTTAATGTATTAATTGAAATAGGACTTAGCATTATTTCCTAAATGTTTTCAGATCATAAAATTCCTATAAGCTTGTCTAGATAAAATTTTGGTTTTGTATAATACGTTGGATTTTTGGCACTAGATTTTACTTATATTCTAGTAACATGTCTGAAACACACATATATTATTTTCTTTTCTTTATTTGTAGTATACTTGTAGACATATATAGAACAGCAACATTTATGGCTAAGATATTTACACTGGAGAATCAGAAGAAAAAAATCTCTTCGAAATATACATTCTATAAAATCTTGATCTAGTGTTGCTGAATTTCAGCATTGCTCACTTGCCATTATCAAGTGGATTTTCATGTTCATTTCTAGAAAGGGAGTTCTGGGAGTTATGTAACAAGTGTAACTTGATGAGACCAAAGCGTTCCCATCACTGCAGCCGCTGTGGCCACTGTGTGAGGAGAATGGATCATCACTGTCCATGGTAAGAAACAAATCTATTTTTAAGAAAACAAAGACGAAAATTTGACAGGAAATACTAGGAGAAATTTTCAGGCTTAGAGGCGTATGCCTGTAATCTCAGCACTTGGGAGGCTGAGGCACAGATTTATGAGTTCAAGGCCAGATATACAACAAGACTTTGTCTCAAAAGACCATACAGATAAGCAAGCAAACAACAATAAAAATCTTAGAACTTTCAAGTTAAAAAAAGTTTATATTAAAGTTACCTTATTTAAGAAATTCTGAATAGTATACCTTTATTGATCATATGGTGGTATGAACTTTCTCAGTAATATTGCCAGAGATCATCTTTTATTACAAGGAGATGTTTGAATAGAACATTAAAAAATATCATGCACCAAATATACAAAAGGTTTAGGGTGTTTATATTAAATGAGGCAATGTGTGTAAAAACATTCGGTACAGTATCTGATGTGTAGGAAGTACTGATGTACAAACTATATATATCCCATTGTTTGCATTCCCTTTTCCTTGTTCAGTTAAAGAAGAATACATTTCAGACATCCTGAAAACACCCATCTTCCCCCTTAAGCCTTCTAAAATATTTTATATTGGGTGCAGCTGTTCATATTTCCTTCCTGTTGGAAGTATTAAGTGGTGATAATTAGCTGTTTCTGCTGCTGAATTGCCAACATTTTGGTCAATAGGGGGCTCTCTTGTAATACTTAAAGAAAATATGTTGAAAAATAGAACTTCAGAAACAAATGCTGTGAGAATTCTGTATTGTCTCATTTCAAAGCTGTCACAAAAATCTGTGAATAAGATATTGTATTTAATTCTGTTTTCCTAGCATTTGATTTTGTATAAATATTTAAACTGGTATACTGTAACACTTTATAAATATAACTACATACATAAATGTTTATGTTGGTACACACATGAATGCATACAATATATTCAAAGTCAACTATATAATAGCCTTTATAATTGCCCCCCCTCTCCTTCCCCCCCCTCTTTTTCTTTCTCTCTTTTTCTATCTCTCTCTCTTTTGGTCCTGAGGTTTGAACTCAGGGCTTGGGCATTATGCTCAAGGCCAGCACTCTACTACTTGAGCCACAAGTACACTTTTGGCTTTTTGGTGTTTAATTGGAGATAAGAGTCTCGTGGATTTTGCTACCTGGGCTGGGTTTGAACTGCTATCCTCAGATCTCAGCCTCCTGATTAGCTAGGATTATAGGTGGGAGCTACCAGTGACCTGACTGCATTTTTCTAAATTTGAAGAGTAAAAATTGTTTTGCCTAATAATATTGATCAATTTAGAGTTTCTCTTATTTTTGATAACTTCATTTGATGACATAGGTCATTAGCAAACTTTAGTTGGTTACTGTATACAAAATTTTTAAATTTCCTAAATTCCTTAATAAAATACTATAGTGTATGATATATAGTGTTAAAAAATACCTTAACTTTGAAAGATTCTCAAGTGAGTCTCTAAACCTCAAAGTAATAGATTAAACAAAGCTATTTGAAACATATATTCAGATAAGTGATAATCACACTGAAAAACTCAAAGTGCTTTTTAACACTTTTAATAGTAGCACATCGAATTAGCTAAAAATCTTAATTTGTTTTCATGGTGAATTTGATATCCTTGTAAAAGTATGCCATAGTTTTGAGATTTAAAAAAATATCAGCTAGGAAATATATTTGTAGACAGTAATGTGCTTGAGATAAAGACTTGATTGTTGGTGAGAAAGTAAAGTTTTGCTTAAATTATGATATTGGGATGACTTCTCTCTTTAGAGGGTTAATTCTTTTCAGGTTTTTAGGTAACTTCTCAATATTGATAAGAGAGAGAGGGGGACGCAGAAAAGAATGCGAGTTTGGAAGTGAATACACTGGTCCCAAATAGACTGAGAAATTGAATTTATGACTGAATTTCCTAGTAGAGCACTGTTGAGTAAGGGAAATGTGCAGTACAATTGGAAGCAAAGCCGGATCGGTGTAATCCTAGCATGTCGGAGGCTTAGGCAGGAGGATTTTGAGTTCAAGGCAGACTGAGTTACATAGGAAGAAGACCTTGCTCAGAAAACCCCAAAAGAAAGCAAAGAGAATATTTAACTTTTTTCAGAAACAGCACTGTTTTAACTGTCCAGATATTGGGGGAAAATTCTGATTGCCTCAAGATTTTCTAATTTCTTTCTCTGATCATTCTTTCAAAATTATTTAAATGTTTTAAAAAGAATTCATATGCAGGTGGAATACCTTAGTCCTTTTTAAAGAACCCTGGTTCAAAGTGCTGTGAGCACAGTAGGTTTTTCCAAGTGTTTTGGCAACAAGAAGGGTGAGACAAGGATAGCTTTTAAGCAGCATCTGTTAAAGAACCTTTTTGAGGGCACATAGGAGCTCATTTCTCTTAAAAGTCCTGATGGCAAATAACAAGACAGTGAATATCGTTGTTTACAAAAGACATGTTCTTAATGTGGAGAAATATTTTCACAAGATTTTTCACTCTGTCTTGTATTTGACTTAAAAAGTAATTTAAATGATATACTTTAAAAGCTATTAAGTTAGGAATAGAACCTGTTAGATTTTTCCCCCCATAGTTTTTATTTCTGTTGTAATCTTAAAATTCTTCACAGATTTGACTACAGTGGCTTTTAGTACATTAAAATACCCCGTTGAAATTAGTTTTGAAAATTGTGGGATTATAGCATTAGTCTTTTGTCTAAGTTTTCACTTCACTGTTGTTTTGATGGCATGTAGCTCAACGTGTACATAAGTTTGAATACATTTTATTTTCATCAATCAGGGATAGTTTTGAAAATGTGATGCTTAGCAGCTATGTCAGAGTGGCACGTTTAAGCTATTTTACTTGAAGGCATTCATATCATTCCCCATAACTAGAACTACGCAGGAAAAGCAATATCAGAAAGGGGTCTTCCGTTGTCTTCTCTTGGCTTCTATTGCTTCGAATTACACATCCTCTCACTGGTGGCTTAAATCTTTTGTTTCTGTTTCCTAATCAGTGCAACAAAGAACTACCTACCATCTGCTGTTCTTCCATACTGGGTTGCTCTGCTATACGGGGTTGCTGTGAATTACAGGAGGGTAGTATATAAATGATCTTGCGTTGTAAAGAGTGTTTTATAAATTTAGAGTGGTATGTTTATATCTTGGTACAGTTTGCTCTAAGATATGATTGGCTTCAGCATATTTCCATGAAATTAAGCACATGTGAAACTTTGAGTTTTTCTGATCCTGAAATGAACATGTTATTAAAGTTTGAACTATTGTTTGTTTGTTTCCTTCAGGATAAACAATTGTGTTGGTGAAGATAATCATTGGCTTTTTCTGCAGTTGTGTTTCTACACTGAACTTCTAACTTGCTACGCACTGATGTTTTCTTTCTGCCACTATTACTACTTTCTTCCACTAAAAAAGCGTAATTTGGTAAGCTCTCTTTTTTATCCACTAATATTAGAGCTTCTAGCGCATATAGTTATTGGGCTAAGTGCAAATGATCTAAAGTAAAACAGTAAAAATAAACCCCAGATTGGTAAGTTTTAAATGATAATAGAATTGAAAAAGTAGGCCTTAGTTGACATTGCCTTTTAAACAAATCTCATTATAAGTATTTTTTAGTTGAGTGATTTTCTTTACAAAATAACACAATAGATCTTTCAATGTACATGTCGATTTCAAAAGATTTAAAATGATGAGAAGGAAAAGGGAAATGCTAAATACTTGTTTCATAGTTTAATGTTGTAAAGGTTCTTAAAGGACAATTAAATTTTTGACAAAAGGAGTTTCTTTCTCCTCTGACTTTTTCTTTTTCTTTTCTTTTTTTTTTCTTTCTTTTTGTTTTTTTTTTTTTGAGATGGAATCCCTATGTATTGCCCAGGCTGACCTTGAACTCAAGCTCCTCCAGCCTTTGCCTCCTGATTCCTATGTCACTGAACCTCTGTTCTGACTTTCAGCATTTATAAGATGAATTTGCTGGATGTTTTTGAGGCAGTGCTTTTCCCATTTTGTCGTGGAAGTACAGTAGATGTTCAGACTTACTTAAAATATGATGGTGGAGATGGTAATGATAGCAGAAACTGGATTTTTTTGATTCTTTGTGTGTGCTATGGACACACTTGTATGAAAAAAACAAACTAAACTAGGAAGTACTTATTTAATTAGATTTAGTGGTAGAGCTGGGATTTGAGCCTTCATTTATATTTTTAAAAATTGTACAATGTTCATTTGTCAGGAAAACTGTGAGAAATAAACTGTGGCTACTGTTTATATTAAAAAATTGTGTGCGAAACAGAATGTGTGTGAAAGCATGTGTGAGGGAGAATGAGAAGTGTATATGTATGTGAGAGAGGTTGAAAAATGAAGATAAAAAGTACGCAAGCATATAAGTGAGATGCAGGGTAAGAAGGGAGAAGAAAAAACAGAACAAATGGAGAGGGGAATAATGCTTTCCTTATAGCGTATTTTTTACTGCTTAAATCTTAATAAAAAAATTCTGGTGATACATACAGTTGAATTTTGGAATAAGGGGAAAAATGAGAGTTTCAACTTCTATGTGTTGAATTATTTTAGTATACACAGTAATTTTGAGTAGTTGAAATACTATTTGGTATTGCTGTTTGGCTGTATGTATTAGTGCATTTAATTGTGATTATGTTTATTAAACAATGAACAATTTTAAGTACTAATTTTAAAATATTCAAAAGAAAAAATTATAGGTATTTAACATTTTTGCATTGCAAAAATAGCACATGCTTATAGTTTCATTCTATCTATTGATTAATTTTGGATAATGACATACAGTTAGAACATACAAGAATTCTTTAAGTAAGCAGATTATTATTGAGCATAAGAAAGAGGAAATACAATTGTGCAATAGGATTAAGATAAAATCTTAAAAGTAAGAAGAAAATTTAGACCTGTTAATGAAGCACTAAATGTTTTTAAGAGGCAGTACGTTTAGTGTGGTGCCGAAATTGACAAATTGTGCTCTTGGTTACGTTTAAGTGTTGTGCTAATACATTTTCACTGGAAAACATCTGCTTCCGATTGTTTACATTTTGTCTGTAATTACTTTTGTGCTACAGCAGAGTTGAGTACTTGTGACAGAGAGGCTTGATAGTCAACAAAACCTTATGTATTAATTTTGTGTTCTTTACATTACCTTTGCCAATCCCTGGTAATGGAAAGAACTATATAAATAGACACAACTAAGTTGTAATAAGAAAAGTCTGACTTTTGTACAGAGTGTTAAACCTCTGTGATTTTTTATTTCTTTTGAAAAATGGAATAATAATGAAATAATAAAAAGGAAATAATGATATAAGGAAATAAACATCAATTGTATGGTAGATAATAGATGCTCAATTCACCTTGCATTTGATTCTAGTGAAAATTCTCAGAAAGAAAGATCTTCTTTTAAGAATTGTATTATTTTTCCTTTTTATTGTAAAGATACTGTACAGAAGGGTTATAGTTATATGAGTAAGGTAATGAGTACATTTCTTAAGTCCTGTTAATCTTCATGAATATTTTGACCATTTGTTTTCTAGGAAACTGATGACAGATGGAGGAAATTCAAATAACCAATTTTAATACTTAAAAGATTAACACATTTGAAATTACAAATTGATTTCTTTAAATGATAGGTATTAGCTTTAGAAATTAATGCTAGATGGAGCAAGAATCCCTTTTCTTTAATGGAGTGAACAATTATAGGTATTTTGGGATTTTTTTTTGTGTGTATGCCAGTCCTGGAACTTGAACTCAGATCCTGAGCACTGTGCCTGAGCTTTTGTACCCAAGGCTAGTGTTACTTCCAGCTTTTTCCTTCATTGGAAGAAAGAGTCTCACAGACTTTCCTGCCTGGCTGGCTTCTAAGTGCAAATCTAAGACCTCAGCCTTCTGAGTAGCTAGGATTACGGGTATGAGACAACAGAGCCTGCTAGTATATGTGTTTTCATACATATCCACTGAATGTTGAAAAAGCATTAGTAGCATAATAGAAGTTGACATTAAAGTAGTAGGAAAAAAATGTATCAAAAGTGAGTTCAAGTTGGGTTTTGAAAACTCAAACTTGTTATTCATTAGAGCAATTCATTGTCAAAGCAAAGCAAATTTAAATTATTTTAATTAAATTATTTTGATTTTATCATCGAGGTGATGTACAGAGGGGTTACAGTTACATAAGGTAGTGAGTTCATTTCTTGCTGAACTTGTCACTCCCTTCCTTCATTTTTCTCCCACTTCCCCTCCCTCCCCATCCTCCCCCCACGTTGTACAGATCATTTCCAACATAATATTTTTTTATCATGGTTGCATTTTATGATCATAAAATGTAGTAACTTATGGCTACTTACTTATAGGCAGACAATTGTGACTGTAGGGATCTAACAGTTATTTATATGTAGTAGTGTGGAGCAGGCTTGAGGCTTAAGGTGCCCTGTTGCCATAATGGGATGCTCTTATTTACCATTGTTAGAAGTATTGACATGGAAACTCAGCTTGTGTTAGAACATTCCACATCATCTTACTTATGATAAATTTTTTATTGTGAAAATACCGTAACTATGATAAATTTTGAGCAAATGGATTTATTTATAAAAATTATGAAGTTAGGTAAATGTAGAGGAGAGTTTTGCCACAGTGTTGGTCATATATGCAAAGACAACTTTATTTGATAAACTTGAATACAGTAAAGCTAACTAGGACCAGAGTTACAACTCAGAGGAAGTATTTTATAATGTATATAACCCAAAATATTCTCAAGATCTGCAGCAAAGTGAATGTTTAATAGTCACTTGAATTCAGAGAAGTCAATTATACTTACGTCATGGATTTACCTTTGACAGTTTGAAGCTATAACAAGAAGAATATACAAACTCAGAAGTGCTGTATCTTCTCACTAGACCAACCCTTTTTAAAAAATGATGACAAAAAATCCCCACTTCTACATCTATGGCAATAGTTCTTCCTATTATTAAAAAAAATCTCATTATTACCAGTTAGTGCTTTTGCAGTATATCTTTTCTGTCTTTCCACGTTCAATCTTTTTCTTATGCCTGTGTGTTTCTTATTGATCCTAGGTTTTTCAGTTTTAAAGAACTAGTCAAATCATAGTCTTTTATTTTAGTTAAAATGTTCAGTCCACTTTTATTTAGTGTAACATTCTGTCATTTTCCTGTTTTTTTTTTTTATTTGACTCACCTATTCTTTGTTCCCTGTGTTTTCCTTTTTCTTGACTATTTTGGAACTTTTACTTAAAATTCTACTTATCTCTAATGCTGACATTTCCTTTCACTCTGTTTTTTTGGAATAGTTTTCTCAGAAAGGAAAAGATTTTTTTAATTGAAGAAATCTAGGTCTGTTACCAGTGCCCATATTATGAATGGAAGAGCCTTGGAATACTCACTATCGTGATCATTTTTGGTATTGTGGGAACTAAAATAGATGTAGAACTAAATCACATGATAAGACGTTGTTGTCTGTACATTTTATGTTACAGTGCATACATTACATATGGTCAGTTTTTATTTTAACCTATCTACATATTGGTGCTTTTCCTGGACCTTCATGCCTTCATACATTTCTAAGCTTCTCTTGGGATTATTGTTGGCTTTTTTACATAAAGTCTGCTGAAACAAATGTTCCCAGTGTTAATACACCTGAACCATCTTTATTAGTCCTTCATTTTGAAGAATTTATAGGATGGTAGTTACTTTCAGTATTAAAACTGGTTGTCCATTATGTTTTTGTTTGTTTGCTTTTGTCAAGGCGGTTATTGGCCTTAGTATAAAAAAAATGTATTTTCACTGTTTCTTTTGTGATTATTTTTATCTTTGCATATTAGCAGTTATTCTGTGATTTTTATATTATGCTGTGGTGTTGTCTTCTTGCATTTTTCCTATTGAATACTTTATACAACTTCTTAAATATTTTATCTGATAAAATTCTTAAGCTATGGAAATGCCTTGGCTTTATGATTGTGATTATTATTATTGTCTGTGGTGCTGCTGATTAAACTCAGTGCCTTGCATACACTAGGCAAGTACTCTGTTACTGACTGTCATCCTCAGTCCTGTTTTTAATCACCTTAAATGTTACTTCTTCTCAAATTTTAAGAATTCTGGTATTCGAACTATACTATTTACTCTATTCATTTATTTTTGTGTGAGGTATAAGAGAATGCTCATCTTGATCCAGTCAGTGGTTTGATAACATGTTTTTCTAATGCAAGAAAATAGAACCTTGTTTTTAACTAGTATTTCTTCTTTGGAAGATAACATTCATTGTTTTTGTTAATATTTATAAAAGCTTAAGATTACTGAGTTGGTTTTTGTGACGGACTGGTTTTAGTTTGCTTTTATTCCTATGGTGTTTCCTTGTGATTTGTTAGCAGAAAAACTGAGGTGTTACTGTGAATCATCCCCTCCAGTTTTTCTTACCCAAGGAAAAAAGCAATGCAGAATGCAAGACTCACCTGAAAGTGATTCTACTCTCTAGGATCTCAGCCATTTAAATTCTAGCTAACTTGGCTGTTTTCACATGTCTTCCAATAGCTGTTTAATAATTAATTTGATTTTTTTCTGGATTTTCATAGTGTTCTTGATGAAAGTGCTGGTCTCATATAAATGATTCTCTTATAGGTCTCATATAAATGATTCTCAATGGCGGTAGCACTGTATTTAAAAATTTCTTTTCAAGTGATTTTAATAATTGCTGTTTAATTGCACAACGCCAGGAGGCAATACTCATGTCATACTCTATGTAACTCATGTCATAATCTATGTAAATCATGTCCTTTGGAATTGTGCAGTGGAAAACTTCTGTGGCCCCAAGAGTTGAAAACTGTTAGACTCATGACAGAATTTAGATGTTAGGTAGATATTAACCAAATGAAAGATGAAACAAGTCTTTGCTGAGCAAGAAAAAAAGTCTTGTGGTAGTAACTGGTATAATTGGCTTTAAAGCTAAATCTGTTACAAAATATAAATTTTATAGCAAACATTATAAGGCTAAGTCTTAGAAACATGTCTTTTGAAAACAAAATTTTTTGTGTGTGTCAGTATGGGGCTTTATTATAGTTGATCGGAGATAACAGTCACGTGGACTTTCCTGCCTGGGAGAGCTTTGAACTGAGTTAACTTAGATTTCAGCTTCCTGAGTAGCTAGGATAACAGGTGTGAGCCACCAGCACCCAGCTGAAAATGATACGCTTTTAATAAAGAAATTGCCTTGAATTTCAGTACACAAGTCAGCATTTTTAGCATTGGCATTTTAAGCAATGTTTTATAGTACATAATTTTTCAAATAATCCTATTTCATCAGTATTCTATTTTCTTTTGTCTTTTTCTTTTCCTTTGGCGTTCTTTGTGTCCTTTTGTTTTTCCTATAACAAACAGCTATTTCCAGTTCTTCATTTTGGGTCCAGTTGCTGGACCAGATAGTCAAATCTTGCCCATTCCTTTTTACAAGTTCTGTTACTTGGGATAAAGATACCTAGAAATCCTCACATGACTTTGGAGATAGTACTGATGGTTTCTGTGCATCTCTCATGTGGGAGTATGATACAGTTAAATGATGCCGTGGACCTTGACCTGCTATTCTTCTGTAACACAGAAGTACTAAGCTTTAGCCTGAAGTTCCTTTATACCTTTTTATGTAGATAGATGGCAGCATAGTATCTTTTTTTTTAGCTCTTTAAATTCCGAAGCTGGTGCTTTTATTTTCTGGTTTGGAAAAGGAAGTGTTAACAACTCTTAGGTGTTTGTTTTTAAGTGAAAGTGTTTATTCATTAAACAAAAGAAAAAGCGAGTTGCCCTTTAAATATCACTTAACCTCTGTTCAGAAGAAACTAGTACATTATGATTACCTCATGGGAAAAAAAGTTGAGAGAAAGCAGACTGTTGACAAATTCTGGGAAACGAACAGTTTGGGAGTTTGATTTTCCATTTCTCTTTCCTCTGCTTATATTTTTAGCAGAGTGCTTTCTGAGCTGTAATTTCTTTGCAATTGACTCATATATATACACACGCACACACATATGTGTATCACAGTAACTTAAATGTCTGTCTCTGTCTCCTTCTTCTAGTCTTTTTTATTATTAGCTATCTAGTTTATTTTTTTTTCTATTGTGAAAATACCGTACAGAGGGGTTACAATTACATGGGCAAGGTAATGAGTACATTTCTTATCAAGCATTGTTGCCTCCTCCTTTGTTTCCCCTTCCCTTTCCTTCCCATCTTCCCCCCCTCCCCTGCCCCAAGTTGTAAAGTTCGTTTTTCGACATAACGATTTGTACATCTCATTGTTGCAACGGGTCCACCTGTATCCCTATTTAAATGATTTGTTTTTGCCCTTCCCCTCCACAAATTATACCAACATCAAATACAATGAAAGCAGAGGTTATACCATGGGGGAGGGACATACAAAGCAACAAAGAAATCATCTTATAAATATGTTAGAAACAATCGCAAGAAAGAAAAAATATTTGAATACATATCTTGGGGTTCATTTTACCTAACATCAACTTATCCGACCTTTTCTGCTTGTCTCAGACATATACTAGTAATTGAAAATTAGGGAAACTATGGGACCTATCTTTGCTTCATTTCTTCTTTCCTCCCCTCTCTTCTTTCTCTGCAGTGGTATGAGATTGAACCTGGGGCCTTGTGTATGCTAGGTAAAAGCTTCATCACAGAGCTGTACCCCTAGCCCTTTAGATTTTGTCTTAATACTTACTTTGAAAATACTTATCATGAATGTTTAAAAATTTATGTTTTTACTTATGATAGTATGCTTCCCCCCCCCCCCAAAAAAATAATGGGATAAATGAAACGCTTTGGGTAGAATCAGAAAAATCTGTAAAGATTTTGGACTTTGAGTTGGCTGATAAAGTTAGTAAATGTTAGGCATTAAGTTGTTTGACCCTTTATGCCAGTAAAATGTTGGTTACTTTTAATCCTACTTGAAATAACATTTTGCTTTAGTTAAGTAGTGGGATAAAAATTATTATAATTTTTTAACTTGTATATTGGAAAATGATTTGGTATCCTAATTGGATAAAATAGATAATGAAGGAAGTGATATTCTTCTATGTTTGGTCAAGATTTGTATTTGATTATTTCATATGGTTAAGTGTTCATATGCAAATTTTCACTTGGCATATTATTGAAATATTAACATTTTGGTTGTTTTACAAAGCTAATATAAGAAAATTATAGTTTTTAGGGCTGAGAGTATAGCTGAAGTGGTAGCACCCTTGCCTGGCAAGGACAAGATCCATCTCCAGTACTATGAAAAATAAAAGAAAGAGAAAGAAAGGAGTATTATAACTTTTTAATTAAGTGTGAAGGAAGATACTATTTTTTAAAAAATAATATCTTAAATAATTGCTTAAATCACCATGTGTTGGTTCATTAATTCTTTATTAGTTGCATATTTCATAATTTTTACTTTATAGTCTGGATTTTTGCTTTGGATTAGTGGAAAGTGTCTTCTTTTTTATAAGAAGATAAATAGTGTAGTTTCCATTTTATTTATAGGTAAGGTGACTGAGATTGAGGAAGATTCAATAGTCAGTGTAGTCACAGAATAACCTTTTGGCAGAAGTGTGATTTGGGGCTTATTTCTGTTTGTCTTTAAGTTGTATTTTTGCTATTACATCAAGCTACAAATACTTCTTATATTTTCCCCTGAGGAAAATTTGAAGTAATGTTATTCCAGCACTTAAAAAATTAAATACAGATTTAAAATGACTAAACATCACAAAATATTCTTCACTGAATGATTGCTGAACCTCCTGATTGGTAGATTTATTCATTGGTATTTTTCACTTTTTTTTAACCAAATCAACTCAGTTTTAATATTTATTTTATATTTTAATATTTTTTCTATTATAAAGATTGTTGAAATGTTTTGTTATTTTCTTCAGTTTGCAAATTAAAGAAGAGTTACCAAAATAGAGACTGTCTAGTGTGTCTTACAAGGCATTATAGTAGGTTAACATTATATATATATGTATATATAAGTATATACATATATATATATATATATATATATATGAAACCAAGTTCTTTTTAAAATAACAGATAATTTATGGCTGTTAATGTCAGAGCTTATGTAGCTAATCATTTGCGGCATACCACTTTAGTTCTAAAGTTACATCTTTTAAATCATTTTTATGTGAAGTAGATCTGGATAATTTCGAATTCTTTTATCCTTATTTTTATGCATAGGGCAAAAACTAACATGCTAACCTCTACAAGAGCAGGGGGTGACAGAAGGGAAAGAGAGGAGAATTTCAATAAAGGATAGGCTGCCAATATTCAGAAGAGGAAAATAAATAATGTTTAGTAGCCCAGCCAACTCTTGTGTTAGGAAGATACATTATTATTATTCCAATTGGCTGATGTCTAATAGCGTTGCTAGGGATTTGATGTCAGAACAGCGCCACAGAATTATTCGTCTATGCTTTTGGCTAATGAAGAATAGGAATAGCCAGAAGACTTGCAGGTAGCTTTGAATATTTGTAAATCTTTTATAATTTATTTTAATATTTTCACATAATGTTAAGGTAGCCTTATAATGTCTGCTATTTATTGTTATCAGATATTTAGGCTTTAATAATCTTGGGTTTTGTTAATACCATCTATTATTGTTGGCAGCCATTGAAGAATGGACTAAGTTGCTTAAATGTATTTAGCTTTTTTTGATTTTTGACAATGTTGCTAGGAATAGTGTGGAATTGATATGAAATAAAAATCTTTTTTAATGCTAGCATAAAAGTTATTTGGCATTTGTGTTCATGTGTCCTGAAATGTTAGTAGAAAAAGTATCTCTGTGACATTTTTTTTTCTTAAAGTGCCAGATTTTCAGTTTATATTTACAGATTAAATCAGTTTTTTCAACAATTGTCAATTGTATTTGTTAGTATATCCCTAAGCTTACTGATGGATAGAGCGTAATAATCTTGATCTTGTGTTGCAATACCTGGTTAACTACATGAATGTCCTCACTAAATGTGTTTATGTAGTATATTAGTTATAAATATAAAAGCACTTAGCATAGAAAATTTCCAGAAGACTATTGGTTTTTAAATTTTTAAATAAGTTTTTTATTGTGAAAATACCATACAGAGGGGTTGCAATTACATGAGCAAAGTAATGAGTACATTTCTTATCAAGCATTGTTGCCTCCTCCTTTGTTTTTCCCCTATCATCCCTCCCTGCCCTCCCATCTCCATGACTACACAACTCCTGCCAAAGTTGTAAAGTTCGTTTTTCGACATAGCATCTTGTACATCTCATTGTTGCAATGGGTCCACCTGTATCCCTATTTAAACAATTTGTTTTTTCCTTCCCCTCCCAAATTATAGCAGCATCAAATACAGTGAAAACAGGGGTTTTACTGTGGGGAGTGACATACAAAGCACCAAAGAAATCATCTTATAAATATATAAATAAATAGAAACAGTAGTAATAAAGAAAAAAAACACTTGTGTCCTTATCTTGGGGTTCATTTCGCCCAACACCATCTTATCTGACCTTTTCTGCTTGTGTCAGACATATACTAGTTATTGCAAATAAGGGAAACCTTGGGACCTGTTTTTCTTTGGGCCTGGTTTACTTCACTTAATATAATTTTTTTCAAGTCTTTCCATTTCCTAACAAATGGGGCAATGTCATTAATGGTTCAAACCTGGGAGGTTTTTTTTTTCTCCCTCCTTCCTTGGATATTAATATCCATTAGGGTGTAATAAAACTGAAAATAAGAGAGAGGCCCATGCTTGAGCATATGCATGTGCGTACAGACTAGTACAGCTTTGTGTTGGTGTCTTACACCTGTAATCCTGTTTACTCAGGAGGGATCATGGTTCAAAGCCAGCCCAGGCAGAAAAGTCCACTTATCTTCAGAGAACTACCCCCCCAAAAAGCTAGAAATGGAGCTCTGGCTCAAGTGATAAAGTGTTAAACTTGAGCAAAAGAAGCTTGGGGACAGCACCCAGACCCTGAGTTCAAGCCCCAGGAATCTTTCTCTCTCTCTCTCTCTCTCTCTCTCTCTCTCTCTCTCTCTCTCTCTCTCTACTCCCCCCCCCCCACAAAACTACTACAGAATAAATCTGTATCTTCTCTGCCTATATTTTGTAATAAACTTAAGGCCCAAAATATGCAGATAATCATGCAAATATGGTAGATATTTTTATTTTAAGATAAAAAAAATGGCAGTACTAGGGTTTGAATTTGGGGCCTTGTGCTTGCTAGATAGAAGTTCTACCACTTGGACTATGACTTTTGCTTTGGCTATTTTTGAGATAGTCTTGCTTTTTGTCCAGGCTGGACTAGACTATAGTCTTCCTATGTATACTTCCCAGCCTCTTATGTAGCTGGGATGTGTACTATCATAGCCAGACTTTTCTTGTTGCCATCTGTCCTATCTCTGCCTCCCAAGTAACTGGGATTCCATGCCTAAAGTTTATTTTAATATAAGAGTAATTGTCAATAATCAACCTTAGCATGTGAAACTGGTTATTTAGTCATTTTGAAAATTCAAATCTGTACATATCATGGATGTTATCCAAGTTATTTCTCTTATTGCAAACCAGAAAAACAAAATCACTCACCAGTGACACACTGATTCTCATTGGGGATGAGGGGCATGTTGCCCACCAGGGGATATTTGGTGATTAGATCTAGAGACATTTTTGATCCCAGAGCTGGGGAATGGCCTGTAGTAGATGGAGGCCCCTGGTGCTACTAAATACCCTACAAGGTATAGGACAGTTCTCTCAATAGAATTATCTAGCCCAAATTGCCAGTGGTTCCAGTAGGAGGACAGTCATAAATAAGTCATATTGTCACTTTTCAAACTAGCCTTATTAAAGACAGAAAACTATTGGCAGGCAGTGGTTTAGTAGTAAAAATTGCTTCATAGTCAGTTTATGAAAAACTATTATCACTGCGTAAAATTTTATTTGTAAAACACTTTAAAATTTTGAGGACACTCAGTAATTTAACAAATATTTAATGCTTCCTTTGTGTACCTGTCCTTGTTGTGGGATGCATCAGTGGACAAAACTAAGTTCCCACATGTAAGAAACAACATTCTAAATGGGGAGACAGATGATAAACAAACACATAGTAAACATGAGTCATGTGATATACAATGAAGCAGAAGACAGGCAAGAAAAATAATAGACAATATAGTGAGAAAGTTTTTCTCGTAGTGACAATTGAACAAAGACTTGGAAGTGAAGCTAGCAGAGTCACTGTTCCTAGGAGCAAGAGTGTTCTAGGGAGAGGAAAGACCCATTGCTAACACCATGAAGTAGAAACTTGCTTGACATTTTCAAGAACCAGTAAGAACCACGTGTAAGTGGTATGAATTATGGAGAGAGTAATGAGATGGATTGAGAGAAGTGACAGCTGGAGATGGAGACTTTGTTTTGCTCTCTTAAGTGGCTGGCACTTGGGGAGCTATTGAAGGTAAATAAGATTATATTTGCCTTTTAGAAAGAAGATTCTCATTACATGAAGAATAAAGTGAGGATCCAGCACAACAGAAGAAAGACTGCTTACTAGGCCACTAAAATGCTAGGTTCAGTAATCTCAGCCTAGGTGGGAGGCATGAGTTCTGAGGCTGGTCCTTTGCAAAAAGTTAGCAAGATCTTTGCCAGGCTCATGCCTATAATCCTAGCTTCTCAGGAACCTGAGATCTGTGCATAACAGTTCAAAGTCAACACTGGGAAGGAAGTCTGTGAAATTCCTTACTCCAGTTAGTCACTTAAAAAGAAAAGCCAAAAGTGGAAGTGTTGCTAAGTAGTAGAGTGCCAGCTTTGAATAGAAAAAGCTCAGGGACAACGCCTAGTCCCTGAGTTCAAGCTCCAGATACCAGCACGGAAAAGGAAAAAGGATCTTATCTCATCAGACAATTGAGATAAGATTATAGGAAATGAGTCTAAGAAATTCACAGACAGGTATTGAAGAACTATTTGCTAGATCCTAAGTAGCCAAATTGACTTATTTTCATTTAGCTTCAAGCACTAATGCTTTCATTATTTCCTAGTTTTGTATTATTGTTATTTGTACTGTTTGTTTTGAGTTGAGGTTTTACTTCCTGCCTAGACGTGTACTTAGACCGAGATTCTTTTCTTTTACCTTTCTTTTACCTTAGCTCACCATTATGGCTCACATCATTATGCCTAGCTACTTCAATCGAGATGGAGTCTTGCAGTCTTTTTTTTCTTTTTTCTTTTTTTCTCTTTGCGCATGCTGACCTGAATTCCTGGTTCTTCTGATTGCAGCCTTCTCCATAGCTGAGTTGATACACTCATACCACCAAGTTCAGCTAGTAGTTGAGAAGGGGCCATGTCCCAGTCTGGTCACCAACCTCAGTCCACCTTATTCAGCTAAGCCTCTTGCTGTTCATGTGTGTGTGTGTGTGTGTGTGTGTGTGTGTGTGTGTGTTTCATGCTTGTGATTAGCTACAAGGGTTAATGTTCAGTGTTACTACCAATAGACTTATATAAGTTGAAATTCAACTTACATATAAGTACTTAAGAATTCCTTATATATAAGTACTTGAGAATTCTTTATATTAGGTATTTGATACATGTGAACAGAACTTCATAATCTTTTAATTCTCATTTCTTACGAGACTAATGGAACTGAGCTCTTTTTCATATATTTATGAATCATATGAGATGTTTGATGAGGTGCACCTATGTAAATATTTTACTTTTTTTTATTTTGTCTGAGACTGGAACTTGAACTCTATTTGTTGCTATTTGTTCCTCAACTGGTGCTCTATACCTGAGCCAGGCCCCAACCTCTTTGCCTACTTTTTTTTAGCATACATTAGTTGGATAAGGGGAAGTTCCATTGTAACATTGCCTACTTTTTTTTCTTATAATTTCATGATGTTTTAGATTAGAACTTCTTTATGTGTTATAAGTATTTTCTGTAGGATCTGTGTATGTGTGCGCACACGCACGCATGTGTGTGTGTGTGTGTATGTGTACGTGAACGACATGCACGCACTGCTACTGGTACTGGGGCTTAAACTCTGGATAGCTAACCTTTTTGCTCAAAGTGACTACTCTATAACTTGAGCCCCAGCTCCATTTCTCAGGTTTTTTCTCAAATTTAAATTTTAATAAACTCTAACTTAATAGTCTTTATTTAAGTGGGGGCAGTAATTTTGAGCTCAATTTAAAAAGTTTTTCTAAACTAAAATCCTTTTACGTTGTCATGCAGGTACTATAATTTTCTGACTTTTACATTTCTGCTTGGAATTGATTTTTTGTGATTCTGGTAAGATAGGAATCAGAGTTTCATTGTTTCATGGATGAACATCCAGTTGACTTAACATCATGCATTAAAAAGATAATTCTTTCCTCCTCTGCTGTGCAGTGCCTACTTTCTCATAAATCAGCATCCACATGTGTGTGTGTCTGGTTCTGACTCTCTTCTAGTCCCATGGTCTATTCCTCTTTCCTTATGATTATACTACACTGTCATTATAACTGTAACCTTATTATAGTTTTATAATCTTGTTATCTAGTAAAGCAGTATTTTCAGTCTTTTTAAAATTATTATCATTGTCTTCTGAAGTATTCTTTTCAGACATTTTCCCCTTCTCCCTCCCCAGTGAATTTAACAGAGACAGATTCTGTCAGGTAAGATTTATTTGTGTAGAACCTTCAGCTAATTTTTTTCTCCTACTTGGGGTCAACCCTGGCCCTGTTGAAAATGCATGCAATAGAGCAGACCTTCTTCCCTTGTTTATTCATGGAAGAGTGTTATGTTATCCTTTGTGTTTTAGAAACAGCAAAGCAATTTCTAAAAATTATAACAAAAAAATCTTGCCAACACAATATGCTCTGTACTATCATAGGGATTTATTTTTGTTTTAGGATTATGTTAGTTTTGTAGATCAGTGTGAATAGTTGACATCTTTACATGATTGAATTCTGTGATCTACAAATATTTGCTTCAAAAATAAACTGGAAGCATCCTGTAGTCATAAGTAAGTAGGTAATATTTTTCTTGAGGGCAAATTTACATGCTAACTAGTAAGTTCTAGCTCCATAAAATATGAAAGGAAATAATAATTTGAGCCATATAAACTCCTGAATATAGCCTATCCTGGATATAAGACCTATCAGGAAAAGTAAAGAAAATTATAGACTAGTCTGATGAACAAAAACAATTCCTTAAAAATTGGCAATCTGACTCAGACTGAACAAGTTGACTTTATTTCTAAAAATAAAAAGCAATTTTTGCATTTGGAAGTCAATATAGCTTATCACTTTAACAGAGTTGACAGAAACATTCAAATGAATATCTCAGTGAATGAAAGTAAAGATAAAATTCAGTGTGATACATGTTACAAACTCTTAGCAAACTACAACCGGATGTTAACTTTCTTAATTAGCTAAATGATAGAAAGGTTCCCAGAAAATAAATGAGATACTCAACCACGTATACATGCTGGAATGCAGTGTTGACTTCTTTTCATGAGTTTGAGGACTAGGCATTTGTAACTACTACTACTGTTGTGATCAACATAGTACTAGAAGTTCTAGCCATTTACTAAAGCAAGAGAAAGAAAAAGAAGTTATAACTGCTGAAAGAAACAAAACTGCATTACTTTCAGATAATATGAATAATGAATCTGTAGATTCTTTGGGACTTTTAAGAAACTTTTAAACTTGTAACCTTAAAATATTTTTTAAAATCACTTGTTTTTACATAAGATAAATACATGACTTCCTGGTGGAACTTAAACCTAATTGGAAAGAATATTATATGTGAATATATGTCTGAATATGTTATAATTTAAAAATCCAGTTAAAAAATTGGTTATATAATACTAGGCCCTGTTAGCTCAGGCCTATAATCGTAGCTACTGAGGAGGCTGAGATCTGGGATCACTGCTCAAAGCCAGTCCAGGCAGGAAAGTCTATGAGACTTATCTTCAATTAACCAACAAAAAGCAGAAATGGAGGTGTGACCTAAGTGGTAGAGTACCATCCTTGAGTGAAAGAGCTAAGTAAGGAAAAGTGCTTCTGAGTTCAAGCTCTAGCATTTGACCTACTAGGGATCAAGACTTTCTTCAAATCCCAGACACTTCACTGGAACAGTAACAAATCGGGAGCAGAATAAGAAGCCATATCAGATCCAGGCATCTGCATGCATATGTACACTTGATGACTGTAAACTTTATTAGAATTGACTAAACTTGTAGAGTAAAATTATTTGTCTAGTAAAAATAAATTCAAATCCTTGCCTTTTACTATACACTGATGATACAAAACATTATTTGGGTGTATTAATGACCTGAAAGTGAAAGGCAAAACTTGTAATAAAGCTTTTGAAGGCTTTGGAAGATAATATAAGAGAATATTGTTATTTTAGGGTCAAGAAAAGTTTCCTAGATACAGAAAAAGCAGCAAAAGAAAAGATAAATTTGATTATATTAATTGAGAACTTACATATATTAACAGGCACCTTAAAAAGTGTGAACAGTTAGTTAACTTCAGAGTGGGAGAAAATATTTTCTATATGTGATTGACCCAGTAGTATTCAGAGTGTGTAAAGAAAGGATCAGTAATCTTTAGGGTAGAGGTGAGGGACAGATAGTGAAGGGAAGGAATGCACAGGAAGCTGATTGTGGTTTCAGATGAGGATAGAATTACCTTTTAATACTGAGCATAAAATTTATGCATTTATTTGTATACAGACACATTTCTTAACACAAATAGAAAAAAAGACCCTTCTGTTGAAGTTTTGAAATAATTGCCTAATATTTGACTACATTGTAGCACTTAAATGTTTTGCTGAATTTAACTTTTTTTAAAAAAGTGATTTTTGGTTGTGGATCCAGATAGTTGTTTTGAATCTAGTGGTGTATCAATGTAATACATAGAAAAGCATCAGTTCTTTGTTTTAAGCAAGTATATTATTTTCAGTGCCCTCTCTACTTTGCTACTGAGACACCTCTAATCCGTCAGTCATTTTAAAAGAAAGCATCTAGGTGGTTGTATTTTGGGGGTTCTTCCAATCTATTTCTTACCTTAGGTACTGTGGGTGTTTTACCCCAAAGTCAACCACAACAGGTTTCTAGGAGAAAATGGAATTATATGATTCTCTCTTCTGTTTGGTTAACACTGCTGGTAAATGAAATGCCTCTTTCTTTTATTTTTTTAAAAAAATTTATTTTTTCCATCCCCCCACAGTACATAGTTGGCCTTCATTTTCATGTCCTCAACCGGAAAATCAGGTTTCTCCACCATTTCCACCTCTCCTTGCCCATATGCATATTGTATCATCTGGAATTTCACAAAATTGAGTTTTCTTTGTAAATAAAACTCATTCTGAGGACATAGGCGATATGTTTACATCTTTACATTCTAAGTATCATAGTTCTTTGTGGAATTTGGTGTAATATTTAATTAGGTGTAAGAATGATTGAGGGAGGCTTAAAGAGGGCTATTCTTAAGATCGTACTATGTGTATTCCCCTGAAATTATTTCAGTGTATTTGGATTACTTGAAATTTAATAATAGGAATCAATTTTAATAACAGTGAAATTTCTTTTGTGATTAAATATCAGTTGCTATCTGTGATTTATTTAAATTAGTTTAAAAACAAGGGTAACGTAACCTTGGAGTTGAGGGTGGGTTTTTGTTTGTTTTTTTTTTTTTGTTGTTGTTTTTTTTACATAGACCAGTGAAGTCTTAACATTTTCAGCTTACTAAATTATTTTTGAAAATTTCAGATATATTTTGAATAACTAGAACAAAATCAAGAGGGTCAGAGATAGCTATGAATTTTTGTTTTAAAATAATTAGAGAGCCAGGCGCTGTTGGCTCACGCCTATAATCCTAGCTACTCAGGAGACTGAGTTCTGAGGATCATGGTTCAAAACCAGCTCCTGTAGGAAAGTCCATGAGACTCTTATCTCCAATGAAAACCACTTAGAGAACCGGAAGTGGCGCTGTGGCCAAGTGGTAGAACGCTAGCCTTGAGCTAAGAGCTGAGGGACAGCACCCAGGCCCAGAGTTCAAGCCCCATGATGGACCAAAAAAAAAACCAAACAGTAAGTTATGTCATGGCTAAATTTAGATTATTATTGCAACAATAAGAAGCTTTTCAAATTGTTTTTAAGATTTTCTTTTTCTTTGTAGGACCTCTTTGTTGTTAGACATGAATTGGCCATAATGAGACTAGCTGCCTTTATGGGCATTACTATGTTAGTTGGAATATCTGGACTCTTTTATACTCAACTAATTGGCATCATCACAGTAAGTATGTTTTTACTATAAAGTGACATGTATGAATATATTACCTGGTTATGGATTAAATTCTAAAAGACTTTTAAAAGTATCAAATTAGAGAAAAAATCACCCATATTTGTTACTATATTTTTATTTTTATATGCCTTCAAAGTATTTATGATTATATGCATGCATAATCATATGCATATAATTCTAATACAATTTTATATCTTTTAAACCAGAAACAGTATTTTTATATGACTACAGACTTTATATATCTATACAGACTTTATGACTTTTAATCATTACATATATAGTTGGTTTGATGACTATACCATTATAACCAGTTTTTCAGCATGTACATTTTTCCTAAATTACAACATTTAACATTTTTTCCCACTTTAAACTGTTTAGGTTTTATTCCTCAAAGCAGAGGTATCTGTGCAAAGATTTCATTAGCAATTCTTTTTTTTGCATATACCTAGTGACTTATTGATGTGCAAAGTCATGTAATAAAGTGATTTGTTTAGTCTATATGAAAGGTTGACTACCAGTTCCATATTTTATATTTGATATAGAAAATTCTTCAAGTAACATCTATTTTTTATATTTTTACATAACAATATAAATAATATTTACTTATTTTTACTATTATATAGACTTAGTCATTTTTTCACACCACCTAATTGGAAAAATTACATTAAACAACTTGTAAATATTATATATATGTTGTGTGTATGTAATATATATATATATTTATTAGGTACTGGTCCCCTCATAGGTACTATTTTCATGAGTGTCATTTATAGGCCAGTTTGAGACTGGAGTATAGAAGCAATAGAAGGTAAAATTGAAATATACAGTATAATATCAGTCTTTCTTCACAATTATCATACTCTTATCTGTTTATTGAAACAAGGGATTGTCTAAAATTACAAAAATTATATTAAGGATTTTAATGGTGAGATTTTACAGAAAATATTACAAATAATATTGCAGAAAATATAGGACAAATAGGTTTTCTTCTACATTTGTGGAGGGAGTGTAAATTGGTAACCTTGAAAGAGAAGTTGCTAATGTTTATCAAAATTAAAAATTCACAGCCATTTTGACCAGCCTATACAAAGTTCTCTTAAAGAGGATATTTATTTGAATGTGTATGAACATGTATGCTAGAAAGAGTTCCAGAGTTATATTGTATATGACATATATTGTATATAACATATATAGTATATAACACATATTGTATATAAAAATTAGGTAACTTACCAGAATATAACCAGTATAAAATACTCAGTAAGGAAAGTGCATAAAAATCCCCTAAAGCAACAGTAATCAAGAAAATATGGGACTGGTATAAGAATAAACATAGATAATTGAACTAGAATTGAAAATCCAGAAAAATCCATTCATACTTTGGTATTCTTGAGAATATTGGCTCCAGGATGCTCTGTGGGTAGTGGATACCAAGTTCTGCAATGGACTCTCGAGTCTGTCATGTAAAATGGCATAGTGTTTAAAACATATCCTCCAGGGTACTTTAAATTATTTCTAGAATATGTGTGATACCTAATGCAATATAAATTTTATATAAATATTTGCTATACTGCAGTATTTAAGAAATAATGGCAAGAAAGAAATGACTGCAAATTTACTATAGGTACAGTTCCCCCCACCCCCAATATTCTCAATCTGTGGTTGGCAAATCAGCAGATACAGAACTCATGGATATAGTGGGCCAACTATACGTATTTGGCGTATACATGTGACCAATTGGCTTTCAATAAAAGTGCCAAGATTATTCTATGATTAAAAGAATGCTGTTTTCAGCAAGAGATACTGGGGCAACTAGGTATCCATATGTTAAAAAGATGAAATTGGACCCTTGCTTTCTGGTATATGCAAAAAATTGACAAAATGAACCATTTGTTAAATGTAAGAGCCAGACATAATTCTTCAATGAAAACATCGTTTTGGTGACCTTGTATTAGGCAATGAGGGTAGGCTAGATATAACATCAAAATCATACACTACCAAAAATAAAAGCTGATGAATTGGACTTAGTCAAAATTAACATTTTTGTGTTTCAAAGGACACTATCAAGAGTTGAAAATACAGCACAGAAACTATTTGCCAACTGTGTGTCTGACCAGGGACTTATATCTAGAATATATAAAGAATGTTTGTTAAGAAAATAAGATAGCCTAATGAAAATATGATTGTAAGATTTTCCAAAAAAAAGGTATGCAAATGAACAATAAACACTGACAAGACAATGAACTTCATTAATCATCAAGAAAATGCAAATTAAAACTATCATGGCACAGTATTTCAAAACCAGTAGAGTTGAGCTAGAGCTATAGATCAGTGATAGAACATGTGTTTAACTTATACAAGGCCATGGGTTCAATCCCCAGTAACAAAAATACAAAATATATCACTAGAGTAGTGACACTAAAAAAGGCAGTTAATAGCAGACATTGGTGGTTGATAAAGAAGAAATCAAACCCTAATACCCTGCTAGTAGAAATGTAAAATGTTACAGCCACTTAAACAGTTTAGCAGTTCTTTAAAGTTGAACATAATTTCCATTAGACTCAGTAGTTCCATTTCTATGTGCACACAAAATTTGTACATTATGTACTTATTATTTATTTATTTATTTATTTTGGCCAGTCCTGGGCTTGAACTCTGGGCCTGGGCGCTGTCCCTCAGCTCTTCAGCTCAAGATTAACACTCTACCATGTGAGCCACAGCACCACTTCCGGCTTTTTCTGCTTATGTAGTACTGAGGTATTGAACCCAGGGTCATGCATGCAAGGCAAGCACTCTACCACTGAGCCAACTTCCCAGCCCATGTGTTTATTTTTACAAATTTTTTATGGTGCTTCTTGGGCTTGATCTTAGGGCTTTGACACTGTCCCTGAACTTTCTTGCTCTAGGTACATTTTTGCTTTACCACTTGAGCCACAGCTCCCAGCTCCACTTCTGGCTCTTTTGGTAGTTTAATTAGAAGAGTCACACAGACTTTACTGCCCAGGTTGGCTTCAAACCTACATCCTCAGATTATAGCCTCCCGAGTAGCTAGAATTACAAGTATGAGCCACTAGCAACTGTCTTGTACATATGTATTTATAGAAGATTATTCACAGAAACTTAAACTACAAGCAATATCCATCAGTTGTTGAGTGGATAAATAAAATGTTATTTGTCCATGAAAATATAAAAGAAATGAACCTTGAAAACAACACATATACATTTTTATGGGATGATGAATGTGTTCTAAAAGTAAAATTACGGGTCACATAAAGTCAGTTTATCACTTCTAAAAAAAACTTACGCAAATACTTTTACTATTATTGCATTCCCACCAATAGTATATGAGAATTTTGTTTGCTTAATATCCTTGTTGCCATTTGTTGTCAACCTTTTTCATGGTAACTATTCTATTGGTTTTTAATACTATCTTATTTTCTTTTTCTTTTTTTATTGTGAAAATATTGTACAGAGGGGTTACAATTACATGGGCAAGATAATGAGTACATTTCTTTGTTTGTTTGTTTGTTTGTTTTTTGTTTGTTTGGGTCCGGTCATGGGGCCTGAACTCTGGGCCTGGGTGCTGTCCCTAAGCTCTTCAGCTCAAGGTTAGCGCTTTTAACACTTGAGCCACAGCGCCACTTCCGGCTTTTTTCTTTTTTCTTATATGGTGCTGAGGAATCGAACCCAGGGCCTCATGCATGCAAGGCAAGCACTCTACCACTGAGCCACCTTCCCAGCCCATGAGTACATTTCTTATCAAGCATTGTTGCCTCCTCCTTTGTTTCCCCTTCCCAGCTCTTCCCATTCCCCCTCCCCCCCCCCACCAAAGTTGTAAAGTTCGTTTTTCCACATAACATCTCATTTGTACATCTCATTGTTGCCATGGGTACACCTGTATCCCTATTTAAACAATTTGTTTTTTCCCTTTCCCTCCACAAATTATACCTACATCAAATACAGTGAAAACAGGGGTTATACCATGGGGGAGGGATATACAAACAACAAAGAAATATCTTATAAATATGTTAGAAACAATAGCAAGAAAGAAAAAACATTTGAGTCCTTATCTTGGGGTTCATTGGATTTCTTCAATGACTAGTATTAGATACTTCTTGTACATATTGGCTGTGCATGGATCTTTATATAATGTCTCTTTGAATATATATTTTTATTCCATTTGAGATATTTTCTAATATCCCTTGTGATTTTTATAATAATGATGATTATGATAAATAGTGTAATGGTATTAGTAACAGTGCTAAGGATGAACATAACTTTACCCTAAAAATCTTTCTACCTTTATGCTTACTCTTAATTATTTCTTAATCATGAACTTCATGACTCATAAATCATGTCAAAATTGTCAAATTAAGCTTGAATCTTTTGATTTCCAGTTTTGAGTTTACTGAAACCATTTATATGTATTTGTATCTGTCTCAGGATTTTTCACATTTACTCAAATTTTTATTCTTAGTGATTGGGAATGTACATTTAGAATTATTACATTAAGTACATTTTTCTAGTAAGGGCTATCCCAGTGGGGGTTGCAGCAAGGATTTCAAGCTCTTTTGAAACTTTAGCATTCTCTTCTTGGGCAGAATAAGTAAGTTATTTATTATTTTTGTTGATTTACCAAGGATGTATTTTAGGTCCTATTTCAACTCTTCTGTCAATATGGTAATACTGATTCTTAAATTGCACAGCTTTCTTTTTTTTCTGAAATGTTGAACATTTACTTGTATGAAGTAAAAAAGATTTCAATTTTTTTGTGGTATTTTAAAACTGGGCAGAAAACACCTTTGTTAAGTAGTGATGTCTCTAAAAGCTTTTCCTTTTTATGCATACCTAAAGTACCTTCTTCTGAAAGATGTGTGTCAAAATTGTATATCTGTGAAATATTAAAAAGAATGCTTCTTTGGGCCTGGCTTACTTCACTTAGTATAATTTTTTCCAACTCTTTCCATTTCCTAACAAATGGGGCATTGTCATTCTTTCTGATGGAGGCATAGAAGTCCATTGTGTGTGTGCGTGTGTGTGTGTATATATATATTACATATATATATGTATATATATATATATATATATATATATATATATATATATCACATTTTCCTGATCCATTCATCTACTGAGGGGCAGCTGGGTTGGTTCCATAGCTTAGCTATGGTGAATAATGCTGCGGTAAACATAGTTGTACTGGTAGCTTTGGTGTGACCTTGTTTGTGATCATTTGGGTAAATGCCCAAAAGAGGGATTGTGGGTCATAGCGGAGCTATGTGTAATCTTTTGAGGAGCCTCCATATTGCTTTCCAAAGTGGTTGAACAAGTTTACACTCCCACCAACAATGCAGTAAGATTCCCTTTTGGACACATCCCCTCCAGCATCTGTTGTTACTAGATTTCTTGATTATAGCCATTCTAACTGGGGTGAGGTGGAATCTCAATGTTGTCTTTATTTGCATTTCTTTAATGGCTAGGGAGGGAGGTTGAGCATTTCTTCATGTGTCTATTGGCCATTCTTATTTCCTCTTCAGAGAAATCTCTCTCTCTCTCTCTCTCTCTCTCTCTCTCTCTCTCTCTCTCTCTCTCTCTCTTTCTCCCCCCCCCTCTTTTTACCATATCAAACATTTTCTTCCAGTATTTTGACATTTCCTCTTCTTCCAGAAGGCCAGCAGAAAAATGACAGACCTTTGTACTTGCTCATTATCTTTTTATTTTTTTACATTTTTATTATATCTTTAAGTAGTTGTACAAAGAAATTCCCATTCTACAGAACAGTTTATGAGTACAAGGTGTCTGACAACATTGTCACCCATTGCCCCTAATCCATCCCTTCTCTCACTTTTTTTAAAAATTGAGATTAGGTGATTACATAAATTTTGAATATTTCACAGTATTCTGGAATAGTTATACTTAAAGTCACAAACACATTTTAACCTTCACAACGCAAATTTCTTTAAGTCTTTAGCCCACTTATTAATTGGGCAATTGTTTCTTTGAGGATTTGTTGGGGGAGTTAATTTTTTGAGTTCTAAGTATATTTTAGATTTTTAGATTTAGAACAAGTTTACACTCCCACGAACAATGCAGCAAGGTTCCCTTCTGTCCACATCCCTTCCAGCATCTGTTGTTATTAGAGTTCTTGATTATAGCCATTCTAACTGGAGTGAGGTGGTATCTCAATGTTGTTTTGATTTGCATTTCTTTTATGTCTAGAGAGCATTTCTTCATGTGTCTATTGGCCATCCTTCTTTCCTCTTCAGAGCAGTTTCTCTTTAAGTCTTTAGACCACTTAGTTATTGGGCAGTTATTTCTTTGAAGATTTGTTGTTGGGGATTTAATTTTTTGAGTTCCAGGTATAGTTTAGATATGAGACCCTTGTCCATTTTATGGCTAGTGAAGATGTTCTCCCAGTCCCTGGGCTTTCTATTGATCTTGCTAGTTATGTCCTTTGCCAGTATTTGCAATAACTATTACATGTTTAAAATTAGGACAAGCAAAAAATGTCAAAAGGTATGTACATATGACCATATAAAATGATGTTAAGTGAAATGAACCCCAAGATAGGGACACAAGTGTTTTTTTTTCTTGCTATTGTTTTTAATGTACTTATAATGCACTATGTGATTCTCTTGTTTCTTGTTCCCCACAGTATAACCCCTGTTTTCACTGTATCTGATTCCTGTGTCCTGCATCTTGTATATACATTTTTATAATTTGGGGAGGGGAAGGTATATAAAAAAATACTTAAATAAGGATGCAGGTTGACCCATTGTAACAATGAGATGTAAAAGACACTGTTGAAAACGAACTTTACAATTTTGGGGGAGGGGAGGGAAAAGTTAAGGAGGGGGGGAGGGAAGGGATGGTAGGGGATAAACAAAGGAGGAGGTAACAATGCTTGATAGGAAATGTACTCATTACCTTAATCATGTAACTATAACCCCTCTGTACAGTATTTTTACAATAAAAATATGTATGGGAATAAAGAATGCAAGTATTAAAGGAGTACTTGTTAGTCTGATCTTTATTCATTGTACTAACCTCTTGAATTCAGATCATAAATATTTTTGTAATGTTTAATTCTATTTACCTGCAGCTTAAACAATGCTCTTTGTTATTAAAAAATAAAATATTTGTAGAATATACTTAATGTGCTTCTTTCCATATGATTCAAAGTTCTTTAAGGCTTGTTTACAGTTTCTATGGATTTATTGTTTAATTTTGAAGTTGAATGAATTATCAACATCTAAATAAAATAGTATTTAATATGTTAAAGTTAAAATAATGATTATGCTTATTTTATAAAATACATTTTCAACTTCATTTTATGATGAAAAAAAGCCCTTAGTATACCATAACTAGGACTACCTACAGGAAGTTTCTATCTAGATACATTTTTGTTGTAATCTGCATTCAAGGATCCTTTTTTACAATGTGGGAGAAGTGATCAATTTGTGAGGTAGCATAATATTTTTTTAAAAGAAGACAGAGAAGGAATCACAGTAAATTCAGACACTCCCTTGACATCTTCCTCTTTCTCCTACTCCTAGACACCGAAGATTAAGAAGCATTGACACTATTAGAAGTGTCATTTCATTGTGTAAACTTTGTGATTGCATAACTTGAATGAAGACCTACCACATAACAAGCAAGACTAATGCCTCATTTTAAGTTTAGCTTGTGGTTTCAGGGAGGCAGTGTATGAAGTTTCAGTAATTTTCCTCATTATTCATTTTCACTTGAGATAAATAAATTAATTTCTCTCCTGCATAAGAAAAATCCTGTCTTTGTAGAAGTTAACAGGATAATCATAGCAATGATAATCTGATGTCATTTTAGATCTGGCAGGAGTAGATTATCTGTGACCCAGATAAAATAATTAGAAATTACTTAAACTTAAAATTTTTGGATTTCTAATCTTATTTTCAAGGTTAAATGATCTCAACACAACCAGCTGTTTCTGTTCATCTGAAGCCCAATTCTAAAGGCTTACTTTATATATAGATTTAGTTTTAAATAGGATTTAAATACAAATTAATGCTCAAGCTAAAATGTTTCAAAAACAGATTTTGAGGTGTTCTTTTATTTATAGAAGCAAGTTATTTTGACAGTCTCTACTGAGGTTGTTTAGCCCCCTTTTCTCTGTTTCTAAATCAAATCAATAATGATGTTGTTATTAATGTAACTGATGTTGCTGGAATTATGAAGCAGTAGTGCACACACAGCCAGGAGTAATGTCCATCCTGATAAGCACCACTGCTAATAGTGCTGGGTGGTTGTATTAGTCATGTCTTCAGTGACTGGGCTTGGGGAGAGGAAGTGTTGTAACAGCTGGTCCAGCATATTCTGCTGAGGTTGTGACCATGAGCTATTGTCTACCATGACACTCTTCTGACACTTCATTTTGTTTCCTTGGCACTGTAGCTCTTATAACATGAGCTTTTGATAATGTCTCTGGAGCTTATGCTTTTTTCAGTTGTGGTGAGATCGGGGGTAAGGTGAGGAGAATTGTAGTTAGTTGCAGTTTTGAAAAAAGGCTTAAATTTCATTTAAAAATAGGTGGTTTTTTGCATTTTGTCTCATAGGTACTGTTGTTGAGTGAGTTCTAGTTGAATTACTAATTACAGCTTTTCTTTTTTTCAAATTAAGAGAGGAAAATATTTTTCCCAGTAAGTACTGTACTTATTGTGCTACAGTATAGTAAGTACTGTAGTTACAAGTTCATGTTTAATTTGCAGTATTCATGTTTGCTAAATATAGAGAGAATCACAACTGCATGAGTGACTTAATTTTAAATTGATTATCTCATGCCATGAGAAGTATCTTATGCCCAAATTTTAAATTAATTTAAAGAATATCAGATTTTGAGTACATTTATTTACTTGCCTTTTGATATGCACCCAGAAATGTTGACTTGAAGTATTAATCTTATAATTAAATTTGCCAACTATCCCATTGACTCATTGTGGTAAATTAGCAGCATTTAGTGCAGCCACTATACAAGTTATCTGTGTATTACTGAGCTCCATGCAGCTCACTTATCTTTTATAGTTCTGTATACCATATTTGCTTTCCTTTCTAAGTTATATATTCATTTAATAAAAACAAAGTAAGTTTGTTTCTAGTATAGTATTTCTACTTATTATATCAATAATCTCAGTACATCCATAAAAACCTAGAAAAGTTATTTAAAAATTTAAATGTCATTGTTTTTGTTAGATACTGTTTAAGTGCTATTATTAAACATTGTATTTCTTTGAATTTTGGGTTTAGTAAAGAAATTTATAGACACTGAGCTCGCCTTTGCTGAAGCACTAATGTAAAAACCAAGTTACAGTTGATGGAAACATTTAAAAATTTGTCTTTCAAAAAGAATCATCAAAATTATTGTGTGTGGAATGGAATTGCTTTTTAGCATAAATATATTGCTATGTATTGTATTTATATTGAGTTATTTCAGTGTAATAGCTAGAACTATTTTTATAAAATTAAAAGTAAATTTAAAACAATTTAAATGTTTCAACAATTTTTGTAGGGTAGTACATTTACTTTTCCTAAAGCATTACTAGTTGCTAAGTGATTACATAGGTGCTCTTCATTATTGATGTTTTTGTAAGGAAACTAAACAGAAATTTTGCTTTTACTTGCAATGGTTCCCAGGCAGTCCTTTTGATCACCTCATGATCTGAATCCACATGAAAATTTAACCTGAATTTAAAATATCCTGACACTGAAGAAAGCAGTGAAATCATATTTATAGGTTTTTTTCCCCCAAATACACTTTTCGCAGTCACATTCTATTGATAAATTAGTTTTTCCCAGAATCCTAGGGAAAGGAACACATTAAATGCTCATATTCTGTTGATATTAAAAGTCTTTTCAAAAGTATAATTTTGATGTTATAAATGTTAAGAGCAATTGAATTTGTGTTGATTGCAGTCATTTCAACTGTTTGAAATATTCTACTTAGTATATAGGGTTTATATATATATATATATATATATATATATTTTTTTTTTTTTTTTGGTCAGTTGTGGGCTTGAACTCTGGCCCTGGGGACTGTCCCTCAGCTCTTCAGCTCAAGGCTAGTGCTCTACCACTTAAGCCACAGTGCCACTTCCGGCTTTTTTTTTTCTGCTTATGTGGTGCTGAGGAATTGAACCCAGGGCCTCATGCATGCAAGGCGGGCACTCTACCACTGAGCCACCTTCCCAGCCCAAAGAATTTCTTCCAAATGAGTTAAACAGTGAGTTCTCACCTCAAGAGAGAGAAAGATAAGATTAAACAAACATTGTTTGCCTTTGGATTTTCAAAAGAAAAGTAAAACTTTGATCATGCAGTTTATGGTCATGTCCAATTAACTTAGTCATAAATATATAAAAAAGTTACACATTTTTGTATGTTGTATTCTAGTTGCTGCTCTGAAAAAATTAAAAAGTAAATCAAAATTGCTAAGAAGCCAAATGAAACTCTTATAATTAGGAGAAATTTGTAATAGATGGAACAGGTACAGTATATTAGCTCTAGTTATGAAAACATTTTGTGTGAATGGTATTTTAAATTCTAAATTAAATCAACATAGACGCTTTGAATTAGGTAAATATATGCAGCAGAGTTAGGAACATGGACAATGAATAAGAGCTATTTTGAGACTAGATAATTGAGATCATTGAGATTCAGTCCAACTGACTTCAAGAGTTCTTCTCTCACTGGTAAAAAAAAAAAAAAATACTTTTATCAGGTCTTAGTTTAGCAGTTCTAGAAATGTGATTTTGAAACTGTTTCCTGAGTGCATCAGGTCCAAGACTAGACCTAGAAACAAGGGCTTTTATTTCCTCCAATGACAGAGATATCATAAAACCAGATAGAATGTTTCTTTAAAAAAAATACTGTCAAGGTGATGTACAGAGGGGTTCGTCTGTCCGCCCTTCCTTCCCTTTTTCCTTCCCTCCTTCCTTCCCTCCTTCCTTCCCTCCTTCCTTCCTTCCTTCCTTCCTTCCTTCCTTCCTTCCTTCCTTCCTTCCTTCCTTCCTTCCTTGCTTCCTTCCTTCCTTGCTTCCTTGCTTCCTTGCTTCCTTGCTTCCTTGCTTCCTTGCTTTCTTTCTGCAGTATTGGGGTTTGAGCTTGCTTTGTAGGCTCCAGCCCTGTTTTGCATAGGTTATTTTTTGAAATATGATCTTACACTCTTACCCCTTGCCTGGGTGCACACCTGTACAAAGTTCCCTCTGTTTTAAGCTTCCCTTAACAAGCCAGGATAACAGGTGTCCACCACTGCACCCAGTTATTGGTTGAGAAGGTGTCTCTTTAGTATGACCTGGCTAGTTCAGGAAGATTGAGACCTTCCTGAACTCAGCTTCCAAAGTAGCTAGGATTATAGGCATGCACCCTCAACTGTTCATATATGTATAATTGTTAGGTGTGACAGAGCATTCTGTAGCATTTTTTTTCTTCCCATATGATAGCATATGTGGCAAAGTGTCTCTTGGTAGGACCAGTTGGATGGATTGAATCATTAGCTGTATATGCAAAGAGAGTGGTTCTCAGGCCTATTAGGAAACTTCTGATGGTAAATTCTTGCTCTTCGGCATTCCTCTCCAACCTCTGGCCAATGATACATCTCTCTTCTATTAGGAGCTGTTTCTTTCATTCCAGGAATAATCTTACTAGTTGAGGGTAAGGTTTTATTTGATAGTAAAAGATATTCTCTAGACTGGATGTGAAAGAATATTTTGTAGACTAGGACCATCATCAGGAGAACATTAAGTATTGATTGATGACATAGATGAGACTTATTTCTGTTAGGTCTTCCTGGTTTTAGTTTATTCTTTAAAAATAAACCCCCAGACTCCCAGTTTTTAAAATAGTGAGGCATTCTCACAGCTTGCTTAGTTACATAGATTGATGGAAGTTTTAGATATTTTGATCACCAAACCATAGCAGGCATAAGTGTATTTCTCAGGAAATAAGATACCCTACTTGCAGCAACACAATAACTACTTTTAAGAAATCATTCCTGGAAGAATGATGTTTTTCTGAATAGTTATATTCAGTCTCACTCAGGTAGTATTTGTCTTACTGCTCCTTTCCTAATAGACATTAAAAGCGTTGAGTCTTTTATATTGAAAGTATGTACACCAAATATTTAAATTGGGTATTTTAATTTTTTCCAAAAAATCGTATTTCTTCTTTGTAAAATGAAACAAAATAAATCTAATTTAGTACTTGAAAATTACTTGTGGATTCATTCTTCTCAGTAAAGCAACCTCTCTCTTTCTATCTCTCTGTCTCTGTTTACTGTCCTGTCCTGCTTATGAATGTGATAGCATGACTTGTGTTGCTTTAGTATGCTGTGTAATATCCAACACAAAAATTTGATGACCTATTTGGATGCTCAAATATAAATTGTTTACCTTTTTCTTATACCACTATCCCAGATAGTAGAGTTTCAGAGATGAACATTTGCCCTTTCAAGTGAAATAGCCTATTTTGCCAGCTACACTAACCTTACTCATAAAGTGATAGTAAATATCATATCTTTTGCAAGAATAACCAGCTTCCCATGATGATTTAAAAGGTAGTGTACCAGTTATTTCCTAAAATGGATTCTAGAAGTGTCAAAACACTTGAAAAAAAAAGCCTTATTGTAATAAAATCTAAATTTGAAGTCTTTAAAGTTGATTCAGTGCCACAGATAAAGTTCTCAAGGCAATAGGCTGGTGGTAATTTTCTTTGTAGTAAAAGTTCTCCTTCATATTCTATAGAAATCTGATTATATAATTTATTTCCTTTTCCCAAAATAGTTCTCAGAGTTTGAATATTAACTGTGGCACTACTTTTAGGCTATTCATATTCCCATCCTGATAGCACTTCTTGAGTTTTAGCCCATCTTTTCCTTCTTACGTTTGCACAGCTATCCTAATTGCTTTGGATCAGTCTGTCACCACTAGATTCTAAGAAACTATTAAACAACTTCATTCATTTCCTTTACAGATGTGGAATCTGAAGCCCAGGTTTTCTCTGAGACTCTAACTAATGTCCTCATGTATTTGTTGATTCTATTTTCATAAAAAGAGACATGTTTTGAGGAAATTATGCAGCAGAAATAAGGATAGTTAATTACAGATAAAGTTCTCATTTAATCAGTTTTAAAGCATGGTAGGGAAACAAATATGTAGCTTTTTTGATTTTTTAAAATTATTATCTTTAAGTAGTTGTACAAGAAGTCCCATTCTACAAAACAGTATATGAGTACAAAGAAAATATGAAGCTAATTGATAATTTGTTTACAAAACCCTGGAAAGTATGTAAGTGAAACTGTTACTGGTTACTAGTTTGTCTAAAGTACAAAAATAAGTGAGACAAGTTTTAATAGAGAGTAACTGGTGACTCAGCTATCATATATGAGAACTTAGTGTTATGAGCCATTCATATAATGTCTCTATAAAGAGGTTTTTAAATCTGATGCATATTAGCATTGAAGAAAGTTCTGGAGACAAATTCCTACAATTTGAGTTGTAACCACAAGTATTGGCATAAATAGATTAATAGTACCTTCCACCTTCTTTCCTATGTGAGCAAGATCTTAAGAGAGAAGAAAGAAAAACTTATACAACAGTTTTGTGTATTTGAAGGATGCACAAAGATTTGTATTGTGTTTGGTTAGTTTAAAATGTAGTATTGATTTAATTATTTAAATATTTAGTTATTTAGTTTTGTGTTGGCACTAGGGTTTAATTCCACTCAAAGATGATGCCAGTTGACCACAGATCCAATTCTGGCTTTTTTTTTGGTGGCTACTTAGAAATAAGGGTTTCACAGACTTCCCTGTCCAGGATGACTTTGAATCAGGATCCTCAGATCTCAGCTTCCAAAGTAGCTAGGATTACAGGCCCAAAGTGTTTGGTTTCTACTGTATATTTTTAGCCAGGCATAGTGGCTTGTGTTGGCAATCCTAGCTACTTGGGAGCCTGAGATCTGGAAGACTGTGGTTTGAGGCTCTCCCAGGTCAAAAGAAGTATGTTAGACTTCATCTTGACCAATAAAATACTGGGCACTGGGCACAAGTACATGCCTGTTATCCAGCCTGTTATAGAAAGGATAAATAGAAGGATTGAGGTACAGCTTGGCCTAAGTAAAAAGAGAGACCTTAGCCCCCCCCCCAAAAAAAAAGTAAAAAAGGATTATGGGTGTGGCTCAGCTGGTTGAGCGTCTGCCTGCAAGTGCAAGACTCTGAGTTTAAACCTTAATACCACCAAAAATGAAAAAACAATTCTAAAAAAAGATGGTACAATTTGCGAGTTGATTATTTGGATTACTTATAATAATTGGTCAATCTAATGGTCTTCTGGTTACATAGTTTAAATCAGCATTCCAAAACTTGCCTTTTTGTTTCTCTTACACATTTGTTATTAAAAACAGTTGTATTATTAAGTTGATTTTTTGCTGAAAAAGAAATAGTTTTTACAAAAGAATGTTAATCTGTTAGCTTTAGTTTTCAGTAATAGTTGTTGGAATATAGCAGATTCTTAGATTACCTTGTTAAATTTTATTGTTTTCAGAAATCCAGTAGCAATGTTAGTAATCTTCTGTTTATTATTGTCTTGCAAGTCACTCTTTTTGTGTCTATTTTGTAGTGCATATTTGCTAACAGTTGAGTTGAAAATAAGTACTAAACTTTTAAAAGAATTTTTGAAAAAGCAAGTGTGGTAAATGCAATGCTAAATCCCACAATTTTTGGTGAGGTTTTGTATTTGGGAATTTTGGGGAATAATACATTAATTTTTTTTCCCCAAATGGAACTTCAGTGAATGTAAATAACCTAAAAGTCTTAAAGATATATAAACTTAAAATCTTTAGAATATCCTGAAGATTCATAATCATAAAATATCAAAACTTGATAGCTTGTTATATCTGAGTATATATTTTTTAATTTTTTAATAGGATACAACATCTATTGAAAAGATGTCAAACTGTTGTGAAGAAATGTAAGTATAAAAATGAAGTATGTGATTTTTTCCATTTTAAAATGGAAACAGCTATGTGCATCTACTGGAAAGATAACACAATGCTAGCTTTTTATTGGTGCCTTGCTTGAGGCCTGAGCTAGAAGCATACATACCCCAGTCTTACCAAAGGGGGTCTTCTAGACATAGTTTTTAAACTAAGTAAGGACTAACTGTTCTTTCTCTCTTGTCTAACTAAAGTAAGTTAAATTATTTGTCCTGAAAGTACATCAAAAGAGATTTGCTACTGTGTGGTTGACACACATTCTGTTAATCCTGAGATTCTCCTCTGCTTCAAAAGTTGCCGTAGGTTGATTGACGATGCAGATACAATATATGCTATCCAGAGTTAAAACTCAGCTGCATGCCACAGTGAAAGAAAAGCTGTATTTGTGATGCTGGGACACAATTCATCAGAGTCCAGTAATGGATCCCCAGCCAACCTGTATTGTTTTAGCTGACTGAAGTGCACCATGGGAGTGCTGTCTTTCACTAATAATGCTGTCTTCTGTAGATCGAGGCCTCGAAAGCCATGGCAGCAGACCTTCTCAGAAGTTTTTGGCACTCGTTGGAAGATCCTGTGGTTCATTCCTTTCAGGCAGAGGCAACCACTGCGAGTTCCCTACCACTTTGCCAATCACGTCTAAACAGATGGATGGTGGGCACAGATGGGTCCTCCATGCTGGAAATGCGTTACAGGTTTTATGATAATAGAACTATGACAGTCTTCAAGTCAATTAAAATCCACCCTCCAATCTTAGGATCATAATGTGCCCCAGGCTTTATTTTAATAGTGATCTTGATCCTGTTGTGGTACTAATACAAGATCTATATTTAAGTTTAAAAGCATGTTTACTTTCAAATTAGCTTCCACCAGGATTTCTTTAAATGATTTTCTATTAACCATAAAAGGCAATGATTGGGATGAAATCATTGTACATAAATTTCTTTTAGTACTGACAGTGTTACAGATTTTAATTTATGGAAAATATCAGATGTTTATTAAAAAAAATTAAGCAGTACTAACCAAAATCTGAGAATCAGTTCTTAAGATTTTACAAAATACCTTTTTATGTGTAAATTTCTTTTTTCAAATACAAGGTAAATACTACTTCCTTTTATATGTGCTGATTTTTTTTAATGTAGCAGAGAAGTGCCCAACAACAAAGGGCAGTGTTTTCTTAGGAGTAACTTTCCAGTGTTTCTCCTTTTCTTTCCAACAAAACCAAAATAAAAATACCACTCAAGTAAATCACCAACTACCTATGTTACTGTAAGGAAAGATTAATTTCTCTGACATCAGTTTTCCTTTTCTCTTCTTTTTACTATTGTAATATTTGTTCCCAGGAGAAAATTTGTGAGCAGTGGGCATGTATTCCTATTTTACCTAAGATTTAATGAGCAAAGAGGGTAGAATATCTGCAATAATTCTAGTTCAGTTATATTAGAATGAATGTTTTTAAAATGCTAGTATTACTAAATAATATGTGATGTACAGCATAAAGAAGAATATTGTGCTTTTAAAATGTATATACTTTTTACTTTTGTCTACTAGTAAATCTAAAATTATGCACTGAAGGTTTATACATAACAGAAACTGGCCAACTCATATTGAAGTTTTATTAATAGAAAGTTACTAGTAAAAGTAAGTGACTAATTTTCAGGTTTTGAAAACTCAAACTGAAGTTAAATTTCTATTCAGCTATAATTCTCATTGTGATAGAGACCTTTTATTAGAAGCTGATGTTAGAAAATGACCTTAACCTAAGGAAATATTATTATCTATCTCATTAGCCTTACACAGATTTAAATTGCTGACAGTGATGGTCTCTTGGAAAGTATATAGAACATTTGTGTGAAAAGACATTTAGGTATGCTTTGGAAAAATACCAGATTTTAATTTTTTTCATTAGAATACTGCAAACCCATATATGTTGTAAAATTTTATGTAATTCCATCTTTACCCTGAAAAGAAGATTGAGTCTATTGTTCTTGAACTATATTCATAATTTTATTGTATTTTTGAAAGTAAGGAATCATACCTGGAAAAATAATGAGTCGAATGTTATTGTTGTCAACTAATTATACTATGGCTAGTTTTTTGCAGAAACTATAAATATCCTACAAAAATACTCTAAAATACTAGACTAAGTTCACAAATATTAATACCAAGCTTTCAGATCTTAATTATGTTTTATTATTTGAAAACAGATTTAGCAGATGAAAGTATTTATTTGTGCTGATAAGATGCACAGTGTCTAATATGAGAAATATATTTATAAAGTTTAATGAAATATAAAATCAATATGTGTCTTTTAGGCAACAGAGTTGAATTTTGGGTAAACTAAATGACCAAATTTGACTAGTGACAGAACTGTTAAAATTTAGCAATGTATATATAATGTAGGTAGATGTAAATTGATGGTCTTATGTTATATACTTTGTTTCATACAAGAACCTGAGAAGAATAGTAGAGCCAAGTACAGACCTCAAAAGGAGCTTTATGGACATATTTATATTTCTGCAGAAGTAGTAGCTACAGTGAAAATCAGGGAGGTCGCTTTCTCATTGTGAGAATTTGTGTTCATTTTTTTTCTTTTTTTAGATTTAACTCTTCTAGGACAGTCTCATCTTTCTCTTTATCCTCTCTGGTCCTGATCTCTTTGTAAGAAGTTCCTCTTAAGTTGTTGGACTACAAATTAATGTACTAGACAAGTTAATCCTTATTTTGTTTGATTTGCAGAAATGCTACATATCAACATAGTTATATAAGAACCTATGTTAAAGTATATATATACATATATATATATATAATTTACCCATAACCTTCAGTATTCTCAAGTTATTCTCATAGCCCTATGATAAATTTGTAATTGTTAGATTATTGGAGAGAAGCCAATTGACAGTTTCTTGGGGATTATAGTCTGGTGTTCTTTCTGCGCCCTCTTTTGGCTAATTGATGTAATTATACTGGCTCACGAGGTTTATTGTCTCATTAGTAAATTGCATAGCCAAGGTCAGAGGTACACAAGAGTATATATACAAAAGTGGAAAATTTATGAAAGTGAATGTGTTACTGTTTCGGATGCTATTTATACTTCAAATGAATGGAGTGATTGCTTTGTTTATGTATATTTTAGTGCAAGTTTTACTATCAGTCATAACTTTATACTAGATCAGGATAAACTAAGCTATTTCATGTATTTTACTTTAAACCTTGCTTTGACAAATTAAATTTTAGTAGTAGACAAAGCTATTCCTTTTTAAATTACCAGTTTATTACAAATACGGAAATTGATTCTACAATAGCAAATAAGTATCTACTGTTTAATTAATTATCTAAAAATGTATATTTAATTTTTCCCTGTCAAGTTAGAATGAATTTTGAAAACTGGATCTGTTTCCCTAAATCAACAAATGATTAATTAGTAACTCTAGCTCTGTTCTTTTTGTTCTTTTTGTCCTTTTTTTAACTTTCCCAGTCAGAGTATCCCAGTATCTTCAACAGCCCATTTGCCATCTATTCAGAATAACCATGAATATAACTAAAACGGTTTAGAATTTGAAAGTAATTGTTAGCAGCCAGATCACTGGTATAATCTGTATATTACTTGAAATATTTATACACTTCTCATTTAATTTTAGCAAAGTTATTTTTATTTAATTTTTTAATGTCTAAAACCTTTCCATTTTATTTAAAGTTTAACTAAATGGTGTTTTTACATTATCACATTTACTGGGCTTCTGGAAATGAAATGGTTTTACCAGGGTACAGTTATCCTGACTGAAAAGTCAGTCATTGTTTTCTGTAAACAAAAAAGTTCATGAGCTCCGTGTAAGACTCAAGACCATAGGCAAAATCAGACTGAGCTGAGACTCCAGCCAATAGTAGGCATTTAGTTAGAGATCTCCTCGTACTTTGTAAGCTAGACTCAGAGTTCTTAAACATCGTTAGCTGATACTCCATTACAGTAAAAATACCATTTTGGTTAAGAGTGCAATTTTAAAATATTTGCACTTAACATAAAAGCCAGCCATTTAAAATCATAATCAACATGTAAGCCTCCTTTTCAGAATTTTTTTTAAAACTTTTAACAGTAAAGAAACAGGGACTTTAAGGCTGGTTCAGCACATGTACACCCTGGTCTCAGTTCCCAGTATGGATTTAAGAAAATGAAATAGACACCAAAAACCTACATAAAATTCAGTAAAACAACTGAGTTAAAACTTCCATCAGAATTAACATGATTGCATTTTTACTGATGAAGAGGTAAATTTTCTTTTTATTTTCCCCCGGTCCTGGGGCCTGAACTCTTGGCCTGGGCACTGTCCCTCAGTTCTTCAGCTCAAGGCTAGTGCTCTACCATTTGAGCTACAGCGCCACTTTCGGCTATTTTCTGCGTATGTGGTACTGAGGAATCGAATCCAGGGCTTCATGCATGCAAGGCAAGCACTCTACCACTGAGCCACCTTCCCAGCCTATAGATGGTAGCTGGTTCTCACTTTTTGTCATCAGATTTTTAGTCACTTCAATCTAAGTGGGTACTTAGAAATACATTTTGCTCAAAAGGGTATATTGAGTCTAAATGCTGATCATGAATGCTAAAGTGCGAATAACACTTCCGACCAGGAAGTACAAACTAATGTCTATTACACACAATTTTATGTGTGCTAGATCATGGGGCAGTTTGAATATTCTATAAAATAAAATGTTCTGTAAATCACAACATATGTAGTGATAGTTTAATATGTTATTGATATTTATTAACTGAGATAACTAGCTTCTCTCTAGGCTTTCTCTATTCTCAGTACTTCTTTAGTGCTTCCTGTATCAATTGCTTACCTAGCTCAAGTTTACTAAACTATAGTTACTCCATTAAGTAAGTTTTATATTACTTCTGATATGCAGATATATCTAGAATTACTAATAAAATTAAGTAGTTTACAAATAGATACAAATATTAGATTTTCATCCAACTCTATTATTGCTTTTAATATAAATATTAACAAATGTAGTTGGTAAGTCATGTATATTCAGTATGTCCTGCTTGCTTGTATTACTAACCACATAATTAATGAATGGTATATTCTTGAGTGCCCACATTTGTTGACTTTCATTGTTGGAATCATCATCTGAATTTATAAATCAAAAATTTTAGTGTGTTTTTTTCATTTTTAATTGAATTCTAGAATATCTTAGAATAGAATTTGAGAAAGTGTTAGAACCTACTTGCTTGAAGTATTTTGTACAAATATTATTTACTGTCTATATTTAGCATTTCTGCTACATTTGGGGTAATGATGGTTAGCTTTAGGAAAATGATTTTTCTCACATTTCTTTCCTATCATATTGCAGTTTAAAAAAACCACTCCATTATCTGTTTTTTCAGATGTTGCAATACTACCCACTAATGCTAAATTTAAACAGAAATAACAATGATATTTGAAATTGGTATTACAGGTATTACTGATTTTTCCATATCATATTTTTTTACTTTTCTACATCCTTTTTCCTTTGTCCACTCTTAGAGAACCAGTACAGATGAGTAGTATGTAACCAGAGAATTGGATTAGTAGAGTAGAAAAAGTTCAAAAGATGAGGAGAAGGCTAAAAAGCATGGATAATCAACATCTCAGCAGCAGAGTTGACAGGAAACAGCTGCTGTGAACTCGGCATTCCCTTCCTGTAGTCATTGTAGCTTCATCTCTTGTCAATACATACTGTATTGCTGTAAGTTGTTCCTACATGTAAGCATTTAGTTTTATTTTTTAAATCTTAAGTCATATTCTTTTTTTCCCAGTTGGTCATATTTCTTTAAGAAATTATTTTAATTTTAAGTAAACAATTGTGTAGTATATGTTAACATACAATATCAAAAGTGATGTGAAAAATGCAGCTATTTGATGCAGAGGAGAGAAATGAGGTTACCTCTAGGAACTTTCTAGGAGTCTCTTTTCAAAAGAGAGAATACTATTAAAGAATATTTGTGCCAGAGGAAACATTCATATGTAAAGATGGCTTATACTTTAATATTTGGAATCGTTTGGAATGCTTGAGGCCTCAGAACTGTTCACTATTGTCACTTTGAATTAAATTGTTACACATAAATGTAGTGCTTATGGACCCTGCTGATTTTGATATTAATAGCTTTATATATAAACAAAGGTGTAGACAAAACATCAACAACAAAAGGTGTTTCTTTCTTGTGGTTTTGCTCACCTGTTAGACTTAATACAGGGTTGAATTGTTTGTAGGCTGTTCACTAAAGGAAAAATGTCTGCTTATCGCGAGTTCTGCATTCTTGCCAGTGTGTGCATAGGTGACATTTTTATCCACTGGTGCCTGAAGTTAGTGATTTATAACCTCAACAACTAAAACATCCTGGTGCTATTATTCACTTTAGCATAGAGTGACAATTTTAATTCCTGTACCAAAGAGTTCATTTTCTTCTCACATCTTTTGTGTTTTAAAGAAGCAAATGGTACTAAAAACAGCTTGATGATCAGATCTTAATATTTTGCATCTGCTGCCTCAGTTTAATTAGTTATGTGTCCCTTATTTGTACTGAATTTGAAAATTCAGTTTGGGTAGGTTAGTTTGGACTTTAGATTTGTAGCTTAATATAGCTTGGCTACTTTCAAGAGTAATTTAATAGACTGAAATTACAGAAGATAATTGAAGCACTTTCATAAGAAATTTTCATTTGTATTTCTGCTGCAATGAAAAAAATAACATCTCAACGTTTATTTCTATAAATGAGCTGTATAACTTATAGGGCACTATTAAGGACTACTGAAACACAATGCTAAAATGGATGTTTAGTAATGGTTCAGTTCGATTACAAATCAAGAATTCATGATCTCTATGTGTACAAATCTTCAGTGGCTTTAAAGAATGATATTGCTTTTGTCTGTTTTGAAGATAAAGGTAAAATGAAAGAAACTTTAATATCTACACTTCCCCAATAGGAAATACAAATGTACCCTGATTTAAGCAAAACTGCTAATTGAACATTGAACTTTTATCTAAAAAAAAACAGAAATGAAAAGAAAAGAATGTCTGTATATTATAATTACCTGAAAATTTGGATTAAGATTATTTTAAAATCTAATTTTGCTTAGTGATTCATTTTACAAAAGTGGAGGAAGTTATCCCTTAAATGTAATTGTCCAGTTGTGATTTTGCTATCTATATAATTCTTCTTTCTAAATTCTAAAAAAAAATACTCATTTATTGTTTTTAAAAGTGCAGCTGAAATGGTTGATCATTCTGGCAAGAAGATAACATATATTGGAAAAGTAGACAATCACATTTGAAATGTTTTTTCATTACTGATTATTAAAATCAATTCCTTCTTGAATGTATATATAATATATGGTTTTGCAGTGAATTCTGAATGGAAAAAAGAATCATGACTTGAAACATGACAGATCAACATGTTAAAGGTGAAAGTAAAATGTAAAAACAAGATGGAGTGAAGCAACATTATGTTTCTTTAATTTGTAAACAATATTCCCTGAATTATGTTGCCACTGAATTGGCTCTGGATAATTTCATTAGTTTATCCATCATTTAAATTAGTGTGTCTGAATGTTGTTATTTTTCAGAGTTAGAGAAATCACTACTACTTACCATGTTCCAGTAGCATATTTAAAAAAGAGAATATTGAAAAGTAAAAACACACATACCTTAGCATAGGTAGAAAGAAAGCAATGGACAATACCAGAGGAAATACTTTTATACCCAGAGATACTCAGACAGTGCTCAGACAAATGAGTTGCAAGTCTGACATGTGAGGAAAAAGATAAGCTCTTGGGAGGAGAGTACACATGGATGGTACTGTAAGCATATTTTATGTCCTTCGAGTTAGTATTTTTTACAAATTGCTAATTTAGTAAATAGACAAAATCTGTGTTATTTTGAGGCCCCTCATATTCTGTACCAGATTTTGTCAAGCATTATATCCCTAAAATTAAAGACCTTTCTATATTTTAATAATGGTCTGTTTTGAGTGCCATATGAAAATCCCATGTTTACACTTGCCTGCCCTCCCCCCTTTCTTGCGAAGTACATACTATGTGTATGTCTGGAGGCCATTTTCCTGCATTGTCTACTGATTTTGTCTTCTTCCTCAAGAGAGTTAAAAAAGTATCACTAATATTTCTAGTGCTAATGCTCATAAGGAAGACAGTAGTTGAGTGAGTTTAGAATAGATTAGAGAGGAAGATGGATGAAAATGGTAGGTGGGAAGGGAGCTATGTGGTGGAGTATACTTATTCTAATAAAAAGTCTACACTGGTTATTAAAATGAAAACAAACCATACATCTACCTTAAGAATCTTGTTTTTTTTAAGTTATTTTAGTGATTTGGTTTTATTCATATGATATTCTATTTTCTTTGCAGATTGTTTTTAATTTAAATTGTGGAATTTTACTTCTCTTCAAATGTATTATGTACTGTATTTTTAGAAATCTTATTTTTAATAAATATTTTTTAAAAACAGGTTTTTGTCTCTTATTTATTATACTTCTAGTTATGGTAAATGTGGTTTATTTTTCAGCTTTATGCAATTTGGATGGGTATTCATAATTGGTGACCCTAGGCTACTGTTATATCACAATCACAGGATTCTAAGTATTTAGGAAAAACTCAATGTACATCTTGGAGTTGAAATTACATAGATAATATTTTAGAGAGGACCTAGATAGCCACATTATTTATTTATTATTGTACCAAAGACTATTTTATGGCAGCTGCATACTGTCATTGGTTTTCCATGAAGTCACAAATGACTTGAACTCATTTTTTAACAAATGCATCTATCCCTAGTCCACAGTTAGTTATGTTTCTTAAGTGTACAATAATACTCAGTGACTGGCTCAGCCTGCAATTCAGACTATAACACAAATACTTCCCTTAAGAATAAGTAATCAGGGCTGGGAATGTGGCTCAGTGGTAGAGTGCTTGCCTAGCATGCATGAAGCCCTTGGTTCGATTCCTCAGTACCACAAAAATAGAAAAAGCCAGAAATGGCTCTGTGGCTCAAGTGTTAGAGTGCTAGCTGTAAACTAAAAGAAGCTCAGGGACAGTGCTTACTACACCCTGAGTTCAAGCTCCAGTACTGGCAAAAAAAAAAAAAATTGTACATTGGAATTAACACAAGAGGCTTAATGTATGCTTCCTATTTTGCTAAACAATACTAAAAATATGCTCAAGAGCAAGATTTAATAGTTTTTACTGAAGCATCAAGGGCATCATTAAGTGAAACAAAACTTGCCACTTTTTAATTTTCTTTTTTAAGAAGAAAATAATAATAACAAGACCAGTCTTTTTTAAGACTGGTCTTAAACTTGTTATATAGCACAGACTAGTCTTAAACTTAGAAGCCTCAGCATTCTCTACATAAATTATAGGTATGCACTAGCATGCCTGGACTTCTGTCACTTGTGTGTGTGCGCATGTGTGCATGCCAATACTGAGGTTGAACTCGAGGCTTCAAGTTCTTACATTTTTCCCTTACAACTAATGCTCTACCACAGCTAATTGTCTAGGTTGGTATTTTGGTAGATAAATGGAGATAGACGTCTCAAGGAGTCTGCTCAGGCTGCCTCTGAACCTCTATCTTCAGCTCTCATCCTTCTTGGTAGTTAGGATATAGTTGCTTTGTCACCTTTCTGAAGCTAGATTTATTTGAATCTAGTTAATTTAATTGTGTATGGGGAAAACAATAGAGTTGGAACAGAAAAATACACATTTGAAACTTGATTTCATTTGCTCCTTATTTAATAAAAATGAAACATTAAAAGGGAATATATATATATATATTCATGCATTCCAGCTTTTGAACACTAAAAATATAGTGTCCTTATGGACATTATTTAGCTTGTTGTAAAGAGACAAAACTAAAAGTGTGTGATAGCATAGGATGACTGAAAAATCATTTGAGAAGCTGCCAGATACTATAGATGAACAAGCGCATGCAAATGCTGCTCTAGGCTGACCAATTACCCATATGAACAGCAATTATATTAGCGTGCAAGGGCAATTGGAGAGAAAATTGGACCCTGTAGACATCCAGCTGAGCAAACAGGACTGAGGAGGGATATGTGTTACATTGAAAAGCACTGCGTCTTAGCTTACTTGCAGAACTATTTGTATCAGACAGCACATTCTTTGTATATCCTTTGGATGTCATATTTTTTTCAAAAATATTCAAATAGCAATGTGCTTTGTGTGTATTTAGGAAGTAGGAGAGTTGGAATATACAACTCTAAACATGTACATGTTATCTCCAAGAAATCTATAAAACCTTTTAAATGCAGAGGGAAGCATCCTAACCATGATCTTGGTGATGATTTCTTGGAGATAAGTGTCCTTGGTTGTAAGTTTGACTGAAAAATCATCTGGACATTTATCCTTTTATTACTGAAATTTGTAAGCTGGATAGGTTCCCTGGATTATATTTACAGTGATCCTTGGCAAGAACTGAATAGTTGAGGATATAAAATGACACGGAGAATTTATAGTTGACATTTGAAATATGGATGGGAAACCATTGAATAGGTATTGATCATCAGGCTAATGAAATTTAATTCTGTAAGTTGTATAAGCTTAGTAGCTGTAGGTCAAATACTTCATTCAGGTCAACAGGCTCAGAAGAATACTTCATGTGGAAATGATCTATATTGAGCTTGGGGGGGTGGGGATGGTAAACTTGTCTGACATAGTTCTTGAATATTTAAAACATTTCAAATATTCTCAGTACAGAAAAGTGCCCAGAGTGTAGAACAGTACCAATCCATTCAAGTAGTATTGTGAAATGTTCAGTTTTTACCACTTATTTTTTATAAAACCTAAAAACTTAAACCTTTTAAAATGTAGAGGAAAGCTTTCCTACCAATCATCTTTGTGATGATTTTTTGGAGATAACCCCAATGGCATAACTACAGCAAATAGAGGCAGATGGGACTGAGTCAAAGGAGCTTCTACACAACCAAGAAAACAGTGAGTTGTCAGCTTGAAACTGGGAGCAATATTTTCAAACTGTCTGCTAAGTGTTAATAATGAAAATACATTAAGTCCTACAGCTCAATTGCAAAAAAAAAAAAAAAAAAAAAAGTGGAATTTTGCATCTGTATCCTAAATACATCATTTTCTTCCCAAGAGGCAGCCACTATCCTAAGCTCTTGTATATTATTTTCATGGTTATTTCTTGTGCTTCTGTTGTGTATGTAAGATTCATGAGCTATACCATTTTAAATTTTTACATGAATATTTTATACTTTTCCTTCACAACTTCTTTACTCAGCATTTAACTTTTTAAAATCACCATCTGTACTCATGAAAATCTGGTTCATTCATTGTAATTTTACCAAGTAGTTGTTTGGATAAACCATAGTTGATGTGTTTATTCAGAGTGGGTTGCATTTTTTTGTTGTTAAAACTTGTTTAAATGTGCACGAGTACCTGAGTTTTTCCAGGGTAGAAAAGTACAATAGTGAACAGCAGGGTATATGTGTATCTTTACAAGGTAATTCCCAAATTGCTCTTCAAACTGGCAAACCAACCTGTACTTCAACCAACATTTGTATGGCTACATTTACTTCATATACTCAATAACCCTTAATGTTATTGTAAAAATTATTTCTCCAACCTTTTTTTTGTGTGCGTGCTGGGCACGTGGGCTGGACTGGGCTCTTGCTTGGCTTTTTTCACAAAGCTATCCCTCTAGTACGTGAACCACACTTCTACTTGTCTTTTTACAAGTTAATTGGAGATAAGAGTCTCAAGAATCATTCTGACCAGGCTGGCTTTGAACCATTATACTCAAGTCCTAGCCTCCTGAGTAGCTAGGATGGTAAGTGTGAGCCACTGGTGCCCAACCACAACCTAACTATTTATGTGTATTTCTAGTGATTATTGTCAATGTCAAGAAACAATCACCTATATTTTCCAGAATTTTACAAATTACTTGATGTGTTTCTATTTTCTGGTTATGTTTTGTTTTGGAGGATAAGCATTTTTAAGATGTATTATCTTGAAGTAGTTGTGCAAATGGGGTTGCCATTCAACAAAACATTTTATAAATACAATGCATCTTGGTCAGGGTCACTCCTTTGAACATTCTAGCCCTCCCTCCCAATCCTTCCTTCCCTCGCTTTTCTTAATTTTGTTGGATATACGTTCATATTTGACTGCAGTTCCATCCCCCTGCCCCAACTTTCTCTTCATCTACTCCTCTCTTGACCACACCTCAACCCTTTCTAGTAGACGTTTCCTCATGGCTTAGACTTTCTAAAGAATTACAAGAGTTCCCCCCCCACACACACACGCTGCCCTGAATCTACCATATTTCAGTTTTTGTGTACATTTGGATGCCTCCTCAAGTATTTACTAGCTTCCACATATGAGAGGAAACATGTAACTTTTGTCTCTCTGGGCCTGATTTCACAACATAGTTTTTTCCAGGTTCTTCCATTTCTTGTAAATGATGCAATACTTTTTTTCTTTTTTAAATTTAAGGATGAGTAAAATTTCATTGTGTACATATACCACATTTTCTTGATCCATTTGTCCTTGGAGGAGCATGTGGGCTGATTCCATGTCTTGGCTATGGTGAGTAATTCTGCAGTGAACATGGTTGTGCTAGTGTCTTTACTCTAGAATGTCTCTTCATACCCAGGAAAAAAATGCTTTGCTTCCATATTCTTTTTATTGTGAAAATACTGTAGAGAGGGGTTACAATTACATGGGCAAGATAATGAATACATTTCTTATCAAGCATTGTAGCCTCCTCCTTTGTTTCCCCTTCCCATACCTTTGCATCCTCCCCCCCCACCTCCCACCAAAGTTGTAAAGTTCATTTTTTGACATAACGACTTGTACATCTCATTGTTGCAATGGGTCCTCCTGTATCCCTGTTTTAACGATTTGTTTTTTCCCTTCCCCTCCACATATACCAACATCATATATAGTGAAAACAGGGGTTATACCATGGGGGAGGGACATACAAAGCAACAAAGACATAATCTTATACATATGTTAGAAACAATTGCATGAAGATCTCTCTCTCTCTTGTCAGTCGTGGGGCTTGAGCTCTAGGCCTGGGAGCTGTCCCTGAGCAATTCAGCTCAAGGCTCATGCTCTACCACTTGATTTGCTTCCATATTCTATAGAATGGTTTTAGTATAGGAGGAAGAGATTCAAGATGACGACCCTCTCACAGGCAGTCCCATTATGCGTGTCTCTGACCAAACTAAGATCTAGGATCACAGCACACACCTTACCTCAAGTGACCCACTCCAATCAGACTCTAAGTACCTAAAGACTTCTACTACAAGAGGAATACCCCAACAGGCAAACAAGAAAGGTGAAAGAGAAACAGTGAGCGGGACTCTGCTGTTGAGATTTTCTGCAGATTTCAAGCAGAGAGCATCCAAAAGCTGAAGAAAGCGATCAACCCCAGACCTGCGGAGGGAAACGGGTGAAGACCCAGAGTCAGCAAGCAGAGCCCGGCTCCAACCCACCTGCTGGGCAGATAGGGAGGAGGAGAGGCCTCAGCAAACACTGCTATTGCAACCACCAGAAATTGGCCCCAAAAGTCGCGGGCACTAACGGGGTGCCCTGCCAGGATGCGCTCCTTCCCTGCCAACACTGGCGCCCACCCTGGGCTCCCGCCACCCCTGCACAAGCCAGGCCTGTGCCTTCACCGCCACTTCCAGCACAGTCCAGAGCTGCTGTGGATCGCACCACCCGCCGAACTAGAGGGTCCTGCCCGGGCCACCACTGCAGCTCGACGCTGCTTGCCCCTGCTCCACCCAGCACCGCCCCTGCAGCCACTGCCCACCGCAGCCCCCTGGTCCCAAGTTCCACCTGGTCCAAAAGCGCCCGGCAGAGGGAGACCCTGCAGCTGCTGCAGGCGCCAACCCTCCCACCTGGTCCTCCCACCCAGACCCTCCCACTGAAAACCCGCCAACACCATCCTGGCCACCACAACACATGCTTTGTGGTCCAGCGCATCTCCAGCTACAGATCTTGTCAAGTAACCCAATTCGGTCCAATTCTCTGTAGGGTCCCAAAGCCCTCTGACCCAAGCCCCTGCCCAAAAGGAAGGGATCACATCAGATGTGAACACAGATCGAGGGGCTGTTCCTAAACCTCCTGTGGCTACCTGGGGAAAGACTGGGAACACAACTCCACGCCTGTGATAACAAACTACAAATCCCAATCCCCCCAACTCCCTGCCATCAGGGATTCTAGGTAGCAGTCACCTTCCCTTGTCAAAAGGCCAGCTGGATCCAACCAAGCCACAAGGAAAGCGGACTATTGCAAGATAAAGAAGGTTTTATCAGGAATCGTCTTAGAGGACCACTGGAGACTCAAGCTCCCCCAAACAAGCTAAAAAATTCTTTAGTATTTTTTATGTTTGTTTGTTGTTTGTTTTTGTTGTGTTCTTAGGATCTGCTATTTTACTTGTCTATTTTTCACTTACTTAGTTCTTTCTTCCACTTTTCAATTTCCTAATTTATTTTTTCCTCTCCTTCCTCTTTGTTCTCTCCACATTGTACTACTACTCTGTCAGTGCTAACCTGTTTAATTCTATACACAAGGTAAGGCCTTCTATGTATGTAAACATAATTATAGGAATTAGATTAACCAACTTTCCAATACTCTTTCAATAAAACTTTTTCTAATAGCAATTCTCCCAAATTACATAACATATAATTTCTATTCTTATTTTCATCTAGATTTCTAAGCTGTTCCTTACATAATCTTTCTTCAAATTATTTTCTACTTCTTACACTCTGAAACAAGGTCTCTATTCTCTCCCTACTACACATCTCTTGTCTAAGCTATTCTTATCCCTCTACTATCATTATACCCAATTTTTCTTCTTAATTTAAACATATCTCCAATCCTAACCCTTCTCTTCTTCTCCATTGATCCCTAATGCTTTATATCTGAGCCAACTTGCTGTTGGTTCCATTTTGACTGAATACAAGGGCCCATCTTGTTAACCCTAAGGTGAAGACTACTTAACAGCCAAACCCAGATTCTCACAAGTTACAACTATACATAATCTCCACCCTGGAACCACAACATTCCTCTCCAAGCAAAGAAAAAGATAGCTAAATAGGGAAACACCTACCCACAATTTTGAAAGCCTAAGTTCTGTACACCTACATGACACCGGGTTGGTTCCTGCCCTAAAAGACTGTCCTACTGTCATATTGGAGTGGCTCTTGTCTCCAAATGTGTAGAACTAACTGCAGAAAAGCAAGATACATGGCCAATCAACTAACCCCAACTCCATCTCTACATATACAAGTTATAGAGCAATCCCAGAATGACCTAGAGGATAATGCTAAAGATATTTTAAAAGCAAGGCTGGTAAATCTGCTGAATGAAAAGTTAGACACCCTGCATAGGGCTATAAGAGTACGTGACAAAGACAACCAGAAACTAATAGACAACTTCATAGCCTCCACAAATAAAAATATAAAGGAACTCCAACAGCAGGAGAGAGTCCAATGAAAAGATAGGAACCTAGTTAAAGGAGTGGAAAGACAAGTCTGAAAACCAACTCCAGGAGGTAAGGCAATCTATTCAAGACTTAAAAGAAAATCCAAATAAAGAGCTGGCCACCATTAACAAAGACCAGCAAGAAGGAAGGGAGATAAATAGCAAAGTAAAAAGCCTTGAAAGCAGAATGGAAGAAGCAGAAGTCAGAATCTCTGAGGCAGAAGATAGACTCTGTAGAGAAAGAGTACACAGATACTCAAAACCAAGAAGCATGACAGATCACTTCAGGAAATACAGGATACATTCAGAAAGCCTAATTTGAGACTAATAAGTATTGAGGAGGGCATGAAGAGGGAAGCCAATGGATTAGGAAATATATTCAGCAGAATCCTAGCAGAGAACTTCCCAAATATACAAAAGGACAGGCCCATCCAGATACAAGAAGCTTTTAGAACCAAATAGACCAGATCAGAATAGGACATACCACTGCCACATGATAGTCTGTACAGGATTAGTAGAAACCAAGGAAAGAATTCTTAAAGCCACCAGGAAGAGGAGAACAATCGCCTATAAAGGTAAGCCAATCAGAATAACCTCAGACTTCTCAGCAGAGAGCATGAAAGCAAGGATGACCTGGAAAGAAGTATGCTGTGCCCTAGAGACAAATAACTACCAACCAAGACTAATTTACCCAGCTAAGCTGTCATTCATAGCAGAAGGACAAATAGAAACCTTCCACAGTAAGGACAAACTGAAACAATATATTGCTACCAAACCAGCTTTAAAAAAATCATCAAAGACATTGTACACATAGAAAACCAACAAGAACGGGATGTTGGCAGTAAAACTGCCCACAAAGAACTATGTAATCACAGCAAGAACAGAAAAGGCACAGCCTCCTTCAAAAAAATGGATAAAAAGGCAGGAATAGACAAACACCTCTCAGTCCTAACTCTCAATATTAAAGGACTTACTTCTCCAATTAGGCACCATAGATTGTCTAGTTGGATCAAAAAGCAAGATCCTTTTATCTGCTGTCTTCAAGAGACACACCTTTCCCACACAAAAAAAAAAATTCTGAAAGTGAAAGGCTGGAATAAAATCTACCAAGCAAACAGCCCCCATAAACAGGCAGGAGTCTGAATCCTAACATCAGATAAAAGTAGACTTCAAGTTAAATCAAGGAGAAGAGATATGGAGGTCATTACATACTAATTAAGGGAATCTCTCCTTCAGGAGGATATTACAATTCTAAATATCTAGTCATCAAATAATGGAGCACCCAAGTTTATCCAAAAAACACTACTTTACCTCAAATCACACATAGATCCAAAGACATTAATTGTTGGGGTCTTTAATACACCACTATCCTAGCTGTATAGCTCAACCCGGCAAAAACCCAAAAGAGAAACCTCAGATCTAAACAACTGCATAGATCAACTAGACTTAATAGACACCTACAGAATATTTCATCCAGCAGCATCAGATTATATGGTCTTCTCAGCAGCACACAGAACATTCTCTAAAATTCTAGGTCATAAGACAAATTTGTTCAAATTCAGAAACATTGAAATTATGCCCTGCATTCTCTCAGATGACAAGGGAATAAAATTAGAATCCAACCAAAAGCCACCAAAGAAAATCCTGTAACACATGGAAGCTGAACAACACACTGGTGAACCTCCAGTGGGTCATGGAAGAGAATAGAAAGGAAATTCAAATATTCATGATATTTAACAAAAATGAACACACAAATTACCAGCTCCTCTGGGACACAGCAAAGGCAGTACTAAGAGGCAAGTTTATAGCTCTGACTTCCTACATCAACAAATTGGAGAGATCTGAAACTGACAATTTAACAAGGCACTGAAGCTCCTTGAAAAAGAACAACAAGGTAAATCCCAATCCAGTAGGTAGATACAAATAATTAAAATTAAATCAGAATTAAATGAATAAGAGTCCAAAAAACATAGAAAGAATCAAGAAAACAAAGAGTTGGTTCTTCAAAGAAATTAACAAAATTGACAGACCCTTAGCAAGTCTTATCAGAAAAAAAGAGAACACACTCAAATAAACTGAGAGACTAGAATGGAAACATCACTACAGAAACAACCAAGATTCAGAATATTATAAGGGAATACTTCTCAAACCTTTATGCTAATAAGTTTGAGCATCTGGAAGAAATGGATGAATTTCTAGCAAATATTGACATGCCCAAACTAAACCAAGATGATTTAAATCAACTTAACAGACCCATATCAAGCATCGAAATAGAAACAGTAATAAGAGACCTCCCACCCAAGAAAAGCCCAGGATGAGATGGATTTACAGCTGAATTCTACAAGGCCTTCAAAGCAGAACTGACACCAATACTCCTCCAACTCTTCAATGAAACTGAAAGTGAAAGTTCACTACCAAACTCTATGAACCCATCATATCCCTTATCTAAAAACCAGGCAGGGACTCATCAAAGAAAGAGAACTATAGACCCATTTCTTTGATGAACATCAATGTAAAACTTCTCAACAAAACTTTTGCCAATCGACTTCAACAACTCATCAAAAAATCATACAAAATGATCAAACAGGATTAATTTCAGGGATGCAAAGCTGGATCAATATATGCAAATCAATCAATATAATTCATCACATCAACAATAGCTAGGATAAGAACCACATGATTATCTCAATAGATGCAGAAAAAGCATTTGACAAGATCCAACACCCCTTTATGATGAAAGCTCTGGAAAAACTAGGAATCCTTGGAACATTCCTTAATATAATAAGGGCTGTGTATGACAAACCTACAGCCATCATTATACTTAATGGCAAAAGTCTAAAGCCATTTCCTCTAAACTCAGGAATGAGACAAGGATGTCCATTTCCCCTCCACTTCAAGTTAGTATTAGAATGACTAGTTACATCAATAAGACAAGATGCAAATGTAAAGGGGATCCAAATAGGGAAGGATGAAGTAAAACACTCCCTCTTTGCAGATGACATGATCTCGTGTTTAAAGAACTCCATGGACTCCACTCCAAAATTATTCAAGCTTATTTGAAACTTTGGCAAAGTAGAATGGTATAAAATTAACCCTCAAAATTTAATGGCTTTTCTATATGCCAACAATGAGAATAGCGTGGCTGAAATCAGGAAGGCAACTCTTTTTTTTAATAGTCCCACAAAAAATAAAACACCTAGGAGTTAACTAAAGAAGTAAAGGGCCTCTATGATGAAAACTTTAAAAACCTGAAAAAGGAAATTAAAGCAGAACTAAGGAAGTGGAAAAACTTCCCATGCTCCTGGATTGGGAGGATTAATATCGTAAAAGTGGCAAAACTGCCAAAGGCTATCTACAAATTCAATGCTATACCTATCACTATCCCAACCTCATTCTTCAAGGAAATAGAAGAAGCAATACAAAAATTCATATGAAACAATAAAAGATCCTGAATAGCAAAAACAATTGTTAGCGAAAGAACAGTGCTGAGGAATATCAATACCAAACTTCAAACTCTACTACAAAGCCATAGTAATCAAAACAGCTTGGAACTGGCACAAGAACAGACCTAAGAACCAATAGAATAGAACTGAAGACCCAGAAATGAACCCAGAGACCTCTAGCCACCTAATCTTCAATAAGAGAGCTAAAAAATTAGAATGAAAGAAAGACAGCCTCGTCAGTAAATGGTGCTGGCAAAATTGGTTAAACACTTGTAGAAAACTAAAGCTAGATCCTTATATATCACCCTGCACCAAAATCAACTCCAAATGGATCAAGACCTCGAAGTCAAAGCAGACACTCTGAAAACATTACAGGAAAGAATAGTAGAAACCCTAGGTCTCCTTGGCACAGGCCAAAATTTTCTTAATAGAGACCCAGAAACACAACAAATCAAAGAAAGGTTGGACAAATGGGATTGCCTGAAACTGCAGAGCTTCTGCATGGCAAAGGACAAAGCTAGCAAGATCAATAGAAAACCCATGATTGGGAGAAGATCTTCACTAGCCACACAACAAACAAGGGCCTCATATCTAAAATATACTTAGAACTCAAAACATTAAATCCCCCAATAACAAATTCTCAAAGAAACAACCACCCGATTAATAAGTGGGCTAAAAACTTAAAGAGATTTGTTTTTCCCCTTCTCGATTTCTCTGAAGAAGAAATAAGAATGGCCAATAGACACATAAAGAAATGCTCAACCTCTCTAGCCATAAAAAAATGTAAATCAAAACAACATTGATATTCCACCTCACCCCAGTTAAAATGGCTATAATCAAGAAATCTAATAACAATAGACACTGGAGGTGATGTGTCCAAAAGGGAAGCCTACTGCATTGTTGGTGGGAGTGTAAACTTGTTCAACCATTTTGGAAAGCAGTATGGAGGTTCCTCCACATAGAGTTCCCCTATGACCCAGCAATCCCACTTTTGGGCATTTACCCAAATGATCACAAACAAGACCATACTAAAGCTACCAGCTGCATTATTCTCCATAGCTAAGCTATAGAACCAACCCAGATGCCCCTCAGTAGATGAATAGATCAAGAAAATGTTATATATATATATATATATATATATATATATATATATATATATATATATATATATATGAATTCTATGCCTTCATCAGAAAGAATGTCATTGCCCCATTTGTTAGGAAATAGAAAGGCTTGGAAAAAATTATATTAAGTGAAGTAAGCCAGACCCAAAGAAACATAGGTCCCATGATTTCCTTTATTTGCAATAACTATATATGTCTAGGACCTGCAGAAAAGCTTAAAATTATGTTCATATGTCCATATAAGATGATGCTAAATGAAATGAACCCCAGGAGAGGGACACAAGAGGTCTTATCTTTGTTGCTGTTGTTTTTAATGTACTTATAATGTACTGTGTGATTTTTTTTTTTTTTTGTTTCTTCCCCCATGGAATAACCTCTGTTTTCACCATATTTGATTCTGGTGCCCTGCAGCTTGTATATACATTTTTCTAATTTGGTGATGGGAAGGGAAATAACAAAATAACAAAATGCTGAAACAAGGATACAGACTGACCCATTGTGACAGTGAAATATACAAGACACTATATTAAAAAACTATCTTTACAACTTGGGGGGGGGGAGTTGGGGAAAACAAAGGAGGGGGTAACAATGCTTCAGAGGAAATGTGCTCATTACCTTACCCATATTCTCTCTGTACAGTATCTTTACAATAAAAAATAATAAATAGAATGGTTTTAGTATGAATTGAATTATGTATAGCCTTTTATATCTGACTGCTTTTTTGTTGTTGATGGTGGTTGTGGGGCTTGAACTCAGGACCTGGGTACTATTTCTGAGCTCTTTTGCTGAAGACTAGAGCTCTACCACTTTGAGCTACAGCCCACTCCTGGATTTTTGAGTGGTTAATTGGAGATAAGACTTTTTTGCCTAGACTGGCTTTTAACAAGGATCCTCAGATCTCAAGCTCCTGAGTAGGTAGGATTTCAGGCATGAGTCACTGGCGCCCAGCTCTGACGGCTTTTAATGTGCTGTTGAGGCTCATGTATATTGTACTACTAAGAATTGTACTACTACTATAACTTTTGACTGTTGAATAGAATTCCCTCTTGTGGATATACCTTGATTTATTCATCTGTTGATGGACATTTGGGTTGTTTTATATTTTTGACTTATGAATAGTGCCACTTTTTTTTTTTTTTTGGTCAGTGGTGGGGCTTAACTCTGGACTTGGGCACTGTCCCTCAGCTCAAGATGAGCGCTGTACTGCTTCAGCCACAGGGCCACTTTCGGTTTTCTAGTGGTTAATTGGAGATAAGAGTCTCACGGACTTTCCTGCCTGGGCTGGCTTTGAGCCATGATCCTCAGATCTCAGCCTCCTGAGTAGCTAGGATTACAGGCGCGTGCCATCAGCGCCCAGAGAATAGTGCCACTTTTAACATTTGTATGAAGGTAGGTGGACAGGTTTTTGGCTGTGTAGTAGATACTTAGGAAAGGAAATCTGCATAAATGTTATATTTATGTTTAACTTTTTTAAAAACTGCCCAATTGGTTTCAAAATGGTTGTAACATTTTATGTTTCCCGGGAGTGTATGAAAGTTTCAGTTTTCCACATCCATGCTAACACCTACTATTGTACTTTTTATGTTAGCCATTGTAGTAAACATATAGTGATATTTCATTATAGTTTTAATTTGCCATTCTTTCTAATTTTTTCTTATCTTTAAGCAGTTTTACAAAGGAATTGGCATTTAACAAAGCAGTTTATGAATATACTATTGTGATTAATGTCACCCCTTTGAGCATTCTCACTCACCCCTTCCCTTTTCTCACTCTCCTTAATATTGTAGGAGAAATTTTGGGTTTTTGACTGTATTCACACCCTCTTCTCTCCATTTGTCCAGCCCTTTCCCCTTGACCCTGCCCCATCTCTTAGTGTCCATTTCCTGGCGTTTTATTTTGCTGCACTTTGACTTTGCCTTTCTAAGGAATTACACTATTTGAGTTCTCCCTTGAGTCTACTGCATTTAGTTAATAATTCAGTTAATTTGTATACATTTGCACACCACCCAACATATTTAAGTTTAATTTGCCATTCTTAAGAGGCTAATGATGCTGAACATTTTTTTAAGTGCTAGGGATCAAATCCAGGACTTTACACATGCTACGTAAGCTCTCCCCCACAGAGCTATATGAGCATATCACATGCTTACTAGCAACTTCCATATCTTCTTTGATGGACTATTAATTTTTACCCACTTATTAAATTTGTTTGTGGGCTTATTGCTGTAACAATTATTTAAATATCTTAGATTTATACTGATCATATGAGTTTGGAATTATTTTCATTTCTTTAATGATGTTTTTGGAGACACAATTTTTATTTTTAATGAATTCCAACTGTTTTTTTTAAAAAGACTACTGTTTTGGTGCTGTTATTTTAGAACCTAGTCCCGAGTGTTTTTTATCTAAAAGTTTTGTAGTTTTAGTCCTTACATTTGGGTCTGTAATTCAATTTGATTATTTTTTTAAATAATAAGTTTATTTTTATTGTGAAAATACCAGAGGGGTTACAATTACATGAACAAGGTAATGAGTACATTTTTAAAAATATTTTTTAGAATTATCTTTTTTTATTGTGAAAATACTGTACAGAGGGGTTACAATTACATGGGCAAGATAATGAGTACATTTCTTATCAAGCTTGTTGCCTCCTCCTTTGTTTCCCTTTCCCATCCCATCCTCTGTCCACCCCCCCCATCCAACCCTCCTCCCCCCTTCCCACCAAAGTTGTAAAGTTTGTTTTAGACATAACGACTTGTACGTCTCATTGTTGCATTGGGTCCACCTGTATCCCTATTTAAACGATTTGTTTTTTCCCTTCCCCTCCACATATTATAACAACATCAAATACAGTGAAAGCAGGGGTTATACTGTTGGGGAGGGACATACAAAGCAACAAAGAAATAATCTTATAAATGTGTTAGAAACAATCCATTGAAAGAAAAAAACATTTGAATACCTATCTTAGGGTTCATTTCCCTAACATCAACTTAACTGACCGTTTCTGCTTGACTCAGACATATACTAGATATTGCAAATAAGGGAAACCATGGGACCTATGTTTCTTTGGGCCTGGCTTACTTCACTTAATATAATTTTTTCCAAGTCTTTCCATTTCCTAACAAATGGGGCAATGTCATTCTTTCTGATGGAGGCATACAATTCTATTGTGTATATATACCACATTTTCTTGATCCATTCATCTACTGAGGGGCATCTGGGTGGTTCCATATCTTAGCTATGGTAAATAAGGCTGCAATAAATATAGTTGTGCTGGTAGCTTTAGTGTGGTCTTGTTTGTGAACATTTGGGTAAATGCCAAAAAGTGGGATTGCTGGGTCATAAGGGAACTCTATGTGGAGTCTTTTTTTTTTTTTTTTTGTGTCGGTCATGGGGCTTGAACTCTGGGCCTGGGCGCTGTCTCTCAGCTCTTCAGCTCAAGGCGAGCGCTCTACCACTTGAGCTACAGCGCCACTTCCAGTTTTCTGGTGGTTTATTGGAGATAGGAGTCTCACGGTCTCTCCTGCCCGGGCTGGCTTTGAACCACGATCCTCAGATCTCAGCCTCCTGAGTAGCTAGGATTACAGGCGTGAGCCACCAGCGCCCGGCTATGTGGAGTCTTTTGAAGAACCTCCATACTACTTTCCAAAGTGGTTGAACAAGTTTACACTCCCACCAACAATGCAGTAAGGTTCCCTTCTGTCCACATCCCCTCCAGCATCTGTTGTTATTAGAGTTCTTGATTATAGCCATTCTAATTGGGGTGAGGTGGTATCTCAATGTTGTTTTGATTTGCATTTCTTTTATGGCTAGAGAGGTTGAGCATTTCTTCATGTGTCTATTGGCCATCCTTCTTTCCTCTTCAGAGAAGTTTCTCTTTAAGTCTTTAGCCCACTTATTTATTGGGCAGTTGTTTCTTTGAAGATTTGTTGTAGGGGGATTTAATTTTTTGAGTTCCAGGTATATTTTAGATATGAGACCCTTGTCTGTTGTATGGCTAGTGAAGATCTTCTCCCAATCCGTGGGCTTTCTATTGATCTTGCTAGCTATGTCCTTTGCCATGCAGAAGCTCTGCAATTTCATGCAATCCCATTTGTCCAACCTTTCTTTGATTTGTTGTGTTTCTGAGTCTCTATTAAGAAAATTTCGGCCTGTGCCAAGGAGACCTAGGGTTTCTCCTATTCCATCCTGTAATGTTTTCAGAGTGTCTGCTTTGACTCCGAGGTCTTTGATCCATTTGGAGTTCATTCTGGTGCAGGATGATATATAAGGATCTAGCTTTAGTTTTCTACAAGTAGTTAACCAATTTTGCCAGCACCATTTATGAGTATATTTCTTATCAAGTATTGTTGCCTCCTCCTTTGTTTCCCCTTACCATCCCTGCCCTCCCATCTACCCCCAAAGTTGTAAAGTTCATTTTTCGACATAACGACTTGTACATCTCATTGTTGCAATGGGTCCATCCCCCTGTATCTCTATTTAAACAATTAGTTTTTTCCCTTCTCCTCCCCAAATTATACCAACATCAAATACAGTGAAAACAGGGGTTATACTGTGGGGGAGGGACATACAAAGAATTTGATCATTTTTGTGTGAGGTAACACTTGTAAGTTCTGTTGTGTTGTATATTGATGAAATCAATTGCCTCAGTACTATTGGTTAAAAAGGCTATCCTTTCCCACTGAATTGTTTTGACAAATTTGTTTATGGTCATTGATCATAAATTGAAATTTCCTTTCTACATTTTATGTTCCATTGTTCTACATGCTTTTTCTTATACCAATACCACAATGCAAATTTATAATAAGGTTTAAGATTGGGTAATTTAAATTCTCCAATTTTATTCTATTTTAAAATGAGTTTATCTATTATAGGTCTTTTGTAGTTTCATATAAACTTTAGAATTCGTTTGGAAATGTCTCTCTTGGTCTTTCTTTCTGGAACAGGGTCTCTCTATGTATTCCAGGCTGGTCTTGAGCTCAAGATCTTCCTGTCCCAAGTGGGGTGTATGCCACCATGCCTGCCTCCATTTCTACATTCAACTTGATATCATCTATAAATGAAACAGCTTCTTTCTTTTTATTCCATCCATTTCTGAATATCTTTTCTTCCTCATTTCTCCCTGCCTTGTTATGTTGGCTAGTATGTCCAATATACTATTGACCAGAAGTGGAGAATGAGCCCCCTAGCTCTTTTCCTGATCCTGGGGATAAGCAGTCAACCTCTCACCACTATCATGTTAGCTGTAGAGTTTTCCTGGATGTCCTTTTGTCCTGGTTTGTTGATAGTTTTCTTAAAAAAAAAATCATGATGGGTGTTCTTTTCCTGGATCTATTGAAGCTATCAGATCCTTTTAAAAATCATTAATACTAATAATGTTCACTAAATTGTTGGCTCTGTTATTAGAGTAATACTGGAATAGCAACCTGAACTATTTGGAATAGTTATGATGTGGATATTATTTTTAAAGTAGTTAATAGGTTTTCACCAATGAAGCTAATGGGTCCTGGCCTTTTCTTTGCTAGAATATATTTTTGTGTACGTATATGTTGGTACATGGGCTTGAACTAAGGGCCTCACAGTCTTGCTTGGCTTCTTACAGCTGATGCTCTACCACGTAAGCCACACCTCTGGTCCTGTCATTCACTAAACTTTTATTAAACCTGTTATAAATCAGTTCAGATTTTCCACTTCTTGTTAATTCTGTTTGAGTAACTTATGGTTTCCAGGTATATTTCTACTTTATCCATGTTACTTAATTTGGGCATAAGGTTGTTTATAGTATTCCCTTATGATCCTTTTAATTCCTCCTCCTTCTCTTCTCTTCCTCCTCCTCCTCCTTCTCCTCTTGCTTCTTCAATACCTGAATTTGAACACATAATTTTGCACGTGCTAGACAGGGCAGGTGTTCTGCTACTTGAACTGTACAATGGCTTTTTTAACTTAATTTTTTTGAGCTAGGGTCTCACTAACTTTGCCTGGGCTGGCCTTAAACTCAGTCTTCTTTTAGCCTCCCAAGTAGCTGGAATTACAGGAATGAATGAACCACTATGCCTGCCTGGTTACATTTTTTCCAGTTAAAATATTTCAGTTTTCCCTGTTAGTTGATAACCATGTATTATATGGTTTATATTTCCCCAATTTGTTTCTATTGTTGATTTCTAATTTAATTTCACTGTGGTTGGAAAATACATTTTATATGATTTCTATCCTTCTAATTTATTGAGATTATTTTATGGACTAACATACAATGTATTTTGAAGAATAATCTATATTTTCATGAAAATAATTTGTATGCTAAGCATTTGGGGACAGCATGTAGTATAAATGTCAAGTTGTTTGTTATGTTTTTTGAAGTTTACTATGTTTTTAGTGCCTTTTTCCTTAGTTCTTTGAATTACTGTAAATAGTATACTTAATTTTCTAGATTTCTTCCCATATTGTTGAGTTATCTGTTTCTCCTTCCAATTTATGCAGTTTTTGCTTCACGTGTTTTAGGTTAAAGTACACTATCTGTTGTTAGATGTCTGTGATTTATAATTTTTATATGGTTCTCATCATAGGTTGTTGACTATATAATCTAGAGAGTGAATATGAAAGTCAAACTCACCTGAAAAACCCTTCCTGAAGCAGTGAAGCCTTTTACTTCATTGATGCCATATGTATTTATATAACCATTTATAAATGTATATACAGTAAGAAGAGGAATAAGAGCATAGTAATATTCAGTAATAAGAGCAGAAGAGAGAATAAGTAAGACATAATAAAACATTATAAATAAAACATAGTAAGACATAATGAATAAGGACAAATTTTCTGTTGTTTATTGGATTATGTAATTATAAACCAATTACAGATTGTGACAAATTACAATGGACATTGTAAGGGCCGGAGTAATTTAAAAATATAATATAATACAATATTCACTTAATATACACAGGAATTAAAATTTCTCATTAAAATACATGCTTAAAAACAAAATGCAAGATGAGAAGAACAGAGCAAAAATATGTGCGGCACAGCAAACTAATAATAAAACCTCCAGCTATACCAATAATCCATATAAAGCTGATAAAACTCCACTAAGAATGGAAACATCAGATTGTATAAAATGCAAGTCCAAATCTATGTTGTCTTTTAAGACATAGAATTTAGATTCAAAAACATAAGTATATTGAAAGTAAAAGGATTAAAGATGGTATGCAAGCAATAATCACAAGAATTTCCAGTACTAAACAAAATAGATTTTATGGACTAGAGTACATAGGAACATTTTGTAATTATGAGAGAGATACAGAATTAATACCTGTAATTTTTACTGTTTCATGAAGGGTTTTCTTAAGCATAATGGCGTTTTCTCACTGATTTTCAGGAAGATGAACAAGGTAATGATCACTTGTACAAACTGATGCCATGTCTTGCACTGCAGTACTATGGACCACAGTTTAGAACTGATGATGAGCATTTGCATTTACTGAAATTTGTAACTGTGTTTCATTTTGCTATTTGATTACAATTTGTCCTATATCCTAGGCCATTCTTGCTGCTATAACAAAATACTTTAGACAGGGTAAATTTATGAAGAGCAGACATCTATTTCTTACCTTAACTCTGGAAGCTGGGAGGCTCAAGATCAGTTGCTTTCATTTCTGATGAGGGTGTCTGGCTTTGTCCTCACAAGGCAGAAGGGGCAATCACTATGGCATCATATGGCAGAAGAAAAAGGGGCCAAACTTAGTTCCTCAAGCCCTTTAAAAGTCACCAATCCAAGGGGAAGGGAAATAACATAATGCTGAAATAAGGATACAAGTTGACCCATTGTAACAATGAGATGTACAAGACAGTATATTGAAAATGAACTTTACAACTTTGAGGGGGGAGGAGTGGGAGGAGTTGGGGAGTTGGGGAGGAAAGGGATGGCAGGGAAAATAAAGGAGGGGATAACAATGCTCGATAGGAAATGGACTCATTACCTTGTTCATGTAATTGTAACTCCTCTGCACAGCATCTTTACAATAAGATATATATATATATATATATATATATATATATATATATATAGAGAGAGAGAGAGAGAGAGAGAGAGAGAGAGAGAGAAAGAGAGAAAGAGAGAGAGAGAGCAAACAAACAACAAAGAAGTCACCAATCCATTTGTGGGCACCAGCCACATCACCTCGTATAGGCCTTACCCCTTCATACAACTGCATGGAAGATTTCAATATGAATTTTGGAGGGAACACAAACATTCAGCCATTGTTTTGTTTCCCTGACATTTTTTGCATTCAGTATTTTCTTTTACTTCAATATTAGTTTATTAGCTTTACTCCTATACTTCTAATTTTTTAATGGTTCCTTTAAGGATTACAGTATACCTTTCAATACTTTAACCTTCAAAACAACATTATGCTTAATTCATGCACGATATGGAAATAATACATTCTGATTTATTTCCCCTTCTGTCAGCTTTCATTTGAATGTCACATATTTTACTGAGATAGCTCACAAAACATCATGGCTACTTTTCTTTTACATCAGTTATCTTTTAAGGAAATTTCAAAGTAGGAATATTATTTTTTAAGTTTGTCCATATGCTTTCCATTTCTGGTGATCTTCATCTTTGGTAGATCTTGGTTTGCATATAGTGAATACCTTTTTCCTTCTGTCTAAAATTTCCTTTTGCATTTTTGTGATTCAGGCCTGCTGGTAACAAATTCTCTCAGCATCTGTTTGTCGGAAAAAGTTTTCTTTTACCTTTATTTCTGAAGGATTTTTTTTCTGAATATAGAATTCTGTTGTTTTTCTCCCTGCCCACTCATATTCACCCTTTTTCATTTTAACATTTTATAGTATACATACTCTGTAGTAGAAGGTCTATTTTCTTCTTCTTCTTTTTTTTTTTTTTTTTGGTCCGGTCATAGGCCTGAACTCTGGGCCTGGGCGCTGTCCTCAGCTCTTCAGCTCAAGGCTAGCACTTTACCACTTGAGCCACAGCACCACTTCCAGCTTTTTTTTTTTTTCTGCTTATGTGGTGCTGAGGAATCGAACCCAGGGCCTCATGCATGCAAGGCAAGCACTCTACCACTGAGCCACCTTCCCAGCCCCTCTATTTTCTTCTTTTACTCAATGTGACACTTCTATTTTTAAAGTGGTCCTTTTATTTCTGGTTTTCAGCAGTTTAATTATGACGTGTCTTAATGTGGTTTTCTTTGTGCTTTTCTACTTGGGGTTGTCTATATGTTTATTATTTTCAATAGATTTGGAAAACTTTGGTTATTATGTTTTCAAATATTTTGTCCACACCCTCACTGCAAAACACATGTTGTGTCAGTTGGTATTATCCCAGAGTTTTGTTGTTAATTTTTTTTCTTCTCATCTGTCCTTCTGTTTGAATAATTTCTACTTCAAGTTTTCAAGTTCAATGTCTTTCTTTCTTCTTCAGTATCTAATCTGCTACAAATTCCAATGTAGTGCATTTGAAATTTAAACTATTTTATAGTTCCATCTACAGATGTTGCATAGTCATACTTTCTGTTTCTTCTATACATACTTTCCTTTAAATACTTAAATGCTACCCAAAGGGTAGCATTAGGCCTTTGGTAGCATTGGGCCTTTGGGTAGCATTTAAGTATTTAAAGCAAGGTACTTTGGGAGGTTGGTGGGAAACTTTTGGGTCACTGGGAGCATGATTTTGAAGGGGACAGTCAGACCTTCAGCTCCTTCTTCCTCTTTGCATCCTGAGCATGGGATGAGGTGAGTGGCTTTGTTATGCCACATACTTGCATAATGTGCTACCTCACCCAAAGCCACACAGCTTGGATCATCAACTGGAACCTCTGACACAGTCCAAGCAAGCCTTCCCTCTTCATAAGTTATCTTTTATCAGTGGTGGAAAGCTAAGTCAGCCTCATGGTGTTGTCGACCCAAACCATGCAGTGTAATTGTTCCCTTATATGAACACAGTAGAAATGTGAACAGTTTCTCAGCCACCCCTCCCATCAACTCAACCATCTCTTTCCCGCTTACTTTTCCAAAGCCAAGAAACACACTAAGTACCCAAGTGGCCAGTGCTCACCAGTTTTTATAAGAAAAGTGATCAGTAATTTCTTGGTCAATAAAAAGGCTGCTAGATCCCTCCAAATATGGGTAGAATTCTACGTTAGGATCTTCCTCTCTTAGTACACCAGACATCTTCCACAGGGCAAGGAATGTTCACCCAGAGAGAACATTTATCTGAGATGGAAGTGACTTGCCTATCTATGAATCAGAGGATGGCTAGAGTGGGACATGGGGAACACTGAAACCAGCACCATCCATCAGCCTATGATGTTTATACCATTGCCTTTTGCATTTGCCATGATTCTAGGCAATAACAATAATGGCTATAAATCTGTGCTCATAAGTATGGAGTGTTTATGTGCCATATGAGGTGCGGAGGCCTTTACAGGCATTTTTTTTTTCTCTAGTTCTATGAACAAGTTGTCCTTGCTATCTCTGTTTACAGGTCATTCAGCTATTAAATAGCAGAGCCAAAATTGAGACTTTGAGTCTGCATTTATAACCATTAGCGATATTTTTGTCCCCAGATCACAGGTTTGGGGAGTTGATACATGATACGTGTCTATTTTCAGCTGGCCTTCTTAGGAATCAGTTCAGGAAACATAAGGGGGTACACAGAGGCTACTGGATGGGGGCTGGTCTCTGTAAGAACCCTCACTTTCTCTTTGGAGTATCTCACTTTAGGATTCTGGGATTCAGCCATAAATAATGAATATGGTTTAGTAGAGGTTAATAAAACACTTGTGAATTACTGCCAACTTTATTCTACGTCCTTGTTTCTTTGCTTGTTCTCTAGGGGACTAAGTGCCTCTTTGAGAATTGATTTCCCTGTGTGGATTTGAATGAATTCCCTCAGGCCGAAGAATTGTAATCTGGGAGTGTTCATTCAGCACATGGCACCCAGCTTTTCCTCACTCTCCTCTGCCAAAGACACTGTGAGGCTTTGTTTGAACACAGGCAACAGCACTGGACAGCAGATGTTTGCAAATACCATTTGTTTAATTGCCCAGGCACTTTATAATATATTTTTGTCCTAAGCTGAGGAAAACACATCCTTCATCAGCTTTAATGCAAAGTGTAACTTTGGAGGGCCATTCTAGCTGTATTTTTCCCCTTGTGCCTTGGTCTAGACAGATGGAGTGAACAAAAAGAAGAAAAAGGAAAAGCTGTTGGCAGTTACCTACAACTTTGCCTCTTTGTAGCAGCAGCAATATAGAAATGGGTACCATTTCCAGTTTCCCCACATCCTAAGGAGTAAAAAACAACAACCAGGAGAAAAACACACAGAGCTGTCAAGCCAGACAGACGGCTCAGGAAGAAAACCATGTGGCACAGCCCTGAGCAGCAGCATGACCCACGGCACCAGCAGGCAGCCAGTGACTGGACTTAGCTTCAGGGATCTGGCATGGTCTTCCCGGCTGGCACACCGACTACTGGAAGGGAAGGCATTTTGAGGAAAGCCATGAAACATAGCAAAAGATCTAACATTATTGAGCAGCTACTTTATGCCAAGTACTGTATTAAGAGTTTTATAATCATTTAATGTCTATGATTAACACGGTTAACTGTATTTTACAGATGAAGGAACTTTGACTTACAAGAGTTTATTGTCTTAGTATTTATTTTTAATCTAGGGCTTGCTTCTTTCGACTTTGTCAAGATTTGAAGCAGATAATAGAGCAGAATTTGACCCAATGATTGCATATTTTCAGAGCATATTGTGGCTTATGATGACATGCATTAGATTCCATATTTTTACATTTTAATTGGGATATTAGATTCCAAAGCTCATGCTCTATCCTATATTCCAAATTACTTTTACAGAGCTGATCTTCAGCTGTATTTGTGGGACCTTGAAGTTGAGGGAATTCTGTTGTCTTTTAATTAATGTACATTAACTGTGCAGGATGACAGGTTTCATCATGATGTTTTCATAAACCACATACCTTAAGTGTTATGGTCACAGTCACATTTTTAAATTGCTCCCTGGCTGCAATTATGTCTCAATGTTGCCTTCATCCCTGAAATATTCTTCCTGTCACATGGTCTAGTCTATTGGTGATTCCATTTAGTTATTTTTAAATATATTTTTTATTGTCTTCAAGTAGTTGTACAGAGGAGTTTCCATTCAACAAAGCAGTGTATGAATCGAAAGCATCCTGGTCAATGCCCCCTTTCATCATTCTCTCATACCTCCCAACTCCATCCCTTCCCTCAATTTTGTTAATTTTGTAGGATATGCATTGAATTTTATTACTTTATTTTCCCTATTCCTCTCCACATATCTACCCCTTGTTCCTCCCCCTTCCCTTTTGAGTCCCCATTTCTTGGTGTTTATTTTGTTGGACTGTGAGCCTTTCCAAGGAATTACACCATTTGACTTCTCCCCTGAATCAACTATATTTCAGTTAATATGCTGTGTACACTTGGATCGCATCTCATATTGTTTACTTATATATTTATAAATTAATTCTTGCTAATTAATTCATACAAACAAATTATGCATCTTTTGTCTCTCTGGGTCTAACTTCGCTTACTTAACTTCACTAACATTGAGTTTTTGAATTTTATTTTTTTAAATTTCATTATCTGTAAATAGTTGTACAGTGGAGTTGCCATTTAACAGAGCAGTTTATGAATACAATGCATCGTAATCAAGGTCACCCCTTGCGACATTCTCTCCCTTCCATCCCAACTTACTTCTTCCTTCACTTTTCTTAATTTTATAGGATATACATTGAATTCTTGACTTCAATTTTAAAGTTGATTTATTGAGCTTTTCATTTCTTTATCAGCATCATCATCATCATTTGTGCGTGTGTGCGTGTGTCTGCATGCCTGTTGGGATGGCTATCTATCCTGGTTTTATATGGTGGTTGTCTTAGTGAACAGATTTCTCTTTAGGAGTCAACATAACATCAAAACAAACCAGATATAGAAATATAACTCATCAATCTAAAGACAACTATTACTCGAATAACCAACAAAAAGAAAATGGAAAAAAATGTATAGAATAAGTTGAGTGCTGGTGGCTCATGCCTGTAATTCTAGCTACTCAGGAAGCAGATTTGAAGATTTCAGTTCAAAGCCAGCATGGGTGGGAAAGTTGGTGAGACTCTTCTCTCCACTAGACTACCAAAAAAGAAAACAAAATGTGAGAAATGGAGCTGTGACTCAGATGGTAGAGCACTAGCCTTGAGCAAAAAGAAGCTCAGCACACAAAAAATAATATAGACTTTATTATTTTGTTAAAGCTAATAAGTGCAAAAGTAATAATACATGAATGAAAAAAGGAAGGGGCAGGACAAAAAAGAAAGAAGAGAGAAGCAAAGGTAAAACAGTAGAAAGAAAAAAGGGTAAAGTATGTTAAGAAAAGGAAAAGAAACTGATTATAATATAAAAATCCAATTAGTGAAGAGTAATAAAAAATAATTTTTTAAAATTAAAATAATTTTAAAAGCTTTTTAAAAAGTGTTCAAGTAGAAAAAATTCAGAGAAAGTTCTCTCTGTGTTCTCTAAGGATGATCGCAGATTTTGGTGGGGGGGGTTGGGGCAGGGGGGGTGGGAGTGGGGGCTGGGAGTGGAGAGAGGGTCATATGTCATAGCTGAAGGCTATTATTGTAGTTCTTGTTTCTAGATGGTGCTTTTTGTTTAATAAGTTTTTTATTGTGAAAATACTGTACAGAGGGGTGACAATTACATGGGCAAGGTAATGAGTGCATTTCTTATCAAGCATTGTTGCCTCCTCTTTTGTTTTTCCCCTACCATCCCTGCCCTCCCATCTCCAGGACTACACTAGATGGTGCTTTATGAGGTTGAGTGTCTGATGCCAAATTGTGTCAGGCCTGCATTTAGAAGCGTCCCTTCTTGGCGTACTAGGAGACACCATCAACCCCAATGAGCTTTCCAGCCACATTGTGAGTCACATTGTGAGTTTCCCTCTCACAGCCCTGCTTAAACTCCTGGGCAGGTTCATGCTTGACCCTCCCTATCTCTATAACTGCCTCTTAAAATGTTTTTTATGAAAAAAAATCTTGGGGCTGGGAAGGTGGCTCAGTGGTAGAGTGCTTGCCTTGCATGCCTGAGGCCCTGGGTTTGATTCCTCAGCACCACATAAGCAAAAAAGAAAAAAGCCGGAAGTGGTGCTGTGGCTCAAGTGGTAGAGCGCTAGCCTTGAGCTGAAGAGCTGAGGGACAGCGCCCAGGCCCAGAGTTCAGGCCCCACGACCAGACACCACCCCCCAAAAAAAGAAAAAAAATCTTTATTAAACAGAAGGGTTACAGTTATGTAAGTCAGGCAGAGAGTACATTTCCTTTTGGACAATGTCACCCCTTCCCTCGCTGTCTCCCAGGTTTTCCCTCCCATCCCACCCACAAATTGTATAGTTCATGCATCTTTCTCTTATGGCCATCATTCACCCATCATTCACTGGGGCAGGATATCTTGAGGCTCCTTAACTTGTGGTTCTTCCTTGTTTTTAGGCCCAGAGTAGTAAGTAGCTCAGTCTTGAAAATGTGCCTCCTTTCAAGATAGTGTCTGGTTCTCTAAGATGTGGAGAGTGCTGTGATGGATGTCTTCCCCAGTGCTGGCCTGCCACATAGGAGGATGCATGGTCACATTCATTGTCACACCAAATCCTCCTCTGGATTTAGTGCTTGTGAGAACTGCAGGCTTCTCCCAAAGCTAGGCCGGACAGTCTGTTGTCACCACAGCTGTGCTGCTTACTTTGCGGTTTGGAGTTCAGCTCCTTCTCTTCCCTGGTCCCCCAGGGACTGGAGCTGTAGACTATTTTCTACTCTTTTCTCCAATGTCACCTTTGTGTTTCTCCATGTTCTTTAACTGTCACCTCTTTGTGGATTTCTGATACTCTTCCCAGAATGCAGTCTGTCCTTTTTTCCGGTCTCTTCTTATTCACAGTTACATGAAGAAAACTTCTAATCTTTTTAGTGATTTTATTTCAAGTGTTGTTCCCCACAGTCTTACCTAGTGATAAGCAATATTTGGTAGGTGTTTTGAAACATGTGCCAGGCACTATTCTAAGAAGTTTCATGTTCTCTCATTTAATCCTTAAAATGGTTAGTTGGCTGTAAAGGAAATGCAAATCAAAACAACATTGAGATTCTATCTCACCCAAGTTAGATTGGTCAGACTTGAAAGAGAATTTGAATAATAACAATTGCCGGTGGGAATGTGAAGAAAAAGGAGCCCTATTGCACTGTCGGTGGAAATGTAAACTAGTATAACCACTCTGGATGGTGGTGTGGAGGTTCCTCAAAAAACTACACATAGATCTACCCTGTGACCCTGCCAACTTATGGAAACAGCCAGATGCCCTACAACAGATGAGTGGATCAAGAAAATATGGTACATATACACAATGGAATTTTACTCATCTTTTAGAAAAAAATAGGTCATTTTCAAGGAAATGGATGGATTAGTACAAATTATGTTAAATGTGGTAAGCCACACTCAGAGAGACAAATGACATGTGTTTTCTCTCATTTGTGGAAGCTAGATCTAAAACACAACTGGACATGATAACTTATGCACAAACAAACTAAAAGAGGATACACTTAGGGGAGGAACTTAAAGGGATAACTCCTCTGAACATCTAAAGAACTATTTATCAAAACAAATTCCAGGAAATGGAAGCATGTTTTTAGGGGTTTTTTGCTGGGGGGGAAGAGACACAGGAATGAAAGGAGGAAGGGTGAGCAAATGCAATCATAGTATTCAATGTGTACACTATGTAAAAATGAACCAAGTAACTTGTGAGTAGGGACAGAAAGGAGAAATGGAGGAAAGTGAAGGAAGGGTGACATTGTTCGAGAAGCATTGCATTAACTACCCAGCTTACAGAATTGTAACCCTTGTGTACAACTCCTTAATAATAACAAAAATAGAAATTAAAAATTGGCTGGTTCCATTAACATCTATACTTTATAGATAAGGCCACTGAAACCAACTGTAATTCAAGAGTCAAAGTTGACATTCAGATCTCTCTGACTCTACATTTTAATCACTGTTATACTATCCTATTATCTGAATTTTCTAAATGAGAAAACCAAGACTCAAGTAATGGACTTGCCCTAACCTAGCTAGACTTTAGGTCATGCCCCCATCTTCTAATGACACATTCTGATCAAATTGATAAAGGAGATTAGGCAGCATACAAATAACCACACTAGACAGCAGAATAAGAAGGGAAACAGAAATCATAATAGATGCCTGTTATTTAGGGATCAGAAGAGTTATATTGAGTAAATAAGCTGCGTCTAATAGGGTGAATAAGATTCTTAGAAGCAGAAATAACCAGAAAGGACATTTTTTGATGAATGGAAGAAAATGAGCAAAAGAACATATATGGTGAGCTCAAAAGGCAACAAATAAGAGTTCATCACAGTGCAAGGCCCAGTGAGTGTACTGAAAGACTAGACTAGAAAAGCTATGTGTGCAAGTGTGAAGGATTTGCTCCTACCTTACTGAAGAATGAAGGGCTTTTGAAGGCTTTTGAGCAAGGACAGTATGCTGATCAAAGCCAGCCTTTTAGAAAGATTGTGGCAGGGAATACTGAGACTACAAGGAGGCCATTGCAGTGATCCTTGGGATCTAAACCATGTGGCAGAAGTGAATTCAGAAACGCAGCGTGGTGAGGTGACCAATATCACAACTGTCTATATGTTGAAGGTCAAAGAGAGGAAGATATCAAAGGTAGTTCTGTATTTGTGCCTAGGTCACTGAGAGGATTATGTTGCCATAGATAAAAATGGGAAATAACGGAAGATGAAAATTTAAAGGGGAAGATGAGCTCATTTTGGAGTAGAGTAACTTTCAAGTGCAGATATCCTGTTCATTAAAGTTGAACATCAACGTGAGTAGAAAGTGCTGCAAATCATTGTAGCATTAAGGCTGGCATTGTAAGAAAGGTGGGTTAGGCCATCAAGGTAGTCATGGATACAAGAGGGACACAGCACAATCTCTAGGCACTACTTCATTTAAGGGGCTGGCAGGAAATGAGGATATCTGATAGGTAAGAAAGGAAGCAGAAAGGCAGAGAACCAAGACAGTGATAGCATGAAAATCAAATAAGTGAGTTTCTAGGCAAAAGGAATGATTACCACTAGGAGATATGCAAATTGTCAAGAGAGCTGAGATGAAAGTATCTTTTTATTTCATTGTATTGTTCAGATGATTACAGAGGGGCTACAGTTACATATGTAAGAGAATGAGTACATTTCTTGTCGAACATTGTTACCCCCCTCCTTCATTTTTCTCCCACTTTCCCTTCTCCCACCAATTCCTCCTCCACCAAGTTGTAAAGTTCATTTCCAACATAGTGTCTTGTGAGTATCGCTTTTGCATTGGTTCAACTGTTTTCCTTTGTCTTACCATTTTGTTGTTCCCCTACCCTTCCCCAACTCGGATAAATGTATATACAAGACACAGGGTACCAAAATAAAAAAAGTGACAACAGGGGATAAACCAATGGGAAAAAAAGAAAGAAAAAAGAAATAACTTCACACAGTACATTTAAAACCACCACAACAAAGAAAAACCTCTTGTTTCCATATCTTGGAGTTCATTTTTCCCCACTCCTGGGCATTTACCCAAATGAACACAAACAAGGCATAATATGTTCATTACAGCACTATTTACCATAGCTAAGATATTGAACCAACCCAGATGCCCCTCAATAGATGAATGGATCAAGAAAATGTGGTGTATATACACAATTGAATTTTATGTTTCCACCAGAAAGCATGATATTGCCCCATTTGGAAATGGAAAAATTGGAAGAATGGAAATGGGAAAAATACATTAAGTGAAACAAGCCAGAACCAAAGAAACATAGGTTCCATGGTTTCCCTCGTTTGTAATAATTAGTATGTCTAGGATAGTCCTAGCAGAGGATCACAATAGCTCAAGAGCTATGTACATATGACCAAATGAAATGATGCTAATCAGAGAAAGTATCTTAAGAGCAAATTTGATACTAGCATGGTGCTGAAGAGAGAGGAGTTGGAGGCAAGCAAGTCAAGTAAAGCAAAAGGCTAAAAAATAAGTGAGTCTGACCAGGCAGGATGGTGGGTAGCTAACTCTCAAGAAATTTGCTGGTAGACAGGCTTGTAAAAGCACAAGGTTAATTCAAACTTATTTGCAATTTCCAGTGGCATACTACATGCAAGTCAAAGAAGTTTTAGAGGAAATGGAAACTTAAAATGTTAGAAATGGACACAAGGGAGGTTTCAAAAGTAATTTAATGGTGAAAAATTCCAGGACCACAGGATAGAAATAAACTTGCAATTTAATATCACAATCCTGGCTTTGATACAGCATTCCATTAGTAATTAGAGCAAACTACTGCCTCTGGGGGGAAAAGTTACTCCAGTCATCTCCCAAGTCAGACACCAACTTTCTGGAAGTAACTAGCAGAGCACCTGGAGACTGCTGGACCTTATCTTGTAGATAAACAAGGTGCTTTCTCAGAGTAACACAGTATTCAGAGTTACCTTATTGAATACTTCAAAGAATTTGTTTTATCTCCCCTCTTCTCTCTCTCCCCACCTTCTCTTTCTCCCCCCTCCTCTTTCTTCCCCCCTTTCCCCTCTTTCCTCTCTTTCTTCTCTCTTTTTTCCTCCCTTCCCTCTTTTGTCTTTCCCAGGGTTGGATAGAGAGAGAGAGAGAGAGAGAGGAAGAGTGAGTGAGAGAGAGAGAGAAGAGAAGAGAGAGAGAGAGAGAGAGAGAGAGAGAGAGAGAGAGAGAGAGAGAGAGAGAGAGAGAGAGAGAGAGAGAGAGAGAGAGAGAGAGAGAGAGAGAGAGGTGTCCAGGCTCTCGGTTGAGAAAGGTCATCACCTGACTGTAGAGAGGCTTAAAGGATCCAGGGCCCAGCTGCTTCCTGTACATTGAGCAAACTCTCCTGTTTTCAGCATTTTGCTCTGCCTTGCAAGGCAGTGAGACCCTGAGTCTGTTTCTCTGATAGTAGTTGTGCTTTGTTTGGTTCTCCATGGCCGCAGCCACTTAGTCTCTTCTGGTCTGCTAGCTTGTATATCATATATTTGCTAGTCACTTCTCCAAGTTCTCTTGGCTCTTGTGGGTTTATTATCTTTATAAAAGCTCCTTTTTACTAACATTTCATGAAGAAAAATAATCCATCTTCAACTTGACTCTTGAGTCATAAGTTACATCTAAAATGATTATTTGAGGGTGAATAGTATAGGGGAATAATAGGGCATTTAAATTTTTTAAAAACCTGCAAGCCCTAGAATGTATATTTTGAAAGGATTTGGCACCGTGTTTAGGAAATAGGGATTGCAGCTTGTATGGACACTGGTATAAACTGGACCAATGTCAAAGGCAAGTAGACAAAGCCTTTATAGTAGATTGGTTACAAAAAAAAAAATGTGTCCCAAATTATTTTTCTTCTTTAATGCTCTTCCCTTGTAATACCACTTTAGATCCTCTTCCTCTATTAGAAGAGTCTATTTCCCAAGTGCTGAAACAGGGCTTGCCTTGGGAGAATAAAATATGGCAGAGGGCTAATATGCTGTTCGCAGTAGCCCAAGGGGCTTTACATCTTGTACTTGCTATCTTGGAACATGCCCAATTGTCACTAGAACAAGCCCAGTACTTGAGGAGGATGAGAGACATGTGGTCTCAGCCTCATTTTGCTCCAGCTGAAGCCATTCAATTCCCAGAGGGACTTGGTAAGTTTGTAGCTGAACACAGGTGAGATGAAAAATTTACCTGAGTTGCCATCAAAATGATGAGTAAAATGTGTGATAGTAAAGGACTATCTGGGGGTACTGGCTACTAGGCTCAAACTGACCGATCTACCTCATGGATAGAGATTTGTTGTTTGTTTCTTGTTTGTTTTTTATTGGGGGGGGGTCGGTCTTGGGGCTTGAACTCTGGGCTTGGGCGCTATCCCTGCGCTCTTCAGCTCAAGGCGGGCGCTCTTCCTCTTGAGCCACAGCACCACTTCCGGTTTTCTAGTGGTTTATTGGAGATAAGAGTCTCACGGACTTTCCTGTCTGGGCTGGCTTTGAGCCATGATCCTCAGATCTCAGCCTCCTGAGTAGCTAGGATTACAGACGTGAGCCACCAGTGCCTGGTTATGGATAGAGATTTGAAGAGGTGTTACAGAACCCTGGGAAGAATACTGGGTAAAATGACAAGATCAGACTCATCTTTTGTTGTTGTGGTTGGTTGTGGGGCTTGAACTCTGGGCCTGGGAGCTGTCTCTCAGCTCTTCAGCTCAAGGCTAGAACTCTACCATTTGAGCCCTAGCGCCACTTCCCAGATTTCTTCTTTTGCTACCAGCATCTCATGTGTTCCCACAGATGGCAAATCATTTCATCTCAGCCTGCAAACTAAAGGCACTGGGAAGTGAACCAGATTAAGTAGTGTTTGTTTCTTTACATGTGTTTAAGATATCCATCCTGTTCCCATTATTATATAATGGGGGAAAATCTATAATTTTTCTTATTTCATTGATAATTTGGATGCAGCCAAGCAGGCAGGCATTTCAGACACAAATGGTTGAGGACCAAAATACCATGAGATCTTTTTTTGTGTCAGTTGTGGGGCTTAAACTCTGGGCCAGTACACTGTCCCTTAGCTTTTCACCTCAAGGCTAGTGCTCTACCACTTGAGCCACAGAACCACTTCTGGTTTTCTGGTGGTTTAATGCATAATGGAGTCTCACCGACTTTCCTGCCCAGGCTGGCTTTGAATTGCGATCCTTAGATCTCAGCCTCCTGAGTAGCTAGGATTACAGGCGTGAGCCACTGGCACCTGGCCCATGAGATCTTTGTAATCCATTCTGTGTCTAAAATTCTGTGAGCTGAAGCTCTTCCGGTGGGTTTAGGTATAGCATTAGGTATTTGTTCCATAGTACCTGTGTTTCAAAATTTTTCTCCCTTCCTACCTCCCAGGCCTGAAGTTATATCACTTTTCATCTTTCCTGCTTTCTGTAGCCACCCCAATCCATAGCCCAGACTGCTGTTTAAAAGTCATAATCTCATCAGCCCTAACGTATACCCAGCCATGGACTCACCAACCGTTTTTGTACTCATTGTCAAGTCTAATTCTTAGCTCTCCAGACTCCTGATTATTAAAGAAGAGCCACTGGATCTGGTCTGTCTCCATCTTAAGGGGAAATCAACTCTGTTTTCTTATTGTCTTCAAATCATCAATTGTTTAGCATTCTGGATTCTTCAACAAACTGCTTTAGGTTTCCTGCATAGCGGCTTCTTAGGCTGCCTGAGCCAATGCTTCTAGAAGATCCTCAATGTGTACATTTCCTTTACGCCCAGGTTGCCCAAACCATAGTGTCTCTTCTTTGCTAGGTGACAGCTTCACTGTGTCTCTCTCATCAAATAACAAGTCTTATCAAAGCCTTGGGTGAGAGTAACCTTGCTCTCATTTATTATTAAGCTCACTCTGTGTGTGTGATGGGGTTCAGGTGGAGATGAGTGGAAGAGTTTCTGTGAACTAAATCCATCTGGTATTTTCTCTTCTCATCCCAGGAAAAACAGTTTTTTTGGGACATGAGACAAAAACCAGTGGCTCCCAGCCTTGGGAGAGGGGGTGGGGTTTGCAGAAGCAAGCCTTCCAAAGTTGAAACTGCTCAGCTCAGGGATGAAAGAGACACCCTCTGCTGTGGCTGGATGACCTGCAGATCTGACCCTGTCTGGCTCTGTCTGGCTCTAAACCAGCTAAAGAATCCAGCATGTCTTTGGTGCCTACTCCACCCGGTTACAGTCATGGGCAAATCTGAATAATTTCAGATAGGTATTAAGTTCTGTTTAGAATGTAAAAATCATCAGGGGTCAATAAAGTTAATTTAACTTTTTTTTTCTTGTGAAGTTAGAGCGATTGATTAGATGATGTGCATCTGGTGTATGTACTGTGAGCCTGCTACCACTTCTGTGTACTCAGCCAGCACTGAGAGAATAACCTGTGAGGGATTTCCTTGCTTTGCTGCAGTGTCTTCTCAATAAAATTAGCCTTTTCATGTGGAAAAAAAACAACCAAAACCACTGGAGTTTACTGTTTTTTCATTATTGGGCATTGACTGAGTTAAGGCTACTTCTGTTGCTGGGTAGATGATTGCTGGCCGCTTTCAGAGATGTCTTGGATGCAGATCAGACTGTTTTCTTTCTTGAGGACTTAATTTGTCATGGTAAGAACTTCAGCTTCTGGCCTCTTCACTCTCATATGCTCAGCAGTGGTAGGTCCTGTATGTTCTAAGGTAGACACATAGTATCACCAGATGCTTCTCTGGGGGCAGCTGTGCTCCACACAGGGCTGGACACCCACTGGCCAAGTGACCCCAGGCAATTTGTTTGACTTTCTACTACTTGTATTTCTTATCCATATATAAGGTAAGTCACACAAATGGTCTCCACCAATGCTTTTTATTTCTCGTGTTTGTAAAGTGATTGTAGCTGTAGTTTGGGAGCTGCTGAGGTATGTGGGCTGGGAGCCTTCTTCTACATGGCTCTTGATGAACAGATCCAATTGGAGTTGGTTTTCCTGACCTCTGGCCAGTTTGGGGTGTCATTTCTTCAGGGTGAAACACTGAGGTTTGTTTTTACATTTGTTTACTTTTATTATCTTTATCTGTTCAGAAGAATTGCATTTAACAAAGTGGTTTATGAATAGAATATATTGATCAATGACACCCCTTTCAACATGTTCACCCTTCCCTATCTATCCCTTTTCTCACTCTTATTAATTTTGTAAGATACACATTTTGTTCTTATCTGCATTCTCCCCTTCCTCTCTTCATTTGTCTAGCCCTTTTCCCTTGACCTCACCCCACCACTTTCTAGTACCCACTTCCTGGTGTTTCATTTTGCTGAACTTGGAATTTTTGCCTTTCTATTCAAGTTGCCCTTTGAATCTGAAATCTGTATTTCAGCTAACACATTTGTATACTTTTATTTTTGTTTTTGTTTGAGTTCGGGTTTTTCTATGTAGACTCTGCCAGCCTCCATCTTGTGATATTTCTGCCTCAGCCTCCGAAGTGCTAGAATCATAGGCATGTGCCATGATTTTATAGACATGAGATTTTTTTTCCCAAATAGAATTGCAAAACTAAATAATATTAATTTTCAATGCAAACATGTGCTTTATAGTGTGCGTTTTTTATTTGACCCTTACTTTAGTTGGAAAGCAGAAAACTAGCAGTTTTTGACATAAAAAGAAAATGAGTCTTCACCTCTCTTGTCTCATACCCAGACTCATACAGCTAGTGTCGGTGAAATTGCGTGAGAATTAGAGAGGTCTGAATCCCAAACCAAAGCTCTCCCATGCCATCTACAATCACTGCAGAATTGAAGCAACTCCTTAGAATAGGCGACACAGTTTTCCACCTGTGTTTTTTTTTAGTCTTTCTCCCACACAAATTTCACGAGTTTCTGTTGGTGGTAAGAAACCAACCATAACTTCATGCTATTTTCAAATTTCTTTCTCCAAGGATTGAGAGTTGGGTTAGAAGTAGAAAAGAAGCACATGAAAATCTCTGTAAAAGGATCCCAGTCATTCTTCACATCCAGCTGCCTTCCAGTTCTAGAGCAACACAGGGGCCGCTCTGTACCAGGCCTGGCACCAGGAACACTGTAAGCCAGATTTGAAGGGTATCTCATAAGATGTCTTAAGTAAATCCATGCCATCAGTAGCTAGAGGCTCGAGAATGCTCAGTACTTTGATCCCTTGTATTTTTCTCCTCAAACCTAGTTCCTCCATTGTCTAATACCAGAAGAAAATTAGCTGAGAATGACAGAGCCATTCTGCTGTGTCTCCAGGTAGCACAGCTCAAAGGGAGTATACTATGAATTACATGTGTAATTCAAAATTTTCTAGCAGGTCATGGGGCTTGAACTCAGGGTCTAGGAGCATTTTTGCTCAAGGCTAGCTCTCTACCCACCTAAGAACCAATTCCACTTGTGGCTTTTTTGGTGGTTAATTGAAGATAAGTGTCACAGACTTTCCTGCTCTGGCTGGATTCAAACCAGGATCCTCAGATTTCATCCTCCTGAGCAATAAGGATTACAGGTATGAGTCACTAGAACTCATTCTAGTTTAGCAGTCATATTTTTAAAAAAGCAAAAGAGTAATGCTCAAAATTGATGATATATTTTATTTAACCCCAAATACCAAAAATGTTATCATTTCAGCATGCAATCAATATAAAACATATTATGAATTAGGATTTGGGTAATGAGAATTGAACCCAGAGCCCATGCATGCTGAGCACACATGATACCACGGGGATCAAGTCCACTTTATATCCACATGTCTCAAATCATTAATGGAGACATTTTGACTGTTGCTTTTGAACCCAGTCTTTGCCATCAGATACTGCCTTTGGCTGGTGCTGCCCTCTTGAACAAGGCACTTTGGTTTGCTTCAGAAAATAAGCTCTGAGACAGTGGGGCCAGCTTCCCGTCATTTGGGTCTATCCATGGAACGCCAGGACACCAAGAATCCTGGACAGGGGCCTTCTGGATTTCTGGTCACATTTGGTCACATTTTCTGGGAGAGACTGCTTTGTCTTGCTGTGGATAGGTGATTACCCATATAGAGATTAGTCTTTCTTGGGCCCCAGCATCCAGCAGCCTCCTTACCTTACCAAGAAACACTTTATTGGCTGAGCCGGGCCTGCAGGCACACCTAGGGCAAGCCCTGTTTGCAGCTCTCCTGAATCGCTCTTTCTTCTCCAAGCACACAAAATGCTTTACCCTGACTTCCCCTCCCTTCACAGCAGCACAAGGACCTGTATGGAAGGCACACAAGGCTCCCTTTGTTTCCCAGCTTGGAGCTGAACAATAATACCTGCTCTCCATAAAAGTCTAACCCTGCAAAGCCACATTTTTGTCCCTTTTCTTCCTTTTCCATTTTTACAGAGCCAACAATCAAACCTTCACTTTTCAACATTTAACCTTAGAAAATGTGAGCAGGTTCTCACTAGTCGATTTTGAGAATTTCCTAGTTCCCTGCCAGGGTTTGTCTTTCTGAGAGGAAGGTTAAGTAAAAACTGGGCCTTCGTTTTGAAGGCTTCAGAAATCTCCATATCATGCCCCCTGATAAATAAATAGGTGACCTTATGTCCCCCTCTGTTTCACAGTAAAGCCATTTCCAGACTCAGAGGGAGAGGTGTGTAACTGTGTAGTTAGGTTGTCCTCAGAGAGAATGGTATAAGAGGATGGAGGTCATGATCATCTGGGAAGATGAGAGCAAGCAGTATTTGGGCAGGAGAAAAGTGAGCTGCCTTTCTCCCCACAGCGGACAATCTCAGGTAACCTGCTTCCTAATGAGGGCTTTCAGGTTCTGGAAAGCTTACAACTGCACTGTAGCAGGACAGTTGGAAATTCAATCAAAAGATTTTCCAGCATGGTCTTAGATAAACCTTCTACAACAGAACTGAAGACAAAGCAGTGGTAGGGGGTACAGGGCCAACTTTTCAGGGATCCATTACAAGGTGCACTGAGCATCTATGATTTAACCACTCACATGACTAAGTACTAGCAAAAGTATGGGTGAAATTTGGAGGAGACTTAGTTGGTACTGGAACTCAGAGCCTAGCACTTACTTGGCTGATGCTCTAACCCCTGAGATATCCCTTCAGCCCTGCCTTTATGATGATTATTTTAGAGCCTAGCAAAATGTTCTTCCTTGGCTGGCCTTGAACTTCTATCCTTCAGATTTCAGGTCTCAGCCTCCTAAGTAGCTAGGATTTTAGGCATGAACCACCAGCACCCAGGACTGGTGGTGACATATTTAGCTTTTGTGTCAAGAATCTCTAGATTGACAATTGGGAAAATATATCCTGAGAGCCAGCTTTGGCTAAGGACCTGATTTTTGCTTGCCGTCTTAACCACTTTAGAGTAGATAGTTTAGGGCTGGGATGTAACTCAGTGGCAAAGTAATTTCCTAGTAAGTATAACATCCTGAGTTCGACCCCCAGTACCAAAAAAGAAAAGACCCCCCCCCAAATATAGTTAAAGTAGTTTGTTAATTAAATATATTAACACTGTTGGGCAACCAATGTCTAGAAATCTTTTCATTTTGCAAAACTGAAACTCTACCCATTGAACAACTATACCTAGCTGCCCACAGCCCCTGGTAAGGACCTCTCTGCTATTTCTATAGTTTTGACCTCTCTAGGTACCTCCTATAAGTAGACCCATGGTTCATTTATTTAGGGACACTTGGCTTGCCTCCATCTTTTGTCTAGCATGAGTAATTCTGCTATGAAAATCAGTGTACAGATATCTTGTCAAGACCCAGCTTCGAATTCTTTTGAACATCCACCCAGAAGTGGAATGAATTCTGAATCATATTGTGATTCTTTTAATTTTTTGGAGGAACATTGTGCTCCTTCCCAGAGAGGCTATACCATTTCACATTCCTACCAGCAGAGCACCAGCACTCCAATTTCTCTACAGCTTTGCCAATAGTGTTTTTCTTCTTTATTTTCTGTTTTTAATGGTAGTGATGCTGATGCATGTCATGTGGTTTCTCATTGTGGCTTTTGATTTGCACAGCCCTAATAATGAGTGGTGTTCATATGTTTTCTGGTCATTTGTGTATCTTTCTTGTAGAAATGTCAACTCTTATCCTTTGCACATTTTTTTAACTGAGCTCTACTAGTGGTCTGTTTTGCAAATGGAGTTTTATTGGATTACCGTCCCTTTACTAGTAACCAACGTGTACTAGACTTATAGTTTGTGACTGTTTTCCATACTACAATATTGGAGACCATATGGTAAGAAGTCTAAAGCATTTACTGTGTAGTCTTTTATAAATCATAAACACAAAGGCTGCTCACACAGAACTTCACAAATGATAACTTTCACAGGCGTTCATACACTATGCCAGGATATGGCACTTTCCAAGGAAATGGAGCTTAGGTTCTCATTTATGGCTTGCTTTTGTTCTATGCCTCACAGCACTGGCCTGAAACCATTTTTGCTCTCTTCAGACTCTCACTTTAAAACCTTCCTGATTTTTTTCAGAAATGACCTTGCCTCTTGTTCTTAGGGAAAAAATATAGCATGGGGCTATACTTTTTCAAATTTCTCCCTCCCTCTCCCTCCTTACCTTCTACAGCCTTTGTTCTGTCTCAGAGAAGCTATTACCTCTACCTGAGCCCACAATCCTATCTCACCCCTCTTTCCTGGAGGGTCCATTAGCTATATAGTCACTTCTTTCTATTTCAGTCAGTTCCCTGCCAATTCAAACAATGTGACTTTGCTGAATGTATAATCTATCTATCTATCTATCTATCTATCTATCTATCTATCTATCTATCTATCTATCTATCTATCTATCTATCTATCTCTCTCTCTATCTATCTATCTCTCTATCTATCTATCTCTCTATCTATCTATCTTCTTCCCCCTCCTCATCTGTCTATATCTATGCATGTCACTTCTTTCCCTAAATGTTAACTATCTATAAGTGTAAATATAAAATATAGATATAAGCTGGGCACTGGAGGCTTATGCCTATATTCCTAGGACTCAAGAGCTTGAGTGCTGAGGATCATGAGGGTTCCAAGTAGAGCTGTGGCCTACTTCCAGCGGTAGAGTGCTAGCCTTGCGTGAAACAGTTCAGGGACAGTGACCAAGCATATGCCATGACTGACAAAAAACTACGTACATATATATAGGTTGGCCTATATATCACGTATATAAAGACATTTAATTTGTACCTTTTCCTGCCTCATTCAATAGGCGCAACCACATACATTGGTCTCATATCTTGATGCTTCTTTCCAAGCTACCCTTGACTGAACATCTTTCTCTTACAGCCTTGGTCATGGGACTTGAACTTTGGGCCTGAACGCAGTCCCTCAGCTTTTCAGCTCAAGGCTAGTGCTCTAGCCACTGCATCACTTCTGGTGTTCTTATTAGAGATAAGAGTCTCATGGACTTTCCTGTCAGGGCTGGCTTTGAACCGCAGTCCTCAGATCTCAGCCTCCTGAGTAGCTAGGGTTACAGGCATGAGCCACTGGCACCCGGCTCTTACAGCCTTCTAAAATATTCAATGTGGGTTCCTATCTAGTTCTGTTTAAAGTGAAAAAAGACTTCTTTACACACACACACACACACACACACACACACACACAATTCACTCTTCTGCATCCTCTATAAACATAGAAGAAGTTTTAATAGATTATACATTCAGAATTTACATTAATATAAATAGGTGGGCATTTTTCATCATCAAGCCACATTATCTATTAGGTATTGCCTTTCTTGAACATTTATTTTATTTTACTGTAAGTTAATATAACTATCATGATTTTCAAAAGGTTTTTTATCCTGTAAATCAATTAGTGATTCAAACCAAAGCTTGTTGCCAGAAGTTAGAATCTATCTGAATGTATCCACAGTCAGGTAGTCCATGTTTTTTTTTTTTTTTTGTTGTTGTTGTTTATGCTCTTGGACCTCCTCTTCTTGACTCATGCTGTCCTCTTACCTGATTTTGCACTTTGGAATGAAGATGAGTCAGGGAAAGGTCACAGAAGCAGAACATGTGCATCATCCTATATTTGCAGGAAGTGCAGAATGGGAGCAATTGGAAGAGAGGGTACTTCAAAGGAACACGGACATACAACTCACCTGCCTGTGCAAATAGCTCCCATTTCTTCAGCACTTAGGACTTGCCAGATATTGTACGGGGTACTGGAACCACATGGTTTCACTCAACCCAACAGACCTATGAGATTAAACCATAAAAATAAAAGTGTATTTAATTTTAAAACAAGTGAATCAATGGATGGTTTATGTGGATGAATATTCTAGTGACAACTTTCTCTGTGGACCAAGAAACTTTTTTCAAAACTACTTTCCCAGAATATAAAATTTTCTTTAAACTCCTTCAAAGTTCACCTTCTCCTATCTTTTTTTTTTTCTATTTATCCTAAAATACTGCATAATGGAAAGTGGCTGACCCTTAATTTCTGGCTATTTTTATTGTGCCCAAATGAGTACACGTATTCTGTTCCACTACTTTGTTATTCTTTTCCATATCCAACATACATACACATTAGTCATAAAAATGTGACTTCCTGCTGTATTTCCAGTGTAACACATGAGTGCTCCATAAAATCTAGTACAGAAAATGAAATGTAGTGTAGACAGAAGATTTTATCTATTCCTGGGGCTCCCTACAGCCAACTCATATCATGTAATTCTACTTAGCACTTCTGGACCATTTCCTTCCAAGTCCTTTCCAAGCATTACCTAAGTGATACAGCATAGGTGAGGGGTGGGACGCTGGGAACTTGAACTATAAATGCAGAACTGTTAAACCCAGTTCGGAGGAAATTAGATTTTAGAACTGGAAAAGAAATGTGGCCCTGACACTAACACCCTGTCTCACTTCAAATGACCAAACCTCCACCTCTACTCCAACATCTCCATGAGGACAAGGAGGATATTATATTAACTGTATGGAAGACTGACAAGGGGTTTTCCAAAGATTATGAAAAGCTGTAATTCCCTAGGGGCAGCCACATTAAAAGTTGGTTGTTGTTTTTTTCTTCAAGGTGGTTAGAAAAAGAACTACCACACGTTGTGGTCAAGACACAGGACATAATAACTAGAAAGGCCAATGTTCAAGAACATTCCTCGTTTTAAATTGCAGTAGTAGCACTTGCTATTTGTTAAGTGCTTACTGGGTGCCAGACATGAGAGATAAAGCATCTTTAATTTTTTTTACAGCACTCAACATAAGGTCTTGAAGCCTCAAAATCCATGTGCTTTGCCCCACAGTCTTTGTGGTTCCTGTTAGCTGTAATGTAGGAGGATCCGCTCAAAAAGGCACCTTTTAGGAAATGTTGTCAGAGAGAAGGCCAGAAACTACTAGCATAGTGCACTCACTGAATGTTATTCTTTCAAATGAATCCTTTTCATCTTGAATAAAGGGATGAGAACAGTGAAAGGTGGGACCACTGGGGAGTGAGTCTTGGGGTAGCTTTCAGTTATTAGCTATAGACCTCGAGTCACTTGCAGTGTTCTAAAAACAATGGCATATAGTGTCAAAGATCCTTTATAATACAGGTCCTGTTTTTATGTGTTGTCTCCTCCTACTCTGGTGTAAATCCCAAGAAAAGACATCCTCCAATTCTTGGGGAAGAGGTAAGCTTGACTAGTTTGTCACCATATCTGACTCCCCCTTCTGTCTTCTCCCTCTCCCCCCCGCTTTTTTTTTTTTTTTTTTTTGCCAGTTCTGGGGCTTGAACTCAAAGCCTGATCACTTTCTCTGAGCTGTTCTGCTCAAGGCTACCACTTGAGCCACAGCTCCACTCTGGCTTTTTGCTTGCTAGTTAATTTGGTATAAGAGTTCCACAGGCTTTCCTACCCTGGCTGGCTTCAAACTACAGCCCTCAGATTTCAGCCTTCTGAGAAGCTAGGATTATAGACATCAGCCACTGGTACCTAGCCTCTTTTCTTATCTTTTTATTAGTATATATTAACCATATAAAGAAGTTTCACCATGGTATTTCATACATGTATGAAATATGTCAAGGTGAGGTACAGAGGAGTTACAGTTACATAAGGTAATACGTAAGTTTCTTGTCCAACTTATTACCCCTCCCCTAACCTTCCCTCCTCCCACCCCCACTCCCAAGTTGTACAGATCATTTCCAACATATGGTCTTGTATATATCGCTGTTGCATTGGTTCCCCCTTGTTCTTTGTCTCACCATTCTGTTGTTCCCCCTTCCCTTTCCTAATTGAAATAAACACATATACAATACAGGGTAAATCAAATACAGTGACAACAGGGGATATACCATAGGGAAAGAATATACAAAAGAAACAAAAAACACATAGTACATTGCATGTACTGTGTTGCTATTGCTCTACCACCATTCTCCTTCCCTTTTCCCAGGTTCTTAAGGGGTTGCGTTGTACCATCTTCATACATAGACATATGTATTTCAGTATTTTTCACCCCTTCTGTCTTCCTCAATGTCTCATACCCTCAAATAATTCCTTAATTATGTAATCTGTGTGTGTGTGTGTATGTGTGTATACATCTATGTGTACTTTTTAGATCTAGATTCTGAATATGAGAGAAAATAGGCAGTCTTTGTCCTTCTGAACCCGACTTCACTTAATATGATGTATCTAGTTCCATCAGTTTACTTGCAAACATGTTAATTTCATTTTCTTTTTTACCATGGAGTTTTTTAGATTTAATTTTATTGTCAAGGTGATACACAGAAGGGTTATAGTTTCATGCATACGATAGTGAGTACATTTCTTGTCAAACATTGTTACCCCTCCCTTGTTTTCATTTTCTTTATCCATTCATCAGTTGAAGTACATCTAGGTGGATTCCATTGCTTGGTTACTGTGAATAGTGTTGCAATAAACATGGGTGTGTTCTGTTGTACTGACTTACACTTTTTTGGATAGATACCCAAGAATGATATTGCCAGATCATATGGTGGCTCTAATTTTGTTTTTGTTTTGTCTTTTTTGTTGTTGTTGTTGGTCATAGGGCTTGAATTTACGGCCTGGACACTATCTATGAGCTCTTTTTTGCTCAAGACTAATGCTCTACCACTTTGAGCCACAGTACTACTTCTGGTTTTCTGGTGGTTAATTGGAGATAAGAGTCCCATGGACTTTTTTACCCAAACTGACTTCAAATTGCAATCCTCAGATCTCAGCCTCCTGAGTAGCTAGGATTACAAGTATGAGCTACCAGCACCTGGCTCTAATTTTGTTTTTTTTTACACCTCCATCCTTACTTCCACAGTGGCTTCACTACTTTACATTACCACCAACAGTATATATAAGTCCCATCCTCCATTTTCACTAGCATTTGTGGTCTGGGCTGGGCTTAAGTGTCCCTTAAAGCTACCTTTTTTTTTTTTTTTTCTTTTAAGTATTTCAAATGCAGGGCATAAGGTTTGTTCTTCTAGAATCCAAATAAATTCTATAATGTCTCAAAGAGACAAAAATTTGCTGATTGTGATTCTGATTTCATATTCTCAACTTTTCTCACTGCCTTTGAAATCTAGTTCATGAGGGCCAGAGGCTCTGGGGGCTTCAGTCTTCTCTTTATGATGTCTGCCCTATCTTCCTTGAGAATCAGCATTTCCATCAAAACACAGAGGGCTAGACAAGACTGTTTTTGTTTTTCTTCAGCCCTAATGCATTACATTTCATATTATGTTTATCAGATGCAAAAGAATGTACAAAATTGAACTTGGAATAATGAGTGCATAAATGTAACAAGTAGTATAACACAGAGACTATAAGATCAAAATTACTGGACTACTGAAGCAACAAACTTGGTAAGTTTTAAATTTAAGAAATAGTATGTTTATATAATGTGTAGCATTTTTTAATTCCCAATATCCTGGTGTGCTTTGAAGAGCAATATATTAGCAAAAAAGAACAGATACTGTTAAGATTCTACTTACATGAGGTATTTTCTGTGGTCAGATTCATGCACAGACAGAATGGTGGTTACTGAAGGCCAAGAATAGGAGAAGTGTGGAGTTACTCGTCAGAATTTCAGTTTTATAAGCTAATAGGACTTTTGCATATGGGTGGTATATTCATGATAAAGAAAATACATTTAATTCCACTGAAGTGGTAAGTTTTATGGTATTTGTGTTTTAACCACAATTTTGAAAAGAGATAATGTATTACACATTCAGCTACAGAGGATCTGTTGTATTTCCATATTTTTATTCAAGTTGCAGGCATCTATTTTTCCTAATAATAAAAGTTGGACATATAACATGGAAAGCAAATTTTTTTCTTTGTAGATGACATAAACATACCTTGAAAACCCAGAGGTTCCAGTGAAAATTATTAGAAATATGAGTATTCTATAAGATGTCTGGTAAGAGAATTGATTTTAAAATATTCTATTTTTAGAGTATTCTTAAAATATGTAACGAAATAGCAATTTCATACAACTTTAAAATACTATATATAGAAATAAGAAGGACTTATAGAATCTGAATGAAGGAAAACTTTAAACTTTAAAGACATGACTTAAAGTAAGCATCAAAAGTAAGCATCAAATTTATATATGTTTTTATATTCCATATATATATGCACACATATAGCTGTTGTCACAGCTGGCACTCAACCATTTGAGTGATGTCTCTAACCTGGCTTCTTGCTGGTTATTTGCAGATGGAGTCTCTCAAAATTTTCTGCACATGATAGCTTTGAACTTTGATCCTCTGGATTTCAGCCTCTTGAAGAGCTATAGGTACAAGAGTGAACCATTGGCATCTGGTTCCAAAACATCCTTAACTAAAAATAGAAAAGGAGCGCTTAAACTAGATTGGTGTCTCTTGTATCAAAATGTATTATGAAAGCTAAAGTAATTTTAAATTATTGAGTGGAACAATGATGCAATTCAAAAATAGAACCAAAGTGTATAAAAGAATTTTCTACATGATAAATGTGGTTCCAAATAATTTGAGGAATAGTGTACTTTTATTTAATTACAGAAAGGCATTGGCCCTGTGAGAAAAAGTTAAGATTTTGTTTTTGATGTAAACTAAGTTCATGAGGACTTAAAAATATCAACTTAAAGTAACTAATTAAGGGCACAGAATGAAAATACAAGAGATGCTCTTTATAATGATATAATGGAAAGGCCTTTAAAATAAAGACTATTGTACCTGAAATGAAACAGAAATGGTTAAAAAAGTAGTATTTCAAAATGAAAAATTTCTGCAAAGAAGTATAGTTGATAATGTTGATAGAACATGTTAAGAACAATGTCCTTAGGACCTAAAGTGTTCTTAGAAATAACTAGTAGGGCTGGGAAGGTGGCTCAGTGGTAGAGCGCTTGCCTTGCTTGCCTGAGGCCCTGGGTTCAATTCCTCAGTACCACATAAGCAAAAGGAAAAAAGTCGGAAGTGGTGCTGTGGCTTACGTGGTAAAGCGCTAGCCTTGAGCTGAAGAGCTGAGGGACAGCGCCCAGGCCCAGAGTTCAGGCCCCACGACCAGACCCCAAAACAAAACAAAACAAAAAAGAAATAACTAGGAAAGACCAATCATCTAATTTCAACTCGCCCAAAAAAAGAAATCAGCTCATAAAAAACTGTTCATAAATATAAAAGCAATTTTTCTTTATTATAAATTGTATTAATGTCATAGAATAAAATTTTATAATTTTAATAATTTTATAAATTCATTTGACTTTTAATTTATATAATTTTATGTATTTTAAAACTAATTTTGTTACAGTTTTTATCGTATTTAAAAATAATTTTTAAAGCAATATTGTTTTATTATAATCTAGACAGTAATACTGATTTCAAAAGGTGATTTGCCATTTCATACATCAGTTGGGCAGGGTCTGTTCTATTGTATGGGTAAAGCATTCAGGAAAGTAAGCACTATCCCACTGTTGTGGTTTGAGTAGGAAGTGTTCCCCCAGGGTTCATGTGTTGAAAGCTTGATTCCCAGCTGGGAGGTGATTGCATACCAAAGATGAAACTGCTTCAATGGAGTAATTCATTGATGAGTTCATAGCTGGATGAACTATTAGCAGGTGAAGGCTAGTTGGAGGAAGTAGACTATTGAGGGTGTATTTGAAGAATAGACATCATCCAAGTTCCTCCCTGTCTCTCTTCCTCTCTGTTTCCTGGCCGCCTTGAGGTGAGTATCTTGGCCACATGCCTGCCACCAGGATATTATACCTTGCCGTTGGACCAAAGCAATGGGTCCACTGTACCTTGGACTGAAACCTCTGAAAGTGTGAGCACAAGAAACCCTTTCTCCTTAAGTATTTGTCACAGTACTGAAAAAATGAAGAACACATTCATCTCAATAGAAAGCAAAGAGGAAATTTCCTACTTATAGCATAATTGACATCTTGGGAGGCCTTTTATACAATACATATCAGTAATTTAAATGCACATACTATTTTATCAAATAACTTTTATTCTAAGTATTTAGCCTCAAGATATACTTTCATTTGAGAGTAAAGTCATATGTGTAAATCTCATTTCAACTTTGCTTGAATATGAAAGAACAAGGAACAATGAATCTTTCTAAAAATAAAAGATGAAGTAAACTATGGTATTTTCATTCAGTGGAATATTAAGTAGATATGAGAAGAATATGGTGGATATGATTATATTACAAGGCCAACTGCTTACAACGCACAGTGACAGAGACAGATCCAATCATATATGCTCAATTCATATTCAGTAAAAAAGAAAACAAATAACCATTAAATGGCTGCTATTGGTAATTTTTAAGCATATGAATTGAACAATAGTGTTCGATTTTTGCCTGCCAATGGGGAAATATGTAAGAAATGATAACAAGATTGGTTAGACTATATATTTACTCATCTTTTTGTTGGGTGATTTAATTGGTTGAGTTTATTCACTCATTCCTTCATGTATTTAGTATTTGTTGTATAACATGTTGACAGGTACTGAGTTCTTACTGGAAGTCTAGTTGATAGAAGTATTAATTCAGATTGTAGCATATCAATATACACTGAAAATGTTCACAACTCTTATCAAGTACTTTACTGTCTAGAAATTGACCTGGTATATGAAATCAGCTAAAAGTGTGCCCAGAGGTACTTCGAAAGATATCAATAAGTGTACAACATAAGTGAGCATGGCAAAGTAGGCCAAACTTTGTCTTTCTCATGTGTACACCTCTTGGGTTTTGACTTAGCAGATTTTCTCACTAAGGGATGGATTCCCTTTCTCCGCCTTTTTATTGTGGGCTCATCATGTGACTTGAGTTGGCCAATTTACATTAAAGGCTTTTGTACCTTGAGAGGTGGTGTTGGAGATCCTGAGATGGCAGTGGGAAGAAGCCCAGGTCTCCCCATGAGGTTAAGAGACCACACAGGTGTGCCAGCCATCCCAAATTCTCCACAGAACTATGAGCTAAAGAAATAGTTCCTTAAAAAAAAAAAAGAAATAGTTCCTTCAAGCCATCATCTGTGGGGTGTGTATGTATGTGTGTGGTTTCTTAGACAAGTTCTCATTATGTAGTTCAGACTGGCCTCAAACTTACCACCCTGTCCCAGCTTCCCACAGGTGTGCGCACTCAAACCTGGCCAAACCATCAAATTTTGAGGGGATTTTTTTTTTTTGACAGTCCTAGGGCATGAACTCTGGGCCTAGGTAATATCCCTGAACTTTTTTTGTTCAAGGCTAGTAGCAATCTACTACTTAAACTGCAGCTCTACTTCTGGCTTTTTGGTGGTTAACTGGAGATGAGTCTCAATGAGTTTCCTGCTCAGGCTGGCTTTGAACCACAGTTCTCAGTTCTCAGTCTCTTGAGTAGCTAGCATTACAGGTGTGACAGAATAGCACCTGGCTTGGTGATTTGCTTTTAACCAAGAAAAGGCTAATTGATTGTACTGGTAATTGAAAAGAAATTTTCTCCAATTTGTCCAACATAGGCTAAAGAAAATATCATTTATCCATAGGAAGAAATACAATTCTGCCACTATTTATAGTATGATAGTATAGTATTTATAACATGGCACAGTTTGATACTAACATTAGAAATTATTCTCCATGGGCTGGTAAATGAAAAAAAATGTAAACAATTGCATAAAATATGCCCTTGTTTCTGTAAAACAAATGAATGATGAATATGTCATACTCTAATACGTCGTTATACCCTAATTTTTTAATTTTTTTAAAAGTTAAATTCTTTGCTTTTCTCTGTGGTCTCAATTATCTAACTTGGATGAAAAGAAATAGTAAGACTTTTTTTAAGGTGATGCTGAATACTGTCTGATTTCTTTGGGTAATATTTTAATTAATTAACTTTCAAAACTAGCCATTGTCTGTATTTCTGTCCTGCTCTCCAGGACTGCCTTCCATCCATGTCTTTCCTCACCTTTGCATTGTGAAATTTCCATTTGCATCGTTGCCCTCAAGTTCCCTCTCCGTGTCTTTCTTTTTCCATGGTGTTGGCCTCCATGAAACATTCATTACACTCTTATTCTCTGCTTCCTTTCCTGTCTCTGCTCGGGTTCCCGTGAAGGATTTGTGTTTGTGAATGAGACCTGAGAGCATTTGGCTACAGATGTACTTTCGTCTTTTCAGGAAGCAACGCAACGTGAGAAGACCTGGATGGGATGAAAGTGACCAAGTGCCAGGGAAGCTGCTGAGTGGTTCTGGGAGGTGGTAGAATTCGTGTGCACGCTGGAGATACCCTGAGTCTCCACCCGTGAGGAAGTGCTTGCAGGCGCCGTGCAGAGGGAGGTGCTCCCAGAGTTCACTCTGAGGGAAGTGTTCACTGACTCCAGTATGAGGGAAATATCCCCAAGCCCCCCACACAGAGGAGATGCTCCTAGACTCCGTGTAAAGAAAGAATGTGATGACCACACACCAAGCCTACCCCCTTCATTTTTGTCTTTTACTAGGGAGGTCACTATAGTTCTATATTTTCCAGAATGTTTTTTAAAATTGATTAATGTTGAGGTAAGTTCCTCTTAACTGGGGAAAACTGAGTACCCAAACCACTGAGTGGTTAGAGCGGAGTTTAAAAACTAGATTTTTACTTTAAGCTTCCACAAATAGAAACTCTGAAAGGAATAATAAGACAACGTTGTTTCATTTTGCTATTGAAAATTTAAAACACCAATAAATGAAAACCTAAGAATTGATAGATTGGATTAGGAAAAAACGAATTTATTTTCTACCTATATGTATCTCTCTACTTACCCATCTTCCCCTTCATATATAGCAAGGGAATACATTTTTTGAAGTGAGTTTGTATCTGCTCTGTTACCATGTTTATGAAACATTTGGGGGCAATTTTGAAGTCTTTGTATTAGTTTTTTCAACCCTCAATCAAAATGCTAAGTGATGCAGTGCAATTATGTGGTTTTATGAGCTTTAGGATAGTTTTTGGTTTTTTTAATTGGTTCAGCCCCATGTTTTCCTAATGGCTACAAATGATTAGAGAAGGCTTGGAGCTATGAAATCTGCTTAGTGAAGGTAATCCTGCCCTGGTAGTCATTCACTCTGCCTGAGGGGGAAAATGTAGTGCTTAATATATTATCAGTGTAAATGGTTGCACCAATGCTAAACTGCATCAACTATCAACCATGCATGTGTACTAATCCATAATTACAGTCAAAACACTTTCTTGGAGTAACCAAAGGTTTATCTATCTTTGATTTTTTTAACACCATGCATCAAGAATGGGAATAAATTCCTCAAAGCTATAACTAATCAAACTAAAACACATGGCTGTTAAATAAAGGAGCAGATCGCTAAGAGAATAATACTGAAATAATGTGGTTTGAATCAGTTTATTTTAAATAACATAAAACTGTACTTATGACTGCACTATATGTTATGAGGAAGGTCAGCTGACACTATGAGGGGAAAGAGCTAATGCAGGCTCTCAAACTCAGAGAGCAAAGTCTAGGACGGTGTACCAAGTCAAATTGGTGCTTTCAAGTGTGATGAGCATAAACTCTTGGTTTATCCAGCAAACATTTGTTACAGATTGTGTCTCAACCATAGTATTAACTGCTCTGGATACATGGCACAGGCTTTGTCCTCAGAAAAATGTAACTAGAGCCTACAGGTGGGCAGTCACATCTACATTTCTGCGTGCAAAGTAGCCTGCAAAGTAGCCTGAGTGATAATTAATGTGAACTCTGCAAAGAGAGAAGAGATGATCACAGACACAGATTTCCAGCATAGGCATTGGGGAGACCTGGATGTCAGTCTCATTTCTACACAGCACTCCTTCCGTGGGCACATTTACTCAACTTCACCAGTGTTACAATTCTCATCAGTAGGATAAATAGTATTAGTAAGCACAGCTACAATTTCCCTTGCTTTGTAAGAGACTGGACAGAGGCTTGTGGAGAAGTCAGTTATTCTGGTTTTCACAGCTGGGTGAGAGAGTAGTGACTTGCAGCCCATATTTGCTGCTCCACAATGACATCTGGAAAGCAAGGACTGCTGAGAAGCTAGGACTCTGGAACTTTCTAATATTATCCCTAAATATGCAAAATCTACAACTACTGTGAAAAAACATGTGGCAGTTTGACATTACGTTGATTTTACATCTCACTACTAAGAATTTACCCAAGATATAGGAAAGGAGGCTTGCTTACAAGGAATTTTTTTTTCATGAATGTTCATGGCTTTTCTCATCATAATTCAAATCTAGAAACAACCTACACATCTATCCAAAGAAGAATAGGTAAACAAATTTTATTATGATTATGGTGTAATTTACAATGAAATGTGACTCAGAACTAAAAAGTAATAAGCTAAAATCAAGCACCTCAATTCTAGCTGATCAGGAGGCTGAGAACTGGACTAGTGTAGTTCGAAGCCAGCTCAGGCAGCAAAGTCTATAAGATTCCATCTCCAACTGAAAAGCCAAACTGGAGGTATGACTTAAGTCCTATAGAACCAGCTCCTGAGCAAGAAAGCCAAGAGAGCAGCTTGATGCCTGGAGTTCATGCCATAGTACAAGCATGTACACACACACACACACACACACACACACACACACACACACACACACACACACACACACGGAAAACTACTAATACATGGTAACTTGGATACCTCTCAAAAATTATGTGCTGAGTGAAGGAGTCAAACTCAAACAAATAGATATTATGTGATTCTATATACACAAAAAGGCATAGTATATGGTGATAGAAATCAGAACAGTGATTGTAGATGGCTTGCAGAAAAGAGGATCCTCTGGAGAGAACAAAGATCTGGAATATGGTCTCAGTCTTAATATAGCTATAGCTTATGTAGAGGAATGCATTTGTAAAAAACCCATCATTTAGACTTTGAACCACACACTGTATATAAACTGAATAAAATTTTTTTTTTGTTTGTGCTACAACATGTTGGATCCAAAGTCATGCATGGACAAAATGTAGCTCACACTATCGTAAAGCAGAGTAGGGATGGAGGAATCTGTTACTGCCTTTGGTGAGCACCAAGGGTAGAGACACCTGCCTTTTCACTACAGAGGAGTAGCTGCAGGGGTGGGGAGGAAAGGGAGCCCACCTGGCTTTGGTCATAGAACTCAGGGCCTGGCACTTAGCCAGAAAGATGGATGAAAGAACAGGAGCTCCATAACTGCCCTGGGACTGCTCTACAGTCCTGCTGTTGATGCCATTAGTCCAGTTCTAGACTCGAGGCTGGTCGAGGATTTCATGAATACTGCTGCCACCAATGTAGTTCACCCATTTGGAGACACAACAGTTGCTGTGGTTCAGCTTAGGTTCTCTTATTTCCAAGTGGCACAGCTTGAGGCCAGAGGAGGCAAATGGAATCTCAGAGTTCATGGAAATGTGGGAGGGTCAAGCTCATTTCTTTGCTGTCATTGGTGGGCAAAAGTGCACTAATCTTTCATGCCTGCCACCTCTTGATCTTCCACACAATGCTGTTCTTGTACTTGGCCTTTCCCTTCCTGCAGATTACCTGCAGCCTGTGCGTGTTCTGTGGAATTGAGATTCTTTCCTCAATGGGCCAGGATTGAGGGCTTGAAATTGGGCTTGATGAACACTTTGACCTCTAGTTTGATGAACCGACTTCTCCAAAGAGTAGAATCATATTAGTGGAAGATGCAATCATTCATAGTAATTAATTGCTTCCCATTCTTGCTTGTTTTATCAGCTGTGTAAAACTTTATTGAGATCATACAGATGGCAACAGGAGCCCTTGTTTATGAGTGTATTCCTCCTGAGGCGTACACTTGGAAAGCCCTTTCCAGAAATTTCCAGTCATAATCATCATTTTCTTGACAATTATCTGTAGAACCTGGAGAACTGAAGGTACTTTCTTCCCACCTTCACGGAAGAAAGGTCTAAAACATGGTCACCTCTGTGGCTGGGTTTGTGGAAAACTAGAGGCTGAAACAGTCGCAGCAAGCAAGTGACCTCCAGGAACAATGACTGGCTGGAGAAAAATAAAAAAGCCCTGGTTTTGATTCTAAACTCCAACACTTATTTGGGGCTAAATTACTAATTTATCCTAAGCCTCAATTTCTAATTTTGTAAAATGAAGATAATTAAAGTTGCCTGGAAGGTTATTGTAAAGATTTATGCCAAGTCATTTATGTGAAATCACTCCCAACTCCCTACTGTAAACCTACTGCCTTTCTAGCTGTACATCCTCCCAGTTTTCTTCCAAGCACTGACCTTTAATACAATTTTGTATTCACCTGTGTGGGTAGGTGATTAATGCCATTCCCCTCCTCCTGCCTAATCCCCAGGGCAAGGAGCATGTGCATCTTTGCTCACTAGCATCTACTACAGTACTTGGCATATGGTAAACCAGTGATAAATGTTTGCTTAATGAATGAAAATTGTTATTGTAATCAATTTTTCTTCCCACTTTGGTAAAAAGCCGGTAAAACTGTAAAACTCTCTACCCTTCTCTCCTTCCTATAATTAAACACACACACACACACACACACACACACACACACACACACACACACACACACACACACAGAGTCTGGATTACTTTGTGGGCCTTCTTTTTCCATTTGTTATTTCCCCAGGTTCATTAGTACCAAATTTTCCTTGTCTCACAATGAGTGTGTGAAGGTAAAAGTGGGGAGATTCAGGTAAGGGCATAGTGAGGAGAGTATGTTTGGCGCATAGTGAGGAGAGTATGTTTGGCACATGGGGAGACTTGTCTCTTAATGAGAGCCAGGGAGAGATAACCCTACCCTCAGGACCTGCAGTAGGAGGCTTTGTCACAGTCTTTAAGGGATCTGCAGTCTTTGTTGTTTTATTAGAACTTCTACACTGGAGGGCTCTCCAGGCCCCTATCACTGCTTCCCATCAAGGTCTGGGGTGTCATGTTTATCTGTGTTACTCGTGTTAAACTTGTACCTGCTTCCCTGAGTGGTTTCAGGAACCTATCTTTGGGGGAAGACTCCCATGTCAGAATGGAGCAACACGGCAGTATATTATGATTCCTTTTCTTTTTCTTATTCTTTTTTCCTGCTTTCTGGAAGCTCAGTGGGAGAATACAATTGTGATCACATGGTTTGTGACAGTCCTCTAGAGTCTGTCACTGGCTTTAATATTTAGGAGGGCAAATATTTTGGACAAAAAAGAAAGTATTTATTTGCTCTCCCCCCAACTTTTTGTTTTTGAAATATAGATGTCCCTGAACTTATAGTCATGGGATTACATCATAAAAACCCACTGTAAATTAAAAATACCACTAACCAAAAATGTGCTCACTGCACTTAACTCCTGAGCATCACAACTTCACAACACAGACCTCTACAGAGTGTCCTGATCATCAGAGCACAGATTGCTAGCTTGGAAAACTCAGATTTCAAATTGGAAGTATAGTTTCTACTGAACTTATATTGCATGTATGTCACTGTGAAAACTCATAATCGAAAACTGATAAATTGAGCAATGGTAAGTCAAAGATGATCTGTAATTGTACTAGAGGCACAGGAAATGATAAAATAAATCATAAAAGGCACAGGGAAATATTATTCATCTTCTACCATTTTGTTTTTATTTTCAGGTATAAATAGATAAGAATTAGAACATTTTGTGGAGCACAAATACTTATGAATATGTTCCTTTCTATTTACAATGAGGTAGTATCCTAATATGTTTTCTACGCATAAATGAATATATGGGTCTGCTTTACTTATTCATCAAAAATAGAATTGTGTTATCCGGTAACCATTTTATAAACCCAGCCACAAAGTAAGAAAAAACATCCCACCAGTTGCAATAGCTCCCACATATTCTTGCAAACTGCTGAAAGAGAAAAATGTTCATAACAAGTATTTTTGGAAAACATGACTTTTTAAACCTAGTAGCAAAAAGTTAGTAGAAGTTAAGTTAGAGCACTTTTTAGTCTAGACCTGGCTCATGGGTTTAATGAAATTATCCTCAGCAAATAATCCCTTACCTCTAGTAGAAGCTGTAGGTGGATTCTATAAACACCATTATGGTATGTCTACAACTTTATGATAAGCACTTTTAAGAAGGGCTTAATCTCTGCACTGATTTGCAATTCCTTCCTGCCTGCCATGCTCTTGATCTTGTTTGGGAAAGTAAACTTTTTGTCACTTGTCTCTAAAATGTCGTTTAGTCCAGCATGATTCCTTTGAGAGACATTAGTGAGGGAAGAGGTCAATAAAGGTGAGACCTTGAGGGAGGCAAATGGAAGAGGTATGGGAATGGTGGCCTAGGTCCAGTGCTTCTCCACTTAAGGTCAGCCTCTTCAGGACCTCAACATAAAGGACTGCAGGGTCTGAGACAGCTTCAGGAGGTGAGGGTAAGCAGTTCATGAAATGGCCACAGGACCCTTCCCTGACTCCTCAGAGAGGATGAGGAGCTGGACAAAGAGACAACTTTGCAGCCCCTGTATGTCTGAAGCCACCACCACCAAGGTTCTAGACAGACACATGCAGGATCTAATTTAATCCTCTTGTTGACCTCATGGAGGATATTATTCTCAGTCTCCTTATCATACAAAAACAAACAAACAAACAAACACTGAAGTTTTCAAAGTTTAAGTAAGCTTGCCCCTCTGTTGGTCGTGGGGCTTGAACTCAAGGCCTGGGTACTGTCCTTGAGCTGTTTGTGCTCTACCACTTTGAGCCCCAGCTTTATTCTGGTTTTCTGCTAATTAATTAGAGATAAGAACTTCACAGACTTACTTGCCCAGGCTAGCTTTGAACCTTGACCCTCAGATCTCAGCCTTCTGATTAGCTAGGATTTTTTAGGCATGAACCACCAGCACCTGATTTTAAGCTCATAGTTAGCAAATATCTGACCAGAACCCCGGGCTCTGTTTATTTGTCAGCAATGTCAGAAATCAAATAATTTAATACTACATTCAGGAATATAAGGCTCACACACTCAGTATAGGATTAGTTTGGGATTCAAAGAACTAAAACTAGAATAAATCACAATAAAATTGTTTAATTAAATGACTGTCCAAATAGCATCTAAACTTTGTAGGCTCCTTAAAGAGCTCAGAGTAGTGACTGTTCTCATTCTCAGAGCTCAGTGGGAGTTGAGGCAAATCCATAGCCTGAGGGGCTACACAGGGGAGGAGCCAGAAGCCAGAAGCCAGCATGAGTGCCCTGAGGAGGATCACAGCAGTCAGGCTGCCTGGGAATCCCCCACCAGCAATGGGAACACCAGAATCACTTCATTTCCTTTCTTACTCTATGACCTCCCTTTTTTTTTTCTAAATCTCTCTTCCCTGTCTGCTTCATTTTCACTCTCTTTGCTCTCTGATTATCTTTGGTCTCTCTGAGTATCTCCCTCTCTCTTTTGGAGGGAGAAGGAAGAGGATAATTTTTCCCTCCCCTCCATCTGCTTTCTCATTCTCTTAGCTGTTAGCTGTGTGACTTGGAGTAAATTCTGGGCATGAAGCTCATGGACGTGCCGGGTCACCTAACTAGTAACAACTCAAATTGGAACTCTGGTCACTGCTTCTCAAACAGTGCTGGTGACTATCCTCCCTGCACTGGAAGAGGGGGTAGCTGTAAATAGTTGGGGCGAGGGCTGTTAAGAGCCCTCTGTAAATGTGAGTGTCCTTGAGTGCAAGTCTAGGTTTATTTTTGCAAGTCAAGTCAGAAATCAAAGGTGTCCCACAGATGACTAAGCAACAACTAGTGGTCTTTGGGCAAACGACTTGCAAAGCTTTTGTGCTAATAGGAATCTGCTGGAAGACTTTGGGAGTGGTAAAGATGCTTTGGAGATGCTGTGGAGAAAGGCCATGAGAGAAAAGTTTTGAGGTTGGAGCCTTTTGAGGCATGTAAACCAAGGGGAATGTGATCCAGTTCAAAAGTTGCAGTTGTCTGTAGTCATTAGTGTTTTCCAGAGTTTAATTTGTGTATTTTGGTGCCCCGTTAGCTTTTAGGCCCGAATTAGGTGAGAGCAGTTCAACTAAAGAAGCCATACAACTGACTTGTATTTGGGACCCCACTGGCCTGCAGGTTTCAGTGTTTTACATACACTAACATGCTGAGAAATTTCTGTGAGACACCCACCCCACCTGGCATGCTTCTTGTGATCAGCAGCCCCAATTCTGAGTTTGCCTCCTCTTTAACGCTGCCAGTGATCCCCTGCTACCTATTCTCTGGGTGCTTCCAGATGGACAAGGAATGTTCACAGATTCATCATTTCTGTTCCCATCTCTTTCTTCCCTACAGTTCACAATTTGTACCCAAAGCTGCAGTCTTTTTCTCACTGGCTGTTGCTTCCCTTGTCATCTCTTATCGTTTCTCATTCACTGTCTCATCAACAAATCAAAGGAGCTGGGACACCAGTGCTAACAGGCCTGCTCAGCAGATCCACCTGCGTACTGGCGTGGCGTGAAGATTATTAACAGATTCCAGCAGTCTGTGAGTGTGGGTGCACTCAGAACTCGGAGGCCAGCACTCAAAGTTGGCCTCTGCTGGGAAAGGCAGGTGGAAGGGCTTCTTCCACTCAGCCCCTGAGAGAGGCAGGCCTTGGAGAGGCGGATGCAGAAAAGAAGGAAGAGAGGAAGCCAAGCCACCCTCAGCTCCAGGCCAGACAGCTGCCCTAAAGGAGAGTTCTGGAAATGCCTTCAGTGTAAGGTCCTGAGCAAGCTGCTGCTGACCCTGTGCGGCTCAGGAGTTCACTGTTTGGTCACCTCTCTGCCCCTGGCTGCAGCCACTGCTCCTGGATCTCCTCCTGCCTGTCAGGATTTGGGGTGCACATAGTTAAGAGGTGAGGTTAAACTGTAGGTACTCCAGGGGGTCACTGTGATGTTTGGCAGGAAGGCTGTGATTCCAGCTAGGGAAACCATTCATGAGCTTGTTATCCAAGTCATTGCTCCAAGGAAAAAAGTACAAGACAGACTTGAGGAATGGGGGTGGGAGGGAGGGAGAGAAAGGAGGTGGTGGGATCCTGGAGTACTTCAAAGGCAGAGGCCTGGGTGGGGCATTCCAGTCCCTTTCCCACCCCCTCCTGCCTGAGAATTAAAGAGCAAACTGGAGGAGGGAGACTCTGAAGTGCCCTCAGCCCAAGGCAGATTAGCTGTTTTTCTGAAGCGCAGGTTCTTTTGCTGCCAGCGCAGGGTCAGGTCACCTTAAGCTCCTGTCCTGTCTGAGGCTGTGGCTGACATGTGTCCCCAGGTGAATATAAAAATACCCGAAGGACAGTGTTTCCACTTGGGCAGCAGTTGCTTGTCATCCTTGCGGTTCTCAAGCTGAAACCAGTGGTCTCTTGCAGCCCTACACAAACAGCATGCAGAAGACAGAAAACACCGGTAATGAAGCATTTTTTTCCCCTTCTTTTTTGCTGAAACAAATAGGAATTTGGCCCTTTAAACCATAGGCAGCAAATATAAATTCGAAGCCTAAAAGTTATACAGAGATTATCAGCAGGGCACTTGGAAAGAGAATGACAAAAACTCAATGCTGAGAAGTTGCCTGAGTTTGGGGGTTGCTAGAGGAACCCCCAAATTCAGTGGTTCTATCCACAGAGATGTGCTTGCCTTTTGGCATTTTAGCCAAAGAAAGGATAGTGACATAATTCTTCAAGATTTTTTTTGCAGCATCCATATTTTTACTCTGGGACAGATGGGGGACGTGTGTGTGGAGAAAGGCTATCAGAAGCAAGTGGGTTTAATGGTAAATGTTATTCCCTGGTGTTTTTATGTGTGTGGATTGAAAGAACAAGTTCCAGTCCATAAAGATTCAGGAAGGGCCCCTTACAAGGTGGGACAGACAAAGAAGGACTAAGTAAGGCAGGTCTAGAAGTATATTAATGCACCAGTTAGCCCTGCCTGTTTCTTTTGTTTTTCTTTAAATCAGGTTTTCCTCACGTGAGGAAATAGTGTTTCTAGACCATCTTAAGAAGGAAGTGAGAACCAGGCCAGTTGCCTCCTGATTGAGAATCTGTTCTCAAAGCTAATTTATCTTTGCAGACTACAGAGTTCTTCTTGAACAGTGATTTCAAAGAGTTAAACTGCTTCCATATGTCCAGCATGAGAATGGAGTTTGTAGCCTTTGGCAACCTCAGCTGAATCCAGCTGCAGCTGCTACCTGTGTGTTCCACTCTGTGTGTGTGTGTGTGTGTGTGTGTGTGTGTGTGTGTGTGTGAGAGAGAGAGAGAGAGAGAGAGAGAGAGAGAGAGAGAGAGAGAGAGAGAGAGAGAACACACACACACACACACACACACACACACACACACACTTGCATGCAGTGTATGCAGTGACATCTGAACCGTGTTCCAACTGTGTCAATGAAACTGTTATGTCTTTGTTGGGGAAGATATTAATTCTGAGCAATTACGGCTCCCTTTCCCCTCCTTCCCTCCCACCCCCACCCCTCCCCTCATCTGCTCAGCAAGGACCATGGACCATGTCAAACAATATACAACAGAGAAGAATGCAAATAAACTTTAGTCTGCATCGCCCAGCAAAGCAGTTAGCCGCCCACTTGCAAGATACTTAACTCTTGTACACATGATACACAAAGAACGCTAGCTACTTTCACCAATCCCTTTAGACCAAAAAAAAAAAAAAAAAAAAAAAAGGGCAAAAGAACTGATCCTTGTCTTTCTATCTGTGAGGTTGCAGTTCCTCTTGCTAATAAAGGAGCTTTTCCCATGATGCAGTGTGATAAGGATTGGCCTACATGTAGTCCAGCAAGCCTCCGCTGATGTTTCTTGATTAGGTATCTTATCTTCCATTGAGCTGCATCTGATGAAGGTCGCTGACAACACAATGGCTGGGAAAACATCGGACAGCTCCATAAAATGGCAGCTATGTTATGACATGTCAGCCAGGACCTGGTGGATGGTAAGTTTGGCATGATAATATTTTTTCTAACCTCCCCCCTCCAAACTTCTCTCCTCCCTACTTTCTTTTGAGCCCCTCCTTTATTGTTCCATGCACGTGTTATAAAGTTTGCTGCCTGCAGAAAGTTCAAGCTCAAGTTGTAAGAGCCTGGGTTGCCTCTGAACACCAGTGTGTGAGATAGGATTTCCCTGCTCTTGTGGCCAGGGGCATGGGCCTGCTCTTGCAAAAGGCACTGTGGGTTTTTGTTCTTTTTTTTTTTTTTTAAGGAAAAAAACTTGCAAATGGTTCACAGTGGGTCTTCAGGCTGGTTGCTGTGACATGTATGAAGGTGGCCAGACAGTGGGGGACTGGAGCCTTTCTGGCTAATTGTTCTTGCATTGGTCTTAAAACAGAGTAGTGTACTTTTTTTTCTTCGGCTTCTCTGAATAATGGTTTAGATAGTGCATTGTATGGTGTTGTGTGCACTCCTTCATCAGTATGCGACTGTCCCCCATGCTTTGCCTTAATTTGGAATCCACCTCCCTTTCAATGAATACTGTAACTGGAGCAACCACTGATTACTATGCCACTCAGCGTAATTAAATTTAGTTAATGAGGATATGCATATTCAGTTCATTATTTTTCTTTGCTCAGGCAAATGTGTGTGGGTTTGTTGTTGCTGTTTCTCTCCCCCCCCCCCCTCCTATTTGTCCAGCTGCAAATGTAGGAAAAGGGGGAGAAAGAAAAAGCATAAAACTTCAGGACACTGATGAATCCTAGGATTCAACTTTAAAAATAGTGTTGGGGCAGAGAGATGTGGTAATTTTCTTTCATCAGAATGTGGGGATTAGAGGTGGTAGTTTGGGGAAAGGAAATCTTTCACATTAAAAAAGTGCTACATGATCGCATTCAATGTACTGATTTCTGATGTATTAGACAATGGTCTCTTGTATGCATTAGCGAGGACATGAATAAGGAAACCTTCCACAGGCCAGCATTTAGTATAACTAGTAAGTTCATCATTGGATTATTTTATCTGAGCAGTTTTTTTTCTTTTGCCATTTTTTCTTTTTCTTTTCTTTTACCGCTTGCAGCTATGTCTTGACTGTTTTGGCTTTTGTGTAGACAATTATTACACTTATTGCAAGAGTAGTTTTGGTGGTGGTTGTTGTTATTTTACGGTTAGTGCAGTGGGAGACAATGGGTACTTTATTCTAGGTAGGGAGGGGTATGGCCAGCCTGGTGGTGGGTCAGTCCCTCCATAGTGCTTGGGCTGAGAGAGTGCCTTCCAATTAGTTCTGGTTTCTGGTACAGCTAGGCAAGAGGTTTCTTCCTAATGTGTTTGCATTTCCTGAAAGGTGGCTGTTATGCATTGCTTCTAGTCTCCTCCTGAGAGCTTCCTATACTGAGGTTTCACTCTACTCAGCAGTTCTCTGTGAACTTTCTCATTAATGTGAGATATTTGAGCTGCAGAAGAACTTCTGTTATAGCTACTTGTTGCTATTTTGTCTACTATGATTCAGAAAGAAAGGCCAATTCCTCAAGGCTCTCTATCTGCCGCCCCCCTTCACCCCATCTTGCCTTCCTCCCCTATCCCTTTATTCATTTTGGAATATATTTTACAAGTGATCTCAATCTATAGTGACAAATTTTCATTTACAAGTGTTGGTCCATTGCATTTTATGTGTACATAGGTGCAATCAACTCTTAAAATCACTGGCAGATATTTGGAGAAAGAGGTTGCAAAATGTGTGTGTGAAAGATTTACCTTACATGATTGTGCTAAGATTTAGAAGTAATGTTTTAATAGTTATCCTGTTAGTTGGAACATCATTTTAGAATGTTTTAAGAAGTGGGATTTGACATTAATATTTTCACTAAAAAATATTTTGTTGGGAAAAAATTCACTGTCTAAAGAAAACTGAAAACTGGTATCAGTATACATATTGTAAGCTAATCCCTGTATTGTTATTAAATGTCATCATTCTACTTCCCTAGAGACAGGGGTTCTCCAAGAGAAATAGGTTGTGAACACTGTTTTTAAAGAGCTATGTAATCGAATTATTCAGTTTTTTTAATGTATGCATTTTATTGCTTCAGAAGTTGCAGAATATGTACAGGGAAAATGTTCAGAGGTAAAATGCTGACTTAAAATGTGTGCATGAATTATTTTCATACTTCGTCTTTATTATATCACACACAGAGTACATAAGTTTCTTAATAGGATAATTCTGTTTTAATAAACACTTTGGGGCTAAAGTATTTAAGAGATTATTATTTATTATGTCATTTGAAAACTCCTAATGACAGATGCTTTGTGGAAACCCTAATTAATCAAACTAAAGTATGAATGAGCTTTAGTAATATACAGGAGACAGGAAAGTTCATGGCGCTTCCTTTTACATGGTTGTCCTGTTTTTGAGGTAAGGAATTATTTTTGAAAGGTCTTTTAAGGTCCTTATAATTTATTGTGACTCTTCTCTCACTGTGACACCGATGACACTTTCATTTTCACAATTACTTTATGGCTTTTGTGTAAGGAAGGATATTGTACCCTTATTTAGCTTGATCAAATGAAATTTTGGTAATCAAATCCTGAATTCCAAAGCTGCAGTGTTAAAGTATCCCAGCAATTGCTTCCTGACTTATTGTCTGTTTCACTTAGATTCTCTTGTTATGTGACAATGATCATAAATTCTACTTGACAGGGAAAAAGTCCAAACAAGGCATGCTTGTCCCGTTCTACATCTGTTTTCCTTCCTAGATAGGCATGTTTTAGCAAAACAGAGGGAAGAAAAACATTTTATTGAGACAGCTAAAAATAAACAAGTACAAGAAGAGTAAACTCTTGTGTATGTTAAATATCATCTACATACGGGCAATTGTTTGAAATGATGCTTCTTATACATTTGCCTTCTTTGGATGGGTTTGTATGTGGCATTTCTCAAGGAGAAAAATTATGTAAGCTATTTCAGTAACAGTTGTTTGGCTATATTTAGAATTCTGTTGACCTTTCACATTATTTAAAAATACCACTTGGAATATATTAAAGATATATCTTGTAAATAGCACTATTTTATAAGTATTCTTAATGATATTCTACATTTTCTTTTGAACCACTGACACACAAAACTAACAAACACTTTAGACTTTCCACTCTACTTTGTAGTGTTTATTTAAAAATTCTCCAAAGGGTTTATTAAAACTTTTTCATTAGTTATTTGGAACTTCAGTATAGTGGAGAGGCACCAGACATTATTTTCCCTCTAAATTTCCTAAGTCTAATCCTTTGATCCTCTCAGATCCAGGTTAGGACATTGGTAAGTTTATCTTAATTGTGAAGGCTAGTTATTTAAATATTAATCCATAAAATTAATTTGAGAGATGAATGGACAGCCTATGAAACTTGAAATTCTTTCAATAGTAATCAAAGTAAATGGTATATTAAACACAAAATCTCAGCTAAATCTTACAGTTTAAAAGGCTTAAAGATTATTCTTTGTTGAATACAAATTTACTTATTTCTAATATCCATTTTATTTTTCTTGAAAGATATTTTTTACTTTTTTGAGAAAGTGAACCAGACACCTTTATATAATTTGATAGTTTGTTCTAAGTCAATATTAATAAAAATGACACATGCACCACTTATTGAAGTGACTGTTTTAATTATCAAATTTTGACCCCAAATTAATGTTGATAAATAACAACAACATATATATATGACTACCCTGAAGCAAAAACTTCTCCAAAGTCTTCTTGAAGAAGTTGACATAAACTCAGTCTTAATTTTTTTTTATTTTCAGCTGGCCATCCTAAAATATATCTTCTTAAAAATGTAATTTGTCTTTCTATAAGAATTTCTAAAAAAGTCTAATAAATATACTAAAAGAATTGATGAGCTCTTGCCTATCTTAATGACAAGACTAACAATCCACTGGTGAATAAATTAGGTTTAGGTTCCTATGGTAATCTGTTAGCCAGACAGAAATATATCTGAAAATCAAGACTCTGTATTTATTTAGTTTCAATTTTTTGTTTGAAAAATACTTTATTTAAAGTATTTTCAGAAATACAATGAAAACTAACAGATCCTACACAAATAATAACCATATTAAGTAGTGGCCAGAAGATATTATGTCTATACACAGAATCAGTTTGTATATTAGAAACTTTCAATGTCTGTTTCATTTAACAAATGTTTGTGAAGCCTTTCCTCCATACTAGGCTCTGTTCCAAATGCAGGACAGCTCCCTCCAAACCCATGTCACAGTGTCACAAGAGGACACCATCTTATAAATGGAAACTTGTAGGGATTGGGGTTGATTTTTCTCTAAAATATTGGTAAATAATTACATTTGTAGATTTGCCATCCATGGGCAAAAAAAAAGCTAACACATCTTTCTGTCATGCCTTCTTAAAACCACAGGTGAATCATCACCTCTAAGTTATGTCCTGTACAATAAATAACATGGATAAAAATTAGTAGATTATTCCATAGTCTAAATACCAGTTCCTGCATGACAAAATCTAGCTACACTGATGATGATGTCTGCTTGAAAAAGTGAGACTATAACATGTGTAAATACTTCTTGTTTAGTATTTTGAATTTAGTCATAAGACAGATACTTTTTTTCCTTACATAGGATGCATTCTCATTTTCAATATGCAAAAACATATTTTTAAAAAAGGGAGTATATAGAAGATACGGTAAAACGCTATTATTATTCTACAATGCTTTCTTCCATGGGAACATTTTTTAAAATTTCATTTTCCATTATTGGTATTCACTTATATACTTGCATAATAAATGTAACATATAAACTTTGGATAAGAAAAAGTGTCCTTTGGGTCCTATCTTAGTAAATAGTGATTAGATGGTTATTAACTTATTCAGAGGTAAGGAAACACAAGTGCCTGCCTGTCCTCTTTTCCAGCTCATTTTTGGAAGCAAAGGGTCATGTTCTCTAGGAGCTTTATCTCTACCATCTACGGGAAAGCTGGTGTTGATTTTCCAGTTTAGAGAGCAGTCAACAAAGGGAGATATCTGATGCTTATGGTGTTGTTGAAACTACAGTGTATTTCTGTGGCACGGCTGAATGATGTCAATCAGTACCTTCAAGCAATTGAAAATTCCCTGAGATTATTATTTTGACATTTTCTATACTGACAAAGTATATCAAATTATTTGAAAATGCATCAGCGAAAATATACCAGTGCAGGAAAAGAGAATTGCATGCTCCTGTTCCATTTCAATGTGCAAAACAGGATATATTCAGTGCAAAAATTTTTTTTGTTTTCCTAAGAAGTTCTGCTGAGGGTGAGAGTAGTTATAGTATAGATTCCAGTCACCTCAAGGTATTTTACCTTTCAGTGCATTTTAAATGCTTAGGAGTTGGGAGAATAGAAAATACCCTGAATGTTACTTTAGGATTAGCATTATGATGTCGACTTACATAAGTGTGCTTTATAACAGGACAGATTTAGTGTACCATGTCGTGGGCAGCTTTAATAGCCATTTTCACTTCCCAATGGTCTAAAATAACCCAGAACTCTCTAAAAAAAAGTGACTTTATTCAGAGCATGCTTTTTTTGTTGGTTTGTTTTGTAACTTCTCATCTACTATGTTCATGTTGCAAGGTTGTAACATAATGGATACGTTTGTGAGCACAAGGTGGAACCCTGGGAAATGTAGATTCTCTGACCTCTGGCAAATGAATTTGCACCTCTCTCGGCTGATAGAGCCAGCTGTAAAGTGCAGATAATCATACTCATTACTTGGCTCTCCAACCTGTCGTGAGGACGAATGAGATGGGGTCCACGAGGCACCTGGCGAATACAGCATTAGTACAGGGTTCAGAACACACACCTAAGGGGGTTTAACACAAACTGCAACTATTTATGCCAGCTTGAGTTAGAACACGTAGTAGATGCTCAAAAAATCCAGAGGGTGGATTAGTTGAATGGAAGTGTAACAGTTTTGTGGGACTTGTTATAATGAGTTGATTTTTTTTTAAATTCACATAAACATCTTTGGTGGGTACTTCACATATTAAATGAACCATAAAAATTTAGTATTTTCCATTTGAACTTGTAGCAGATTTCTTAAAAGCAGAGGCTTCCTGAAGTATTTTTCTATGCTTAATGAGCTCTAATGGCTAATATTACACATTAGCTTAATTTTAAACATGTAAATACTATGATTTTTAAGAGTAAAAGAAACCAGTGATTATGGAGGGGCTCTTAGTTGCCAGGTGTTTGTCAGGTGCTTGGGGAGGCAATTTCTATAAACCATCTCATTCAGTCTTCAACATAGCACATTAACATAGGCATTACCAGCCTTCCTTTGCCGATGAGGCCACTCAACTCGGAGGCTTAGCAACTTGCAGAAGAACACTCCATTAATAAGGGAAGAGGGAGGAGAAGGTTTTACCAAACCCACAGAGTCTAGAGTTTATTGCTTCCCTGGATACTGACTGTTTCATCCATATGACTTGGGTTCTGCCTCACTGTTTGCAACCACGTTCACATGATTTGCTATTACTCATTCTGTATCTGCCTCCCTCAGCTTAATTTCTTGTCTCTTTCTGAGACTCTACTTTGCCCTGTGTTTAATGGGCTAGGAATCTCACTCCAGACCTGCATCTGAGAGTTGCAGGGCTCTAGAATTGGAGGTGGCCAAATTCTTTGGAAATGTGACTCCATTCATCTTTCCTCAAGACAATTAGAGTCACTATAGTCATAAGCCATCTGGGGGAAATTTTTTGGAAAGCAATTGACAAGCAAAACAGTTACATTTTCATGTGTACATGGTATCTATTTACTCCATGGAGCTTTTGTGAGGCTCCAATGAGATAGTACATAGTAATCTAGTTGAAAACTGTATAATGCCAAACAAATCTAAGAGATGCATATTATTGGTTGGTGGTATTAAACACAGGCAGATGAAGAAATTTCCCAGAATTTCCCCAGTATTCTGGAATATGATGTAATTGTAAATTTCCACCAGGCAACAAAAAATACTGGCTATCTAAAACATCATAGGTTATTGTTTTTTAAAAATATAATTTGTTATTAAGATGTTGTCCAAAGGGTTTACCACTTCATAATTCAGGTAATGAGTACATTTCTTTTTTTGAACAATGTTATCTTTCTCTTTGCTTTCCCTAGTTTCTCCTTCTCTTCCCATCCCACAATTACATAGCTCATTTTCGACAGAGTATACTGAATAGCATGATTGCACTTGTTCACCCTTTCTGTACCTCCTTTTGCCCCCTAAAAAGAAAAAAACCCAAAAGCAATAACAAATCCCACCACCACCAACAACAATAACAAAAAAAAATCCATGTTTCCATTTTCTGGGATTTGTTTTGATAAATAGTATTGTAAATGTATAGTATTCTTTGCACATTCTCTTCCAAAACTCAAAAGCTTAATTCTTCAGATACCAGTGCATCACTAGTTAAACATCAAAATCAATAGTAGTGGAAATAATATACACTATCTTCTTCTGTACATGAAATGGGAAAGCGTGGAATAAACAGAATTTCTAAAGCACTATCATAGAGTTCAACTTGAAATGGTTTTTCACTGATAGAAGTTTGCTACTTCACTTATACTACAAAAAATTTCATAATCATTTTTCAATGAAGTTTTAAATTTTAACTTATTCTTAGCATGTATTATAAGGGGAAAATTTGACTACATACATGCTACATCTGTATATAAATGCTGTAACACAGCATGTTACATTGCATGTTGGCTTTTTTACTCTTTAAGATTGTTAGAGGTAGCTATCACATGAAAGACAGTGGCACAATTTAATATGTTTCATGCTGTATGTGGGCTTCTATATGAATGTTTTGTATGAACAAGCTTACTTCATTATACAGCATAGATAGGACATTTGTCTTATTTTGCTGCTTAGGTGTACAACCAACATTAGAAGCCTCACAGGATAGAGACCACATCTTATTTAACCAATCCTACACAGCATTTGCACATGAAAATCTCCTCATAAGTCATTACTAAGTTGCAGGAAGATTCTTGTCCATTTCTTTCCTTGGATGGATTTCCCTGAGCATTCCAGTTCTGAGATGACCCAGGATGACAAGCTCCCCATCTGTGGCCTGAGACCACCCAGCTGGCTTTTTCACAATGACACTTAAGTATGCTGGAATCATGTTGGAGTTATGATGGAATTAGCAGCAAAATGTTCAAATGGAAGGAGGCAGTAGCAATAAACCCCATATCTCTGTAAGCAGGATCCTGGTCATTACTTAGTGGCAATCCACTCTCACAAGAATCCTCATCTCTGACTTTTCTCACAGTGACTAATAAGTTATTTTAGAGAATTAGAAAAGGCTAATGTATTGGGTGAGGGTGTGAATAAGTGATCAAGCAAGTTGACTATGAAATAAGTGAGGTTTTTGTTTAGTTTCTTATTTTGGATGAAGCGATGTTCACTTAAGAGGATTATTTTTTCCCTCTGAAGTTTCAGCTGTTTCCCATGTTTGTTACCTCCATGACAGGCCTCTGGCATGGACGGGCATTTTCATATTCAGTGTTTGGGGGAGGCCTTTAGGGACAGAATCCAGGGATAACAGAAACCTGGAATGGAATGGATGCAATATGGAGGGCCTGGATCTTTGGGAAAGTGGGAAAGAAAGTTCCCAAGCACTTGTTTAAAAACAGAGAGTAACATTTTCTACATGATTTTTAAGGCAGATATTTAAAATGAAAAACAAAACAAAACAGCCCTGCTCCCTGACTGTCAGCACCAGGTGCTCTAGGTGATTATAAATGCTGTGGTTCAAAATTCAGTGTGTGTGAAGTCATCTCTCTTTGCCCCTACAACCCTTGTAGGAACTTTGAGGGACACATTTGGGAGAATATTCTCCATGACAAATATTAGGTCAGGCCCTAACAAATATCAGGTCCTTCTTAGACAGGTATTACCTCTCTACACCAGTTGTAGGTCCGTGGCTGGCAAATTGACTTAGCACTCCTGGGCTTGTTCTCAGGTCTGTTCATGTGAAATAATGATGGAGAGGCATGGGAGAGAAAACTAGCTGCGGAACATCACTTTTGCTCCCATTCTAGTCACTACTATAACCAGGAGCAGGCCCCCACCCCACCTCCGTGATAGCAGAGTCTCTGGCTTGAAGGAGCCAGAGCAGAGCTGGGAGGAAAGATCAGAATCATGCTGCCTTCCAGGTATTTTCAATAGTTTACAACAAGCCTCAGAATTCAGTGCCGATACTGTCAGCTAATCAGGAGCAGTTATTCATAGGGAAATAAATGTGCATTTCTCTAGTTTGTACTTAGGAAAGCTAAAGGTGGGAGAATATAAGGCTATGAATATTAACATAAATGGCAGAGCATGCATTACTAAGATCAGTAGTTACTGTGGGTCGCAGGGGGTTTATTATTTTGGTTAGACATGAACAGTCTCACACAAACTTTTTCCAACTTCTCCAAAACTTCTTCTGGTTTGCTCTTAGGTAAAATTCAAGAATACTCTGTGGGATAATAATATGCAAGACTTTAGAAGAGACTGTAATGTTTTTTTCTATCCGTAAATATAAAAGAATGAGAATAAATTGCCATTTTATTTTTCCAATAAGATATTCATTATCTTATGTGGGGCTATTCATTTTATTGGCACTAAAGATGTTTATAAATGGAACCCCACATAATATAAACCGTGTGTTTATGTAGCAAGAATGTTCAATCAATTAGTTTACACACACAAATGCTGGAATATTAATGACACATGTTAGCTTTTAGTGGGAAAAAAGCCAGCAGACCTAATTTGATGCATTGATCCTTGGGACCTTCATACAGATGTGAACCTTTGACTTCATCACAAGTGATTTGGCTGACAAACAGTAGCTTGTAATTATTGTTGCACCATCATAAATTAATTAAGAAATCAATCAATCTACTTGGAGCCAGCAGACCAGCTACCTTTGTCAGCTTGGTTTATTTCTCTTCACTTTCCTGTCTTCACATGTGCTGTTCTTATCAGACATGTTGATAACATCTGCTTGTGCCAGATTGGCTTTTTCCTAAATTTTCCTGGGGAGTTCCTGACTGTGGCATAAATATGACGAGATGCTACTAAAGTTTAAAAGATCAATGTTCTCTAAATTCCTGATCATAAGACTATCAGTGGATAAGCCAAGTACAGATGAAGCATTTAAAGGCTTTCCACCAAAGTCATCTCCCCAAAGAAATGTTGAAATAACATCTCAGTCCCTTGGCAAATGGACATCCTTCAGGGCCTAAGTGATCACGAAGGATCATCGTAATCTACTGAAGATAGCAGACAGCTTCTAAACAACATGTTACTAGAGAGAATTGGTATAATTCTAGTGCAATGCAAAAGAACTTGGTATTTTAGTTAGATGCCTTCTTCTGAATAAACAGACCATTCCTGAGAAGTTTTGTGAAATATTTTTAAGTAGTTACTGGACATCTTTCCAAGTCTGTTTGGATCCTTTTTTGTCCTGCTCACTAAAGCCTAGGACCCTTTCAACTCCGAAGTCTCATCTGCCTCTTTGTTAGCTGCATGCAACCTTTTCACTATTATTATTATTATTATTCTTTTGTTTCATTTTCTGGTCCAGAATCAAGCAATGGAGGCAGTTTTTCTACCTGGAGAATCTTAAAAACTAGATGGATGTTCAAGAATGGTCTATATAAGCCATTTGACCCCTGATTTGTATCTAGATATATTTTTGAGCCACTATAAGAAGCAAATAAAATGCAGGGGTTTTGTTTTGTTTTAGTTTTTTTTTGTTTTTTAGTATTTTGGGCCTTCCATCCATCCCTTATAACATTTGGAGCTAAACATATGTATAAAATGATCTTTTACTTTTAGTCATTGAAATGCAGTTTAAATCTTTTTTTAACTTTATTCTATTTCACTTTTAAAATAAAGATGCTGTTCCATTAAATTGATATCTTGACCCTGACACATGGCTTGAAAAGTACTGGTGAATAGGAAAGTTCTCTGAGTTGAATTCAATATCTGCCTAGAAGTGCTTCACATTCTTGTACTCAGAGGTCTTTCATGATTTGAGCCCCACCTTTTCAAGGAATTTCATAACTCTTTGGAAGAAAGTGCTCATTTTAAGGACTGAGGTCTTGGTCTCTAGTCCTCTTGTAGAACATTCCATTGGGATGTTCTCTGGGCTACTCCAAGGACAGGAGAGCCAAGGCAGATCCTGGAATGAGAGACAGTATGCAACATCAGGAATGCTTCTGGGCTGGGTCCTTTTTCATAATGCTTGTTGAGTTCTTACCCGCTTTTGGAAAGTTACATATATTAGGACAGACCCTTATGTTGTAAATAAGGTGATAGAATGAGACTCAAGAGTTTTAGGGAAAATACGTTATTAGTATTTGACTACCCACTGGAAACAGAAAAGAATGGACTTTTGGTAAAAATCTAAGTGGCTGGATAGAACAGGCATTTTTCTAGAGTTCTTCCTCACATTTTCAGTAGAAGGGAATCCTAGATACTACATGAGAAAATATCTATTATGCTTCACATCTCCTTTCACCTATAGAAGAAAGTTAAACCTCATAAATCACCAATATTTGCTTTAGAATACAGACTCCATATACTTAACATCTTCATTTCTTTGTTTGTAAAGTACAGAGCTAAGCAGAGTTAAAATTAAGATGGTAGAAATAGTTGTCATGTCCAAAACGAGCTTTACAACGTCGGTGGGGGGGGGGGGGGGAAGGAGAAGGATTGGGATGGGGGGAGGGGGGAGGCTGGGAAGGGATGTGAAGGGTAAACAAAGGAGGAGGCTGCAATGCTTGGTAAGAAATGTACGCATTATCCTGCCCATGTAATTGTAACTCCTCTGTACAGTATGTTCACAAATAAAATTAAATTAAATTAAAAAAAAGATGGTAGAAATATAAAACTTGTTTTTTTTAGATTATTTCAGATTTTGCTGAGAAACAAATATCATTGAAGACTTCTAAAGCTATTGTATATAGACTCAAATCCCAAAGGTTTCTGACCAGCTTTATTTAATCTTTCTGTGACTCAGTTTCCTCTCCTGTTATATGGCGATAGCAAGATATAGTTTGAAGACTAGGAACATTAAGTGAGATCCTGCACATTAAAGCCCTTTCTGGGATATACAGCAAATCCTTTTGTTCATATTCACTAACTGCAAATGAACTATAAACACCATGCTTTGCAATGAAATGAGTTATAACAGATAAAGTATGAACATAGAAAGGGCCAAAAAATGGGATGTTGAAATAAAAACAAACCCCACACCATCCAAATCTCCAGAAACTACATTTGTGTGAAGTGATTCTCAATGGTCAAGCCTCTGGCTTTAGGACAAGTGAGTTTCCACAGAATTCACGTATTTATTTTGACAAGGTGATTTCTGTAAGGTCCATTTTAGTCTATTTGTGACTTGTTCTGTTTCTCCCCTGGACTCAATGATAAATCTTATAGCAGAGACTTGATCTCACTTGGCCTTATGTTTCCTGTTTTCTGGGCTCAGCCTCTCTACCTAGCCCCAGCACATTTGTCTAGAAAGACACTCCCTAAGACTTGTTCGGATGAGGTTGAGTTTGCCTTAAGCCTCTTGATCCATCATTGGCACACCAGGAGTCCAGGACACACAATTTATACATTAAGTCATTTCTGCTTTTCAGAGAGGCACCCATTCACCATTTCACAATTTCATAACTGAGTTGTGTTATAGATGTTAACTAGAAAATATTCAGTAGAAATTTTGTAATGTGATGCAGTGATTCCTCAAAGGACCCATGAAAGAATTGCTCCCACAGTGTACCAGATGCAATTATGTCCCCATGCAAATAGAGCTAGGAGAATAGAACCCTGCCCTTCCTCTTTCCTCTGGTCCTTTCTCAGCAGGGGAGTGTGATCTCCCCAGCCCTCTCCCCAGGAATTGAGCACAGATACCCCTACCCTAATTCAGAAGGAAGCTGAAAACAGGAAGTGTTTGATCTCCAAACACACTCCAAAGTGGTTGATCTCCTCCTCCCTTCTTATCAACCCATTTCACTCAGATTTTTCACAACGAGGAAGTATATCTATCGTCTTGATTTCCTCTTGGATTTCCTCCCATGGTTCTTTGAGCCCAGAAACTGCAGATCAAATGTAGTGGTTTGGGGAATAAAGACTGGAGGTGGGTTCTCACAAATATCTTTTTCTCCACTCATTTCTTTTTGTATTTCTATTTTCTTCTGTCCTGTTAGTCCACCTATCATGTAACCACCAAACACTAAATCATGATGAGAGCTGAGGATCATGGTCCATAAGGCAGAATATTGGGTATGGTTGATCAGAAAGGTTCTTGCAAGCAACAAGCCAATCTGTCTGTAGGGGATGCTTGGAGAGGTATGCAGAGGTAGAAAGAGAAACTCCCATTTTCATGACAGCCTTATTCAGCCAGGTAGGCCAAGTCAAGAAAAGTATGAATACCTGTCTCCATTACCTAGTCAATCTCAGAAGTGTGTGTGTGTGTAACCTTGTCACTAGTGTATATCATTTAGAACAACTATCTTATCTTTTTTTCTCTCCTTATCCAAGTTTTTTTAATTGCTATTGTAAAGGTGATGTACAGAAGGGTTACAGTTATATGTCAGGCAATGAGTACATTTCTTTTTGAACAGTGTCACCTCTTCCCTCACTTTTTCCCAGTTTTTCCCTCCTATCTTCTCCTCCCCCCGCACCTCTCCCCCCCCCCCCCCCCCCCGCCACGTTGTATTTTCAACATAGTGTCTAGGTATGATCCTGGGGCTTGAGCTTTGGGACTGGATGCTGTTCCTGGGCGTTTGTGCTCAAGGCTACTGCTCTACCATTTAAGCCATAATTCTTCTTGGGCTTTTTCTGTCATTAATGGTACACTAGAGTCTCATGGATTTTCTTGCCAGGGCTAGCTTCAAATCACAATCCTCAGAACTCAGCCTCCTGAGGCGCTAGGATTATAGGAGTGAGTCACAGGTACCTGGCTCATCTATCTTATCTTTATCCATGGTATTTACAACATACTACATTTTCTTGAAGTATTTTCAAGAACAGCTGTATGAACAAACTCCCTTCCTTTTGAAGTTTACATCACTATGGAAATTCCGTGCGGTGAGTATTTTGCTGGTGAGAGATAGGCTGTTCTGGAATTTCCCATTACAGCTACCCAACCAACCCCTCTTGGAGGTGATGCAGTTTCTCCAGGTATAAACAAGAGAGGAAAGGACTAATTCCTACAGTGGAACCAATGTGTGCAAAGCTCTAGGGACAACAGAAAACATGGCTCTGAACCTAGAAGTGACTATTAGAAGAAGGCTGTAAGAAAGGGTACTTAAATCGAGCAGAAAAACTACAGTGCTTTTATTTGCTGATAGATGTCAAGGAAGAAGTGTTCAAAAACAGGAGCATGGGCTTGTTAAATCACTCCTGCCTGAAAAGGTCCACACACTAGCAGCACCACCACCACACATCCCTTGTAGGACAAGGATTCCATTATAGTGAGCCTTCACAGACACAGATCAAATAACCTAGGACAAGGGTCTAAGCTCAGATGGCTGCTGTTTCTGCATTCTGGTTTACTCTGCCTCCAAGGCTGCAGCCAGATGTACTGTATTACCTACATAATCCTTATCAGCAGCATTCCATCTGTGTCACCCAAGTAGCAGGAATTAGGCAGGCACCCTTTTGGAAAGTGGCCCGAAGGGTATGGAAAGCAGGTACACCTCAGAGGTATGCAGCCCACATGCCTTGAAGTCAGGAGAGAAGAAAAACACATTGAGTTTGCCCCCAGATACTCCCTCAAATTGCACCCACATTCCAGAGAGAGCTTGGTGGGGGTAAATTTGGAGGTTAGTTGTGGGCCTTGGAGTGATGATTACTTTGTAATGGAACAAATTAAATTATGTGAAATTTTAGATGCTTTTCCCCTGCCCCAGCGGCTCCCAATCTATTTAGGGGTAGTCAGGAAAAGGGGACCTTCACAACAGCTGCTTAGCTGCTTGAGCTCAGAGAGGAAAACCATAATTTGTCTGTAATCCCTAATGCCAACAGTTGTTCATTAAGAAACAAAACTAATGTAATCTTGATTATTTGCTCAGATTTCTACTCTATCATGTTTTGTACATCTGGCAGGCTAATGTAATTTTCCTCAGAAACCCAAAGCAATCTGGTGCTCAGACAACACCATGCAGATTTAGGTAAATTCCAGGCTCAGATTAGCATAATACTAACTAATCACGAATATCATTTGCATTCATTAGAGTGTTGGGGAAAAATTGTTTCTAAATGGCAGAAAATTGAAAGAAAGATTAAGGGCAAGAGCTTGAAAATCCTGTTTGGCTTGATATGACTATATTACAGATGATTTTTCTCTTACAAGACCTAATATTTAATGTGGAAGTATTAATTAGGTATTGGAAAGAAAGATTGCATCTAATTGGAAGAGAACGAAAAGAGATTAAGGGATGGAAATATAGACTTGCTTTTGCTTGATTCAAGTGTGGGACAGATCATTTCCCACACAATGCCCAAGGAGCTTAAATGTGTAAAAGATAGGTGATTAATTTTTTCAGAACTAAGTGGGTTTTTTTTTCTTTTTGAGATAACAGGGAAACATAATTTCTTTCCCTCGTGGACTAAGAAGTTATCAGTCAGTGCCTTTGTTTTTGTGATCAAGGGAGGAAGTTAACAGAATTAAAGTCCTAAATCTGAAATATTACCAATGAAGGGTAGTCCCACAAAGCCCACACACTGGGCCAACTTAAAAACCATGGTAATAGATCCCAAATGTTGTGCTGATTAAAATAATAATAACAATAATGATAAAGGTCCAAACCTCTACCTCCTGTTGGTTAGCTATTTTCCTTGCAATTTCCCTGGTCCAGTCATTTGGCATAAATGGAATTGGTTATAAGCTGTGTGGTGCTAGGGCCAGTGCCTGACTGAGGTTGTGGGCAATTGTCTGTAAATCCTGTCTCTCTCCAGCTCTGCTGCAGAGGGGCTAAATTCAGCCCTGGCTTCCTGAGGGTTGGGAGCAGGTGCTCGCCAATGGCTTTGGCTTCTTGTTCTGACAGATGAGCAAGCCAAGCCTGCTCCCCTGGCATGAAGCCAGCGGAGCAGCCATTAGCAGCCCTGGCCTTTGAGTGCCCAGGCTAGTTTAGCTGCTTGCAGAATCTTGGCTGTATAGAACTTAAGACTCTAGCCCTAATATAGATCAGATAGTGGATAGCTCAGAAGAAGAACTTACTAATCAAAGTGTGTTCCAGGAAATCAAGGCTTCAGCATCAACTGGAAACTGAAGTTTGTTGTAAGAACTGAGATCTCAAAAGTGGCAAAAAGTTTTAGCTGGTACAAAGGGATTCTTTCTCTCTTCTCCTCTGATCCACTTTGTAACCCATTTCCTCTATTGCCTTAGGGTTTGCCTTCCTACAGGTCCTTTCCTATGGCTCCCAATGGCCCCACAGTGGCAGTAGTTGCCCAATGTCCTTCACACTTGTACCTGTCCTGTCCCATCCTTCTGACCAGGTCTCTAAACTCCAGGTCTTTTCTCAACTCTTAGTAATGTCTCTTTCCCTTAGGCTAACCATTCAGGCTTTGTTTTTGCCAAACTAGAAGGTGCTTCACAGGTAACAGCTAGGATAGTCAGCTCTCTGTTGCGGTGAGAAATGCCTGAAATGATCAACTTAAAGGAGAAAAGGCTGCTTCTGGCGCCTTGGGTTTGGAGGTTTCAGAACATGGTTGGTAGGCCCATTGCTTTTGGGCCTGTGGAGAGAAAGCACATCACAGAAGGGAGCCTGAGGCAGAGGAAACTGCTCTCCTTATAGAGGCTGGGAAGCAGGGAAGAGAGAGTGAGAGAGGAGGGGCAGGGATCCCAATATCTCCTTTAAAGGCTTGCCTCCTCCACCTATGCCTCACCTCTTCAAAGTTCTACCACTTCCTGATAGGGTCACAGGCTACAGACCACGTCTTAAGATGTGGGTATTTGGAGGACATCCCAAATCCAAACTATTAAAGTATGTCATTTTTGTTTGGGACTTTAAGGAAATAATGCCTGAGCCAAGTGATTCTCAACCGTTGCTATGCTTCAGAGACAGCTGGAGATGAATTTTCTTAATGACCACACCTCTCCACTCCACCCAAGATTCTGATTTATGTGGCTGGGGTGAAATGTGGAAACTAATATTTTTTCTAAAGTTGCCCACATGGTTAAAAAATGAGCAGTGAAGAATGGGAACTAGTGTCGAACCCAAAGGAATCAGGGAGGCCAATAAGAATATCTGAGCTGAGGAAGATTCTTAGGGCACTTTGAATTAGATCAATTCAGCCCACTCCTCAAGGAAGTGGTATTAAACATTGGCTTCTACCTCATTCTGTTCTCTAGCATCTAGAGCTTAAGTTTTTCATGAGAAATGCATCCTGAATTTAACTTTAGAAGAAAGGTCTCCTTTTTGAAACTGGTAAAAACCCTTTCGTAATACGATTTTAATACTATTTCCTCTTTCAAAAGTGAATCTATGAGAAACATCTGTTCAGTACCCAAATAACTCTACGATGTCTTTTTCTTGTTTTGGCAAACTGCTTTTTTGGGAAAGAGTCAACCAAACACACAAGCTAGGAAGGCAGTTAAGGGGTGTGTGTGTGTGTGTGTGTGTGTGTGTGTGTGTGTGTGTGTGTGTGTGTGTGTGTGTGTGTGTGTGTGTGTGTGTGTGCGCGTGTGTGTGTGTGTGTGTGTGTGTGTATGTATGTGTGTGTCAAAGAAAATGTGTGCTGGGAAGTATCAGTATAGCATCAGGTGTAGAAATTGCAGGTGTGGATAACACACTGACATATGTCAGATTATATGGCCATGTAGAGCTCTGAAAAGAAACACAAGCAACAAAGTCTGGCAATGTTTTGTAAATGCACTCCTTTCCCAATTTATCTATTTGCCTTAAAAGCTACACTGCACAAATTTTTAAGCCAAGTTATTTAGCTGCAGTGTAATAAAGCTAGCAATTAATAAAAATCATTAACTTCTTGGTAACAGAGAATTCAAACTAAAATGATAGATAATTTAGGAAATAAAAAGTACTGTGCAATGCATTTATTCCATATATATATATATATATATATATGTCAATTCCTTTTATGATCACTTTACACATGTTATTTAATTCTGTTAAACATACTAAAGAGGATATTATTATCTTCCTTAACACTGAAATGCACAGAAAGATGAAGTAGCATGTGTTCAAGTCATCCACGCAGAGGGAAGTAATAGGGCTATATTTGAAATTAAAGTCTTGTTGGCAGGGTTTGCCATTTTCATCAGTTTGCTCTAATTAGGCTTAAACTCATAATTTTAAAAACTGTCTCTTCATTTGTATTAGTTTGTATTCTTATTTAAAATGAAAATCACTGAATTAGGTCTTGGGGGGAAAATGTAGTGTTAAAACACAAAACCTATGGAGAGCGAGGGGAAAAGGATTTTTCTTAAAAGCCAGAAATTAATGATTTAGGATGAAGAAATAAACTGAAATGTTGAATGATAACCCCTTTATACAACTACTTAAAGATAATTAAAAAAATTAAAAATTGTAAAAAAAGAGGAAAGACAAAATACAATAGAATTGAAAAATAAATTGATATATAGAGTGAAAACAAACATGACTATATAGGATAGAACTTAGTTTGAGAGACTTTGAATAATATAGGAACAATATTTTATATATCTTTAGAGGGCACACGTGACCATCTGGATGACATATTTTGTTACAAATAAGTAAGCTGCTAATATGTCATGTTTAAAAATAAAAAAACCAAACTGGATGTGGTGGAACATGTCTGTTATCCCTGTAGTCTTTTTATTTGGGGGGGGGGCATGGATGATGGTGTTTAAAATCAAGGTAGGGGCACTGTCCTTGAGCTTTTTTGCTCAAGGTTAGCACTCTACCACTTTGAGCCACAGCTCCACTTCTGGTTTTCTGGTGGTTAATTGAAGATGACGGTTTCTTGATCTTTCTTACCTGGCCTGGCTTGTAGCTATGATCCTCAAATCTCAGCCTCCTGAGTAGATAGGAGTACAGGTGTGAGCCACCAGCATCAAAGCTCCCCGGTTATGTTTGAAAGGCATAGATAGAAGAATTACAATCTAGAGAACATGAGATCCTACCTGGAAATTAACTAAAGCAAAACTGGTATAGATCAATTGGTAGAGTGTTTACATAGTAACTGTAAAGACCTTGAGTCCAAACCCCAGTACCAAAAGAAAAGAAAACAAACACCAATGCAACACTAACAACAAAACCCAAACAAACAATAGCAACATAAAAAACATGAAAATCCTCTTAAAACTGTAGACTTTTACTGAGCGCTGATGGCTCACGCCTGTAATCCTAGCTACTCAGGAGGCTGAGATCTGAGGATCAGAGTTCAAAGCCAGTCTGGGCAGGAAAGTCTTTGAGACTCTTATCTCCAATAAAACCAGAAGTGGTGCTGTGGCTCATGTGGTAGAGCACTCATCTTGAGCTGGAGAGTGCAGGGACAGTGCCCAGGTCCCATTTAAATATAAGCCTTCCAACATTTGACTTTGTGTAAAAATTCTTTCAACATTTCAAAGAATTTTAATGTCTATAATACAGAAAAATATGGGAGGTAATTCAACTAATTTTATAAAACATGAGAAAAGAAAGGAAAAAGGAAGAGATGAAGGAAAAAATGGAGGAGGATAGACAAAGTAGAAGGAAAGAAAAATAGGAAAGAAAAGAGAATATGTATTCCAATTTAATTTATAAAAATTGATGTAAAAGAGTAAGTAAAATATTAATAAATTGAACCCTATACTATTTTAGCAGCATAATAAATTGATGGATGAAATAGAATTTTTTTCTGTAGGCCTATTGGGTTAATTTAATATAGACTTCTATTAGTGAATCCATTGCATTACTAATTCAACTGAGAAAAATGTCTAATCATCTGGTTATATGCCAACAAAGATATGCCTAGAATCAGGAAGATGCTTATTATCTCAAAGAAAGGTAATGTGCCTACTTAATGATGAAAGCATAGGGTAGATATTTCTGGAATGTGGTTTCCAGAATGGTCCCTCTAAAATCTCAAAATATTCCTCAGAATTACATTTCTGTACCAAATAAATCTAGACAATTATTTATGCTCTGACCTCCTCTGGAGCTTATCAGCCACATGGCCACAGATTTTGAGAAATGTCATTTCAATGTTGAAAACCACAAAAGGTTTTCCCAGTCACTTCTTGGAGCTAGAACTTTGTATCAGACTGCATGAGAAATACTGAGGTAGAAAAGATAATGGAAAGAAATTACATGACAATAATAACATACTTATGGGAAGAAATTACATAACAATAATAACATACATATGAAATAGGAACAAACTAAACAAGTAATGTTTCTATGCAGATAAGTAAACATTTTTCCAAGAAACTCTTTATGTTTGTTTGTTTTTTGGCAGTTGTAGGGCTTGAACTCAGGGCTGGGCCCTGAGCTTCACTTCCCCAAGAAACTTTTTAAAGACGTTAAGATAGAGAATTTTAAAACAGGTGCTGTTTATAATCCAAGCTACTCAGGTAGCTGAGATCTGAGGATCATAGTTCAAAGCCAGCCTGGGCAGGAAAGTCCATAAAACTCTTTATCTCCAATTAACCAAAAACCAGAAATGGCACTGTGGCTCAAAGTGGTAGAGCACTAACCTTGTGCAAAAAGAGCTCAGGGACAGCGCCCTGGCCCTGAGTTCAAGCCTCCTAAGGTAATCCAATCTGACAAAAGGATCAGTTCTTCAATATATATATATATATATATTTCAATATATATATATGTGAATTAAATATACTGACTGCAACAGTTCTTTTCTTTTAATGTGACAAAATGATTGTAAAGTTTATATCACAAAAGAAATAAGAGATCTGAGAAAAAAATGGATAACAATTCTGACACCAAAATATATTGCAAGTTGACAATAATGCGAACAGTGTATCCTTGGGTGTCAGAAAGCAGACAGATTAATGGAATATACATCTCAGAACTAAAAACAAAGAGAACACCTGCAAGTACTCAGAATACATTTGAAGTAGTATCATGTAGAGATCAAGAGCATAGGCTCTTACACTGTAGTATATAGATTTCATTTTACTTCATCCTAGATAGCTGTCTTGAGCAAGTCTATAAACCTTTCTGAGTATCAGCCTACTTATGTATAACAGTCAAAAAAAGCAGTATTTAACTTATAGAATTAGCACAAAGTGCTTAAACAATGTTTACTAAATGCACTGGAACTAGTACATAATAAGCACTCAATTTTTATTGTGAAGAAAATAAATTTCATTCTGTAAAATGCCAAATGTATATAAACATAAATTTTAAAAAGGAAGCAAAAATTGATGGAAATAAAAAGATGAAGATTCCTGTACCAGTAAATCAATTAAAAAATCCTCATGACATAAAAAATATAAAAAGAATAATTAGACATAAAAAATATAAAAAGAATAATTATATGTAAAAAAAGAAAAAGAAAACCATGAATATATAGAAAAATGTTTACTAAAACTGAGAGAAATTAAACTAACCGAAGAGTAACTTTTTCGCCTTGGAAGTTGGTAAAAAGTCATGATTCCTCACATTGGAAGGACAAAGAATGACTTGCATCCCTTGCTGGTGAGAGTGAAAATTGGTAGCTCTAATACAAACTCTCTGGAGGATAAGTTGATTTTATTTATCAAAAGTCTCAAAAGCAGTCACATCCACACTTATAAGATTATTTCTTTGTTGCTTTGTATGTCCCTCCCCCACAGTATAACTCCTGCTTTCACTGTATTTGATGTTGGTATAATTTGTGGAGGGGAAGGGGAAAAACAAGTTGTTTAAATAAGGATACAGGTGGACCCATTGCAACAATGAGAAGTACAAGTCGTTATGTCAAAAATGAACTTTACAACTTTGGTGGGGGGGGGGGAGGATTGGGTGGGGGGGCCGGGGGAGGCTGGGAAGGGATGGGAAGGGGAAACAAAGGAGGAGGCTACAATGCTTGATAAGAAATGTACTCATTATCTTGCCCATGTAATTGTAACCCCTCTGTACAGTATTTTCACAAAAAAAAAAAAAAAAAAAGCAGTCACATCTTTCACCTGCACACTAAGGAAATCATTTTGGATATGGAACACATAATTCTTTACAAGGAATCAAACCAAACACACTGAAGCCCCCATCTGAAATATCAGTAGTGGAGATTTCCTTGATAAACTACTAAGAAGTGGAAAAGAGAGATTGATTCATTCACCATAGCAGTGAGATGACTAAGAAGAAACAAAAACACATACGAAGGCTAAAAAAGTTTTTTGCCAAATATTTAATAGTGGTGATTTCTCAACAGTGGAATAAGGATGTGGCCAGATTCTTAAATGTGACTAGGTTCTTTTAATGCCTTTATAGATTCTCCAGTTTCATAGAGTAAAAGGAGTATGCAGTCAAAACAGCATCGAGTTGAATCTGTCCTGTGCAATTAAATGTATGCAATTTCCTCTGCAGTTACAGTACCTTATGTGCAACAGAACAACAAAACAAAACAGAAACCTACAAGTAGTCTACAAGTTGCATTGGCTTTCTTGGAGTTGCCTAATTTAGGGAGGAAGGCTTTCTTTTGGCTCATGGTTAATCCGTTTCCCTACCCCCACCTGGTGCTGTGAGGGAACACCAGCAGGAGCTGGCTGCAGAGGAACTCTTTTGTCTCAGCAGACAAGAAGCAGAGCTGAGGAGGGAATTAGCAGGTATAACCTTCAAGGCCTGACCTGGGGATGTACTTCCTGCAGTTATGCCCCACCTCCTTTAGTCAAGTATCTAGAAAATGGTCTCTTCCAGCACAGGATATATAACTAGTGTCATCATATCCTCAGTTTTCTTGGTTTCTACTTCGCCTTTGTCCCTGCACTTAGAGATTACATCCTTCTACCCATGTTTTTATTGCTAATGGCAGATATTTCAAATCTTATCTAAGACTTAAAATGAGCCTATCAATACCACATGAAGAAAAGCTGCTTCCTCAGAAATGCTCAGAAGAATGCCCACACACCTGCCATTTTGGAAGAGCCATTTCCGTTGGGCTGGGCCCCACAGCTTTTTATCTTCTGACTCTTCTAATTCTCCATGTTTTTCCTTGTGCTTCAGTGGTACATGGGCTATTTCCTTTTCCCCTAGCCTTTTGACAGACAGAATATTTGAAATTTACCCAGTAGATTTTTACTCTATTAGTAGCACCAGTGTTATGGACAAAAGTGTTCAGTAGGAAATACTAAAAAAAAAAAAAAAAAGAAAATGAGATATCTTAGGGTTGTTTTTTACTTTAACATTCAATTTTAGATGAAACTCCAATTTAGCAGAAGCAAGAAAGGATTATGTTCTCTCTTGATAAAACTTATGGAACTAATTTATACCATGTTCTCTTGGGTGGGGAAAGCACTGGTGGGAGATCATTTACCTCCTGCCGAACATGTGTGGCTGTCCAATGACAAAGACGCCCAAGCTTTCCAAATCAATTAGCACTCAGCTGACATTCTAAACTATCCAGGAAGAGTTGGAGTTACTCCTGTCATAAAAATCAAGGAAACAAGCTCTAAGAAGGATTTTGGTCTGTTTTGTGGGTTTATATCCCCAGCACCAAAATCAGTGCCCAATGCACAGTTAGTTCTCAAGAACTACTTATGAATGAAATGATGCAGTTCAAGAAAACAACCCATTCCAATATTTATTAGGAACACCTATTCCCTTTCTTGAGGTCAGTATATCTGTGTAGGGGTTTTGTTTTGTTTTGGTTATTTGCTTCTGTTTGCTTTTGTTGGTTTTGAGATGAATTCCCATTATGTTGCCCTGGCTGGCCTGACATGGTTAATTCTTCTGTCTCAGCTTCCCTAGTAACTGGAATTACAGAGATGTACCACCATACATAAGGTATTGTCTAGATATCTGTACTTTTCATAACTTTATTCTCACCCTTGAAAATAACTGACATGCTGAATATTGGTTCAGAGGAAGTAATCAATACCTGCAGTAAATTTCATTTTCTGAGGTTGAAATTGAAATTAAGAAGTTGTAGTTTGTGAGCAAGATTGAAACACAGGGATTTTAAGTCTCAACCAAACAAATGGTTTAATTAAGCCACTTGTTAGATAGGAATGATTTGAGAATCAGTAACCCAAACCAGCTTGAACAAGTACAGGCAAAAGGAAGACTTCCTGGTTTGTGAGACCCAAGGAACTGCAGCAAGCCCATGGTATATAAACAGGAGGCATACCCCCTCCTGCTGTGAGGGTTTGCTTTATTACTACCTACTTCAGGTAGGCCATCTCCACAGATGGCCACACAGTGACACAAAAGCTCCTGGATTGTGAGAAAACTTACAAATATTTTAGACAAATTTTAAGTTGATTAGATGGGCTTGATTACATCAAGGATTAGATGATGTAAGATGCTGCAATATCCCCAAAGAGATTTATGGACAATAAGGAAGCAATTTCTAGGAGAAATAGAGGCAATGCCACCAAGGGCCACTGCACTCAGTTGCTGTACTCACCATGGATTGCCAGACTGCTTTTCTATGTGAATGCACGTGTGCTTACCTGCTAGCAAGGGAAATTTTCATATGTAGGTAGCCTTGTGATGGTGGCTGACACATGGCCTCAGATGTCACCTCTACTGCAGGTCCTCTCCCTGGAGTTTTGCCTGTTAAGATAAAGTGTCAGATTATTTTTATCATTCCTCCCTCCCTCCCTCCCTCCCCCCCCCCATGGGTATACAATCAAGTAATGAGTTTCAGCACTCCAGTCTTTTTACAAGCAAATAACCCATGTGTTTTTCCTTCTGTTAACAACTAGGAGGAAACAACCTTGCTTTCCAGAAAGCACTTCTTGTCTCCCCTTCCATCTCCATAATCATCCTCTTCTATCACCCCATCCTCAGTCTCAGCCAAGGTACAGAAAAATAGTTGTTTGAAAATTTCATAACCTTCATCATTTTAGGGTAGAGTAAGGAAGAAAACTTAAGAGAACTTAAGGATAAAGCTATTTGGGATAAAACGTAATCTACATTCCCAATTTTTGCATACACATATACTACAGGTATCTTTGCATGCTTATTTACCTTCACAGCTTCTCCAATAACAATCCCCTAGTTATTTTTCATGTTATCATTATCCTCATGTAACTTATTTTCACCATCTTCATGAATGGATGAATGAATTAATTCTTCATTTCTTGTCAACCAAGAGTTGGAGTATGACTATGAAGTCCCTGCAGTTGTTGAGCCCCTTCAAAAGATAAGCACTTCCATTCTGAAGGTCTGCACTCAGTGAATCTTGTCATTGTCTTAGAGTACCTGCCTAGCATGTTTGGGGTTTGACAAGCACATGTGCATTTCAGAGCATGAATTTTCTACTATGACACCCATTCTACAGACAAATCTTCCCTTTGTCAGCCAGTGCAGAATGATCAAAATAAAAATGCAAGATTATGTCTGTTAATAAAATGTAGAAACTCGAGTGTAGTCAGAGTTTATAACACATGAAATTCATACCATTTGGACCCTCTTTAAACATAATAATAGAATAAACTATTGTAGGTGCAAAGTTATGTAGAAAGATGACTATTTTGGAAAAGAAACACCAAATTTCAAGGCATTTTTTTCTGAGTAAAAACTACATACCTCATAAAATCTAGAAAAATAACAATATTTTGGTCTTCCCTGGCATGTTTTGGTAATACTTACCCCTTGTATTTGGCTATATATGTAATTTCATCTTTGTGTGATACCATTTCTAAATGCCATTTCTATAGAGATAATAGAAAAATAGTTTAGCCTTCTAGTAGTATGGCTTAAAAGTATATCATTTACTTTCATTTTTTAAAATCTTCAAATGGTTGTTTGAAGGGGTTATAATTTAATATATTCATTTATGTGTGCAGAACATCTTAATACTTTCTAGAGGGGCTTCAGAGTCATATTTGACTTTAGTCATGAGACCTTCATAATTTCTTCAGTTTCATGCTCAGGTAGTATTTCTTGATGGAGAGTAAGGGCCAAGCCCTTGAAAATTTCCCTCTATTTGGTCTCCTGTCAGGGTTCCCATGGAAGCTGGTGTAGCTCCACTATATTCCAACTGCTTCCTGTTTCACCCCTCTCAGCTTACTCCTCTCCACAAATTCCTAGAGGTGATGAAAGGGGGCTTTGAAGTGGGATTAGAACAGCAATCTCGTGGAGTTGTCTTGGAGACAAGAGTCCAGATTCATGTTGATTGGTGTTGGTAGCCCATCTATCCAATAGCAGGCTTCCAGGTCTCAGGGGGTCACCCTTAGAATAGAATAATTCTTCTGTTCAAGGCTGTGTTTTCCAGTTGTTTCTTCCTGCCTCCATCGTTAGAAAAGGGACCAGCCAACCGTGAGACTGCACCTCAAACATCTCCAAATTTTCTTTTAGGAAAAGATATGGATGCTTTATCAGTAAGTCTGCCAGGACCTGGTGGGAGATGGAAGAGCATGCTATGTTAAACACACAGCTGATCTATAAGCAATTGGTTTCCTGAATGGGTAGAATTCAATGGGGTTTTGAGCAGAAACGTTTTTACACTATTTTCTTTCCTGGAGGATAAACTGGGAAGATTCTCTATCTTCTCAAGTTATTTCCAGACATCAGTAAACATTCCAGTTTGGGGTTCTGTTTTCTTTTCATTCCTTACCTGCAATATTGAAATCTGCAGAACTCTACAAGCCAAAGGTTTTTGAAATTTGCTATAGAGTCATTAGGTAGAAACACTGGACATAGATTTGTCATCGTTTTCATACCACCTCTGGTGGCCAATCATAAATTTTACTGCAGAAATATTGGATCATAGTATTCTACCTTATATTCACTGGTGAGACGTGTTATCCATGCTTTCTAAAATCCAAAAGTTCTGATTTCTGAAATTCACCCCTGGAGTTTGAGATACGATATTGTGGACCTATACTTGAATTGTCAATTCTAATATCCACACTTTAATTTCTCATCTAGGTTGCATCTTCTCTCCCTGGCCAATAAAGATCTGTTTCATGTGTTTGGTGGGTTGAGATGGGTAAGAAAGTGTGGACTGTTTTGGAATTATTCTTTCACCTTGTTTTTTTTTTCTCTCATTCTCCCCTTCTTACCTACCTACTGGTCCCAGGTGAAAGGAAAGGAGAAAGAAGGAAGGCAATTCTATAATCTCTGGACTTGTTGCCCTCCTTGGTTGTTTCTCTATGGCTCTTCAGAGGGAGTCTTTTGTCTCATATGCTTTTGATGTGCCTCTTTGGGGTGGAGGGATTGGTTCAGGGTTCCAAGAGGGTTATGTCAGATTCTATCTAATGAGTAATAAATGATGAATGATGGATGGCTCTTCACCCTTGATTGCAATGGCAGACCGTTGCTTCCTATTATTCTCAGTTTGGAAGCTTCAATACAAACACCCTACTTAAAATTGTCAATGAGGGGCTGGGAAGGTGGCTGAGTGGTAGAACGCTTGCCTTGCCTGCCTGAGGCCCTGGGTTCGATTCCTCAGCACCACATAAGCAAAAAAAGAAAAAAAGCCAGAAGTGGTGCTGTGGCTCAAGTGGTAGAGTGCTAGCCTTGAGCTGAAGAGCTGAGGGACAGCACCCAGGCCCAGAGTTAAGGCCCCATGACCGGACCCAAAAAAAAAAAAAATAAAATAAAACAAAATTGTCAATGAGTCCTGCACTTGGGACTCACATCTGTAACCCTAGCTACTTAGAAGGCTGAGATCTGAGGGTCCAGGTTCAAAGCCAGCCTGAGTAGGAAGGTCTATCAAATTCTTATCTCAAATTGACCGCAAGCCAGAACTGGAGGTGGGGCTTAAGTGGCAGAGTGCCAGCCTTGAGCAAAAAAGCTAAGGGGCAGTGCCCAGGTGAGAGTTCAAGCATCACTACTGGCACAATCAAACAATAAAACAAAAGTGCTCAATGTCCATGACTACTCTTCTTCCTTCTTCTTCTTCTTCTTCTTCTTCTTCTTCTTCTTCTTCTTCTTCTTCTTCTTCTTCTTCTTCTTCTTCTTCTTCTTCTTCTTCTTCTTCTTCTTCTTCTTCTTCTTCTTCCTTCTTCTTCCTTCTTCTTCTTCTTCTTCTTCTTCTTCTTCTTCTTCTTCTTCTTCTTCTTCTTCTTCTTCTTCTTCCTCTTCTTCCTCTTCTTCCTCCTCCTCCTCCTCCTCCTCCTCCTCCTCCTCCTCCTCCTCCTCCTCCTCCTCTTCCTCCTCCTCCTCCTCCTCCTCCTCCTCCTCCTCCTCCTCCTCCTCCTCCTCCTCCTCCTCCTCCTCCTCCTCCTTCTTCTTCTTCTTCTATTTTGGTGCTGTTCTTTCCTTCCCAGGCTGGCTTTGTAATCCTCAGATCTCAGCCTCCTGAATAGCTAAGAGCCTGGCCATGAAATCACAACAGAGTGGTTAGAGTTGCCTCTCTGAGTTGCTATAAAGATCAGAAGAAATACAGGTGACAACCTATGAAGTACATGTAGCCAATTTTATGGATTAAAAAACCCACAAAGTATAATGAAGTAGGGTTTAAGTATGACATTTATTCATGCCAGGGAGTAAAGTGATTTCAAAAGAAAGAAAAATAAAATGCAGAGAGCACCAGGAGGCTACTAAGAAAATCTGTGTAGCAAGGAAGCCAGAAAGGTGGGGTTTGGAGGAATTCTGTCACCAGATAGCTTTTATGAAAGGCAGGGAAATATTGGCCTCTTGCGCACACTTGTAGGAGTGGAGAGTACACAGACCATAAAAAGGAAATGGGAAGAGGATATGACAACAGACACTACAAGGTATGTCTTCTGGAACATCCTGTTCCCACTCGCCACTAATCCAAACAGAAAAATCTGTACGCTTTAAAAGTCAAAAGTGGGTTTGAGATCCACTGGGATGAGGTTAGAAGCCTCCATTGTGCTCAGTGTGGCTCTAAATTTGGAAATAAACTCAGTCCCACAGCTTCATTATACAATTGGCACGATGAAGAGAGGAACTGAAAACTTGCCTTGTCTGAATTTCTCGCTTCTTTTGAGAAGGAGTCTTAACGAGAGAGGCTGACATTTCAGAGACACAGCTTTGCTGAGTTTAGAAGCCTGGAGTAGGCGGGTTTTCAGAAGGCACCTGTAAACACCATGCAGATTAGCTGTGGGAAATGCGTGAGAGTTCCAAGATGGCATGAAGAAAAAACAAAGGAATATTCAACTCCCACCAGGAGGAGAAAAAATGCAGGACTCTCGGGCGGCAAGGAATGTTTCATTCACTCATCCATTCATTCAAATAAAAACCTCATCTGAGTTAAGGTTTTTATTTGTTTGCTCATTAGTTTGCTTTTGTTTTTGTTTTGCTTTTTGTAAAAACCAGTACTGGGCATTGGGATAGTAAAGAAAACAAAACACTAAACAAATAAATCCCAAATGGGTATGTAATTACATACGTAGGTAAGTGCCTTCAGGGACAGTAGAAGAAGATACAATAAGAGAAGCAATCCACATGGTGACAACCAAATGTGGAAATAGTAACTAATTTAGCCACTTTCCAGTCATTTATTTTCCAGTCATTTTTACATATATGTTTGTACAAGCTTCTCAATGACACTGTGGGGTAAACACATACTCTTGCCTCTCTCTAGGTGTTATTCATGCACTTGTAGCCTTTGACAGCAGCCATGGGGTAGAAGGCAGGCTCTGAAGCTCAGCTCCTGGGTTAGATTCCTTGCACCCCACCAATTTGTTCTGTGACTGAGAAGTCCCTTCTCTGGGTACGTTTCCTCATCTGTGATGCTGGCACTGCGATCGTACTTACATGTGTTGAAGAAATTCACAGGTGTTATGTGACTGTTGGGAGAGTTTTGGGGATGAGGCTGGAGAGGTGGTGGAGTTGGTGTGAGGGGTGGGGGTCCCTGCATCGTTGGTGCTGCACCAAGTGATTCATGCATATTATCTCAGCTGAGTTTTTTTTTCTGTTCAAGGTAATGTTGTTTAACCAAATTATTGAGTCAGTAAAAGACAGTTGTGTTCCTTTATAAGAACCCTGCCTTCAGGCTAGAGTTCTTCAAAAGGGAGCTATAGCACCTGCATAAGCTCTTGGCTATTGCTTAGTCCCTTTTCTCAACTGTATCCAATGGCAGAGCCTCCTGGGTTGAAGCAGTGAGCTGCAGGTCATGAGTGTGTACTCTAAAGACTGAGACTCTGGTCCTCTGCCAGGTGTGTTTCCATCTATATTAGCTTGAATAAGGCCACTCCCCTCCATGATCCTTATTTGAAACAGAGTGGTCAGAGTTGCCTCTCTGAGTTGTTATAAAGATCAGAAGAAATATAGGTGACAACTAATTTTATAATCCATAAAAGTAGCATCCAACGTAAATTACCAATCAAATACCCATTGAGGGCTAACTTCTAATCCCCTGGTCTGGTGACTGGGTCAGACTGGTGGTCAGATTGTTGGGTGCTAACAACTGTCATACTCCAATTTGAACATGACAGTAGCCTCATCTTGATCAGCAAATCCCCGTGGAGGGAATTATGAATGAATGGATGGATGGATGAAATATCCAGCTTAGTCATAAGTATTTCTATATTTCTATTGCTGCCTGAGGGTTTCAGATAGTTTTTAAACTAGTTACTAATTACTATTTTCCTGTATCTCTCCTCTGACCAAGAACTCCATAGCACTCCCTCTGATTTGGAACTTTTTGGCACCCAGATTTCTCTAAAGTTTGTCTCCCAACCCTCTGTATCTCTATGATCTGTATTCTGGCCTGGTCTGAGCTTTTCCTTCTCATATGAAATTGTTCTTTGGTATATATGTAAGGTGTTTTGTCTACCGTATTTTAGCAGTAGTTAAACCAATTTTCCCTTTAGCTCAGTCATAGTGTTCTCCTGGATCCTGATTTGTGGGCAAATTGGTTCCATTCAATTGCCATCTGCTAATAAGTTCTAATCAGACTTGTCTTGGCTGAAATTAAATATAAACTCAGCAACACGTCCGTATCTGTTCCTAGTCATAACAAAGTCTTGGAGAATCTAGAAGAATTTCAAAGAGACATCAGAGTAACAAAGCCAAACCATTGGAGACAGAATAGTTTTTTTTATTTAAATCCCTGTCCTGCTACTTTCATGTCAGGGTAATTTTCTTTTCTAATCCTTAGTTACTCTTCTATTTTACATAGGACTTCTTTAGATGCCATGACACAAACCCAAATGGGATTAAGACAAAAAGCAAACCAAAACCAACCCTGAGATATCAGGCAAGGTTAGATCCATATGTTCCAACAAATCTTCCAAAATCCTGATAATTTTTCCTTCTTTAATATTCTGCTTCGTCTTCCTTCTTTTTCCCTATGTGTGATTTCATCTTAAGGTTACCAGTCAACTGATGAGAGAAAAAAAAATGCATTGCAATTTCAAGGCTAGGACTTTCTTCAGCCAATCAAAAGGAAGAGTTTTTGTACGTGGGCAGGGGTAACCTCAGAAGAACTCTTTTTCAGTCTGTTTTGTAGTGGATTGAGTGGATTGGCCAGTGGATTAAGGCCTGGTTATTCACAACTCATGAGAGTAAATGACAAATCTGTGGGATAGCTGCCCAATGGAAGGGATACTGGAAGGTTCTCTGCAGAATTTCCTGGAATTGAGGAATTTAGGCACAGTGTGTTTGTCCTTGTTACTTTCCCTCCCTTTCCTTACCTCCTTCCTAAAGCTAAAGACACTCAAGTTATAGATTCCAAAATGAACTCTTAAGGAGTGACTTCCCAGGACAGGACATCTCATGAACTGCCATTTAGATAGAGCTGTGAGGGATGCTTTGGCCAATTGCCTTGAACCTTAAGGCACTGCTTGTAAGACTTTAATATATATATATATATATATATATATATATATATATATATATACATACATACACACACTCAATCACATACTCACATGCTCAATGACATTTGTCTCATAGCTCAGGAGAACTTCTCTAAATGGTGAATTGGGTAACACTGATTGGATGTAATATAAAATAATCCTGAACAGAGTACCATTTCTTCCTTTTACCATAATAATAAGAAAGAACATAGCTATCTGAAACATGACTACGCTTCTCAAAGTTTCTATAAACTTTGGTATCCCATTCAAGTAATGCAGCTTAGACGAGATCAGCCCTATGTGCAGATTCTTATGCCTTTGTGGGTACTGATGGTTATTGAAGAGAACCTTGGAGTAGATGCAATATGCGGTATTGTGCAGACTGCTCTTGAAAGATTTTAACCAACTGGGCTTTGTTGATGTGGCATCTCAATTTGTAGTAAAGGAGATACATAGGAATTGCTATGTTTAAAAACAGGGATGTTTTGCTTAGCAACCTCTTATATGGTCATATATACATAGCTATTGAGCTATTCTGCTCATCTGTTAAGATTATCCTAGACTTATACTAATTATTGCAAATGAGGGAAACCAGGGGACCTATGTTTCTTTGGGTTTGGCTTATTTAATATGATTTTTTCCAAGTCTTTCCATTTCCTTACAAATGGGGCAGCATCATTCATTCCAATGGAAGCATAGAATTCATATATATATATATATATATATATATATATCACATTTTCTTGAGCTATTCATCTACTGAGGGGCATCTGGGTTGGTTCCATATCTTAGCTATGGTGACTAATGCTGCAACTCCAAGACATGGACACAAAAGTTTTTTCTTTGTTGTTGTTTTTAATGCACTATGTGATTTTTTGTTTCTTTTGTATGTTCTTCCCCAATGTCATACTCCCCCCACCCCCGTTGTCACTGTATTTGATTTTGGTACCCTGGTGTTGTATATATGTTTATTTGAGTTAGGGAATGGAAAGGGAACAACAGAATGGTGAGACAAAGAACTAATGCAACAGCAATATACATAAGACAATATGTTGGAAATGATCTGTACAACTTGGGGGTGAGAAGAGTGGGGGGAGGGAAAATAGGAGAAAAATCAAGGAAGGAGTAACAAGTTTGAGAAGAAATGTACTTATTACCTTACTTATGTAACTATAACCCCTCTGTACATCACTTGGACAAAAAAATAGAAACTAAAGAAAAAACAGGGATGTGTAGACCATCATATTTTCATAGAAAACAAAGGAAGATTCTATGGCTGATTTGTTTTGCAGGTTTTAAAAAAATTGTTTAATGAACTCCTTGGCACAGATTATTAGCTGAATTAAGGACAATTTTCTGGGGAATAGTAAATGCCATGGGGATTTTTAGTGGCACCTTACTAAGGAATATGGCAATAGTTTGGCTGGACTATGAAATAAATGTAAGGGAGACTTTGACTGCCAGGGCTTCCTAGTGTCATTAAAACTGAGATGACTGAATGGAAATAGAGAGGTCACAGATGCTGAAGGTTAAGTTCATGTACATTCAGTCCTGCTGAAACCAGCAACAGACATTCAGATTAAAGAATGTCAATAGTCAATATTTCTTCAGTGCTTACTGCTTGCAAAAATACTAACAGACATAGCCCTGTTGTCCTATTTTCAATCTCATAACAGATTTAAGAAGTTGCTTGTTGTTCCATTTTACATATGAAGATACAGAGGCTTAGAGAGTTTAAGAAACTGAAAATATTCCAGATTTATTAAATAGAGGAGCTTGAACAAACCCAAGCAATTGATCCTAGAGCTCTAACCATTAAATCATAATCATTTCTGGGTGATTGCAGGCGGAATTTAAACTATTCAATCTGAGACAAAATCAAACACAAGAAAATCTACCAAATAATAGAACTTTCCAAGCTCTTTAAACTTAGCTCTGATTTAGGAACAGGCTTTTCTTGTACACTAGTTTCTATTACCTTCTGATCTGTGTTTTTAATAAAGATAATTAAGGTCAGTTTGGTTCAACCAAACCTTTTAATTACACTGCACCTGGAAACCTGAAAGAATGTTCAAATTCATTTTCGCTGATTTTTACAATGGTAGGCTTTGCTCTCAAAAGATAAGTGTCCTTTAGAGAAGAATTCAGGAAACTCAGGGCTGGGAAGGTAGCTCAGTGGTAGAGTGATTGCCTTGCATGCATGAGGCCCTGGGTTCGATTCCTCAGCACATAATATAAGCAGAAAAAGCCAGAAGTGGCACTGTGGCTCAAGTGGTAGAGTGCTAGCCTTGAGCTGAAGAGCTGAGGGACAGCACCCAGGCCCAGAGTTCAAGCTCCATGACCAGCAAACAACAACAACAAAAATCAACATTGGCTATGTTCAAATAGTCCAGCAGTTTCTCTAGGTTCTGTCACTCAAGCCCACAGAGGTCATCTCTCGCTCTTCAAATTCTTGCTACTGTGATGTTGACCATAGCACTGAGTAATTTTACTGCTTCTGGAATTCCTGCACATAGGTTTGAGAAGTGTGAGATTAGTGTGACTTAACTTTTGCCTTGACCTGAGCATATATCTCCCCTGGAATCTCTCTGTGTCATCGTTTTCCCTGAAACATTTTCCCCCACAGCTACTGATAAAGTCTACTTGCAAAAGCCACCTTCCCTGGAGGACAACCATCCTTCCAGTCTTTTATTTCATACACAGATTGATGTCAGTAGGACTGTTCTGATAGAGAAAGGTAAACAATTTTCTCTGGGTTGTGATACAGAGAATTGTAATCAATACTACTTGAAGGTTTTTTAACTGTCTTTTTAGTATAGAAAGTATTTATTGGCGTTACAAGCTATCTCTTACAGAGTGTCCTAAACTTTTCATGATTATATTTCTAGAAACATTTGATGTCCAAGGACAATGTTTGTTTGTTTGATCCATTTCTTACTTGAATCTGTTTCAAGATTTAAAGTAAAACATGCTTACTCACTTTCCAGTTACAAAACACATTTTTATTATCTTTAAATTGTTGTATAGAGGAATTGCTATTTAACAAAGCAGTTTATGAATACAATATATATTGATCAATGTCACCCCCTTCAACGTTCTCTCCCGTGCCTCCTCTCCCCACCTCTTCCCTCACTCTTCTTAATTTTGGAGGCTATACATTGGATTCTTTAAGTACTTCAACACTTGTATTTGTATTTTATTTCTGATTTAAAGTGGCTTTGACTTCTGATACATAGTTTCATTGTTCTTGAACATTATATACATTTTAACATAAATTTCTATTTTAAGTGATAATCTCATAATTCATTGAATGTTATTTTTTCGACAGACTTCTAACATGGGCAATCAGATACATTTATGATTTTAAGACTCCATTCAATAACAAAGTAGTAGCTAATAAATTTAAAATCTTCTAAAGATAAAATCTTTTTTTTCAAATTTACCTTTTTATTGTAAAGATACTGCACAGAGGGGTTACAGTTACATGAGTAAGGTAATGAGTACATTTCCTATAACAAAATGCTGAAACAAGGATACAGGTTGACCCATGGTAACAAGGAGACATACAAGACACTATGTTGAAAACAAAGGAGGGGGTTACATTGAATTCATGACTGCATTCTCCTTTTTTTCTCTTCATTTGTCTACACCTTTCCCCTACCCACCTCTGTCACGTACCCTCTTCCTGGTGCTTTACTTTGTGAATTTTGACTTGGCCTTACTAAGGAATTTACATTATTTGAGTTCTCGCCTGTAATTTTAAAACATTTTTTTATTAAAAGTTTATGGAAAAGGTGTTTGCAATGAAGGAAACAAATGACTTTTCAAGGATATAGTCATGGTTGCATTTTAAAGGGGGAAAACAAATGGAGAAAACTGTGGTTGCAGTGATTTGGGTTCTACAAGTTACTGAGTGCATGAGTAGAGAAGGCCTACAGAGACCACTTCTTGGGTTCCTTTCAGACCTGGGAAAATGAAAGTGCCCAGTCTAAAAGCCCTCAGAGGTACACTACCAGGAGAAATTAGGAGATAGCCTTCCTTCAGCAGGCAGTATGTGTGCCCAAAGAAAAGGGACTGTGTGGTTTTTGGGCTTAGATATCTTTGCTAGGATATTCATTGGGTCAGAAGAAAGCTCTACTGAGTCCCAACTTCTAAAAACGAGGTCTCAATAATCTTAATAGAAAAGACCAGATCTTTGGAACCACACTGTATGAATCTCTATTTTGCCAGCTTTGTGGCATTCCGCTTCAGTAATACCTTGAATTTAAGAAGTGCCTGTTATACTGAACATGTCAAAAGGAAAATGGCTTTGGGAAGCCACTCTAGGCTAAGAATGACCTTCCCTCATGGCAGCAATTAAAAGAGCTTTTAATGGATCTATAATGCTGGAAGAAACTAGGTAGGTAATGTTTATGTCTCTGACTTCGAGGAGGATAAGGAGTCAAATCTGACAACCCAATGAACACTCGAGAAATTACACACACATGAGGCTGGGAAGGTGGCTCAGTGGTAGAGCACTTGCCTTGCATGCACGAGGCCCTGGGTTCAATTCCCAGCACCACATAAGCAAAAGGAAAAAAAGCAGGAAGTGGCACTGTGGCTCAAGTGATAGAGAGCTAGCCTTGAGCTGAAGAGCTGAGGGACAGTGCCCAGGCCCAGAGTTCAGGCCCCACAACCGGACCCCCCCCAAAAAAAAGAAAGAAAGAAATTACACACACACAGACATACACACACTCACACACACAGAGGCCTATATACATGTGCTGATGTGACGTTATTAATATTGGAAAAATAGCTTTCACATAAAAAAATAATTCTTAGATCTGAAGGTATGTATCATTTATAAAAATCAGAAACTTAAAAAAAAAGAATCTCAGTTTCCTAATAGGAACTTTAAGAATATCAAAGCAAATAAAATAATGCTATTTTTTATTTCAATATAAACTCTTTACATGAAGGAAGACATTTGTGGTGTTATTCTCATTGGTTTTGGATTTTGCTTGATTTAAACATGGAAAAAAATCCACTTGCCCAATGAGTGGAAAATTAGAAAATATAAATTACACTCCAACATCTTACCAGAAACTCTTAAAAGACAAACCAGAAATTCCCAAAGACATTCTCTCCTGTATCATCCAAACCCTAAACCATTTTTGAAAAAAGGTAGAAGCAGTGTATCATCCAGATATGCCCAGGGATGGTGCCTTTAATTGATGTGAAATCTGATCTAACTTAAAAGAACCAATCTACTTCAAAGGAAAAGCCAGTCCTCTCTGATTCTGCCACTTTAATTAGTGAGAAATAAATAATAATCCTTTTTGCCCCAAAAGACCTTCCTCATATTGTGAAACAACTTTTACCTGAAAGGAAAAGAGTAAGGAGGGGTAGAGAAGGAAAATAGCTCCACATGGAGATTAAAGAAAGTCTTTCATAGTGGGCAATTTGTGCCAAATGCAGTGAAGCACACCCGGTCCTGGGAAAGGTCTTTGGCCATATTTTCATTCAAGGGTCAATGTTCATCCAAGAAATATTTACAGACAGCTACTTTGAGCAGGAACACAAGTGCTCTGTGCTTAGGGTTGAGGAGATAAAGGACTATGACATTCTTATCACTAAGGGGTTTATTTCATAGTTTAACACAGCTTTGAAATAAATGACTTAAGCATTAAGATTATACTATTATGAGAAAATTTAACCATGGAGATTATTCAGGGATTTTCGTCTCTTCAAAGATCTAATGATAGAGCTACAAAAGAAAACTGCCTTTCCTTTTTTGAAAACCTGTGAAATCACAGAGCAAAAAAATTGCTTTTGTCTTCAATATAGAGCTGGTTCCTGGTAACTCCTAAACTAAAGTAAAATTGCACATTGTAACCAGTAGCATAATATAGGGTTATTGCTTTTATTAAAATCACTACACTGTCTTCAAGACACAATAGACAAGGACAAGCCCTAAGAGGAGTAGCCTGTTCTATCTCTTGCAGCCTTAACAAGAGTTCCTGACTGACAACTCTTGTTTCTCTACCCAGTTCTTTATCTTTTATTGAATTCAGAAGTGCTTTAAGTATATAGTTTGGATCCTAAGCTTTGTCAATTGTCTTCCATTATCTTCTAGATTTCAGCATCTTTTCATTTCTCCATAGTTTCTTTTGACAATTAATGTGGTTTTAAAAATATCTAACATTATTAAACTTATTAATCTTTTCTTGTTTGGCTACTTCGCTTGAAGTCTTGTTGAAGAAATATTTTCCTACTTGGAACTAAAGATATTTTTCCTTAATTTCTTTCGTAGGTTCTAAGTTTTGCCTTTTATGTTGAAGTTTAAAGTCTATTTTGATATTTTATCATCATCCCTGAGTATTAAAACTCTGTCCTCTTTCTACAAACCAACCTTTCTTTGATTCAGGTGAAGGGCCAATGCTTCCCTTGTTGGGTTGTTAACTTTTAGAATGTTGGTAAAATTTTCAACAACTTGGTAGGAGAAGTAAATTAGTGTAACTTAAATGGAGAGCAGTTGGGTAATTTCAAAATTGAAAATGATCCACATGTCTACTTCTAGGAATTTGTACTACAGATGTACTCTTAAATAGGTAGAGAAGAATATATACAAAGGTACTCATTTTAACATTGTTTGTAGTATAGTATTAACTGCAGAAAAATCACCCCTGCCTTCATCAGTAAGGATAAGTAAACTTTGGTGCAAAGTATGCAACTATTTAGAAAAGACAGATGCCATGTTATCTAAAACATAAAAATATATTTAATACATCTATATTAAATAATGTATATACTTAGCATTTTATCAAAAATAAAACTAAGCACAAAAGTGGATGTTACATATATTATTTTTATAAAATGTTTACATTAATATAGAATACCTCTGGAAATGTACACAAAAAGTTAGAATAGGTTGTGACATAGGAAATGTCCACACTGGAAGGAAATTCTTTTATAGCCTTCTTTTTATAGCTTTAGTTTTATTAAACACCTATGTGTATTACCTGTAGATTGTTTTAAGCTTAGTTGAGTGGGAAAAAATGAATAGGTACAAAGATACATAAGTTGTTATTTCCACATTCAAGAATTTACTGTCACAAAACAGCCATATTAATAATAAGGTAAGATGACAAGTGAAAGAGAGGAAAAATAGCTTTTTGATAGGCTTCAGCAAATAGAATATATCATATTTTATCTTTTATCTGGTATTATACTTTAAATAGGCTGAACTATAGTGTGTGTGTGTGTGTGTGTGTGTGTGTGTGTGTGTGTGTGTGTGTGTGTGTGTGTTACTATATTTTCTTTTTCTTTTTTTTCTCTGGTTCTGGAGCTTGGACACAGGGCCTACCCCACATCCCTGAGCCTCTTTATGCTCAAGGCTAGTGCTCTACTAGTTGAGCCACAGCACCATTTCTGGCCTTTTCTGAGTAGCTGGAGATAAGAATCTCACAAACTTTTCTGCCTGGGCTGGCTTCTAGTTGAGATCCTCAGATCTCAGCCTCTTGAGTAGCTAGGATTACAGGTGTGGCCCACTAGGATCCAGCTGTTATTTTCTATTTACTATGTTACTATACTATATTTTCTCAATATTATGAACATTTACATAACACTGATGAAAACATTATAGGTATTTCAGAATCCAAATGATAAAGGGAAAAAGTCAGTTTCTCATTAATCTCTTTACAAACTTGATTATTTTTTTCACTATAGGAAAAGTAAACATCTTTGGAATGTCAGACTTTGGGTCAGGACCTAAATAGTATTCTCTTGATTAGGACTTATCACAACTTCAAGAGGGCAGATATTGTAATATTGTATATAGATAGGGAATAGAACTATAGTTTACTTACTGACACCCACAAACAGAGCCTCCAAAATTCTCCACCAGAAACAGAGAGTGGAGAAAGCATATCCAGCTTGGAGGTACAAAGCATCTTGTCATGAGTTTGTGTATTTTAATGTTTAATGTCACTATATTTTGTGTTATTTTGCCTTAATAAAAAAAGTAATAGTAATCTTAATGACCAAAGTTGATATCCTCAGAATCTTTAGACTGTGCAGACTATGAGAAGATGACTTTTACCTCAAAGCATACAAGGGATAACCAAGACGGAATGTGGTATATTTTGCTTCCCAGACCTCACTGATCAAAGAGTACCAGCATAGGGTAGTGTGGCAGTTATACCCAAGTATTTCTCAACATGTAGGGGTTTGTATGTACATGATCTGGGATGTAATTTTACCAAGTAAATTTCTGGTACCCATCCCAGATTATCTTAGGGATGATGATTGGGAACCTCCATTTTTAACAGGGTGGGTTTTTTTTTAAGGTGATTCTTATATAAATTGAAGACAGGTTATACAGAGTAGAGCTTCCTGATTTTACTGCTCTTTTCTTAACCTATATGAAAGTCTGAACATGCCTGAGGCTGGCTTGGGTTCTGTTGGCTATACTTCTTCTGGTCTCAGAATAAGAGGTTTCTGACTGAAACCACATCCTCAGTGCTGAATCCCAGTTGCCCTGCCTTCTATGTGCTGCTGTGTGCCTCTGACTGAAATCCTTTGTCCCCAGTCCTGAGCATATATCAATGTAGCTGAATGATAATTCAAAAGGAAGGTATTTTTAATCTGAAGGCTTACAAGAACTAATGATTAGCTTGGAAAGCCGCAGTGCTGGCTGCTGTTTGCTGTGGGAGTTATGTGGGAAGTAGACGGAAGGCAGAACAAAATCTGCTTTCCTTTTTAATCACATGCCTGATGGGTTTGGGCAAGGGATTCAAATTCTCAGATTTTTATATTTTCCAGTTGGAAGCACACAGTTGTTCTCTCTCCTTGACTTGGTTAGAGTTGAGAGAAATGGTAGGTATAGGCCATAGATATTATAGGCACTTAAGTCAGAAGGCTCTAACTGCCTGTGTTCTACAAATGTGCCCTGCTAACAGTTCATTTCCAAAAATCCTTGTTCTAATGGACTATTTCTTTCCATCAGATTTTTTAAAATTTAATTTAATTTGTGAACATACTGTACAGAGGAGTTACAATTACATGGGCAGGATAATGCGTACATTTCTTACCAAGCATTGCAGCCTCCTCCTTTGTTTACCCTTCACGTCCCTTCCCAGCCTCCCCCCTCCCCCCTCTTTCCATCAGATTTGAAAAGGTACTTCTTTTTTGTTGCTTATATGCATTCATCTGGGTATTCTAACTCCAAGCTAGTAACTCTGACACCTACCGATTGTCACTCTTCTCTATTTCTGAAGCTCTCCCTCCTGTCTTACCTGCTCACTTGCACTTGTTACCTAGATCATAATTAAGATTTCCATTTAGATATGATTGCCTTGGTGACATCTGAAATCAATATGCTTTTATGTGTGTCCATAAGCTTCTGCCTTGTCTCTTCCTCTACGTCTTCGTAGCACTTTGTAGTCATCACCTATTTGTTTGGCTGTTAAGTCCTATTCAACTGTAAGAGTAGGGGTGGAATTTCTTAGCAAACTCTACATCCCCAGCTCCTGGCTATGTCTAGATTTTAGTGGACTCATTAAATCAAATGACTAGAAGCCAATGAATATACTAATTCCATTCATTGTGGTGTTTGAACAGTGCAATTAGAAAACACAGATAACATCTATCAGCTGCCTTTTCTTATCATACGACAGAAGCATGACTTTAGGAAAAGAAATTAAGTTTCTTCTAAGGGAAAAATAATTTCATTTTTTTTGGTCTACAATCTGGGGTTTAGTTCACGTGTAAGTACTAAATAGTAAGGAACTTCCAACCCAAATGCTGCCAGGCAATAAATTTCTCAAAATCAATATGTTAAAGTCCTAACTCACAATGTGACTATTCTGAAGGAAGTGTTTTTGTTGGGTTGGGATTATGTGAGATCATAAGGATAGGACCTTCATCCAAAAAGACTGGCCTTAAAGAAGATGAAAGCCTCTTTCTCAAGTGCTCTCCCCATTCCCCCTCCTGTTCCCCTCCTCTTTCCTTCTTCTCCCCCTTCCTTCCCCTCTCCTCTCCTCCTCCAGTTCCCTCCCCTCCCTTCCTTTCCCCTGTTTTATCCTCCCCTCCCTTTTCTCTCCCTCTCCCCTTCTCCTGTCCTTCTCCCTTTCCCTCCCCTTCCCTCCCCTCCTCTCCCCCTCTCCCCTCCTCCTCCCTCTCCACTCTTTACCCCTTCCCTTCCCTCCCTCCCTCCACCTCCTCCGATTCTTTTCCATTTTCTCTTCCTCTGTATGAATCCCTCCACTTTGGAGTCTGCTATACTTCGGATGATCAATGACTATTAAATTTGTGAATGAACTGTTACCACTCTGAGGCTCAAGGAGGTACACATGAAAACACAAGATGGCCCTTGAGATGCTAGAACATACCTGTTGTTCATTCCTTTGATGGGTTTATAAAATATTAATTTTGTTTTTCAAGGGATGTTGAGAACTTATTTATAGAACACCATATTTTGCTATAAAAAAGTAAAGAAATAGATGAGAAAATGGACAGGAATTGCAAGATAAACCCAAGAGTAAAGTTTGCATGCAGATTTTGTATCCTAAGAATCGGGTCATTTGACTCTGAACTTCTCTGAATCCAAAGTGAATGGTTAAACTGAGTCAATTATAAGATTTGCAGATTACGTAAGATAAAATTATCCAGAAAATAAAATGTCATAGAGATAAGAGGTAAACCTCATTACGTAAAGTAGGCATTGATGTGTTTTGTTTACTATGCTGTCTCTACTGCCCTGAATATTACCGAGTAAAAACTGAGGACAGAGTCTATTCTTAATGGATTAATAATGATGCTTATTTTTCTCTAGTTTTAGGAACTAAAAGTTCTCAAAAAAGGTACCATATTATAAAATAGGGTGCCTCCTGATAACATTCCTAGGATAAATTAAAAAAATTAGTTTTCTAGATCTGTCTCCTTTTTACCCTTCAGTGTCAGTGGCTGGTATGAAATGTACAACAAAGCAATCCTGCAGTATTCATTCTACAGTCACATCAGTGGCAGCTTCTTGATGTCCAAACTTTTGTTTGGAGGCAATGTTCCTCTGAGGGCCTTGCTCATGCAGTATAAGAAAGTGGACTGCATTGCTGCTGATGAAAGATGGTCCTGTGTTTGGCCAATCAACTGCCTGTGAGAAAAGGTCATGCTACTCTTAGATATTTGATTACACACATCATTTGAATACGTTCCATGTGCCAGATGAGAGGATAAGGGTTTCCTTTAATTCTCACAGATGCCCTATGAGGTATGTACCATCATACACACCCATTTTTACAAATGGAAAACCGAGGCCTAGAAAGATTAAGGGTAAAAATGAAGGAGTCAATGATATCCATGGTAAGATTTTACCCAGAATTCTGTACCGCTAAATCTGAGCTGTTGGCCATTCTTGTTGCTTTTGTGGGAATTAATAAAGCCTCAAAGAGGCACCCTAATCCAAATCCCTCTTGCCTATCTCCTACCCAGAATAAAAGTACTTGACCTGTATTCTCCAAACACAAAGGTAGATTTTCCCAGACCACACTCAGGATCTTAACATAGTCTGTATACTCCATGGTATACTGTGAAATAAGCAATGTATAGAATATAGTAATTGTCACATTTTACCAATCCCCCAAATACATTCTGTTGTTAAATTTTGAGAGAATTCTAGTCACTAGTTAAGTGAAATTTTTGTTGTTGGTGTTGGTTGTGGGTCTTGAACTTTGGGCCTGGGCACTGTCCCTGAGCTCTTCAGCTCAAGACAAATGCTCTACTACTTGAGCCACAGCACCACTTCTGGTTTTCTGGTGGTTTATTGGAGATAAGAGTCTCACAGACATTCCTGCCTGGGCTGGCTTTGAACCGTGATCCTCAGATCTTAGCCTCCTGAACAGCTAGGATTACAGGTGTGAGACACCACCGCCCAGCTTGAAAAAAAATTTAAACATCTAATTCTGTTTATTTTCAAGCACCTTAAGCAGGGTTTATGATTCAGGCCACAGCTCCGGTCCAAGCAATTTTCCTGTATCTTTTCCTTGAGTAAATAACACATGAGATGATCATTGTCTGAGACCTAGGTCATGATGGCTTTTATTTCTATTTGAATTTTCATTTATCAATTTTGTTTCTCTTTTACATGAATAATGCATCCTTTCAGAAGTCATCCAAATTCCCATTATTTGGCATGCTGAATAAAAGACCTTTATTTTGAGCAGCTACAGATACAAATTATGCAGTCAATGTATTAAAGTGTTTAAATATGTATTTGCATGCTAAACTGAGGCTTTGTTGGAGTTTTTGTATAGCAAGTGAAGTATAGTTTCAAATTGTCCAAATATCTGTTCATCATAACAGTATATCTTTAAATGAGGTTGTTGTGGCTCACTTGGGGGAGATAGCATATTTAACATTGACATGAGCAATGTTCTCTATAATAACTAGAAAACACTTGTGAATGCTTAGATAAACAATACAGCCCCTTAAATGCTTCACACAGATTGACATGCTTGAGTAATACATTGTATCATTCTTCCCAAGAGTCCTTCACATTCTGTATAATCAAAGAGAACCTAAATTCTGGAATACTGTATCTAAACTGTTCACTACTGATTTACTGAACAGTTTATTTATTGTCTCAGGACAATGTGTGTTGGGAGAGGAGAGACTTGGGGGTTCTGTAAATAATGCTTAGTGAGCCAGTCATGTTCCAGGAGAAGGTCACCAGGCTAAGGAAGAAGGAAATTGGCCTTGTATCCTTCTTCCTCTGAACCACAGTTATGGTGATTTTTATGCCTGTTTCTAATACAAGAGAACATGTTGGGTAGAGGTGAGTACATGAACAAGGAAATATTGTTCAGGTCAGTCACACACACACACACACACACACACACACACACACACACACACACACACACAGATAAGTGTTTTTTGTGGATGGAATGGGAGGGCATTATTCCAGTATTTGTTCTCTTTGAAGATGAGAATAAGAGCCATTAGAGGAAGACAGTAGTGAAGGGCTTCAGCTAATAACACAGGAGAGTTGACGTGAAGATGGTACCCACACGGGAAAGAGTGAGAGGAAGGAATGTGTAAGAATCAGGTCAACAGTTATGGGGAACCAAAGAGCATTATTTCTACCTAAGAATCTCTTTGTCAGATTCCAAGGCCTTATTATGCTCTCAGCTCCCTCCTTCCCAGTTCTAGTATTCTGTAATTTCCCATGTTTGACTTTCAAGTAGTAATATCCAGAGAAGATTGTGAATGCAAATATCTACCTGTAGGAGTGCCCGTGGAGATGGAGAACCATTTAGTTTCCAGGAAGTCAGCTAATTTTAAAGATTTTTCAGTGGAGAAAATGTTCTGAAGAGATGAAGGAAATCCAGAGTCAACAAGAAGGGCCTGTTTTCTTAGTGATTATTTCCTTTTTCACCCAGAGACCTCCTGTTATTTTTGTTTTGGTTTGAATTCCTCCTGAAAAAGACAAAAATCTTAATGCAAACAGTATTTGTGGCCAATGCTAGGAATGAATGACGATAAATGAGGAAGTGAGGCAGGGAGGGATTGAAGCCCATCTGAGATGCTCCAGACAGACAGCTGGAGGTTGAGAATTCTGAGGAACAATGAAGAATAGGCTTCTGAGTTCCCCAAATATGGAGTTAAGGTGCTATATACATAAAGAAGCTCACTCTTGACTATTTGCCCATCAAAGTAGCTGTCTACCAATCCAATTTCTGGATTGGAACAGTTTTTCTAAGGAACTTTCTAATACTTCCACTTGCTTAGCAGGCCAATCTATCAGTCCCACTTCCCACCCAGTCTAACAAAATGCTCAGGCAGAGAATCAGGTGATTTGCTTTAAACATCAGAGAGGTGATTGGTAAGACACCTATGGTTTCTCTTCCTATCCTTTATCTTAAAAAAATATATATTTACAAACCTAGATCTGGGATTTTTTCAACTCCATTGGTTATTAAAATGGTCTCCTTCTGGTAGGAGTGGTACAAAAGGCAGAAAGGCTTTGTACTAGTAGGAGACAGTATGGTTAAAGGCATCAGAATATCCACAGAACAGATTTAATTCCAGCTCAGCAGGAGGCAGCCATGTTTCTCTAAGTGTTGATTAAACTGTTCCCCCTTGGTGGTTCCCTTGTTTGTCTCATTCATGTTGTTCTCATTTACCTCCTTTTGCTTTGGGAATTTGCCAGCATGGAACTTGTTTCAACGTCTACACTGATTAGATAGGAGCTTATGTTAAGTTGGAAGCCAATAAACATTTGGCTAGGGAACTTGTGGGCCTCATTAACCCAAAACAGGGTATTTTTGGACTGAAAATGCAAATAGACCCAGGAAGGTTATGGCGAATGTGTAAACACCAGACCCATAATGGACTGTCACACACTGCGACACTTCACTTTTGAGATTGACATCAAGGAAAACCCAAAGTCTCTTGAGAGGAGACCAAATATGTTCAGATGACCATTATTATATTTGCTTTCAGCTTTTGACTAGATCAAGAAGTAACATGTGCAGTTGAGCAGCTCAAGTTTAGGAGTCAAAAAATAGCTAGATTTAAGTCCTTGGCAAAGTAATTGCCTTATGACCTTGGCCAAGATATGGAAGGCTTCTCTCCTGATCCAAACCAAAATCTGAGTAATGACTTCTGCACTTCAGGTTATAGAAAGGTTGAAATAATAATATCCTATACCTTGGTAATATTGAAAATGATAAGAAGATGAATAATAGCAACATGTCTGAAGAACTGAGGAGTGTCGGACTTACATCATGAGTTCCAAAGAAGTTATTTCCCTTACATTTCACTGTCTCTTGTTTAAAAAGAGCTCTCTTTTTGTCCCTTCTTACCACGTTCCTCCTCCTCCCCTTCTTTGTTAGTGCTAGTGGAGATTGAATCCGGACTTCACATTTGCTAGGGTGAAATAATACCACTGGCTGGGCAAAAACTCAAGGCTCTATATGAAAAATAACAGAGGCATAAAGTAGGAGGATAGGAGAGCACATTCAAGGGGCAGAACACCTACCTAGCATGTACAATGAACAGAGTTCAAACCCCAGGACTGCCCTCTCAAAATCACTGCCTTCTTTGGAAGTTTTACCCTTTTTTCAAAATATAAAAGCTACATTCCTTTGTGGTGATTAGAATGTGATGTATAGAGTGGTAGATAAGGAAACAAATACTCTTAGCTTGGGAAAATCTAAGGAAGTGGGACCTGTCACTGAGTGTGTCTCAGGGAGAGGGGTGAAGTTAGAAAGACATGAGAACAATTACCATCTTGGAGAGCTGGAGATTCAACCTGGGACTACTTCATCAGTCTGTCAATTCCTAGCCTTAAGGTCTAATACAATTTGCCCATTGGGTTTGAGGGCTGCTGTTCTGGTCTTTTTATTCTCTCTCTTTTAGAATGGGAATAGGTATCGTTTGCCTGACTGTCTTGTTATTGTTTTGTGTGTTTTTGTGTCAGTCCTGGGGCTTAAACTCAGAGTCTGGAAGCTGTTTCTGAGTTTTTATTTGCTCAAGGCTAACAGTCAGCCACTTGAGTCACAGCTCCACTTCTGAGTTTTGGTGGATAATTGGAGATTAGAGTCTTATAGACTCACCGGTCCAGGCTAGCTTCAAAGCACAATCATCAGATCTCATCTTCCTGAGCAGCTAGGATCACAGGCATGCACTACCAGTGCCTGAATCCATCATTGAGTTTTGAAAAGATGTAACTCATCTGGTTTACAGGTTCACAGCTAAAACCTGGTTCACAGGTTTTGCCTGCGAAGGAGTCATATCTTGAGTCTCATCATATCTGATTTAGATGAGACTTTGGGCTTAAAAGTTAAAATTGATACTTAAATAGCTTAAGACTTTGAGAGTTATTGGGAAAGGACAATTGTATTTTGTATGAAAGAATATGAACTGGGGGTGGCTTATGACCTAAGTTGAGTATTTGTGTCTCCTCAGACTTCATATGTTAAAGCCTAATCTCCAAGATAACCATCTTTGAAGGTAGTCTTTGGTAGGTGATATGAATATAGACCTTTTGAGTAGCATTCATGACATTATAAAACTCCTTCCATCACATGAGGACACTATAAGGAATGGTTACCTATGTACAAGAAAGTATTCCTCATGGGACATAGAATTGCCTAGCACCTCAATCCTGGAATTCTCAGCCTCTAGAACTGTCAAGTCACCAGCCAACGGTATTCTCTTATAGCAGGTCCAATAGTCTCTGGTGGTTAGTGTTAATGGTCAACTTGATTGAACTGAGAACACTTCGGAGATTAGGAAAGTACACTAGTTTGAGTATGTGTGAGAGGGTGTTTCAAGAGATTATTAACCAAAGAAGAAGAGACTTGCCCTTTTTGTAAAGGGCATCATTGCATAAGCTGAGGAGGGCAGGTTAAGCTAAATGTAGAAAAGGAAAAAAAGGAAACATATGCTCTCTGGTCCTACTCCATTGTGGTAAGAGCTGCTCTGTTCTATGATGCTGGATTGAAACTACTGAAGTCATGAGCCAAAATAAATCTTCCTTCCTTTTAAGTTGTTTTTTTTTTCAGGTGTTTGGTCACAGTGGCAATGAAACTAACACAATCTAAGACAAATACATGATAAGTGGTCTGTATATATTAAGGGGGAAACCCTCCCTGAAAACTGAAATGATCCTTCATTAGCCATCTCATAAAATCTATATAGTGGGAGGTTGGTATGAATCATACAGCCACATCTGTTTCTTCACTGCCTCACTTCACATCATGCCTTGCATTTTTTGCTGTATTCTTGTATTCTGTGCTATGACACCTGTGTGAAGTGGAGCTTCTCTAAGACCAGCATTTAGGAGGCAGTGGTGAATCCGAGCATAGCTACTGAAGAGAATGCATGTGTAGAATGTTGGAAGTCTCCTTTTGCTTCTGAGTTTTTTCAGCAAGAGTAGTGATATAAAGAATACCAATGTGAAGCAGATGCCTGTGGCTCATGCCTATAATCCTAGCAACTCCGGAGGCTGAGATCTAAGGAATGTGGCTTGAAGCCATCTCAGGCATGAAATTCCCTGAGACCTATATCTCTAGTTCACCAGCAGAAAACTGGAAGTGTAGCTGTGGCTCAAGTGATAGGGCACCAACCTTGACTAAAAAAGCAAAAGAATGTGCCCAGGCCCTGAATTCAAGCTCAGTACTGGCATAAAAATGAAAAAGAACTAGAGCACATGAATTCTTGTCCTTGGAATACTATTCAATTACAGAATGACAAGTAACTTGAGATAGATAGATAGATAGATAGATAGATAGATAGATAGATAGATAGATAGATAAGAAGTTGGCTTTGACTCAGATTATTAGTGGGGTAGAATGCAGGCCTTGAAGAGGGGAACCATGGCCTGACTAAAATGGGTGCCAGGATTGTAAAGTTGGGAAGGAACTCCAAAGAACCAACACAGTGGTAAGTGATGAAAATCCCATTAGTAAAACAGAACAAAACAAAACAAAACCTTCTTTCTTTTGCCTGTTGAATCTATTAATAAAGTTCTGAATTACCACGGATTTCTTCTCTGGGAATTATTTACGGACAGAATTTTGTTTTTGAGTTTTGGTCAGTCATGGGGCTTGACCTCAGGGCCTCAATGCTGTCCCTGAGCTTTTGTGCTCAATGCTAGCACTCTACTACTTTGAACATAGTTCCACTTCCAGTTTTCTGGTGCCTACTTGGAGATAAGAGTCTCCTGGCATTTCCTGACCAGGCTGGCTTTGAACTGTCAGATTTCAGTCTTCTGAATAGCTAGGATTACAGGTGTGAGACACCAGTCCTAACCCAATGACACAATTTGAAATGATCATTTTAATTCTAATCGTAGACTTTTAGCTGTGTGTCAGATAATCATTGGTTTTCTGTCACTAAGTCTGTAATTATATTCCCTGTTGATGGAGTATATATAGAATGATTGCTATACAACCAGATTGTCCCATGGACTCCTATGGAGACATAACCTCCCCTTCAGGGTTTCCCTCCTTGGTATTGAGAGGTATTCTACAACACTGAAAGCTTCTGAAAGCTAAGTGTTCATTCTATCTGCTCTAAAACAACCAAAACTCCCTGTCCTTGGCAAGGATGTATGCCATTGGGGAGAAATTATACAGTGGAGTGCTAAACATTAAATTCTCTTCTTAAAGCCTGGATGTTAGATATGCCTCACTTAACATAGAAGCTAGAAATCTAATTCTAGAGAAGTGCTTCTGTCTGTGTAACAACCAGTTTGGGTTTAGTTTGCCATTATTTTCAATCTGCTGTAGAGCACTTCTATTAAAAATTATAAGAAAATGAACTATTAGAAAAGTTAAATTAGAAAGATATCTCTGTATTTTATATAGTAGATTTCACTGGCACACCAAATCACTTGGTAAAAATCACTATGATGTTTCTAAACCTTTACTTTCCATTTCTGTTCTTACCCTACTCATGCATACAAGTTACAGACCATTAGTTGGAGCAGTATCAGGCTTGGGGTTCTTTTTTTTTTTTTTTTTGTCGGTCATGGGGCCTGAACTCTGGGCCTGGGTGCTGTCCTTCAGCTCTTTAGCTCAAGGCTAATGCTCTACCACTTGAGCTCAGGAATCGAACCCAGGGCCTCATGTATGCAAGGCAAGTACTCCACTACTGAGCCACCTTCCCAGCCCCAGGCTTGGGCTCTTGAGAACAATAAATTTTCCTCTGTGCTATGGACCTGGCTGGAACTGTTCGAGAACACACATGTATGCATTTGTGAGTGTTCATTTGAATGGTGATATCATCAGATAGAAAATATTTTGTGCAAGAGACACAAAATAGGCCCCTCACCATTTCATTCAACCACAAATTCATTTCATGGATCCACAAATACAAATTGTTCTACATGATCCCATAACATTACTATTTTTTATATGTGTGAATTGCCTATTCTGGAAGCTCTGATGGCATTCTCAAGAGCAAGGAAGTCATCAAGAAAAAATACAACCTGCAGGTCTGTGAGGGAGGCAGAGATTTGAGGTTTGCCAAGTAGCCAGAGGCTATAGGCCTGACCAGTGTGGGCAGACCAGTCACTGCAGGGGCCTTGGGCCAATATTCCTGTGTGTTTCAGCCAGAGACAGCTCAGAGTAGAAAGAACCATGGCTTCTGACAGGCCACCCTGAGACTAGATGCCACTAATTGGTTTAGTAAAGTGGCAGACTAAACTTCCTGGATGATTTCCAAGGCTGTGGGACATGCAAAAATGAAAGTGAGATGGATACATGAAAAGAAGATCAGAAAAAAATAGAGCCAGAAAAGTACTAACTTTACTCTCAACTGATTAAAAACAACAACCTCTATAGATAGGTCTGACTTCCATGTCCAGTGTTGGAAGATTAGCAATCTAGTGTTCTTCCTAAACAGTGTCTATGATGTTTGTATCTTCCCAGGCTTCTACTAACTTGGTTATTGAGAAGAATTTGGTCTTTATTTTCTGCATGTCATTATAAAATCAATATTTGGCTGAAGCACTGACAATCCATTCCACATGTGGTTTACATTTTAGTCTCCAACCTTTTTATTAAATAAGCTTGGCCAAGGACAAGTAATTAAAGACTAGCTGACACCTGACCTCAACGAGGAGGCAAATCTACTTCGAAGTGGTTCACCTTTCATCCAGACTCCTTGTCCTGATGTGTTTTTATGGCAGTGGCAGGATGAAGGAAGCTGGAGCCTTACTCATAGATCCTATTTAAGTGAAAGACCGGATCTGTGATTGGGAGTTTTTTTGCTTCCAGTAATTATGGAAGTTTATATTTCATTTCAGTATTTTTAATAGCAACCTTATGCTAATTCAACATATGCTTACTGTATAGATAATTGTCTCCAAAAATATCGACACATATGGAGTTTTTCAGATTGCTAATGATTTGAGCTATAAATCAAGTTCAGTTATCTAAGCATTTCTGGTCTAAGGTCAAATTTTAGGTGCTATGACACTTCATATTTGTTCCTTTTTCATCTTGGAGGAGGAAAGGAATTTTCTGCTTCCCCACTCTATTCTCTTGACAGATAAAGAAACTGAGACCTGGGGGTGAGATAAATTGTCCAAATTCTTAAAATAAATTAAAGAGAGAAAATGGATTCTATTTCCCTGGTTCTTTGGCTTTGCTGATCTCCTCCTCTTCCTCCTCCCCCTCCTCCTTTTCCTAGTCCTCCTCCTCCTCTTCCTCCTCTTCCTCTTCCCCCACATCTTCCTTCTCCTCCTCCTTCTCCTCTTTTCTTTTTAGAAATTACCTCCTTGTTTTGAAAAATTCAAAATTCATTAAAAAAACTCTGAATGTAATTGTTGTAGAAATGTAGTTTATACAAGGTCTTAATTACATTGCTTGCCTGACTGCTTATGCCCTCTCTAAAGGAAATCACCCCATCCCAAGTCCCTGCTACTTCAGCAGCCAGATTTTGTATTATTTGCTTGCGCTACACCCATCAGTATTAATTTGCCTGGAAATAACCATCCATCCCTTATGTATTCATCCATGGAAGAGTTAGAAAGGTAAGTTAAGATAATCAGATTCTCTCTTTCAAGAGGATGAACCAAGAAATAGAGAGAAGTGGCTATTTGGAAGTGGAATTATGATGTCAACTTCAGAATCATTTGAAAGATTACAGCCAAAACCAAAACCATACACAATCCAGGGTTGTGAGAAAATAGGGCATGTGGAGGAGCCAGTGGGCAAAGAGAAGAGCAAGGAGCAGGCACACGGCTGTGCATGGACCTGCCACAAGGCTCTGTTGCAATGATAGTAGCTGCTAACAATGCTATGAGGCGCTATGCCCATATCACCTTCTCTGTATGAACTCAATTGCAACCCTCATAACAACCCATGGATTTTAATATTCTCTTTACTATCAGATAAATAAACTGAGGCACTGACAGATTGACTTGCTGGAGGTCATACAACTCACTCCACTGTTATGGTACCTACTATCTGTATCCTACGTGGTATTCACTGGTAGAGTTCTTTATCTACTACAAATGTCACTTTTAACCACAAAAATAGAGTATTTGGGAAAACTGGGACTTGAAGAACCACTTAGAACTGAACATAGTTCAGTTTTAATATTCTTTCTCAACCTTTTTTTTGAGTTGAGTTGAAAATCTACCCAGGCATAAACAGAGTAGGCAGCCATTAACAAAAGTCGTAAGAGATGACTGAAAGAATCCAGGCTGAAAATTAAATTCTTTTGATCTGATGTCCAAAGGGAAATGTAAGACAAAGGTGGAAGGGAAAGGGAAACATAGCTAGTTAAACATAGAAGAGCCCTCATGCCTAGCTACTGGTCCCCTAATGTCAGGCATGGACTGACGAGGTGGAGTACTCAAGGTGATGGAAAAGGCCAGGAGCACACTTGTCCTCCCCAAACATGGAGGTGAGGAGATTTTAGAATATGACAGTGAACAAAGGCAATCACTTCTTTATTGTCTGAGAAGTACAAAGAAGACTCTTGGGGCAATTCTCATCATCAGAGAATGTTGAGAAAAGCTACACTGATCATTGTCCCATGTTTCTAGCCATATATATATATACATATATAAAATACACTGTGCAGAGGGGTTACGGTTACATGAATAAGGTAATGATTACATTTCCTGTGGAGCATTGTTACCCCCTCCTTTGTTTTCCCCTCCCATCCCTTTTGTCAGATGAGTAATTGAGCCTCCGGGGGCTGCAAGGCCTTGAAAGTGTCAATGTTCATAGCATCTCATTTCAATATTTTTACTTGCACATTTTAGAAGAATAATGATTGTTCTGACAATATTCTTGAAGGGGAAGAGGAGAGTTTGAGTAAAGCAGACAGGGTACTCTACCAAGGGTATGCAGAATGTGATAAGAAGACATTGTTAGATCTGTCCCAGGTCCCAGTCCCACTCACACTGCCTGGATTTGTGAGTGTGGAGTATGCTGTTATATGTTAGACAAGGGAGTAAAGAGGATACGGAAGTGAAAAGGTAGAGGAGCCGCTGAAAATATTTTTATTCCATTTATTCCCAGTGGCAGTCCCACATCTCAACCTCTAGTGTAAGGCATTGAGCTGACGCCACACACTTGTTGCTTATCACCTTGTTTCCTTGTGGTAATTGTTCAATTAGATCCTGCAAATGCACAGGACCTGTAGGTTCCTTGGGAAGACAAGGATAGAGTTCTGTCTCTTTCTGGCTGAGAGATGCTGGGTGATTTACTTGCTAGAATCTTAATTCTATTTATTTAGAACCTTAATTCTACTTATGGATGTCATAATACCTACCTCTTGAAATTCAGTGAATGAAATGTCTGTAGAACACCTGGTATATAAAAACCTCCCACAAATGGTGGCTCTGACTTCTCCCAGTTTTCCATGTAGTCCCTGCCAGTATCTTACTAAAGTGGATTGTATATCAGGTTACAAACTGAGAGGAACACATAGAAGAGGTGGAAAGGGAGAATTGCTATGGGCACTAATTCTCAGGCACTGAGAATCCTCTACCCAATGTGGATCCCATTAACAAACATTGAATTGCTATTTATAAGTAAGTTTGTATGTCTAAAGTATATGTTATACTAGAGGTTGGAGGTGGCCATTTTCAGTGTCTTTCAATTCCTTGGGTATATATCATCTCCAAACTTATCTTGCAAACAGGTTTTTTCTAATAAGTACTTTGTAGAGATAGTTTAACTGTACCAGTTAACTTTATTATAAGTGTGATAAGACTTTCTTTAAAACTCATTATCCATCCATGCTTAAAGTCTTGCTAACTACTATTTGTGCTGCTAAGACCAAGAGGCCTATTTCTTAATGGGTTTGTGCCTATGTACACATATATACATAGAGGTGTGAAACGGCTTAATTGGTTGGTTTTCTGGGTTTGGCACTTTGTGTGTAAGTTTAGTTGTCCTTCTCTGAGGATCATTTCTATACATAAATTCTGGGTAATAGTTATTCAGTTGCTGTACAAAGCTGTCTACTCTTTCTAGGATAAAGTAACATCTTTAAAAAGAATGTGCATTGGGAATTGCATTAACCTGGGTCTGACTAATACTTGGCACTATTTAGCCTTAGTTTTGTCATCTGTAAAACAGGGACAATAACCTCCTGCATATATAGGCTTCCTGTAAAGACTGAGTATTAGGTGTCTGGCTCCTGACAAGAGCTCCTCAGGCACCAAATTCTGTATTATTCATTGGTGTATTTGGCACAACTTCAACAGTGCTTGCTTATGCTTGGTGCTAATTTTTGTTGAACGAGTGTAAACTCAGTGACTACTTATTAAACATTTAAATATTACTGGATGAATACACCCATTTAAACGGATAAATAATGATCGAATAAATACTGACTGTATAAAGCCCTATAGCAACACCTCCCGCCAAGAAACTCAATATCATTCACAGGACCAGTAACCACAAGTGGCTTACTTGCAGCCCTGAATTTATTTCTATTCTTTTCCATCCTTGCCTAGCTTCTAGTTGCTTTCCCTGCATAGGCATCCCCAAACTGTTTAGACTTCTTAATGGCTTGGTGAGTGTCTGGATCCACTGGTGAACCAGTCAACTACTGTGTTCTGGCTGTGTTGAGAACAATGAAAAAACTCCCAGTGACTCAGATAGGATGCAGGTGGGAGAAAACTGAAGCAGATTTGTTTTAGCACAGAAATTGCCAACTCGGGACTTCCTGAGGTGCCATGAACTCATCAGCGATGACGACATTTAGCATCAAAACAACAGTTGTCAAGAAAATAGCCACATTCTCCCACAGCTCCCATACACACTTCTTACAGAGACACCCGGGATACCCTCTTCTTCAAACTGTCCTTCGTACTCCCTTCCTGCCCTGTGGAGTAACAGGCTGTCGGTTCCGTCTGTGGGCTGGTGAATCTCTGTGACTCTGGAACTTAATTTTCTAATCCAGAAATAAAACACTCACTGACTTTCAGAACCCAGGCCAGGTGGAAAAAATCTTGCTGGATTTCTTTCAGTGGGGCAGAAAGCCAGGCCATCTCTAGAATGTCGTCAAAATCTAGAGCCAATTACACTCTGCCTCCTCTCATCACTTCAGTCCAGCCCACCTGTACCAATCTGTTTAAAATGGCATCAAAGGCAACAATAAGGGGAATAAATAGAAAGAAGATATCACCTAAGGGGCCATGAGAAGGAAGAGAAAGGAACTAGGGGACTCCTCAATGGAAGGATTGTTTTCTATCCCCATAAAGAAGAGAAAAAGTAGAAGGAAGAAGATAAAGAGGAGGAGGAAGAAGAAGAGGAAGAGGAGGAGGAGGAGGAGGAGGAGGAGGAGGAGGAGGAGGAGGAGGAGGAGGAGCAGGAGCAGGAGGAGCAGGAGGAGCAGGAGGAGGAGGAGCAGGGGGAGGAGGAGGAGGAGGAGGAGGAGGAGGAGGAGGAAGAGGAGGAGGAGAAGGAGGAGGAGGAGGAGGAGGACGAGGAGGAGGAGGAGGAGGAGGAGGAAATGGGGGGGGGTTAAGTGCTGCCCCGGACTTGAGTTTTGTTTCCATGCTGGAAGCTTCCTCCTCCATCACATTTTTTTCCCTCTAGCCACTTGATGTCCGCAGTCAACAAAGCAGGAAGGATGAAAGGAGAATGTGAAATGCAGGGCCCAGAGGATGAGATACTTCAGTGAGAATCATTCTTAGACCTTCCATCTGCACAATCTCGGCTGGTGCCCAGAATCCTGACTGTGTTTTCAAAGCAGCCCATATCTGGTACTCACTGGAAAATAAGAAAAGACATGTCCTCTGCTTTAGTATTGCCTGCATGCTACCACTTGGCAGCCCTTCAGGATTTTATGACAAATAGTAATGAATAATTAACTAATCATTTGAGCTGCTACCAAAAGCCTAAAGACAACAGTATCCCCTCTGCTCATGCCACCCAGACAGACCTTGACAGTGCTTCCTGTCTTTATAAAGGCTGGCCAAGATGCAGCTCTCTGATAACACCAACCAGGCCAGCAGGGGACTAGATCACTCTTCCCTGCATTCTGCTTCTCCCTGGCTGCACACACAAGACTGAGACGAATACAGCTGGTGTGTTTCTCCTCTCACTTCTGCCATCCTTTTCTTCCAGAGATCAAAGTTGTTGTTGTTGTTGTTGTTGTTTTGGGGTGGGGGGAAGCAGATCCCTTGAACTCTTGAGCGTCCCTAGAGCATAGGTTCCCCTTAGGGGACATTTGGCACTGTCTGGTGAAATTCTGATCTGCACAGTTGGGAGAGAGGGATGTTGTTGCTACTAGAAACTGGTGGTTTGAAGCCAGGGATGCTGCAGACCGGCCCTCAGTGTACAAGGCAGTCCCAACAACAAAGAATTTGCTCCCTCAAAATGTCTACCTTGCTAGTAGAGGATGTGTCCTTCTGTTAAGTTCCAGTGTGTCCTGGTGACTACAGCCAGGCCAGTACCAGAGTAACTTGGGCTCCCTCGAGTGGTGACTCATACAACGACAGCCAGGAAGAAAGGCCCATAGCTGCAGGAGGTAGTGGGTGCATCATTGTGTGTTTGTGTGTAGTATGTACATGCTTGTGCATGAGTGTGTGCGTAAGCGTGTATGTGAATCAAGTTATTTTATCCGTCACAAAATGTGCTTCAGTTAATAGTGACAGCAATTTTCATGAATCATTAATGAGCCATTTTCTTCTCTCCATGTTGTTAATATCTATGCAGAAGCCTTTGAATTGAGAGAGCAGATTTCCTTCTGATTAGCCAGAGTGTTTATTTTTTTTGAAATATGTTCTTCACATTGAGAGTAGCACTTGTGTGTGAGTTTATGTGATTCCTTTCTGTTTGTTTTCTTCCTAAGTTGGAAACTCCAAAAGCTTCCATCATGTTTCCCAGGTCCTCCTTTAGGAAAAAGCACAGATATTTAGATGGTGCTTCTTCTCATATATTTCAAGGGATAAGAAGTAGAAGGTAATTTTACAATTCTAATCCTACAAACCAGAATGAGGCCCATCTTACATGGTTCTACAAATGGCAGTAAAGATTCTGCAAGGCATATTTTGTTTATGAGAGATGGCTTAGTTTCCCAACTCAGCAATACTCTTTTTGGGGAGGGGGAGGGATGTAGTACTGGGGCTTGAACTCAGGGATATGAGCTTTCCCTTGGCCTTTGCTACTCATGGCACTCTACCACTGGAGCCAGGCCTCCACTTCTGGCTATTTGTTAGTTAATTAGAGCTAAGAGTCTCTTGGGATTTGTCTCCCTGGGCTGGCTGCAAACCTTGATTCTCAGATCTCAGCTTCCTGTGTAGCTAAGAGTCTCTGGTGCCTAGCCCAAGTGAGCATGTTTTAATGGATTAAAATCAAATCTAACTTTATTTGCCTAGTAGCTTTTCATCCTGTCCCTCCCATGTACATAATCTTAATGACAGAATTGAATAAATTTCACATGACAGATACTGTGTCACATTCATTAACTTGTCTGTTCCCTGTGACAATCATATGATGCAATCTTACCACATTTTACAGATGAGAGACTAGAGACATAGAGATAAGTGAACAAGGTCAGCAGAGCAGAGAGTAAGAAAGTGGCACAAGAATCAAGGACCCAGACATATGAACTCTATCTGAACGGGATTCATGCCAATGAGAATGCTTTTTCAGTCCCCACCCCTGCATGCTGCAGTCCCACGTTCCTTCATCAACCTTCCTTCTTGTGACCTTCTCTCCAGAAGCCCATACTTCTGAGGTCATTTCCTAGCTGGGTCCATGTCAGCTGTGGTCTTCCTCAGCTCCAGTTTTAAGCAGACTTCTTTTACTCATCAGAAGACACTTCCAGCATATTAACTTCTATTTTCATTCAAAGTCCAGTTACTGGGCACACCATGAAACCGCCCCTTTACCCTTTCAATTTAGAGGGTGTACATTGTTTAGATGTGGACAAAAGCTTTTCAAATAGACATTCCACTTTCCAGGTTACAATAATAAATACTGTGCAAGTGTGAGGTGTTGTCCCATTATCATCCTGGGGCTGATCCTGGGGCTCAAGCACAGGGCCTAGACATGTCCCTGAGCTTTTGTGCTTGAGGCTAGTTCTGTACCTCTTGAGCACAGCTCTGCTTTCAGCTTTTTTTGGTAGCTAGAAGTCTCATAGACTTTTCTGCTGAGGTTGGCTCCAAACTACAATCCTCAGATCTCAGCCTCCTGACTTTCATTTTCTCTTGAATTTTTTGTTTCTTTTCATTTTGTGATAGTCTCTCATTATATAGCCATGACTGGCCTCAAACTCCCATTTCCCCGTCCTCCCCCCTCCCTCTACTCTTCTTTCCTCTCTCTATCTATCTCTCTGTCTCTGGCTCTTTCTGTCTCTGTCTGTCTCTGTCTCTGTTTCTCTCTCTCTCTCTGTCTCTCTCTCACACACACATGCACACACACACATACACCCCCCCCACACACACACACACTTCTTTACTCTTCAGGAACTAAATTTCAAATAAAAACCATTTGTTCAGTCAGGAAGTATTTTTTTTTTTTTTGCTTTCTAGACTTGTTCTCCTTTGGGGTGTGTATGTGTGCAGGCACACATACATACGCACACAGCTGGTCCTGGGGCTTGAACTCAGAGCCTGGGCATTGTTCCTCAGCTATTTTGCTCAAGGTGAGCACTTTACCACTTTGAGCTACAGCTCCACTTCTGGCTTTTTGGCGGTTAATGGGAGATAAGAGTCTCATAGACTTGCCTTCCCTGGCTGGCTTTGAGCCACAATCCTCAAATCTCAGCCTCATGAGTAGCCAGGATTAGATATGCGGGCCCCCAGTCCCCAGATTGCTTTCTGGACTTTTGATTGTAGAAAATGCCAAATGTAAGCAGAAGCCTCAGATCCCACCACTTTTGTTTATAGGAAAAAGAGAGATGACAAAATGACCTCCGCTATATAAATCCCAGAAAATATAGATATTAATGAAATGGATGGGGGGAGTTCTATTTATTATACTTGTCTACCATGTGGGAAAAGATCATAGATTTTTTTTTTAGTAATTACTATTACTTTTCTGACATTGGTATATATTGGTGGGGGAAATAACTCTTTTTCTAGAGTATTAAGTATGTAAGAAAAATTCCTACTAGGAATTTTCACTGGAATGACACTGATTTTAGAAATCAATGAAGACTGAATTGATATTTTTACCTTTTTACCGTAATATGTCTTCTAATGACTGTCTCATAAAAACTAATGCATCTTCCTAGGTAATTGAGTTTTTCTTGCTATTATCATGACCTGGTTTTTATTTAAAGTATTATCACAGGGTTCATGTCCTTAGGTCTTATTCAAATTAGACCATTGGTTGAATAGTAACACTATAGAATTTATTGACCAGTCATTTAACATATAGAAACTATAGGCAGTCTTGGCAACTAATGAATGTGACATTCTCAGAGCATTTGGGAAGTCCACATGATTTTTTCAACATAATTATAACTAAAAGCATAATTAATAAATCAAATTGATTGCTCTGGTCTTGTATTAGAATCCCCAGTAGCTAACACATGGTAGCATTGCCTTATACTGTGAATCTAGAAGTTGCACAGTCCTGATGATCAGGAAAGACTGTTTTTTTTCTTGTTATGTTTTTCTTTTTATTTATTTATTTTTGTGCCAGTCCTGGGGCTTGACTTCAGGGCCTGGGCATTGCCCCTCAGCTCTTGTGCTCAGACTAGCACACTACCACTTAGCGGCACAACTCCACTTATGGCTTTTGTTTTCTTTTTCTTTTTCTTTTTAATTGAGATTAGGTGATTACATAAATTTCACCTATTTCACAGTATTGTGGAATGGTGATACTTAGTTAAAGTCAAAAAAACATTTTAACCTTCACAAGGCAAATTGTCATTTTCATGGCCTATAAAGTTCATGAATTCTATGAGCTTTGACAATACAATTATTTCTTCCACCTCAGGTGATGTTTACATTTCTTTCCTTTTGCTTAGTCTATGCTGTTCCCTCTTTCCTTCTCTTTCCTCCCTTCCCATCACTGTCTTTGGGTTGCTTAGTTTATTATATATTTATATTTTATTAGAGATAAGAGTCTCATGGACTTTCCTACATGGGCTGGATTTGAATTGCTATCCTTAGATCTCAGCCTCCTGAGTAGCTAGGTTTATAGGCATGAGCCACCTGTGCCTGGCGATTGGACTTTACAATCTTCTTTATGAACTCTAAGGATCAGTGGTTTAAGTTTAATAGGCCTGTGTCTCTTTTGCTGGTTCCTCACACTCTGGAGGAATTCCAAGATGTGCTACATGGATTGATCCACAGAAACCAAAGGAGAGATTTTGTGCATCAAGCTGAAGCACTAATTGCATATGAAGAGTTTTGATTAATTTAAATTCTGAAATGATTTTAAAATATCTATATAAGATATCCAGGAGTATTTTATGAGAATGCAAAACTTGCACTTATATTTAAGAAAATGTATTGGGGGGCTGGGAAGGTGGCTCAGTGGTAAAGCGCTTGCCTTGCATGCATGAGGCCCTGGGTTTGATTCCTCAGCACCACATAAGCAGAAAAGCCGGAAGTGGCACTGTGGCTCAAGTGGTAGAGTGCTAGCCTTGAGCTGAAGAGCTGAGGGACAGTGTCCAGGCCCAGAGTTCAGGCCCATGACCGGACCCCCAAAAAAGAGAAAATGTATTGGGACACTGTACTTAGGTTTCTTAGGGATTCCCAATTGGTCTCCTCTGCCTTTGGGGGCTTTGGGGAGATACCTGAGAGGCCTTAGGAGAAAGAATCCATTAGGTGTGCACATGTGATCATTTTGATCCACTTACCACCTTACCTCTCCCCTCCTGGCTGCTCATTGGACTATTTTTATTTATTTATTTATTTATTTATTTTACAGGTTTTCTTTTTTTTAAATTTAATTTAATTTTATTTGTGAACATACTGTACAGAGGAGTTACAATTACATGGGCAGGATAATGCGTACATTTCTTACCAAGCATTGCAGCCTCCTCCTGTGTTTACCCTTCACATCCCTTCCCAGCCTCCCCCCTCCCCCTCAATCCCAATCCTTCTCCTTCCCCCCCCACCGACGTTGTAAAGCTGGACTATTTTTAAAGATACCCTAATGCTTTAAATATACTTTGTACCAGTTACTACTCCAGTGATCCCAAGGGTACCCAACTTCAGATCTGAGAAAACTACTGTCACAGGAAGCACAGAAGCTGGATTGAAGGATGTGGCATTGGGTTTCCCAAAAGCAGTAAAGGGGAGTTATTGAAATTGAAGAAGAAGCAACACATTGGTGGAAGTAGTCCCACAGTGAGAGGAAGACTGTTGAGCTAGAAGGATTGTGTCTATAACTGATAAAGTCTGATTTGTAATGTGAGGCCTGACAGAGAATATCAATCCTGTGCTGGGTATAGTCATCAGATCATTGCCAATGGCAAGCCTGTAACTGAGTCCTGTCTGTTTCTTCTGGATTACTTATCATATGGCCCTCCATTTCCATTATCACCTCATTGTTGGATTTCTTCAACAGATTAATTGATGGATGGTCTCATTCAATCAGCTCTGTGCTGATTATGGAGCAAACCATACAATTCCCTCAGGAAGATCACAGTCCACTGAGGAAGACAAGTGAAATATCAGTTAGCAAACAGAAGGATAAAACAGTCATACAGAATAGGAGTGTTGTGGGTCTCTGATGAAGATTGCACTCATGCTGCCTTGAGGGTCAGGGAGATATGCTCCATAGCTTCCTGAAGAACAAGAAGGTATACCTAGGCACAAAGGAGAAGGGATGCTCTACAGATTTATAACAAAAGGACAGTGTGTATGGCATAGTGTGGTGTTTGCCTCCTAAAGACAATAGCAAATTCAGGATAAATGGGACAAGATAAGAAAAGGAGTGAGAAGTGAAGCTGGAGTGAGGTGAGGGCAGATAAATGACAGGCCTTGCGTGTTGTACCGAGGAATTTGTAGCTTATTATCCTTGGGATAACGAAAAACCATGGAAAGAGTTAAAGCAGAGACATGATGTCAAATTTGTGTTTTGGAAAATTTTGTCTAACTGTAGTATTATAATTGGATTATCTAGTCATTTCTTTTAAACTCGATTGTTATAATTATATATAATATCATAATAATTACATAGAATATTTTGGGTACTAGGTTGAGTTTGGGGTTTTGTGTGTTTCTCATTTCAATTCAGACATAACTATCTGCAGAAGCAATAGTTATCTTTCAAAGGGGGCAAACATAAATTAGTTTTAACTGAACTAACATTTTAATGTTAGCTTTAATTTTAATTTTGTGAATGGGTAATATATTAAAATGATTCAAAACTAAAAAAAAAATCACAAGATAACAAGGAGTATAACCCTGTTCTGTAGCCCTTAGTTCCTCTTCCAATAACCAATGTTATTACTTTCCTCATGTTCTTTTGTAGAATTTTATACTTATGAAAACTTCTGTTCATATATTCCTTTTTAGTCTTTTTAAAAGATCAATAGTAATATGTATTAGGCATCATTGGTTGCCTTTTCTTCACATGATTTTTTAAGATAGTTTTGTACATGCGTATTTAGAGTTCTTTCATTCATCATTATGACTGCATAGAGTTCAATTATGGACATTCACCATTATTCATTTAGCCATTCTCCAGTAATGGGCGTTCAGATTGTTCCCAATCTTTTGATTTGGCAGACAATTCTGTAATTAATAATGATGCCTTTGTCATTTCACACATGAGCAGGTGCATCTGCAGGATGAATTTCCCAAAATGGGATGGCTGGTCAGAAAATGCTTTGTAGTAATATGATTGATATGATCAAATTGTCTTCCACTAAAGTTGTATCAATTTGCACCCTTTCCATAAATACTTGAGTTTGCCAACACAATGTGTTATCAAACTCCTGGATCTCTTCAATCTGATTGGTTAAACAATATCATCCTACTTTAATTTGCATTTGCATATTATGAGTAAGGCTCAGCCTTCCATATGAATATGAACCAGTTGATTTTCTTGTCCTTTAAACTATCTGTTTCTATCCAGTGTTCATTTTTTTCAGTAGACTATTGTTCTTTGTGTAATTGTTTATAGGTTTATAGATAAATTCATCACATCAGTGATATGCATGAAAATGGTTTTCCAAGTTTGTGCTTTGTTTATTTGACTTTTAAATTTTGTTTGATTTTATTTTATATGTTTATAAAAGTATATATTTATTTCTATGAATATTTGATTTGCTAAATTTTTTGTTTATTTGATTTTAGTTATGGTGATTTTAGCCTTACAGAAAAGTTTATTGTTAAGCAATTCGATTTAAGCACTTTTAAAAATTTTTACAGGACTGGAATGTAGTTCAGTGGCAAAGTGCTTGTCTAGCAAGTACAACATCCGGGGTTTGATCCCCAGTACCAAAAAAGAAAAGCTAAAGAAATTCTTTTAAACCCCAAACAAAAGCAACTTTCACAGGAGTCTAAATTCTGTCAGTTCAAAAAAGTCTTTTCTCAGGGCTGGGAAGGTGGCTCAGTGGTAGAGTGCTTGCCTTACATGCATGAGGCCCTCGGTTTGGTTCCTCAGTACCACATAAGCAGAAAAAGTCAGAAGTGGCACTGTGGCTCAAGTGGTAGAGCACTAGTCTTGAGCTGAAGAGCTGAGGGACAGTGCCAGTTCAGGCCCCACGACTGACAAAAACAACAACAACAAGAACAACAACAAAATACGTCTTTTCTCTTTCCTTATTTTTAAAAGTATATATTATCCATTACTTCATAACTTCAGTTTTTATTAGGTAAATGATATGAAATCACCAGAATTTGGTCATATTTGACATTAGAAGTGGTCATAGGGCTCAGTCAGCATATTGAAGGCTTTGTTCCATGCAATTGCAATCTATTCTGGCTCAAGATAAGAGGTCAAATGTACTTTAAGTTTCTGCAGATGCCTACCAAAATACATAACCTATCTTTTCCCATTGATTAATAACACCAGCTCTTGAAATTAATTTTACATATAAATTCATATGTTTCTGGTTTTCAAAATTCTTCCACTGAGTTCCCTACCTATTAATTTTTGGTGTCAATTATTTAGATATTGTTTTAATACAGCCATGTTATTCTTGTTTATACTTCCATGGGAATTTAGAAATTTCTTAAAAAATGATCAGCATTTTTGCATTTTTGTTACTGTTACCTAGAATTTGTAAATTGAAGTGATTGCCTCCACACCCCCCCTCTTTCCCTTCTTCCCTCCTTTCTTCCCTCTCTCCCTTCTTCCCTTTCTTTTCCCCAGTACTGGGGGTCAGATCTGTTGTCTTGTGCATACCAGGCAAACAAGCTTTCTACACTGAGTTCCACCAGCAGCAGACTTGTTTTTCCTTTGCCCTTTTTACAATGGCATATTTTCTGAGCTAGCTCAGCTGTTTCCAGCCTGTTTGCTTTCTAAGGGTTTCTAATGTGCTCATGCTGTGCTCTCCCACCTGGCTAATCTGCCTGAACATCTTCCTCATCAACTCACCTCTTTAAATTTCCTTAATCTACACCTTGGCTTTGTTTTCACCCCTTTAGAAATGGGCCTTGTCCTCCTCTCACCCCTGCTCTAACTAAGAGTCTGGATAAATCCATTGGTTCAGCCAGTCCATGTCCTGAAGGGAAATCTCTACTAGCTATGATGCTGCACCTCTTTTTTCTGCCTTCCATGAAAGTTCAGCTCTACCTCTTGAGTAAACACACAATCATTAATAACTTTTGTTATACCACACATATTTAACCTGAGTGACCTTGGTTTCAGAAGCAGGCAATTATACGCTTTGTTTTGGTTTGGTTTTGTGTTTTTATTTTTGTAGTCGTGGGGCCTGAACTCTGGGCCTGGGTGCTGTCCCTCAGCTCTTCAGCTCAAGGCGAGCACTCTACCAGTTGAGCCACAGCGCCACTTCCAGCTTTTTCTGCTTATGTGGTGCTGAGGAATTGAACCCAGGGCTTCATGCATGCAAAGCAAGCACTCTACTACTGAGCCACCTTCCCAGCCCCAATTATATGTTTAATTACATTGCATTAAACACCAAGTCTTGGTGGTTGAAATCTGCTGCACACTCAGATTTTTCTTGCTTTGGAACTGGATATGACCTAAATCCTTTAGTTATTTTTGGTGGTCCTGGGCTTTGTACTTAAGGCTTGTTTGGCTAATGCTCTACCACTTGAGTCATGCCCCAGGCCTTTTCTTGCTGTAGTTACTTTTCAGCTAAAATATCCCATTGTTGTCCAGAGCTGGCCTTAAGCTTGATCCTGCTACCCGTGCATCCTGCAAAGCTGAGATCACAGGCAAGCCCAGCTTATTTGTTTGTTGAGATGGGGTCTTACTAACTTTTTGCCTGGTCTGGCCTGGAACCTCAATCCTCTCTATCTCCCCCTTCCAAGTATATTGTGTGTTTATATCATACATCTTTATCCATGCATTCAATATGTTGTCAAATATATATTGTAGATGTTATGTGTTCCGGATACTGACAATCTTAAAGATTTCTATTAAAGCTAATTTAAGCAGCAGTAACCAATAATCCCCAATCATAGAGGTTTATAATTTGAAGGTTTACTTTTTCTGTTCATATTACATCTCCATCCCCACACAGCTCTACTAGGCTCCAGATCTTCATTTGGAACTAATTTTATTTCCAGTTAAAGGATCAGCTGTGTCTATGATATGCTGCTTTCAAAAGATAGTGGAGCATAGAATTAGCATACATCTACTTTGCAGATTATCTGCATCTAAAAAATAATCTCAAAATAATCAACAAAATAATCTCAAAATTTCAAGATTCCACAATTTCTTTTTAGTATGTTTTCCCATATGACAAATCGGATATAATTTTATAAATTTCATTAGCTTTTAGTAGCATATATAACAACTTGTGTTTGGACTGGAATGTTCTTTTTTTATAGATGGCAAGATAGACAGCCATATTTATACTACTTGTATATTTATACTTCTTGTATACTTGCACAATGTGTGTAGTACACGTTGCGTGTTCTTTGATCTAAAATTTTAGTGCTGCTCTCAAAAGAAGCAATTATACAGCCAGGCACTGGTTTAATGATTTCAAATGGGACTATATGCTATCCCAAATATATAATTATTGGAACATATCCACTTCCATAAGATGATATTGCTCGCAATTATTTACTGAGAATAAACAAGTAAACTAATAATGATGTTGGGGTCTTAGTCTTGCCTTCTTAATGGATGCTTCAGAAGAGAGCCTTTGTAATTCCGTCTCCCAACCATATGTCTCTGTTGACATTAAAGTGCTTAGTTCCAAATGAGTTGGCTTCATTCAAGCATCTTAATTCAAGAGTGGATGATTAGATCTTAAGCTAAAAACCTATTAGGATGTAAGCACTTGTATTTTTGAAAGGTCTTAATGGAACATCATAGTGTGGATGTAGATAAATCCTCCCTATCTAGGAGTAGTAGGTTGGAAAAAAAATCTCATTTGATCCTCAGATATTACAGACCAGCCTAATGTCAAAGTTAAGCACAGAACAAGAAATCTGTTCAAGGTTTATTATATAAACTACACACTGGATAGTGTCAGTTTTTTGTTTTATTATTTTGTTTTTTCCTGCTGGTAGTAATTTCAGAGATCCTGAGCAAAACCCAGTATCACTTACATGAAAAAAATATAAATAATAATGCTGGGTACTGGTGGCTTGTGCCTGTACGTAATCCTAGCTTCTCAGGAGGCTGAGATCTAAGAATCATGCTTCAAAGACAGTCCAGGCAAGGAAGTCCATGAGTCTCTTATCTCAGTAAACTAGCAAAAAAGCCAGAAGTAGAGCTATGGAAGAGCACTAGCCTTGAGCAGAAGAAGGTCAGGGATAGCTCACAGGTCTTGAATTCAAGCCCAGGGCTGGCGTGCGCACACACACACACACACACACACACACACACACACACACACACACACACACACACACACACACACACACACACACACACACACACAAATGAAATTTTGAGACCAGACAAAGATGCCACTGTGATAAGATTTCCAAAGTGAACCCATACTGTGGCTGTGTCATGCATCCTCAAGGTTTATATCAGACTTCATGCTATAAATAAATCAGCATGAGCAGAAAATGACATGCATATTACATCACAGATATTTTCAATTCTTTTAAGAAGGCATGTACCCATGAGTGAGAGTTCTGCTTTTATTTAACCACCTGTGTGGTCCAAACCAACAGGCTTCCCCACTTCTTCCATCTTTGCTTCCAGCTAATTTGCTTTAGTCCCTGAGTAATCCTGTCATCAGCAGGGCACAGGGATCTTCATTTCATGTGAAAATCATTTGATAATCATCTGCCTAATGTTTTAGCAGGTATTTGTTTAGCTTATAAGACTACGCACAGGTTGTGGCTCTTCATCAAGAATAGACATGTCTACTAGGAAATAGGGAAGAATATAAAGTTTCAGGATTGAAATTTCTGAGTTACGCTTTCACAGGTGACCTCTAGGGTTTCTGATTGAAGCAGGAAAGACAAGATAATTTATCATTATCTAATTTCAAAGGTACCCGCTACTTCCTTCCTTTTTTTCTTTCTCCCTCTCTTTTTTCCTTCCTCCTTTCTTCCCTCCTTTTCTCCCTGTTTCCTTCCTCCCTCTCGTCCCTCTCTCTTCCTTCTCTCTTTTAATTTCTCCTTCCTTCCTACCTTGTCTTCTTATTTTTTTAATTTTCTCCTTTTATTTTTTTTTATGTAAAACTACCCTAGCAGCTCATCCTTGTAACTATATAACCTCAGTGCTTTTTTGCCTGGTGTGCATCGTTGTTGACAGCTGCTTTACTGTTTGGTTGAAATATTGATATCTATGAGGGAAGAAGAAAGGAATGTTTTATAAGAACAGGAATGCATGTGGCTGCTGGAAAAAAGTCAGATTTTGATGTCAGAGTTCTTATTGACTTAAATATCAAAATGAGAGCAGATAGCCTGGAATAATCGAATTGGTCTTCCACAACCCTTGGAGGCGTTGAGTATTGTAAAGATATTATCTAGTCCAGACATACTATTTTTTTAAAGGACTCTGGGTTCAGAACTTGAGCAAAAATAAAGCCATGCTTAAGTGAAATTGGATTTCATGGAAAAATATAATGGAGATTCAAATCAAAACATTCAGAGCTGAGACCATGCTGGGAAGGAGGGTCAATACTACAGTCAAAGTTGGCTTACAAGAGAAATACCCTCATTGGGACAAGTTTTTAAAAAACAAACAAACCCTAACTTAAATGAGAGATTAAAGTAATTTTGAGTCACTTGAGTTAACCAAAATATGCAAAGTATAAAACATGATTGGGATATTTGGACACTAGCTCTAATGATGATACTAAAAAATTACTTTCAACTTATTTTGACTTGAAATTGAATAAAACACTATTTCTACAGATACATACATTAGTGATGCTTATCCTTTACAAATATAGATGAAGCTATTTGTGAAAAATTAGCCAGGAAGGGATAAGAATACTAGTCTATGTTTAAAATGCTACATAATTAAACAGATGGGTGCCGGTGTCTTATACTTGTAATCCTAGCGACTCAGGAGGCTGAGAGCTGAGGAGTGTGATTCAAAGCCAGCCCAGGCAGGAAAATCCATGAAGCTCTTATTTCCAATTAACCAACAAAAAGCAGGAAATGGAGCTATGGATCAAAGTGGTAGCACTCAAGCCTTGAACACAAAAGTTCAAGGGCAGTCGTGATCCTGAATTCAAGCCCCAGGACTGGCACCAAAAGAAAAAGCAAGCTACATGATTAAATGTTTAAAGAAATTGAGCTGGTAAATTATACTGTGTACATAAAGATGTAATATAGAATAATCTGGTAAACTCACTAACCAGCTGAAGATTTAAAATGTATCAGTGTAGCTGAAAAAAAGTATAAAGCAACTCTTTCACTTCAATTACCCAGCTATACTTGTGGTGTCCCATTGGGAGGGTGGCCAATGGTGTCAACTCATTAAAATGGGTAACACCTCATGTGTTCACTCCAGCTGGTGGGAGCAGACCTGGCTTCAGGCTTCACTGAGGTATTATGGTGTTGTGGGGCTAGCTCAGGTTTGCGAATCAAAAACACCTGGACTGAAATCCTTGTTCTAAACACAGTTGTGTGACCCTTGGTCAAGCTCCAAACTTCTCCGAGTCCCATGATTTCATCTGTTAAAAAAAAAAAAAAAAGATTACTAACACCAACCCTGAAAATGTAGTCAAAGGATTACAGACAATGTCTGTAAATCACATTGCTATTGCCTAGAGAAGCACAGCTATTTTAACTGATGTTTTAAAAGAAGGCATTGGGGTATTTCACAACTAAAATGTCTGAGCATCTCTGAACAAGCTTGCGGGCTGCTTGCTAAAACAAAGCCCCAAGTGCTGCTTTACCAAGGAAAGGAACCATCCCATAGGAAGAGTTTCAGAAATAGTGGGACAAAGTTAGGAGAGACATGAGATTGGAGTGGGAAGATCTGATTCAAGATGGGCCTCTCAACTCAGTGTAGGAGGCACTTACTTGCAATCAGGTGGCATTTATTATATTTTAAAGATTAATATGCACAGAATAAATAGGGGTTCAGAGTAAAGAATAAGTCATCTCTTGAAACTCATTATTGACCCATATAGGGCTGATAAATGGGGAGAGGATAAATGAATTTAGGAGTTCTTAAAACAGTTAACATATTCTGCAACTTCAACTTCCTGGGCAAGAATTTTCTGGAAAAGTTAAGTTTGGTTAATGCCATTGTAATGGTAAAATTTTGTCCATGTCGACAGTAAACTAATAGGTAGAATGGCTCCAGATGGTTTTGTTTTCATTTGTAGAGGGAGCTCCAAAAATATCTCTTTCTGGATTTTCATTTCTCAGCCCCAACATAAACTAGGATTATGGGGGAATGCATTTCCAAATGATTAACTTCCTCATAATCACAGTTTCAGCTCACACATCCTCTCACTTGATTATTTTCTTTACAATACTACCACTGTTTTGTGCCAGGGGTCTTCAACTTTTCATGCACATTAGACTTCCTTGGGCAGACTTTTAAAAGTCCTAAATGCCCAGGTTCCTACTCTTAGCCAATTAAATTAGAATATTGACTCTAAGCTCTCCCAAGAATATTCATAAACTGCTTTGTTAAATGGCAGCTGCTTTGTACAACTATTTAAAGTTAATAAACATAAGTTTCATTAAAAATAATTCAATGTGCAACTAAATTTGAAAAAATACCCCTTGAAGCTGAACTAGAAAAATAAAACCTTGATAAGACCTTTTAAGACCTTGGTTAGACCCAACCTTAACTGCTGGCTGCTTAAAATTAGAACCACTTTTTTATGTTGTTGGGTGTAATGTGTTAAATATAATGGCATAAGTGTTCAATGAAAGCATATTAACCTTTAAGCTTTGGATTCAAATTTCCAAATTGGAAATCCAAATGCAAGTATGGATTCCCTCAGACCTCTCAAGATGTAGTTTCATAGAAACTGTCTTTGATTTATTGATTCCACCAACTTTCCTTTCTTCACTGGCCTGCTATAAAGTTGTTCCTTTATTCTAGTTTTTTTTTTTAATTGTGAAAATACTGTACAGAGGGGTTACAATTACATGGGTAAGATAATGAGTACGTTTCTTATCAAGCATTATAGCCTTCTCCTTTGTTTCCTCTTCCCATCCCATCCTCCCCCCTCCCCCACCAAACCTCCTCCCCCCCACCAAAGTTGTAAAGTTCGTTTTCGACATAATGACCTGTACGTCTCATTGTTGCAATGGGTCCACCTGTATTCCTACTTAAAAACAAATCCTTTATTCTAGTTTTGATTGACTCAAACTCAAAGCATTTGCACACATATTCCTCACCTTATCCATATAGGATTTCTGCAAATGTAATCTTCTTTCCTGGAAGTTGGGAAGATGGAAGGAACTTTGCAAAAGCATGCAAACTTTCATGTCAAGTATTAGGTATCAGCTATTGATGGCGTGAAAAACCCTTTGGACACCTTGATAGCTGCATACTTGCTACCCTTACCCATCCTTGTACTCTCATCTACTCTCTGTCCTTCTCTCAAGTGGAAATAGAGTTCCTACCATTATGTTTGCAGGGCATATCACTCGTTTCTAGCCCCATGTCCAGCTTTTGAATTCGTTTTGTATAGCCAGAGACTCCTTTTATTTTCTCAAATATTTCTTTATTGAGATTAAGTGACTACATCAATTTCACAATACTGTCCCATAGTTGTGCTGAGCTAAGGTCACAAACACCTTTTAATCTTCACAATGATAGTCACCATTATCTTAATCTACTTAGCTTATGAACCCTATGACCTTTAACAATAGTACTATTTCCCACAAATCCGGTGATGTGTACATTTCTTTCCTTTTGCTTAGTATCAGCTGTTCCCTCTTTCTCTTTCCTTCCCTCCCTCCCACTGCCCTTGAGTTGCTTAGTTCACTTTTATCAATGTCTGGTGCAGCTGATGGGCCTCTCTGCTATATATTTTCACCCACTTTCCACTGATTCTGTGCCCTGATCCCACCGTCCCTCAGCTGTGCCCGTGTATGCACCACATCTAAGGTAAAGAATACAGAGTCATATGAAAACAGTAGGACAAATTAGGAAGCGGTTCTTTGTTTCCTTATCTTTGGGGTTCTTTTCAGTATGCATATTATTTTATGTACAAATGAAGAGGTACTTGGGTATTATAATTTGGTGCTTTTCTTCTGAGACTATCCTCTTGTATATGGGTAAGTTGAGTCCTGTTTACTTTGTCATACATCCTTGCATTTTAAGTCTAACATTCTCATATCAGAGAGAACATGTGCTGTTTGTCTTTCTGAATTTAGCCAGAGACACTTAAGAGTCTTTGCTATACAGTGAAGCATCTCCTTTCACCACTAGGTCCTGTAAGCAACAGAAAGCACCAGAGAGAAGTTACTAGCACTCTCATGGGAATTATGACTAAACTCTTAGAATATATAAACAATTACATCAATTTAGTCTTTAAATCAAACCACTTTTTCTCTTGCAATAATTTAGTTCCTTGGTTCAGCCAACAATGACAACAATTACATGGTAGATACTGAAAAAGATATAAATTAAATGAATATATACTAAATTCTAGCAAGAATTATTGTAGTTGTGAGACTGCAAGACAGACACATGTGACATGGGAAGTGACAACATAAGAAGCAAATTGTATGTTCAATATTTTCAGTTTCTAAGAATTTCTTTCAAAGCCAGGTTTGGTGGTATGTGAATACAATTCCAACATTTTGGAGGCTCAGCAAGAATATCTCATGTTTGAGACCAATCTGACCAGTCTGGCCTGTCTATTCTGACCATGCCTAAAAGAAAAGTTTATTTCAGTTCATTGACATTGACCTTGCTGTGATTCACAAATAGTGTAATTTTTGCAAAGGATAAGGCTATTTCTGAATCCCATTTATGCTTACACATATGGCCAAACGACAAGTTATATGTATTTTCTTCTCAATCAGATTTTGTCTAAATTCACTGTTTGGAAGGCTAGATCAGTGTGATGTAGAAAACGAATACAGGCCTTCCATATCCAGGGTAAGTGTATGGATAAACTTTTTTCTATGCACAATTAAAAGTCTTGTCAAGGATAGTATAATGAAAGTATCATTTTAAATTTCATTGAAATCCATCTCATGAAAGGAGAGGTTAACTTTCAGCACAGGACCTAAGGTCATTGAATCCGTTTGAATCACATGAACTTGAGCTCCTGTTTTCCATGGCACAGGGAAAATATGACAAATATCACAGCCCACCAAGGTGAAGTAACCCAAACCTATATCCTGAAGAGCTATACCCTCAGAGTAAAAGTGAACTAGAAATAATTCTTTCACTTCTCTTTACCTCTATCTATCAACCAAGGAATGTAAAGAAAATACACCATTTTTAACTCTGATGTTGAGTGAAGGTAAGAAAAATAAATCACTACAGAGAACTTGTAACTATAACTGATCTCAGATTTACTGCTTGAATTCACACTCCCTGAGTGGCTTCAAAACCTCAGGCAAAGAATTTAATGGAGAGAGACTCTCAGACTAGTTGTTCCCCCAGATGCTTGATAAAACAAACATAGCTCCTTCCTAAAGAACACATCTTCATTCTGAGCCCGAAAGAATTCCCATGAGGATAGTTCCGAGAATATTGAGCATACCACAATTAAAATTTAACTGAATGCACAAGGAAATAAGTAACCATGAGCAACAATCTAAAACAAACACATCAGACACAAAACTCATAAGGACTTCAGATCATACCAATTTCAGGCAGAGTATTAAAAATAACTAGGTATAATATCTTGAAAGGAATAAATTAAAAACATGAAAATATGTACGAGACAATAAACTAAAACAGGACCAAGCAGAGTTTCAAAGAACTAAACCAAACTTCTAGAAACAAAATATAGAATTCCTAAAATAAAAAACTCAGTGAATAAGGGATTTCTGCTGTCTTATTTAGATATAAGAGCAGCATGTTGATCTGTACACACACAAAAATATTCTTATCAGTTAGAAGTGAGTGCTAAGGTATTTTCAGATGAATGACATTTCAGATGAAATTACATGATGTCTGGTATTTGCTTTAATTTTTTTCTAAGAAAATTTTGTTTAATATCTGTAAGCAGAGCAAGATGAAATGATATTATTAAAATAATGGCAATTATTGAAGTTGAATGGGGCATGCAAATAGTTTTTACACATTTATCTTTACTGGTATACATTTGCGTCTACTGTTGTTTAGGTATAAACATGTATATAAATATTTAGAAGCAGAGAGTATATATATCTAGCTAGTTTTGGCCTAGACACATTTACTATATTTATTAAATTAATCTTGATATCTGACTCAAAATATCTAATTGTTTTTCAATTCATGTTACTATATATATGACATATATTAATTTTAACAGACTGATACAAAGTATAAAGATATGTTGTATAGAGAAAGATAAAATGGATAGGTTTCATAGCAAAGCAGTGAGAGTTTAAAAGAAAATGAGTAAACCATAAGAAGATCTGTATAAATTACCCTGAAAACAGCACAGAATAACAGAATCGGTAAAACTAGTAAATACAAATTAGGCAAGCACACATGGTAGGCATATTGTGAACATGTAGCGTAGGTTTGACTACAGTTCCAGAAGGACACGAGAAAAACAAGTAAGCAGAGTCAGTATTTGAAGAAATAATGACTAATTACTTTCAGGATTGATTAAAATGTACCTATTCAGGTACAAGAAATTGAACTAGGCAAACACAGTTGTCCCAGACCTTTAATTACAGCTATTCAGGAGGCAGAGATAAAGAGTATTATAGTTCAAGTCTAATTTAGCCAAAAAGTTAGGGATACCATCTCAGCAAAAAGCTGGGTAGTGGCATACAACCCTCATCCCAGCTATGCAAGAAATATGAGTAGGAGGACCATAATCTAGGCCTTCTCAGGAAAACCAGTGAGACCCTACCTGAGAAATAACTAAAGCAAGAAGGGTTGGGGTGTGGTACAAGTGGTGCCTAGTTGTTCAGAGAGGTTATACCATTGGACTCTTCCCCTAAGTATACATTCTTACTGAATTTGTTTGTGCATATGTTTCATGTACATTTGTATTAGAGTGAACTTCTACATATGAGAGAAAACAAGATTTATTATCTAAGACTGCAGGTCTAGTTGGAACATTGTATTAATCATACAAATGTTCTTCTGTAAATCACTATTTCCCTAGGTGAATGCATCCATTTCTTTGCTTTAAATAATATTAGAATGTTACGTTTTCCAAATATCTTCAGCCCTAAACCTCAACCATGAGTTCAGCTCCATGTATCCACCTACCTACTTGAAATCTTAATTCTGTTGTGAGTTTTGCCATCAGAATTCTACTTAAGAATAGAAATTTGAAATTGCCAATGTGAAAGGTGATTTCATGACTGCAACTAGGGATAGACTATAAGGAGACCACACATGGTAGGTATGCCTACCATGTGTGCTTGCCTAATTTGTATTTACTAGTTTTACCTATTCTGTTATTCTGTGCTGTTTTCAGGATAATTTATACAGATCTTCTTATGGTTTACTCATTTTCTTTTCAACTCTCACTGCTTTGCTATGAAACCTATCTATTTTATCTTTCTCTATACAACTGGTGGCTCATGCCTGTAATCCTAGCTATTCAGGAAGCTGAGATCTGAGGATCACAGTTCAAAGCCATGCCAGGCAGGAAAGTCCGTGAGACTCTTATCTCCAATTAGCCATCAGAAAAACCAGAAAGGGCTCTGTGGCTCAAGTGGTAGAGTGCTTGCCTTGAGCTGACGTGCTCAGGGATAGCGCCCAGGCCCCATGACCGACAAAAAAGAAAAGAAAAGGAAAAGGACAAAGAAAAAAAAAAGGAAAGGAAAGGAAGACAAGTTGCTGAGGAGCCACAGTGATTGGGAAATGATGATGAAGAGGTATTCCTGGTAGTGTTAGGAAGAAAACTGGTATTGAGTTAGAATACAGAGGATGGAGCAGTATGGCCAAGAAAGGGACAGAGACTGACACCACAGTGTCTAGCTTGTAAGAATTGGGGAACATCTGTGTCTTTGCCTGAGATAGGTTATATGAAAGAAGAAAAAGCATTATAGAAGGCATTCAACTTCAGCTTTGGCAGCAAGCCTTAGATCCTTCTGAGATACGCTGTTACAGAGTAGAGTTGCTAATTAGAAATATGATTTGTGTTTTAGGAGAGAGGCCACAGACTAAAGCACTGGTTTGTTTGTCCACCAATGGCAAGCACAATTGAGTATGAGGGGAGAAAGGTAGACAAGATGGAGACAGCTCAGAAGCAGAGTGAAAATGATCTATTTGTATTATGTGTAAGAAGAAAGACGGCAGCACTAGCAAACACAAATCTCAGTCTGCCACCTAACTAGCTATGTATGACTCTTGACCTGACCTTCTTTTGTCCAAAGTTCTACCAGTCCATCTTCCATCATGCTGTTATTTATTCTGGGAAGGGCAGAATTGACACCCCCTGTAGATAGGAAATCATGGGATGGTGGACTTTCTAGACCTCTGAAAACTTTGCCTAACACTGCATCTGCCACACTATGGCACTAAGTTAAGCACTGTGCACAACAATCCCTGACAGATTACTGACACTATACCTGATAGAAATGGCATGCTTTTATTTACACATATCAAGGCCATTTTTTTTTGTGTGCCAGTCCTGGGGCTTGAACTCAGGGTCAGGACTCTGTCTCTGAGCTTCTTTTGACCAAGGTTTACCATTTGAGCCACAGCATTACTTCTGTGTTTTTCTAAGTCCTTTAATGGAGATGGGAGTCTCACAGATTTTCCTGCTCTTGCTGGCTTTGAACCATGATCTGCAGATTTCAGCCTCTTGAATAGCTAGGATTACAGGTAGGAAGTACCAGCACCCAGCCCAAATGCATTTTTTTTTTGCTTGTTCTCCTTTTATCCTCACGATGACTGCCTTTGGAAGATCTACCAGTGATCCCTTTTACAGGGTAGAAATGAGAAGTATCAGTGATCCAGGTTACTGTGTTATAAGACACGAGACATGGGAATTGCAATGGGGAGATCATCAGGGAAGTTCACACGGGTGGCAGGGCAGGGGTGGGGAGGATGTATGGCTCATGTCAACAATGCTGTAACCAAGTGTGGTTTAGAAGCAGGTGGAACCCAGAATTAGCCTCTTGTATTTAGATCCCAGCTCTGGAGGCCTTGGTTGTCTAGTCCCCAATAAACCTTTCATCCACTCCTACCTCAGCCCACTGGAGAAAATAATCATGTCTAAGTTCTCCTGAGGATTCAATGATCTAATTCCTGTGAACTGTTTAGCACATTGCCTCCTGCATTAATATGTACTCAACAAATGGTAGCTATTTTAAAGTAATTATTCATGGGAAATTACAGGGGAGTGGAGAAGCCCCATCAGTAATTTTGAGGGTGATACAATCATAATTGGCTCTTGTAAATGTGCTGCACAAAAATTCTGTACTAAACGCATTGTGTATATTTAATGGTGTCTAGGTGTCTAGGGGTCGAGGATGGAAAGCAACTATGGTTTACTCCCTTTAGCAGATGTGGCTACTTGGTGATTCTCCCCCAGGGACTATTCAGTCATCATAGGGGGTCCCTCTCTCTAGGTCAAACTCCCTATGAAGCTCTCTATAGTAGTAATAAGGGTTTACCACCTTGTTGGAAGTCAGGAAAAAAGAGACCAAATTGGAGGTTATATGCAACTGGGAATTAATCAGTTAAAAGGTCAGAACTTAGAGCATGGGTTTTGATATAGATGGATCCACATGCTTTGAACTTTAAAAATCACTGCATAAGGTTTTACTATGAGCAAGTTTACCATAAAGAGATTTCACTACGCAAATAACGAGTTAAGAAACGCAATCTCCATCCTGGATTTTAAAAATGCAATTAAAATTGGTGCAAACCCACTGAGCCTTGCCAAATCCTGCTTTAAATAACAGTTTGGAGAATCACAAACTTCAATTACTTTTGGCAATGTCTTGGTTTTCCATGAGGCACTATAGGTTATTAAATGTCGTAGCTATTTAGCTGGCTAATGAATAGTTTATCCTACATTCAATTAGGCTAGTTTTCCCTCCTTTAAAAATTTTTCTCTCTCTCTGTTTCTCAGCCCACTCAAAGAATTGATGATAATTAAGGAAAAGCTGTCAAGGGTCCAGGTTTTTCATCCAAGATATCTTTATGGTTCTAGGGTTACCTAGGATAGAGATCTGGCTTCCTCTTGTAAACTTAATACCTATCTCCAGCATCAGTAGTAGCTACGATAATGATGATAATGGTGAGAATAATTGCAGTTGTATGTTCCATACAACACCTTTCAAGCCATTCTAAATATTTCACATTTTTGTCTTAATACCTTTTTGTCATAGATACGGGGCAGATTGGTCGTTCTTTTTATACTCAATGAAGCAAAGGAGGTTAAATTGAACGTTCCCAGATTACAGGCTTCATTATGAACAAAGCAGAACAAAACATGAGCAGGTGACATGATGTTCATTTTGTGTGCATTTCATCACACTGTTGACTTCCATAAGGTCCATGCCCAATTCTGACCTTCCTTCTCTATGAATGTCAGAAATCTCTGATTCAGTATGTGTAAGAAATTGACAAGTAAGTACATTACAGAGCAGGAAGGAGCTGCTATGGAACACATCAGACCTTGATAATCTGGCACTTAAAAATACATCCCCTAATCTTGGTTCTTTAGACACTTGAGAGCAAGAGAAACCAAGGACCCTGACCCTTCCTGATTTGTAATGTATTTGTTCATTTCTTAGACCTACTAATCAGGAGAAACTGTGGTTTCAGAGATTTGTGATCTTTATAGAGGAGGTCAGAATTGAGCATGGACCTTATGCAAGTCAGCATAGTTATACCACTAAATAAACTTTAGAAAAGGGGAAATTAAAATCGATAACAAAACACCTATAACCATAAGAAAAAGAGACCAAGTAAGGAGCACACTATTTGGGTGTTGCTGTTTTGTTTTTAAGACAGCCCAGGCTATCCTCTAACTCATAATTTTCCTGACTCTACCTCCTGCATGCTTGGATTATAGCCCCATCACACTTAGCCAACTTTGAACCATTTATCAGCTTCCCCCTACCCCCACCTTCCCGGTCCTGGGACTTGAACTCAGGGCCTGGGCGTTGTCTTTGAACCTTTGTGCTCAGGAACACTCTACCTCTTGAGGCACAGCTCTACTTCTGGCTTTTTGATGGCTAATTGGAGAGACGAGTCTGACAGACGTTCTTATAGGACTGGCTTCAAATAGCAATCCTCAGATCTCCTGAGGAGCTAGGATTACAGGTTTGAGCTACCAGCACCCAGCTTAATCAACTTGTTCTTGAGTTCGAAATTTTAAATCCCACTCAATCTCATTGGCTTCTGCTCTGTTTTAAACACTAAGGGGAATAATATGAGTGATACAAAGATGAGTACTATTTAACCAGACTGCTTCCAACCCCTTCTACTGGGACTAATGTCTCCTCTATGTAAAAGCTCAGTCATTTTCAGAGTAAACTTGTCATGGCTCTTTAAAATATGCAGCAGAAGAGTAGGCCCAATTGGTGAGCCAAGAGACCCAATCTATCTATATAGAAGGGCTTTGAAGAATAAATTGTCTCTTATATGTTCCAACCTCTCATACCTCTAATCCCCCTTTACCCAAAGTTCCTCTCTTCCCATGTTCACACTTCTTTCCTGACTCAGTTAATCAGATATTATTGATTCCTTCTGAACAGAAAAGACACACTGCCTCTGCTTCAGGGATTTACTGGATTCTTCTGCTATGTTGCTGACTTTACATATTCTTTTTTTTTTTTTTTTTTTTGGTCGGTCGTGGGGCTTGAACTCTGGGCCTGGGCGCTGTCCCTCAGCTCTTCAGCTCAAGGCAAGCGCTCTACCACTTGAGCTACAGCGCCACTTCTAGTTTTCTGGTGGTTTATTGGAGATAGGAGTCTCACGGTCTCTCCTGCCCGGGCTGGCTTTGAACCATGATCCTCAGATCTCAGCCTCCTGAGTAGCTAGGATTACAGGTGTGAGCCACCAGTGCCCGGCTTGACTTTACATATTCTTATTCTAGTTCTTTGTTCTGTCCCTATTCACTATTCAGAAACTACCTGTCCAGACTCTGAAGCCCTTTTCCTTCTGGTGTCCAGCTAGTACCCTGATCTAAACGTATTGCCATCATAACCATTGCTGGGCCTGGCTCTGCTGGCCTCTCTTCATTCTGACCTGAGGCTCAGAGCAGCTTGCTTTTGTGTCCAAAGCATAGCAACTGTTCATTAAGCATACTAAGCATGAGACATTCTGTTAAGGGGACAGTATGTATATGTAATTCTCCCAATGACCCTATAGAACAGATGTTCCCATTTTTATAAGAAACAAACACAGAATGGTTGATTGCATTTTCCAAAACTATTAACCCCAGAGCAGCTTATACCAGTGCTTCTTTAAGTAGCTACTTGGGCCATGTGGTGGTGGCTTACACTTATAATACTAGCTACTTAGGAGGCTGAGATCTGGGGGTTGCAGTTTGAAGCCAGCCCAAGCAGAAAAGTCTGTGAGGCTCTTATCTCCAATTAACCACCAGAAAACCAGAAAAGGTGCTATGGCTCAATGTGATAGAGCATTAGTCTTGAGCAAAAGAGCTCAGGGACAGTGCTCAGGCCCAGAGTTCATTCCCCACAACCACCACCACCACCACCACTAATACCTATATATATAGCTACTTGGTATATATAGCTACTTGGTGATGGGAGTATAGCTCAGTGTTAGAACACTTGACAACTATGTGTGAGGCACTCAGTTCAATCCCCCAAAACTACAAAAGGATGATGATGTGATGATGATGATGATAACAAAGCAGTTCTTCAGTGTTTGCTTAGAAACCTCTCAGCCATAAAGCCGGAATACTAACTGAACACCTTCCTGCCAACATTTCTTTTTCTAAAAGCCTGGGGGTTTAAATACGATGGAGAGAGAAATGTGGTCATGAGGGCTTCCCTGGCTCTCTACCATCCGCCTCTCAACCCCAGGTCCCCCTTCCTCATGTTGTCCTGTTGCCCCTCTTCCTACATGCAGAGCCCTAATTCTCTGCTGCCCCAGGCCTTCAGCTGTTCTTGGGGCTTCTTGTTATCACACATTATCATTAATGGATCAGCCCCCTTTATAACACTTCCAAATAGAGGCCTGGCCTGCCAGATCGGAAAGGTTAGGCCTGTGTATTCCAGAGGGCTGGGATAGAGGAGGGATTCTATTAGAAATCTTTGCATCTGGAGTTTTCTAATGGTGCCTTCAGGCAAAAAAAATTAAAATTAAACCACTAACCACCAGCCCCTCCCTAACCCACCCCCATCCCCACCATTCCAGCCTTCCCCACAGCAAGCTTTCTGACTTCGTTAAATAGAATTCATTAATAAGCAAGGGGGAAAATCACTCCAGGCAGTTTACTCTTGAAAATGTAAGCTGTTAAAACATTTTGTGGTTGCAAGCATCTGAAAATCATGTGTTTTCTCTAGTGTTTTCGTGATTTCTCAGAATCAAAGATTTTCTGAGAGGGCAGGAAACCTTAAGGAGATGGTCGAATCTGAGACGAAATCACTTCCAGCGCTTTTATGATGGTGACGTGTGTGGAAGTTGGAAATCTGGAGCTACTGTTCGTTTGGGCTTCCTTGGCTTTCAGCTACCTCATTTTCCTTTCTAAAAATACGATTTATTCCCAGAGGCCAGTATAGGGTGTGTGTGTGTAATCCTTGGATCCTTGGCCCCATTGCATGTGCCAAACTGTCCATTTTTTCTCTCCTACCCCACCTCTCCTTCCACCTCTCTCCTTCTTCCTCCCTCTCTTAAACATACACACACACACACACACACACACACACACACACACACACACACACACACACACACACACAAACACACACACGGAGCTCCCCATCATGGGGGGATGGTGTTCTAGAAAGAACCCAAGAAAGAAGAGACAGAGACAGGACCCTGGTAGGAGGGGGCCGTGGAGCCTTCTTTGCAGGGGGGTTCCCAACCTGTCTTTGTCTGAAAACTGGGCACAAGGCCAGCCTCAGCCCAGCGGATTGCAGCACTTGGCCTCCAGCCCAGTGATGGATCTGACTGTCATTTCCCCACCCCCAGTGAGGCAGGAGGCAAACTGAGAAGAGGGCCCAGGAGGAGAACAGCACTTGGTCTGGGAAAAGAGGGAGGAGTAGTGACACTGGAGACAGGACTCAGCTGGGAGGTGGGGACCCGTCCAGGCCCAGGCTCCTTGTCAGCCCCTGCTCCTCTGCTCAAAGCCATTATGAACAGCCAGGAATGTAACAACTCCATCAGAGGGAGAATAGCATAGTCGGCAGCAAAGCTGTTGCTCTAACAATGAGATGCTGGTAAACATCAATCTTATTTTTAGAGACTCAGAAGGAAAGTCAACAGTCGTCTTTGGGAATGAATTCCATCCTTTAGTGCCCCTCACAAGCAAGGGATTCTTGCCATGTTTGGATCTTTTTGCCATACTAGTTTGCAAATAATTTGATCCACAATATTTGCATGCATCTGGCCTATATGTTAGCCATCTTTCTCATAAAATGAAACTACATTAAAGATTTTTTTAAAAGAAATTCTTCCTTACGCTCAACTAAAACGACTCACCCAACACACCATTCCTTATGTAGTTAAAATATGTTCCCATGGGTAGAGACATAGGGCTGACAACATTTGGAAGCCAGCAAAATGACAGCTTCTGTGAACTTAAAAATATGAGAGCTCGCTGCAATGGTTATGAGCCTCCTACTTTAAATGTTTCTTTTTTTCTTCCAATTTTTTTACATGGGGCTATTGTTTATAAATATTTCTCTAAATTAAATTGTAGTGTGTTAGACATGTAAGGAATCTGAGAACTCACTTGTCTGATCCCCTAACTATTCTGATGAGGAAATAGAGATTCAGAAAGATCCAGTGACCAGCCCATAGTCACACAGAGAAAGAGTGGAAAAAAAAATACTAAAATCTTCTTTTCTCTGTCTCTGACTTTGTTGCTCTGGTTTTTTTTCCCCTCTCTGTGTCTCTCACACACAGATACACAGACACACACACAGACACACACACACACACACACACAGAGATACACACACACACACACACACACACACACACACACACACACAGTTGTTTTGCCTAGGCCTTACAAATAAGAGTAATGGCTGAAAAAAAAATTTAAGGCAGTCTTCTCATCATGTCTTTCTTCTTTCTACTATAATCGATCGAACAATTTGTTTCTCAGATGTACAAATTTGTTCCTGGAATTTGTACTAAAGCACACTAAAACCAAATGTCAAAGCATTATATCAGTTAACAAGAAGTTGTTCTGATATAGGCAATAAAGAGAAATTGAAAGCATGGCTTCTAAATTGATAATACTACTTAAATTCAGCCAAATGTAAGTCTAATGTATTTTAGTCACCTTCTGCCTTGGTTTTACACTTTGTTTTGCATTCATTCTGCTAAGACTCCATATTTAGGGCTATGCACATAGGAAGTGATGTGAAATGGAGTTGGAGTTATGAGGGTTAGCCAAGCATGCTGACAAACTCAGTCCATGGATTGGAAAGAATGAAAGAACCAGACTGAGCTGAGCACTGAAAAATAGGCAAGTTTGGACAAAATGGCCACCAGCAATTTTCAAATACCCAGTGGGTAGCAGAGACGATACCTTAAACCCATATTTCTTTCCTCTGAAAATATGACATTGAAGGAGCTTTTGTACGGTAAAATATTTCTATGATCTGCAGAGAAATCTAAGTCCAAGTTGCTTTTTGTTGCTCTTTCCAGAATCTCCAGAGCTCTCTCCTTCCATTTGCCAAACAAATAAGTACTGCTCAGTGAACAATGAGTCTTGAGAACAGTTGCCCTCAACCTATGTCCCTGAATGAGGAGACCCAGAGCAGGTCCCTGTAATAAATATGAGGCACAAACAAGGGAGAAACTTTTTTTATTTGGACTCACTAGGACTTGGGGTATATAGTCCCATAGTATAACTGATGGATAGAATAAGTGCAACAGTTTAAATAGGGACCACTGACATATGTTTCGTTAAATTATAATAAAGTACCTAACATTTGGACAGTACTCACTATGTGATAGGCCTATTTTAAGTTGTTGACATGCACTGAACTATCTATCCTCATAGCAATCCTGTGAAAGAGGTGCTATAATTATCCTGAAATAATGAGAAAACTGACATGGAAATTACAGAAGCAGCACAAAGTCTGTGTCACTACTCCCCCGTCCCACACGCCCCCTGTTAGTGACAGAACCAGATTTGAATCCCTAACTATTCTGATGAAGAAATAGAGATTCAGAAAGATCCAGTGACCAGCCCACAGTCACACAGGGAAAGAGTTGAAAAAAAATACTAAAATCCTCCCTTCTCTGTCTCTGACTTTGTTACTCTGTTTTTTTCCCTACTCTGTCTCTGTCTCTGTCTCTGTTCTCTGTCTCTGTCTCTGTCTCTCTCTCTCTCTCTCTCTCTCACACACACACACACACACACACACACACACACAGAATTGTTGTTTTTTTTAAAGTCTTCTTTTTGCGTTAGTTCCTACACAGATTAGCTCAGGAACATGGGTAAGAATATTCTATGGACCATGGAAAGAAATGTTTCTATGAGTACACGAGGAAGATAGAAGGGCTATCAATGATTGGAGAGGAATGAGTGAGTGAACACCGGGTCTGAAACTTTTACCTCTGGAGATAGCTTCCTTCCAGAAGCCCTGGAGCTGTTGACAACCAATCCATGCCTGGATTAGGCACAGCCTCACCCCCCCTCCCCCAATGCCAGCTAGCTGCAGCTGCTCCCTGGTCCTCCCTGTTTAGAGGGCTTAACGGAGACACCCTAGTGACGATCCATTCATTAGAAGTAGATTTTTTTCTGAATGCTTTCTTTCTTCCTGTTAAATTGTCAGCACTGGAAATATCTTGTGCCGACCATTTTTATAAGAAAATATATGTCTATCTCCCTGAAATCTAGCTTCTTTGTGTTATGGATTGCTAATCTTATTGGGAAGCTTTTGTAAAATGTGTGCCTTTTTAGACACATACTGGGAGGGAGTGTTACTTTGGGGTATCCGAATGTTTGGAGGAGGGGCCTTTCCTCATTCAAAGTATGCTCATTGTGCTTTCTCTGCTACGAGAAACAAGTCTCTGGTTTGAGTCTGAGGACATTTTGTTCCTGCTATATTTTTTATAGTTATGTTGCCTAAGCCTGTACAAATAAGAGTAATGGCAGGGAAAAAAAGTTAAGGCACACGAAAACAGGACTGGCTGCACGTCTTACTGAGTGCAGTGTAATTGGTGGTGGCGGTTGGATGGGCCTGTGGAGACATTACTGGTTAAAGTAGGAAGTATGAGTCAACAGACCAGAATCTCTGCCTTGTTACCTTGATTACCATTTCCTGGATGGTGAATCCCCAGAATCCTTTCCTATTACAATTTCCCCAGTCTGTCTAGAAGACCATGCTGGTTTCATGCTCCAGGCACTTTGTTATTGCTTTTTAAGTAATTAGAAGTAACCAAAGCTCGGCTCCTCTTTTCCACTCGTGAGAGAATATACGTGCTGAGGCAATAGATGGCAGTGTTTCCACAGATTTTAATGTTGCAGTGATTCTGAAAGAAGGCTTGATGCTCAGCTCTTCTGGAACTTGTGATCGCAGAGTGGTTAGTACTGTGTGCTGTGGCACAGCAACCTCAGTTCAAAGCCCAGTCCCTGCTGGAAGGAAGGAGGCTTTTGGAGGAGAGCAATGCTGGTCCCACCCTGTATTGCACCCATGTGACATTTTGTAACCAGACAGAGAATAATGAAAATCAATAAAACAGAAACCATAATGAATACTTCAAACCTTTAAACGATGACATCTACAAGAGTGGCTTTATTAATGCACTAATCCTGTTGCAAGTGTGTTGTGTGAGGGTTTTTTTTTATTTGCATTGATGGATAATATGATAAAACTGGAGTGTAGTGGGCATGTAATTATTATTAATTACAACTACTTAAGCTCTGCTTTGAGCAGACTCGTCAAGTCTGCTTGCTTTTGAGCCTTGCCAGGGCTATATGATAATAACAACCCTGAATTATTTGGAAAGATGTCAGCAGTAGATGTGGAAATCCTGTTTAACCAGGCATGAATTGTTGTTAGGAGGTTTTTTTTTCCAGGATGACAGAGAGAAAATGAACTGTCCCTTATCAGTAATTGCAGGAAACATTTTGTTTCTATGATATGAACTGGCTGTAATTTAACTTTCCTGCATCATTGGATAATGTAAGATGCCAGTTGTTACTCAAAATGAAAATCTCTGAAGTGGGCATTTGGGTCTGATAAAGGGCATATTATAAGCACACAATGGGACTCAAGCAATAAATAATGTCCATATATGGCAAAACTTTTAAAATGACATTTACCAAAAGATGGAGGTTTGTGTTATAAGTAGCTAAATGTTGAATTAATGTGAGAGGAACATGCCTTTAATGGGCTTTTCTCCAGGACTTAAAAACATGAACAATACAGCCTGGAAATGTCAACTCTAAGTATGGTATAATGAGGTTTTACTGCTCTACCATAATAGCTAGCCATGCTTTAAATAAGGGACTACTAGAAAATGCTTTCTAATGCCTCTAACCCTTGTCGCACAGATATCAATAGTTCACCTATCTTGTTTATGCTATACTAAAAGTTTTTCAAGTAAAAATATAGTCAGACTCCATGAAATTCTTTCAGAAGCACTGAATTGAAAATTGAAATAAATACCACTTCTCCCTTTTCAAAAGAACAGGCGTGTCTTAGAGTTTTATGTTATAGGGTTTTATATTGTGACAGCAGTGAGCTGTGTTTAATGTTTCCTCCAAGACTCACTTTCAACACCGTCTTCTTCTAAAGGTCTCTTCTTCATACTCTTGACCTCTTCACCACAGATTTTTTTCTCTCCTTCTCCAAATGACCAGCCTTCAAGGCTGTAAGGCCTTCTCTGCTGACTGCAATTGTCCTTGAGTTAAAACAGAATAGGCCCATCCATAGTTGCTTTTCTTTTATTAATGGTTTGAAAATGCAGTGAATTACTAATTGGGGAAACGAGAATGTGTCAGTCAGAATTCCATGGTAACACGAGACAGAAATAAAAGATGTACTACACAAGTATAGATATAGGGTACTTCTGAAATTACTGGGACCAGCAAAGATGACTAGAATGTACTCTCTCCATCTAATCTCCTGTTCCTTTCTGAATGTTACCAATGTTCTTTAACTTCTATATGGCAGGAAATATGACAGCCAGCAGCAATTCTTGTTCTTTATATTTAAAGCATTGCCTCCAGTTGCAAGACCTCCTGAGTTACTCTTCAAAAAAATCCTGGCACATAATGCCTCTTGCCTATAATCCCAGCTACTCAGAAGGCTGAGATCTGAGGATCACGGTTTAAAGCCAGCCTGGAGGTGTGGGGATATCCATGAAGCTTTTATCTTCAATTAATCACAGAAAAAGCTGGCAGTGGTGCTGTAGCTCAAGTGGCAGAGTGCTTGAGCAAAACGAGCTTAGGGACAGCACCTAGGCCTAGAGTTCAAGGCATAGGACCAGAAAAAAATAAATCCCAGCACAGAATCCCAGCATTTGATGGCTGTTTATGTCCACAAACCCGAGTTCGACTCTCACACTTGCTGGCATCCTTACTGCCTTGTGAAAAATGAAAAGCAATGTGAGGACGGGGGTCATATTTTAACTAATCTAGACTTAACTTTGAACATAGGAACAGAGAACAGAAAACACACTTCATCTTTTCTTTCTTCTCTTTCTGCTGAAAGGAGGCCTTCTTGACCTGGATGACTACTCTTCCAACTTAGCCAGGGGGAACACAAAGTCTTCTGGACTCTGCCAGTGCAAACCAACTTCAGTTGGGCAAGTTATCTAAGGTCTCACAGCAAAGGAGAAAAAGAAGGAGAGAGGAGGGAGGGGAGGAGGAGGAAAAGGAGTGGATGGAGGAGGAGAAGGAAAGTAATGCTATGAGAATTACAAGGATAATCTGCAAACAAATAAATAAAAAACCACTTAGCATATGGGCGCATGGTAGAAATGTAACACTGTTACCTAGTAGGGAAGCAACAGCTGATACTTGCCCTTGTTATAACAGCTTCACTTACCATCCAGCCTCCATTGGAGGAAACTCCCGGGTAAATTTCCACTAGGAAAAAGAACTCTGTGATGAATTTCAGAAAGTAAAAAATTATCGTAGAATAGACTCCAAACCAGGAACAGTGCTAATCAGGACTTACTGACTGGATCCCAGTTTATTCCCTTTTACCACGTGAGTACCCTGAGTACCATGACCAAAGATTCTAAAAATCAATGGGTTTGTTGTTGTTTGCTTGTGTTTGGGAGGCACAGTACTGAGATGTAAATTCACAGCCTTGCATTTGCTAGACCAGCCCTCTACCACTTGAACCACACCTTCAGCCCACTGGGTTGTTTTCATCAATAGTTTGTTGACAGTCTGTTTTCTTCTTCGTGTTGTTAAAATGTTTTGTATTTTTACTCTGAAACCAACTTAATCAAATTAATTTTAAGAATGCTAAAGCGCATGTTTTCAGAGTTTAATGACATTTACATTGAGACACTATCTGCTTTTGACTTTTATGGAAGAATTTTATAAATATTTCAAAAGACCCAATTATTATGTTCACACTCACACTGTTTTGTCTATTTTCCAGACACTGTCTATTTTTCACAGACACTATTTTTTTTTAACAAACAACCAGGATGACTATGATATAATCTTTAGAAGAGCTCTTCTCCAAAATGTCAAGAATAAGTATTTCAGGGAAATAGTACACCATTCTTTTTTTTTTTTGGTCTGTCGTGGGGCTTGAACTCTGGGCCTGGTGCTGTCCCTCAGCTCTTCAGCTCAAGGCGAGCGCTCTACCACTTGAGCTACAGCACCACTTCCGGTTTTCTGGTAGTTTATTGGAGATAGGAGTCTCACGGTCTCTCCTGCCTGGGCTGGCTTTGAACCGCGATCCTCAGATCTCAGCCTCCTGAGTAGCTAGGATTACAGGCGTGAGCCACCAGCGCCCGGCTAGTACACCATTCTTAGCTTACATTTCCTGATAACTTTTTAACATTTATGGTGACACACTAGAGACCTAACAGAGTGCTAATTTTGATCATGTGGCTTTGACATGTAGAGATTTCATCAATCAGTGGCTTTCTTTTTCCCTTTTTGGGGAATCAATTACAATTAAGAGAATGTCTTAATTCACTGTCTAGCCTATAAGTTTATGTTCCTCATGTTCATCTACCTGTGTGGCCTATTAGCGTCTGTTCAAGAAAAACTGCTTACCTAGTTAACTGAAATTGAGTGCTTGAATTAAAGATTCAGAATTACACATGCTTGCTTTATTACCGTTAGCTTATGGCTCTAGTGAAATGTACTAGCTTTTTTCTAGGAGAGAGCAGGGCAGAGCTATCTCATTGATCTCCACTATTGACCTGTCAAAGTGAAGGGGTTTATATTCCAACATTTTCTATGCCATACTTTAGTAAATTTCAAAAAACAATTGCCATTTCTTTTTTTTTCTGATCAAGTCATAAATTGAATAACCTCAAGTAAATTAGTTACAAGGGCTTTCTTATTTCAAAATCACCCTCTGTTTCTTAAATGATAAAGAATAAAATTTAAGTTTACTTCATGCAATTAAAATAGACCGATGCGTAGCAAATCATGATATTGAAATGAGTCTGACTGGCTGGAATTCACTTTCAGGGAGTGGTGCTCAATAGGGAAGTTGTTGCTTCAAGACCCATTGGGTGAGGTTCTGAGGCCCATCCCAGTGGAGTGGAGGCAGCTAATGGGGCCTTTGTGGAAAGATAGTGCCAGAAAACCGCCGCAGCTCAAATTCAGGGTGGGACACCGAGAGATGATGTGTGGCTGTTTTGTTTTCCCCTCTGTTAACTTAGTTATGATGATTAACTATTTTGTTAGGGTCCCTTCCTCTTCTTCCCTTCCCCTTTAGAGGGAAAAATCTAAAGAAACCTTGATTAATACCACCTCTGCCGCGTCTGGCAGCTTGACTTTAGCCTTGACCTGCTTATGCTCTCATGAGCAGGTGAAACAAGACAATGTGAAGCTGTGAGAATATCAATGACAAGTGTTCCTTCTCCCTATGCCCCTTTCCCAAGAAACAATCTTTGTTACTGTTTTTGTGGACTTCCCAGCGTACAAAAATCAACAACAGCACCCACAAATAAAAGCAAACACACAATTATGCTTTGGGTTCAGCTAGTTTGAGTGGCAGCAGCTTCCACACATTCATGTCTTCCTCAAAGCTCTGTCATTTGACTACAGGCTACCACTTGGACAGAAAGGTGACTTTGGATTTGCCAGTCTGTCTGGTAATAAGCAAAATGCTGGACTGGGAGGTCACAGGCCAAGTCGAAGGTAAACATGAATTGCCACTAGATGGCACTGCTTGTTGTTGTTAATCAGAGACAAGAGGCTTCCCTCCCACCCTCTGCCCCAGCCCATCCCCTCTTTTTTTCTTTCTCCATGGATTTTTGGCCCAGGGTGTCTGCAATTGGCATCCTAATTATACTAGAGCTCCTCTCTTCTCTGAAGGGACCTCCCTTTTGGCATATTATCATCAAGATCTGAGGACCAAACAGACCCAGTTCAGATCTGGTGAAATACCTCAACAGCATTGCCTTCCTTTATCAAGAGGCAATTTTAAAAGAAAATATTGTACTTGAATGTCAATGTTCAAAGGCTCCGAGGCAGAAAATTCAAAAGGAATTTCAAAAGGAAGTGTGATTAATGAAACCACATAAATCCTGTAGGGGCTGGAGCGACTTCAAAAATCACACCATGCAAATCATGGAAGCCAGTGTTTCTACCACTTCTCTCACTTTCTCTTGTTTTTATTCCTGTATAGTCTTAACATTTTCCTTCTTTCTTGAATATATGTGTCTAAAAATCCAAAACAGGAGAGGGCTTGGTTGGTACTAGCTCTGCTCCTAGCTATTTCTCTTTATTCTTTCTCCAGGGCACCAGTACATTCAGGCTTGAGCCTGTAGTAGACAGCTCAGCCTTACTAACTTCTTAGAAAACCAGAGTCAATTCTGAAATTCCGTATTGCCCAGGATCACTTAAAAGAAAAATCTGAAGTTGTAATGGTAGATCACATGTGTAATCTTAATTACCTAGGAGGCTGAGAACTAGAGATCACAATTTGGAGTTAGTCCCGACAGACAAGTCTTCTATCACCAATTAGCCAGCAAAATGCTAGACTGGAAGCATGGCTTAAGTGGTGGAGTGCTAGCCATGAGCAAGAAAACTGAATGGAGCGAGGCCCTGAGTTTAAACTCTGGTATTAAGACAGAAGAAAGAAAAGAAAGAAAGAAAGAAAGAAAGAAAGAAAGAAAGAAAGAAAGAAAGAAAGAAAGAAAGAAAGAAAGAAAGAAAGAAGAAAGAAGGAAAGGAAGAGAGGAAGGAAGAGAGAAAGAGAAAGAAAGCAAGAGAAAAAGAGAGAAGGAAAGAAAGAGAAAGAAAGGAAGGAAAGAAAGAGAAAGAAAGGAAGGAAGGAAGAGATAGAGAAAGAAAAAAGAAAGAAAGAAAGAGGGAGGGAAGGGTAAAGAGAAAGAAAGAGAAGAAAGGAAGGTAAGAAAAAAGAGAAAAAGTAAAGCAAGAGAGAAAGAAAAAGGGAAAGAAAGAAATAGAAAAAAGGAAGGAAGGAAGGAAGGATGGATGGACCTTTATTCTAGAGGTTTTCTAGAAGAGACTGAATGGTCTAGTGGATATTCTAGAGACTGCCCACAAAAGCAAGTTATCTGAAAAATCTCATTTAAATATTCCTCTGTCTGCTTCAAATTTTCTACACTTACATCAGCTATTAGTTATGTACAATATTCTCCTCTGTTTTTGCAACCAACTACTTTTCTACCTTTCTCTTCTCCTCTATCCTGTTCACATTCCCTATAGCATTCATAAACTTGGGCTTCTTTCTCCTTGTGGTGCTGAGATGTCAGCCAGTGCACCTGGAGAAGGTGCTATCAGCCCAGTCTGGTATGTCTGCTTCCAAGTATAAGTCTAGTACCCAGAGAATATAGATTGCATTGTACATTGTTACCTAACATAAGAGCCTAAAGAACAAGTTCTAACAGTGAATCTCATAAGTCCTGGGACCAGATTCCTGTGTTTGAAGTTAAATTCCATCCATTACTTACTGAATGACTTTAAGCAAGTTAGTTGACCTCTTTGTTTCTCAGTTTACCTGAATAGAAAATGTAGCCGATAATAGCATCTAAAGAGATGATTATAAACTGAGTAAGTAGCAGTAGAGTGATAAGAAATTGTTTGGTTAAGAGAAAGAAAAGGGCAAATATTCTCTATAACTATTATTGTCACAATTGTTAGGATTATTGCTATTATAATGTATAAGGTATAATGTATAAGGTATAATGACAGACAGAGAATATAAGAGTGAAGAAAATAGATAATATCTTGCCTTATCTTTCATGCTGATAGAAGAAACAGATATGTCACTTGGTACAGGCGATTCTGTATACAATTATGAAGGAAAAGCTACAAGAATCATAACTCTGTATTTTATTTTGATACCTTTCATCTTGTATACACATTTATCTAATTTGGGGAGGGAAAGGGGAATAACAAAATGCTGAAACAAGGACATGGGTTGACCCATTGCAACAATGAGACTTTCACTATACTATGTTGAAAGTGAACTTTACAACTTTGGCGGGGGGAGATGAAAGAGGTGGGGAGGGAAGGGATTGTAGGAGAAAAACAAAGGAGGGGGAAACAATGCTGGACAATAAATGCACTCATTACCTTATTCCTGTAACTGTAACCTCTCTATACAGCATCTTTACAATAAAATAAAAATTTAAAAACAAGAACACACATAAGCATTCCCACCCCCTAGTTGGGAATCTAAAGAAAGCTTTCTTTTATTTGTTTTTTGTTTTTTGTTTTTTTGGGTCGGGTCGTGGGGCCTGAACTCTGGGCCTGGGCGCTGTCCCTCAGCTCTTCAGCTCAAGGCTAGTGCTCTACCACTTGAGCCACAGTGCCACTTCCGGCTTTTTTCTTTTTGCTTATGTGGTGTTGAGGAATCGAACCCAGGGCCTCAGGCATGCAAGGCAAGCGCTCTACCACTGAGCCACCTTCCCAGCCCAAGAAAGTTTTCTTTTAACACTGAGACCCAGAGTAAGAGCACAAACAGAAAGGGGGGTATCATTCCCATTTCTGCTGGGGCTGTGTGGCTCTGGGACAATGAGACCAGATGGAAACTACACAGTATCTTGGAACTTGAGGGTTTCTCATCTTCAGGGTTTGTTAGAAGCTCCATGACAAGGCAGGAAGCGTACCTTTGAGTTCTGTGACATGGAAGAGCCACATATGAAGGTATTCAAGGCAGAATAAGGAAGGATAAAAATGGGCTCATGTCTGAGTATCCCCTGGGTGCTCTTCAGAATATCCAGGTACCTCTGCAGCTAGGGGGTTGACGAGGACAGGAAGCCAGAGGCTTTACAACAGCTGGCAGGCTTGATGACCAACTGGGCCAGAACATGAATCCCTCCATGCAAGCCTTTTTTCACTTGCTCTTGAGTAATCATAAAATATCTTACGTAATCATTTAGTAAACATATTTCATGCCTACACTGAAGGAGGTATCATAAAACACAAAGGCATAATTATGAAGAGTCTCAATGAATGTGTAGTGTATAGGAGGAAACTGACATACAAATGAGTTTAGTTATAATCCAACAAAACGAATCCTCATCAAAATATGAGAAAAGCCTATGGGAATATAGGAACTACAAAGGCTGCCTATACATGGCCTGCAGAGATGATAGTGGTAAAATGGGGGCAGGGTGAATAGGAACAGGAGAATCATACAAAGATTAATGAGATTCTCAAGCTAAAGGCTCAGATTTTGCCTGTAAGCTCTTCCTGAATCATAGTTCAAGAGAATTTAAGAACACTCAAAGATAGGACCAGTGCTTCATGAAGGAAGCAGAAAGCTAAAAATGGACAGCCTATGAAGAAAAATGGTAGCCACCAAATTCAAGAAGCCTTTGTTTTTAAATTAAGTTAAAAAAAAAAGAGCTGGATTTGGTGACACATTCCTGTAATCTTTGCTACACAGGTGACAGAAGTAGGAAGCTGATGATCTATGATCAGACCAGGGCAAAAGTGCAATCTTATCTAAGAAAGAAGCTAAAGCTAAAAGGACTGGGGGTATGGCTCAAGTGGTAAGTGCTTGTGTAGCAAGCATCAAGGGCTTTGGTTCAAATCCTGTTAGTGCCCCCAAAATGAACAGTTGTCCTTTGCTCTATCACAGTTCACTGCAGCTTCTCTGTGCACGGGTTTTTAAAAAAATACGTAGTGATCCCTCACCTGTACAGTGAGCTACATTCCAGAGTCAGCCTCCACTCCCCCACCCCCACCCCTGCTCCCTGGGCCAAAGGTGAAAATCTGAGAAGAAGCAAGTATAGATGACTGTCTAACGCTACTTGGCGGATTTTCCCCTGTTGTGGGAGTTACATTTCAGAGACATCTCCTGAAACTCAAACCCTGAGCCTATTTATTCATTCATACAACAGATCTTGAATGCATATTACACTAAGATGATGTTCTAAGTATTAGGAAAAAGGTGATTGAAACTAGGCGTTTGTAGTGAAGGTGTTCATGGCCCAATAAGCCAATAATTATAGTATCACTAGTAATTCACTATGGCAATTCTACAATTATATGTAAAACAAGTGCCTGAATGTAAGTGCTTGCCTCTACAATTCCAGGAATATAAAAAATAAGACTTGACAGTGCCTTTCTGTGATCACATGATCTTATTGAAGTGGTGAGGTGGGGGTGGAGGGGAGGGATCACAGAGGCCATGTCTGGGAAACTTTGTGCTTGGCTTCTGTCACCTGCGTGGGAGTCTAGAGGTCCATCTGGGCTGACTCAGTCTGCCTCATCTGGGCTCTCTTACCCTATAGGACATTGTAAGTGCCATCCAGATAATACTGAAACATAGGTCACAGCAGTAAATTCCAAGCTCTACTCTATCCATGCCAAAAGCTAAACTCTAGGTTTCCAGAGATGAATCCATTCATGCAGCTTTCCAGTATTTTCCTTGTCCTCTCCTTTCTCCTTTAGATCAAAGGCTTATGATGGAGAATTGGGTCAAATATGATCACTGTACTTTCCACCCATTCCCTCTAATTGTCTCTGTACAATTGCCAGAAGCAGATGTCCCACCCACTTCTCCTTTCTACCTAGAAGTCCTATGTGAAATTCTATCAAGTCTCCCAACCTTATCTCTAAATATGTCTCAGTGAAAATAAAAGACTTTTATAAAATTCTCTTCCCTCTGCATATGCCTGTCTCTCTTGCCCATTGTCTTGCTGCAAATGTGCGGAACCCACTTTCAGAGCCCTGTTAAATACGGGTCTGTGAGCCCCAGGGCTCTGATCTCTGAAAGAGCAGTGGAACTGTGAGTTAAGAATGAAATTAAATTCACTTATTCAGGGCTGGGAAGGTGGCTCAGTGGTAGAGCACTTGCCTTGCATGCCTGAGGCCCTGGGTTCGATTCCTCAACACCACATAAGCAAAAACAAAAGAAAAAAGCCAGAAGTGGTGCTGTGGCTCAAGTGGTAGAGCACTAGCCTTGAGCTGTAGAGCTGAGGGACAGTGCTCAGGCCAAGTTCAGGACCTACAACCGGACGCCCCCCCAAAAAGAATTCACTTATTCAATGTCTGCAAAGAGGATGTCACTTTTAAGATAATAAAATTGTATTTCTTTGTCCTCTCATTGGGTAATTCAAGGAATGTGGTTCTACAGGTTGCCTCTGGGTAAACTGTGGCAAGAATTTCAAACTCAGATAAATTTAGGGAATGCTGAGTTAAACAAAGTTAAGTGGGAACCACCAGAGATTTTAATATGGTAATATGATCTGTGAATTATATCATAGCCCTCAAATATGTATTACCATCTTGCAGAATCAGTGATCTGTTGAATATAGGAATAGAAGATACACAAAACCCTGAATACATTCCCTCCTCAGTAAGTAGCAAAGACAATCTATAAGGCAAAAGTGTTTCTCCCTTTACTTTGTTTCTCACCCAAGAATTTCCTTTGCTTCCCTGGCTTCTGCTTTGTTTGCAGCTGCAACTATCTTGATATCAGGAAAGGAAGCATGAAGTACCTGAGATGTTGGCAGTTTAGAGAAAATAGAATTTAAAAGTGTTTATCCAAAAGTAAATAAGTATACCTTCTCTCATTCATCCTTGCCAAAATGAGAAATGAGAGGACCAAATTCCCAAGCTTCTCTGGGAATTCTCTAATAGGAATGCATGCTGACCCGGGTTGCCCTTGTGAAGGATGGGAAATGGAAGATGGCTCACGGTTAAGGAATGCAAAATAAGGATCTCATGACTTTAAGTATAAAAATACATATGGTATAAGGTTACTACAGAGTAAGCCACAATCAGAAAGAATGCAAATATTCCCTGCATAGTGAGAACAAGGAAAATAGAATCCGAGTAGACAGAAAAGTGGGATCAACGGGAAAGTTCTGGCCAAACTGCTCTGCAGAGAACATAATGATCTTAAAATAGGTTCTACAAAGCGGACATTACCTAAGGAAAACTAATCAAGACTCATGGGACATGGATGAGTTTCTAGGGAGGACTATGATGAATGAGAGGAAATGGCAGAAGAAAACCATAGACGGCCAGGATAATGGGCCCATTGACCCTTTTACCTTCCTCAAACTTTTCTTCTGCCCTTGTGTAAATAGAGAAGGGGCCTGACCTGACAAATAGAATAAAAAGAGAGGAAAAATTGATATTTCATGTGTTGCCACATGTGGGCTGAAAGTATAACTCATAAAGAAAAAGTCAGTCCCATTGTACACATATCTATGGAAGAAGGATTGATTTACATGAATAACTCTAGCAGGAGAAAAGCATTCTGAGCACACAGGAAAGTGGCGGGCAATTTCAAGACCCCAGGAGGATCCAGTATTGCTAGTCATTCTGTGCTTCCAAGTATAGAAGCAATGAAGCATCCAAGTACAAAGTAGGAGAACTTTTTACTCCTGTTACCATTTCAAATCCCCTCAGAATTGTCCTCAAAATGAAACATGTGTATATGCTCTTTTCGAATCAGTCAATTGGTAGCACTCTGGATTAATTGTAAAATATTGCCACTGATGAGGAGTGGGCATAATTTTCTCTAATAGAGCTAGGAATGATCACTTATAATGTCACTAATCCATCTGGATCTTACAAAGTAAAATGAAATCAAAGCTGCTTATGTCAAGGCTCTGGCTAATGAGAATCTAGAACTGTGGCATATCCTCATCTTCCTCCAGTCCAAGGGGGAAGATTGTGAGCACCATTGTTTTCTGTGCCCAATATTCTGACCATCCTTCCTCCTACTCCCTACTTCTTCCATAACCCAAAGTCATGAACTGGTGGGACTAGGAGCCCAAAGTTCTCGCCGTTCAGCCACAGAAGTGGTCATTGGACTCAGATTGGGCCAATTTGGTACTCTGTTCATCTAGCCTAAATAATTAATCCAAGGTCTAGGCACACAACCTTATGCTGAGTGAGTCAGGGTCCATCTTGGGATGTCTTGAGTGGAAAATGAGGTGCGGATATCATCTCTAGCCTTTCCAAGCTCTCGTTTCATAAGCCTGATTGTCTTATTAAATTTAAGGTAGTTCAAGTCAAATGTTTATCACATGTACTTGAAAAGCTTATGGAAAGATGTTGACAGAATGAGATGGAAGCCTCAGTTCCTAAATGGCATATATGTGCCAGACCAGAAACATGGCAGTGGGAAAACAGATTCTGTGGCTATTCAGGGACTTTATGGCCTGTTAAGATGATCAGCATCCAATAACTGTTAATAATGAACCAATTTCAAATGAGCAGTGTTCTTAAGGGAAAGCAGCCAAAACCCAGAGAACTAATGTCCAGCAAAAAGACAGAATAGGTTTCGTTAGCAAGTAACACGTAGGCTGGGACCTACAGATGGGTACGAAAAAGTCTCATCTGCACAAGCCAAGGCCTTCTTTGACACTTTAACTCTCTATAGTATCATGCCTGCTTATGTTTTTAAATATATGTCCTTTTTATTTCTGGTACTGGAGTTTGAGCTCGGGGCATCTCACTTGTTCAACATGCTGGCTTGGCTGGTGCTCTACCAGTTGGGCCACTCTTCCAGCTTTGCTTCTTTCTGGTTACTTTGAAGATGGAGTCTCATGGACTTTTCTCCCTGAGTTCTCAGCCTCCTGAGCAGTTAGAATTATCGGCATGAGGCACCTACTCCTGACTTAAAATGGTGTTTTCTTCGTTGTTCTGGCAGCAATTTATTTGATCAAATTAGTAAGAATATAACTTTTCCGTACTTTTCATGCTTTGGGGGACATTATCAACGAGCAAATGCGTAAGAGAGATTTTGACACCCCCCCCAGGAATGAAGTAGGCAGGAAAAAAATGGGACAAAAAAGCCCTCAAAGAAAAAAATAAGCAATTCAAATTTTTCTCTGGTAAATTATCTTTGAAGCCCTAAATATTAAAAATTCTATTGAACATATAGTTTATTACTAAATCAAAAATTATAAAAAACATTTTAAGAATCTAGATGTGTCATAGTATGATGATTCTATTCTTTTGTTGAATGTATTCTAAAAGTATATCAAAATGAATATATTCTGCTATGTAAGGGAGCATTGAGCCTGTCCTTATGGGGATCTGTTCCTTGTTGAATGTTTACCATTCAATTGTGATGGAGCCACTGTCCATTGGTTGGTATTTGGCAGGTAATTTACATTTATTTGTCAACTCTCATTTGTATGTAGATGTGATAGCTCCTATTGAAAGCCCATCCTCTAATATTCCTCAATGGAAGAGCTAATCTAATATGTGATTTTTATAATGTGTGCCATGCATTCCTTTCCTCTGTAAAATCTAGGTAGTTTTGGGGTGATATTATACCATTAGTGATTGCACATTTTATCTCAAGGAAAAGCATACATACTCTTTGACATTAGATACTAGGGCTTCTACCTCTCTGCAGGTTTCCTTTAAAAATGTCTGAAACCATCTTATCAAATAACTAATATTGACAATCATATAACAAATCTTGACTGAGTACTCTACATATACTCTACAGTACTCTTCTAGGTCTCATGATTTAGGAGATAGATGTTCTTGTCAATTGGTATGAATATTCCTTATCTAACTCAGCATTTGACAATGATGTCATCTAGAGGAAAAAAAGAAGGAAGGGAGCACTTTATTTCTTTATACATGCAAATGTTATAGTTAATTCCGTGGCATCAATGCCTGTTTTTGCCAAATATTCAGAGCTTTTGAATTATGTTATAGTATTTTGCTATAAACAGTTAAAGGCAGGATGTGAAAAAGAAATCAATGCAATTTACTTATAATTAACTAAGACTAAGTTAAAAATTAAAAAAATTGGCTTGCTCTCAGTGGTGCTACTGTTGAACTGTCGTCTAAAAGCTTACATAATTAGTGGAAGCATGTTAATTGAATTATGGCAATTAAATCAGCCTGGAGACAAGAAGGTCCCTTCTGATTGATGAGATTGTGGTAATGTTGTAGCCATTCTTCCCTGTTAGAAAGTTTGGGGACTGTGTCTCGTCTTGCCCCTTCGTGCTTTAGCTGCCATTATATAGCCAAATCTTGATTTCTCTGGTGTTCATTATCCACTTTGTGGGTTTTCTGGGCCCTTGGATTCCTTCTGCCTTTCTTCAGGGTTACCAGGTTGACAGCATCCATGGATAGGCTGGAGCCATGGAGAGGCCATCGGTCTGACAGCCTTTTACTACTATGTATCTATATCTATGCCAGTGAAAGATAGAGAGAGAGAAAAAATGAAAATATTTGAGAGCTGATGGGGAGAAAGTGATTATCTTTTCAGCTCTCTCTTTAATAATGCCATTGTTGAGTGAAGTGTTGAGAACAGACTGGAACAGTAGTTCACAAGGGTCTGTCTGAGACCTATAATTTTCTATGTGAACCCCTCTTTTTTAGATGTGGATGAATGGACTAAGCATATGGATATTAATTAGGTCCTGTCCTAAATCAACACTAATAAATGAAGTAGCTTTTGAACTCCAAACTTTTACACTTCAGGGCTTATGCACAAACCCATGTTTCTAGGACTTTGTGGATTATAAGCTTCATATACCAAAGTCATAAGGGCATTGTATATGCCAGCCACTCAGGACTGTCAAAAGATCAAAGTTGTAGCTCCCTCCAGAACCAAAGCAGAAAAGGCAAGCCGGGTGAAGGGATGAAGGATCCTACTGAAACATCTGAAAACAGCAGCCCTGGGGAAGTTCCACTGCTGGCTATGCAGTCAGCAGAGCTCTGTGTAAAGGTGGGACCCTTGCTTAAAAAGGATGAATTTCAAAATGGCAACTGCAGAGCTTTGCATCAAACACAGGGCCCTCCGAGTGCCAAGCTCTGTGCAGCTTCATGGGTCACACATCCATGAAGTTGGTTTTGCCTGTGGACCTTGCTGGTGGAGATTAATCCTGTTTTTGAGAGGTTGAAGTCACAGTAAGTTCCCCTCCCTGGGTCCCTTGAATCTGCAAGGCTCACTTCAAGTAAAGTCTGCTTTTCATTCAGCGCTATGTTTCTTTCTTGCTTTTTTTTTTGTAACAGTGCTGCTAGCTGTATAAATATTTTACAGTTCCCCTAAGAAAAGTTTCCAAGGGGCCCATATTGAGGGGGGGAAAAATCTTTGAAAGGGTTTTTTTCCATAGCAATTAAAACCTTTCAAAGCACAGAGTGCTCCCTGGTCCCACTTTAGTACAACAAATCTCTATTCCCCCCCCCCCCCAGTTTGGATGTCTCTGGATCTGAAAGTAAGCCAGCCCCTTTGTTTGGTGACTTTGTGGGTTTCTGATAGACATTTGGAATTTAAATTCATTATATACATGACAGAACTGTGGATGGAATCGGTGGAGGGTTTAGAAATGCTGTGATCAGAAACTCTAGCCCCTGTTTCCTGTATCTCATTTATGGGGATAAAATGACTATAAATCAACCCAAAGCTCATTTTGGCTTCCCAGATGAAGTCAAACGTACACTCTGACTTATGCATATACCATTTTTAGTTAACGCACCAATAAAAATAATTGTGCAAGCCTAAATTTGGAAGTGTTCCCAGCGTTTATGACAAAACTTAATAAAGCCAGGCGCACTGGATGTAATATGGGAATTTTATTGAAATGAAATTAGTCCATCATGTAAGCTCCACATTTTCCTCAGATTTCTTGGACTTCATATGAGAGCCTCCTGGGGACCCTAATAGGGTCCTGCAAAAATCCAAGTAGAGTCTGCAGAGAGGCAGTGTTCAGATGAAGTCTGCAGTGGGTAGGAATGGAGTGTCCTGTTTTGATATAGCAAACCACACATTTCTTCAAGCATGCCCCTACTCTTTTAACCCCAGGGTTTAAGCAGCAGACATATTGTTGTGGTTTTACTCAAAACATGGGACTCCTAGAGAGATGGGAATGGGGGTGGGGCTCATTTGTAATTCTAGTACAGTGATGTGTGCCAGAAACCTATTATGTAATTTCCCTGGGGAACTAGTATGGCAGTGGCCTGAGTGTGCATCCATATAGTTTGGTTCCTTTAGGGGTGAGAACCAGGGGACTATGAGATGTTTTTTGGCCGTTCATAGGGAGGTAGCATTTACATCTATGAAATTTAAAGTTGAGGGTGATGGTGTAGAAATAAGGCAACTTAAGTAAAAAGAATTCAACTTCTGATATGGATTATGTTTCCTTTACTTTAATGAGGACATAAACACTTCCTGGGATACTTCTTTCAAAAAAACACAGAAATGTGCTTAGGCTCTCCCTCAAAGCATTTTTAATTCATATTCATTACACCCATAGCAGGACCTCTGATTCTGCATTTTAAATAAATTTCCAGGTTACTTCTGACAGAAGTAGTTCAAAGATCTCAGTGTGACAAATACGTCTCTCAGATTAGACATCAATATAATTAAGAAAATTTTAGTTTTGAGGCACTGCCATGCACTGAGCATAAAGAAGGTCTTCTAACCCATACTTCATTGCATTTTGAACGTGAGGTAGGTGTCTAACCTGTTTAAAAAATTAAAGTGTACAGATATTCCAGAGCTTTATTATATAGCCTGTTTCAGTACTTAACAAGCATTGCTTAATAATAATATTTTACCTTAGGTCTATACAAATTTGGTCTTGCTGAAAGTTGAGCCCATTTTCTCCTGTTTTTTTTTTGTTGTTGTTGTTGTTTTTCTTAGAAAGAAGGGTGAGTGATGAGATGGTAATCTTGATTTTTAAAAAAAATCCTACATGTTTTATGGGCTACATGTTTTATGTGGCTTGGTTTTTCCATCTATAAAGACCCCTACTAGTAAAATCAAGGATGGCTGAATTAGGCTTGGGTTCTGAACTGCAAGTAGGTGCCTCTTTGGATTTCCTTCCCCAAAGCTGTCTTGGCAGGACTCAGGATTTAGGAAGCTGTTTTTGCACAGTGACATCTTTACTCCTACAGGTCAAGTAAAGAAAGTAATTTTATTTTATGCCTTCTCTTAAGCCCACTTCTTTCTGTTTTCCCCCACTATCTCTATGCTTCAGCCTCTAATTAATAGACTATAATACATTTTCCAACCTCTGCAGAAAATGAGTTGGGAGATAAAAATAGAAAGTGAGCAATGCCTTTTCCTCTTGGTGACAGCAATAGACAGCTTTTGAGGTGGCTTCCATGATTTGTACAATCACCTCTTTTTTGTGATGACCTGTTTTTAACTGTAAACAGTATTTATGGTTTCCTTGTAATCAATAGAATATAGTAAAAGTAATAAGATGCCATTTGCCTATACGTTATCAGTCACATAATACATATTATGTGATATATGTCTTTCTGGACCTCAGGTTTTTTTTTTAATAGTACTGATGTTTAAAATCGAGACTTCATGCTTGGTAGACAGCCACTCCATGATTGTCTTATTAGCAAAAATTGATCCCAGGGATTTGCCTTGCTGGCTTGATGAAGTTAAGTGACTATGTTGGGAAAGCATAGGTGGCAAGGGACTGTTATGGCCTCTCTTTGCAGCTCTCAGCTCAATTGTAATGAAATGAATTCTGTCAACATACTGAACAGGCTTGGAAGCAGATTGTACCCCAACTGGCCTACCCATGAGAATGCAACCTGGCTCACTATATGATTGCAACCTTATGAGAACCAGGCAAAAGATCCCGTGGAGCTTATTTGTACTCCTGACCCATGAAAACTACAAGACAACAAATACATGTTATTGTTTTAATCTGAAAAAGTATTAGCCAGCAAGAAAAAACCAAAACAACTTGATTTGACTCATCTGGCATTGTGTATAGAAAGGTATCCAAAGCTTTTGAAAGAAGGCCTTCATAGAAACATTTATGATTGTCAGGCTCAAAGGGGACTCCATAGCTCCACACTTGGAATTACTTGTACTAGGATTCAAATCTTCTATTGAATTTACATTAAAGCTACTTTCCCTTAAATATAATAGCTATCATAACAATTGTTATTAATGCTAATCACATTTCAAAGTGCTTTGCTTAAATATACTTGTTAATTCTCTTAACTGTGCTATCAGGGAGGTGATATTATTAATTCCATTTTTACATATGACAGGACTGAAGCACCGGGATGTAAAGCTATCTGTTCAAGGCTACCAAATAGTAAGTGAATTTGCTAGGAGGAGGGGACATAAAAGGTAAAAAAGGCTTTTTTGCTTTTGATGCCTTTTGTGTCTCATTTTTAGAGTTATTTCTAGATACTATGAAAAGTTGACATGGCATGGGTTTCACAACACATCGGAGAGAGCCTATATAAATACATAATTGAGATATTTTTCAATAATGGTAATAAGACCAAGTAGACCTAAGTGAGCATTCGGTAATTCTAGAAAAGTAGACATGTTGCAAGATCGAACTTTTGAGCCAAACAGGATTTCTCTAAGCCTATTCAATTTGGCAAGCTATTTGTAAAGTTATCTCTATTTCAGTGGCTTTTTCATTATATGCTTAGTATTACTAAAGATTCTTTTGCAAACATAGACACAAAAGACCGAGTTTGACGTGGTCAATGGGAGTACATTTTGTGGCTCTCTTAGGTCATGCTGTTTTTATATATCCTAGAAAGAGATTAAATTACCTTTAGAAATAGCAGCATCCCAAGCTGGTAGGAAGCCCATAACTTACACCCCCCCCTCAACCCCTATATCCCCCATAGGCCTTAAATTCAATCAAGCATTCCCAACTTCTACTTGCAGCTTTTTTTTTAAAATCTTAAGAACACCATTCAGATTCAGCCTACTTGTTTTCAGTAGGTTCAGGGAGGTAGAGGGGTAATGACCAGTGTCTCTACAGATTTAAAAAAAAAAAGACTCAGGGAGATAAAACTTCTGTGGTTAAACAATTAGAAAAACACCAGATGAGGGATTTGAACCCACACTATTCATTCTATGTGCAAAGTCCTGTTTACTACACTAAACTGACACAAAACTGAAGGCTATGCCATCCCCCCAGAAAACATCTTAATGAGAAATGAAAGCAAGATGGACCATCTTCCCCTGCACTTCTCATTCTTGAGCATGCAGAGAAATAAAATCAAGGTTATTTAAATTTGCCTGGTAGTGTGCCCTTCGTGGTGTGGTGGTTTGTTTGGTTTGGTTTAGCTCTCTGGAGAGGCCCCACCCACCCTAATGTGCTCTTCATGATCAGCTTCTCCACTGGACACTTAATTTTATGGATTTCAAAACCTTTAAGTCTTTTTCATCATAGATAATAAGAGCACAGGGCATGAAGGGGGTCAGCAGAAAGACCTCCAGAGGAGTTCCCTGAAAGCCTCAGTGTACATTCTTCTAATCCTGTCCAATAGAGAGGTAAGATTCAAGGGAAGAGGAGAGGGTTATGAGTAATGTAGCTCTCCTCAGAGAAGGCAGGGCTGGCCCTGAGGTGGAGATGCCTGTCCTGGAACATTTGTAACCAGACACCACACCACTTAGAGCAGCAACTGAACTTTTAGCCTCCTCTGAACAAACATGGTTTTAGAGTTCCTAAATAAAATAACTTAAAAGCCCCTATCCCTGTTCCTACTTTTGCTTTATCCCCTGATCTAGTGTCATTTTCCCAACCCCTTTCCTCAACACTGTTTCTCTGAGGAGTGTCTCTATGGTCTGAGCCCCCTGAGCAGTTAAAACAACTCTCCTTTCTACTCAGAACTGCTTTGGGGTGCTGAAGAGGATGGGAGGGAGGCCAGTAACAGCAGCAGCTGAAGAATGAATGTGCATGCTGAGCCTCTCCCTTTTTGAAAGAATAATCCAATTTGAACCCTGCAAACTCAGTCCTTAGCTGGCAGCAGCTCTCAGAGTCCTGTCTGACACCATGTCCGTTGTTCCATCTCACCTCATTCATTTATTCAGTGACATTTACTGAACTCTTCTTGTGTGCCAAGCACTATCATAGGTTTGGGGATAGAACTATCAACTTATTCCCTTCCGCAAAGCATTAGTTCAGCGGTGGAGTCAGACTGGTGAATAAGTGATTGTAATCTAGAGTAATAAATTACGTGGGAATATATAGGACAACATAAAACCATGCATACGTTATTTATTACTACATAACAAATTACCCCAAACTTGGCAGCTGAAAACAACAAATCCTTATTATCTCATACAGACTTTGTGGGTCATGAGCTTACTGGGTAGCTCTGGCTTCTAGTCAGTCAGGAGATTGCTGTCAAGATGTCAAGCAGGGCTGTAGTTATCGAAGGCAAGGTGGAGGCTGAAAGATCCTCCCTCAAGCAAGGTCACTAACAGTACTGTTGGCCCAAGTTCTTCACCAAAAGGGCTTCTCCATGAGGAGAAAAGTGTGTGTGTGTGTGTGTGTGTGTGTGTGTGTGTGTGTGTGTGTGTGTGTGTGTGTGTGTGTGTGCATGAGAGAGAGAGAGAGAGGGAGAGTCATGATATTATTGTAATCTATCTCAGAAGTGACTCCCACCACTTCTGCTGTATTCTGTAGGTCACAGCAGGCCAACACTGCTACAGCACAGAGAGCTATTACACAAACACGTAACTCTGAGGAGGATTGTGGTAGAGGGTTGTTACTGTCTTCAGTCTAGGAACATCAGGGAAGGCCCCAATAAAATTTTAAGAGCAGGGGCTGGGAAAGTGGCTCAGTGCCTGCCTTGCACGCATGACACCTTGGGTTTGATTCTTCAGCACCACATAAACAGAAAAAGCTAGAAGTGGCACTGTGGCTCAAGTGGTAGAGTGCTAGCCTTGAGCTGAAGACTGAGGGACAGCTCCCAGGCCCAGAGTTCAGGCCCCATGACTGGAACCAAAAACAACAACAACAACAACAACAACTTAAGACCAGAAAATGGAGTAGCATTTTTAGCCTCCGCTATCTATAGTTCATGGAGATTCCAGGTAGCTCTCTAGTTACTAACAAGGAATGAGTTCTCTTCTGCCAAAAATCTATATCTTTTGTTGTTGCTTTTGTTGTTCTTAGAATGGCCAGGTATCTCAAGCTCAGCGAAAAGTAGGATGAGAATATGTTAAACTCTGGCCAATTCGATCCCACAGCCCAGGACAAAGAGCTTTATTTAAATTCTACTTGGACTTCTGCGGTTGATCAGATGATAAAGTGAATAGGTCATAAATATGAGTATATGCCATTTTGCCTGCAATGCAAACAGCAAGATAATGTCAGTATCCAGAACAACCGGAACTACCCAAACTGCTACTACTTACTAATGTGGGCTTACTGAGTCTTATTTTTGTCTTGATTTACTATGATCTTGCCAAAAGGATTTGAAAGTTGGGGCTACATAGACGGTTTCTTAATGAAATGAGAATGTTTTCTCATTGCTATAACATCAAACTTGGAACAGAAATCTGCAATAGTCCCAGTTCATGATTTTTTACTTGTCACTAATTTACATTTTAAAGTTTCAATTTTACCTTTGGCAAAAAATGACATTTTTTTTTTCAGGAAAAAAAAAACCAACCCAGATGCTAGTATTTGTAAGGCATCAAGGATATCAGAACTCTGACAAAAAACTAATCCCAGATGACATTAGTTAGCTTTTAAATTTTGTATTTCTTGTTTCAACTGAAATAAAAGGCAAACTAATGAGTCCAAAATTTTAATCATCCTCTATGCATCATTCTGCATGCATCTGGGGGCTACTTCTAAATATGAGCTAGAGCAAGGGAGAGATCTCAGGATAATGGAAGCTGTTATAGCATCAAAATAGGGGCTTAGGAAGATGAACATGCCTCAGAGAACAGGAGTACCTGAAGTATTAGCAGAGTACTAGGAGAAGTACCTAAGTCCTAGCAGAATACGAGAACTTGAAATACTAAGGGAGTGGCCATAGATGAACACTTAAGAATGCTTTTTCTCTGTTTATTATCTCTTGATTTTCTGAGTCACTTGCCTGTGAGTAACAGATCACACCACAAGAAAGGAAGCCAAAGATTCAGGACTTGCTCTTTTGTAACAGCCTACTCTTGTGAGAAATAAGTAGTATGTCATGAAAATTATGTCAATCCCTTCCAAGGGCAGCATGCCCAATGACCAAATTGCCTCCTACTAGACTCCACCTCTATAGAAGATCCATCATCTCTGTGTTACCACACAGAGGACTAGGAGACCAACCTATGAGCCTTTGGAAGACAATCCACATTCAAATTCTAGCAAATGATATTAGCCTATCTCTTTTTTTAAAAAAAAAGGTTTTTATTATCTTTAAGTAGCTATACAAAGGAGTTGCCGTTCAACAAAGCATACTCTATCTCTTTAACTCTTGAACTGTTCCCTTTGAGGAAAGAGTTACTGTCTGGCTAAGGCTGGAGGAAGAATGGGCAGTCATTATTGTTTCTGGGTCTCCCAGTTTAAAACCACACTGGTTGCTTGTGGCCCCTACCATGTTCCCATCTTCATCTGTATGTTGAAAGCCCCCAGTAGTCTGCTGAAATTGCTTTGCCCTTGCTCTTAGAATGGATTGTTAAGTCTTCAGGAAAATCTCTAGCAGGTTGTTAAATGTAGGCACTATTAAAAATTAAATGACACAATTAAATAAATCTTATTTAAAAGCAAGCTAAAAAATAGTAAGTTCATTAGTTTTGTAGTTATTTGGTTATATTTTACCATTATTTTTGGTCTTCGGTTTCTTTATGTGTTGTAGGAGTATTTCCACTGTGATTATTCATAAAGAGGTCTCTGGCCCTCCACTGAGCCAGTTGTAAAATGTTACCAACATTTCAGTAAGGTCATTTTCCTATGAAGCCCAGCCTTTGTGGCAGTTTTTGAACTAGACTGGCCTTGCTTAAACTTAGGTTTTTTTTCCCCATTTACAGGTTGTATTGACATGAGCATCTTAGTTACCTTGGTTTAATCATCTCTAAATGGAGATCATATTTTTTTAAAGAACCTAACTAATAGGGGTAGTGTGCTTTTTATTTGGTTGTGGAACTTGAACTCAGGGCCTGGGCACTGCCCCTGAGCTCTTTTGTACAAGACCAGTACTTCCTTGAGCCACAGTTTCACTACTGTTTTTGGAGTGATTAATTGCAGATAAGTGACACACAGGGACTTTGCTGCCCAGGTGGCTTTGAACTACGATCCTCAGATCTCAACCTCTTAAGTAGCTAGGATTACAAGTGTGAGCCACCCATAAACTTAGTGTCTGGCTAAGTTAATGCTTTTAAAGAATTGTGTATCCATGAGTAACAACTAGGAAGTTCTATGTATATGTTAAATAAACATTCTGAAAACTACTGGTCACCTCTTAGATTCTATCTTGTCAACTTTCTATTGGACATGTGTCCATCCAAAATAAAGATTCAATTTCTCAACTTCCCATGAATAAATTCTGAGCAAATCAACATACACAAAAGTAATACATAAAAGCATCCAGGAATCAACCTTCAAATAACAGTTCACACACTGTCTTTATTCCCTTTATCTTCCCTTTACCTATCTTTCATGTAGTCTTTGAAACTTTGGATATGCTGGCTAGATATCTAACCACTATACTAAACCATGAAGAAGAAAGCCAAAGTTTATGAATAACAGAAATTTGACCAAAGAAATAGGGAAAAGTTGGCCATATTTCACAGCAAAAATGTAAAAGTACTAAAATATATTCATAGTTTAAAGTGAGAATAAAGATGTACTATAGATTTAGATTTTAAAGTCCTTTAGAGCTAAAGTTAGATTGAATGATTTTATAGTTCCAAATTAATGGTACCTTGCTCTGGTGGCTCCTATTTGGGGATTTATGAAAATTCTATTCTCTTATTATCATCTACATCTTTACAATAAAATGCTTTATGATGAGAGTTCATGTAATTGACTCTTCCTCCAGGCAACGTTAAAAACTAGCCAATTAATCACAGGCAATTTTATTTATATTGATAGAGGATTTGTTTCTGTTATAGATTCCATTATTGGCTCACATGAAAGTTAAACTGGTCCTTCCAGCTAAATAAATGGAATAGTGAATATTTATAAGGTTAATTTTTGTTTTGTAGGATATTTAAGTGTCAGACATTGTGTGAAGGGAGCATGTTCATTTAACTTTTATAACTAATACATCAAGCAAGGGCATTTATTGTAAGAAGAAAAGTCAATTCTAGGTGAGAAGCAGAAAAGAAACATATAAGAATATTTAAAAGGCTGTGGAATTGCATAGAGAGATGGCTACAGAGCCCCAGGTGGGCTCTATGGAATAAGGAGAATAACTAAGAAGTAAACACAAGACAGTGCCAGTAATCATTGTAACACTGGCATACCATCTACATGGACAGAGCAACTGTGAAATCTTAATAGCTTAAAACAATACACATCTCACTCAAGGCTCCATTGGTGTTTGAGAGAAAGGAACTGCAGCTTTGCTCTGTGTAATCACTAAGAAAGTCAGACTGACAATGAAGAGAGCTCTAACATTTTCACCACGTGACATCCAGAATCACCATAAGCCTCAACAGGCTGCCAGCAGATGGAGTAAAGAGTGAGTGGTGACACAGATGGTTCTCCACTTGGGATGGTTTGAGTTAATGATTCTTCAATTTTACCGTGGTGTGAAAGCCACATGCATTAGTAGTAACTATACACAGCAGCCATGGATATGTAAAGATGTCAAATCTTACTGGGAAACACTTTGACAAAACCCTTCTCTGGGAGTGAGGATGTTTCTGAAATAGGCTCTATCTCTTCTTATGGGAGAAATTCCTTTGTCTTCTGTCCTATGGGGCTCCTAAGTTTCACATCCAGAGGTTTCTTGTTTCTAACTTCCCTGTATACTTTTAAGATGACTATCCTCGGGAGGTGGCACGGCTTTCAAAGCACATTTCCTGCTGATAAACTTATTTGATATTCAAAGGCCTCTTTTAGTCCAAGCTTATGGTTGCTTTGGCAGTACAATCCTTTTCAAAACCTAGTACACTTCTATTTTTCTACAATCAGCTTCATTTTGGTCATACTTCTCAAGTGTGATTTACGTTTCTACTTTTTAGTCTTCATATCCTACTTTCTCTTTACTATGTAAGGCCTAGACTGGAAGACAAGAAGACTTCACTCTTAATTTGGTCTTAGCTCAAAGCTAACTTATTCTGTTTTATTCCATACTATTTCAGTTTTGGAAGCAATCAATTTTTCTCCCCTTTCAACACCTCTGGTTTCTGGTTTCTGATATCCTAGTTTTTTTTTCTTTTTTTCTTGAAAACAAGCCAATTTTTGCCTTAGTTCATCTACTCTTTTACAAATTGCTACTCACGTTCTGTTTTCCAACCCTTTTTCCCTAGAGCTAAGGAATCAGCACGCACTTGGCCCGTCTTCGCAGTAATAGCAAGAGGCAGTGTTATCAAAGGTTTTGCCACTGGTTAGCACAGATTTTCATCTTTCCCGTCTCCAAAGTCTATTTCCTTGCCATTCCTACCTTATTGTTTAACCATGCTATGCGTTTTAGGTTTTTGTTATGGCAGTGTTCCAACTAATGTAAGAGAAACTTTAGCTGCTACAAAGATAAACCTCAAAATCTCAATGGCATAATACCACAGAAGTTTATTTCTCATTCAATAAAATCTAATTAGTGAAGAGGCTCTGCTCCCCCACAGATGTTGAGAGACCCATGCTAATGAAATCTGTGCCATATTCCCCATGTGACTTTCAGGTTATACAGGGCGTCAGCTTGTAGATGGAGGAAAAGAGATTATGGAGGATCTGGTCTTTATGGGCTAGACTTAGAAATGATGCATATTTCTTTTTATTCCAATTCATTAGCTTTAACTGAATCGATTCACTTTAACTCAGAAGAGAAACTAAAAGAAATACTGAAGCTATTCACCCACAAGCAAAGGGAAAAGGATAGAGATGACATCTCTTCCACAAACTAGAACTAACTAAAATTACAGCATGCCATAAGTAGATAAGAGCACCAGCCATATTGCCACTGAGCATGGGACCAGAATTTACACTATCAGTTCCTCTAGCATCAAAATTGATCATCAGACCCTTACTGTCCCTGAATAGACAGTATTATTGCTGTTGTCACATCATCCACAGCCAGAAACGTTTCTCCATTGTCCTAGCTCCCAAGTTAGGGTACAGAAAAGCCTGGTTGAGCTTAGATTATGGTTGAGCTTGAGCAAGAGCTGGAAAAGCAAAGATGCCCTTTTGGCTTATATAGTGAGCAAGAGATTCTGTTCCCAATCATAACTCAGAAAAGAGAATTTTTCTCCAAGTAAAAAGAGGGGAATTGCCCGTGGTATAACTCCTTTGAACAATTAACTTATAATTTAACAAAATGAATACCAGAAAGCTGAAAATATTTTGTCAGAGATAGGTAAGGTTGGGGGGGGGGCGTGTCAGAAAGTGGAGAAAGGAAGAATAGATGCATACATTCATTATATTCGATGCACCTATGTGAAAATGGAGCCAGGTAACTTGAAGGGATGGATGAGTTTGGGATAGATGGTGGGGGAATAATGGAAGGGGTGACTTTTATCAAGGTGGATTGTACTCATAAACTGACATATCGAATTGAAATCCCTTTGTAAATGGTAATAATGAAAAAAAACATGCACTAAAAAGATGGGGAATTGGGGGGAGGGAAAGAATAGTGGGAGAACAAGGGAATGGGTAACAATGCTCTACAAGAAATGTACTCATTGCCTTACCCATGTAACTGTAACCCCTCTGTACAGCATCTTTACAATAAAATAAAATTTAAAAAATGAAATAATGAAAACGTATATGCACTAAAATAATGAAAAAAGCATACACACTAAAAAAAGATGGGGAATAAAACTATATTGCAGCAATCAATTTCATGAAGGAAAACACAGAAAAAATAGTAGGCCAATAAGAAAGCGTATTCTCAACAAGAAGGAGGTAGCCGACTTTATTATAGGTAGGTAGGTAGATAGATATAGATAGATAGATAGATGTGTGAGCTTGAATATGACCCATCAAAGATATTCAAGGTGTTGTATTTATCTAGAGCTATCTTGCTCACCACATCTCCAGCACCTAGAATTAGTACTTGATAGTGGCTCAATATATGTTGACTGAGTCAAGTCTAGAAAATAAGCTTATGCTTCTATGGATGACTCTTCTGATGCCTTGTAGGGGCTGTTGAAACTTAAAGCAACCATAGAGTAACAATTTTTCAATATTAGATAGGTCTATTACACCACAGGTATGTTTTCTACCTGATTTCTGCCATGGAAATATTCCCCCAATTACATCAAGGTGGCAATAAAATCAGAGCTGCAAGGAAAAACCAGCAAATGTTGAAAAAGATTAATTTTAGATTTTCTGAATTTCATCATTCAGAAAGGACATTCTAAAACCTAAATCTGCCTTCTTTTTCATCCAAAGAAATTCATCCATAAATCTGGAATGTTCTCCTGGAGGTATTTCTTTTCCCTTAGTAGGCTTGTGGCCTTGAGTATGTTTCCTGGAAATCTGTAAATCAGGTAAATGATGATATCTCTTTAACAGATAAGATTTGCCTTTACAGCCATTTTAAGTGGCGGTGAAATCACACTGCAACATTTTTAAAGACAGCCAACTAATGCAGGGCAAAGATGTTTAGTCCTTTGCTTGCTAAGACACCTTCCTTTTTTTTTGTATTACATTAGTAAAAATAAATAAATAAATTGTAACAGGCACTCTCCCATCTTTGTGTGTGTGTCCAGATTCAGACATAGTTACAAAGTTATGTGTTCTGGGAGATGTAAGGAAGAAAGAGCGTAAGATGGGGAAAGAGAGGAGAGAGGAAAAGAAAGGAAGGGGAGGGATGGAAAAGATAGAAGAAAAGGAGAGGGGAAGGGAAAAAAGCGTCTGCTTTTCTTTTCCAGTGTAATTTATATTTAAAATTAATAGTCTAAAAATAACAACGTACAGATATTGGCCATCAAAAATTGAGAAATTTCAGAGAGAGAGAGAACCCGTATCTTTGATTACCCCTAAAAGAGGAATCTGGGAGCACTGCCACCTGGCATGGCTGAATTGCATTGCCTGTCGGAGGCTGGCTGAAAAACCCAGCCTCTCTTAAAGAGATAAGACTGAATTTTGAACAGAGTTCACCTCTACATTGAGACCTGTAACCTAACTGTGAAATTTCATAGCAAGAGGTGCTTAGATTTTAGCAGTACACAGCCCAGTGATTCTAAGACCAGCATGCTTGAAAAGAAGCCAGGATGTTGGTGCAAGAACTAGACAAAAGATCTGTTCCACTCAAATTACTGCAAAGTGGACAGTCCGTAGGGGTTGGTTTTAAACAAGGCTGAGCCTGTTGGCCAAGACGCTCGTGTCCGGATTCAACATTTCAAATACCTCCTGGTATTTGCAAATGGCCTTTGTGTAGGCATTGAAGAGTTTTTACAAGTTGGCCACTTTTTTGTTGTATGATAATAGGAGAGACAATGTCAAGGGAAGAAAAGGAGAGAGGAAGAGATAGAGGAAAGCAGGGAGGGTGGGAGGGGAAAAGAGGAGGGAAGAAAGGAGGGAAGGAGGACAGAAGGATCAAAACACTTTTTTTTTTTAAATTTCTGAGCACATTAGAGTTAATTGTTTTGGCATCTAGTATTTTGTTTGAGGGCTAGCATGCCATACCATCTGCCAGGCAATGGTGTCTTTATTAGGTTACCATGGTATATAAAAAACAAAATGCTTTGTAAAGTTTTTGAACAGGATGATTTTTATTTTCCTCTTCAATTTTTTTTTACCATGTAAATTAACGTATTTTCAATAAAACTGTTGGAATTAGTTATAAATGTGAAGATACTACCCAATAATTTTCCTTTTATGATTGTAATTTTTAAATCTGAGAATCATCTTGGTTTTTAGAGGATTTTTAAATATCTATAGAAGCTATTAATTCCATAACAATATTAACAATTAAAAAGGAAAAAACCTCATTTCCTGAGAATTAGAGGAGAAATGGTTTTCACTCCAATGTATGTAAGAGAAGTGAAACCATTTCATCTTTCTTCTTCGTGAACTGAGTAAAGAGGACAGAAGCTCAACAAGGGTAAAACAGAAAATTGGATGTGTCCACTTTTTGCTGTACGCTAAAGGGATTCTCCTTAAAGCAAATGATTTGTGTGCACTGGTTTACCTCTGCCTCTCCAAATGTAGATCAAGGACACAATTTGATTTGGCTTTGCCTGACCAATGTGACCCAGCTCGGATAGTCCCTTAATTTTTGCAAGTATTTTTAATGTGTTGTGTGTTCACTATGCTGTTTTAAGGCCTTGCCAGCAAGACTTCAGGCTTCCTCCCCCTTCTGTCTAATATATATATATATATATATATATATATATATATATATATATATATATATACATACATACACACACATATACATATATACATATATATATACATATTTGTTTCTAGAAATACTGAGAGGCATATACACACATATGTACCTAAGTGAGAAAGCAATTCATATGTACTTTGCATTGTAATTTGAAAAATTATATAGCCAGAGTGAGGAGAAACTCTCTCTCTTGCCTACAATTGCAATTTGTTTTGTTTTGACTTGATTTTTTCTTTTCTTTTCTTTCTCTCTCTTTCTCCTTCCTTCTTTCCTTTCTTCTCTTTCTTTCTTTCTTTTTTCTTTCTTTCCTTCCTTCCTTCTTTCTTTCTTTCCTTCCTTCTTTCTTTCTTTCCTCCTTTTTGAGATAGTACATCCCTACATAACTTAAGTTGGCCTGGAACTTGTGAGTTCTTTCCATAGCCTCCCGCATGCTAGGATTACAGACATGCACCCTGCTTGCGAACTCAGTTTAGTTGAGATAAAGCATATTAAGGATTATTCTAAAAAAGACTTTTTTTGTTAGCCACTCCATTTTGTTTTATCTTGCCACTTAACATAGCAGTTTATGAATATGCTTTATCTTGATCACCATCATCCCATTCTCATCCATCCCTCCACTTCTCACCCCTTTCTTCATTCTTCTTAATCTTGTAGGATATACATTGGATTCTTGTATGCCTCTTCTCCTCTTCATTTGTCTACCTCTTCACTTTGACTCCACCCTACCCCTTGCAAGTACCTGCTTCCTGGTGTCTTATTTTGCCAAACTTTGATTTGGGCTTTCTAAGGAATGATCCTATTTAAGATTACCTTTGAATATTTTGTATTTTTTAATGCATGTCTATATACTTACATACCACCCAATATATTTACTTATAAATTTTTAAAAAAATTTTTATAGTGAAAATACTGTACAGAGGGGTTACAATTACATGAGCAAGATAATGAGTACATTTCTTTCTTTTTTGGGGGGGGGGCGTCCAGTCGTGGTGCCTGAACTCTAGGCCTGGGCGCTGTCCCTCAGCTCTTCAGCTCAAGGCTAGCGCTCTACCACTTGAGCCACAGCGCCACTTCCGGCTTTTTTCTTTTTTTGCTGATATGGTGCTGAATAATCAAACCCAGGGCCTCAGGCATGCAAGGCACGCGCTCTACCACTGAGCCACCTTCCCAGCCCCTTTACTTATAAATTTGAAAGCTACATCTAGCTTCTACATATAAGGGAACACATGAATCCTCTGCCTCTCTGGGCCTGACTTACATAATTATAATAATGCTGTCAGCACAATCATGTTTACTGCAGCACTATTCACCATAACCAAGGCATAGAATTAGCCCAGATGTCCCTCAATGGATGAGTGGTTCAAGAAAATGTGGTACATATACACAAAGGAATTTTACTAACCCATTAGGAAGAATGATAGTGTACCATATGTAAAGCAATAGAAAGACTTGGAAAAGACTTTCTCTGAGCCATGACCTAACTCCTGTGATGCAAACCTGAAGACCATACCTCTCAAGAGATAAGATTAAAATGGCATGTCTCTGCTAACTGGTGAGAGGCCCAAATTATTTCTTTCATATTAAAATCAAGTTTCCAGATGGACATTAGACTACTAAGCTCTGTTTAGATCCACCATCAAGAAGTCATCTTCTGAAATGCAACTGGAACTATACAGTATACTGAGATTTTTAAGTCAATCAAAAGCCATTCCTTTAGAGACCGTTTATGTGACTGGAACAGTCTGAGTTCTGAGAAGATACTACGTCAGGCTTCTCATAGCTTCTAAATTACTGAGGAACTTGTCTTGGCTAATGATACAAACTAAAAACCTAAAGACTGAAAACAAGGCCTCTTGAAAACAAAAACCTCAAAAAAATCTGATGTTGGTACAGAGAGATTCCTGCTAAAGAATGACCAGGATGGAAGAGCGGTGGGTAGAATTCAAACAGATCGCCATCATTGGTCATTCTACATGTTGATATCACAAATATCACGCTTTGGACACACGTTCAGCTTTTCTTACTTTTTTCTCCGGTGTCCTTTGAAAAGTCTTGACATTGTCTTGGCTTATTTGTTAAGCATCCAATTGATCACCAAGTCCTAGAACTTGGGTGGTTCTAACTAGAATCTAATCTACCTGTGTCATCTTCTGTCCTTGCTTGAGGTGAATAAAATTGTTTTTCTAAAAACCTGTGACAGAAGGGATAAAAGCAGAGGCTTCTCTTTGGTTCCAGGAGTGGCTGCTGATTGGCCACTTCACAGGTGGTTCACCACAAAGGCCTTTGCCAAGGCATTGCCTCTTCACTATGCTGGTGATGCAATATCAGCCCACCAGAATGTTTTGTTCTCCAACACCCTTGTTTCCGTGAGTACATCCCATTAACAAGGCCAGCAGATGTCAGTCCTGATCCACTTTTTCTCTGTCATGAATGAGGAGGAAGAGCCGATCCGATTTCCCAATCACTGCTTTCTATTTGCTGGCTTTACTTCTTCCTGAGATGGAGGCCCCCTGCGTGGTTTGCTTTGTTAATATTTGCATTATTCAATAGTTATTATGTGATAAGCATGTTGTTTGCTTTAGGTTTTGGTTGGTTTATTTCCTGGTGCTTTTATTCTTAGCTGGTGGCTTAACTTGAGTTACAGCTGTGATCTGTGTATTCTTGAGTGTGGGGAGGATGTCTACTTTTACAGCTTCATACTTGGTACTTCTATAATCCAAAGCTGGCTCAAAAAGCTCAAAAGGCAATATATATATATATATATATATATATATATATATATATATATATATATATATATATGAGGGGAAACATGTAGCTTTTACTGTGCAGACCCGTCCATCCATGGCAGCCTTGAATATATCCCTTTTACAGTGAAAAGGCTGAGGTATGCAATTTCTTCGGCAAGCATTTCTGAACGCACATATTTTTAGTTTTCTGATTAAGAAATAACATCATCCCTGTGCATTCATTGAGGCAGAAGCTCCTCCTTGAATGAAAATAGTTTGTCTCAAGTCTGTGCAATTTATCATATGTATAAATGAATTTTTAAGTAAATAGAACACAGAGCTACTTACTGCATATGATACATTCTATTTGTAACAAACTGTTCATTATGAAAGCCTGCTTTAAAGTTGCTATTGAAATGTGAAAGGACAGGACCTGCTAGTGAAAATGAATGTATGTGTTTGGGCCCTTGATTTGGTTATTGCTGTATTTGACTAGCTGTTGATCATAATTCTATTTTCAACATATCCTGAGAGAAAAGAATCTTGAGAGATGGGCGGGCACAGGCTGACACTGGGACAATGATACTTCACGGCTTCCGTTAAATGTCAAATATTTATTTGCCAAATTGCTTAGCTCAAACAATATGAACTTCCTTGATTTACTAAAAATAATAATACAAGAACAAAATATATTTGCAACATTTAGACTCCTATTGAATATCGTAACATTTCTTTTCAGAATAGTGGCTATGATAACCAGAAGCATATGTCGATGCTTTCTTCACTTGAACTTGACTTCTAAGTGCAAGAAAAAATGTAAATCTAAGTAAACTTACTCAATCACTCTTTTGAAGGCAGAGGGATCAAATAAATCACTATAGTTATTTGTATTAAAAATTTTTAAGCCAGAAGCAAGATATTTATACTTTTTATTAAGTCATTATTTTAATTGCTTAAAAATTCTTTGCCTTTTTTGAACAATGAAGAGATTCAATACCGATAAAAATGTTACAGCCCCCAAAAGGAGGAAGATAAAATATCTTCTTGTATTGAAGATGCCTGTGTTTATGTCAACTCTAAAATGAAGATCTAAACAAAAATTAGCTGGGAAGATGTTTTGTCTTGACCTGTAAAATCATGGCCTGCTTTAGCATCCAGCTATCTAGACTAGGGCTGTTCAGTGGAAACATACAGTATCAACCGGAAGGGATAGTTAGACCTATAATTCATTTTTTCTGATCACATTTTAAAATGTATAATGAAAACAGGTAAAATTAATTTCAGTAGTATATTTCCAAAAGATTAGTTTAACATGTAACCAGTTTTTCCAAATTACACATGATATAGCTTGCATTCTTTTTTGTTTGTCCTACGGCTGAAATCTCCATGTATTTCTTACCCATCTCAATTCACACTTTAGCCACATTTCCTGCTGGGGACTGCTATACTGGACAGTGTAGTTGAAGATGCCAACTCCTTGTATGGAAGGACTTTTTGCAAATTTTTAAAAGATTCATAAATCCAAGCAAATCTGTCAGTGGAACAAATTCCCCAAGTGCATTGGAACCTTTTGTTCGTGCTTGCTTTGTTGGAAAGATCCATCGGCCACCCTCAAGCTGAGGGATCCCCTGTGTTTTCATGCTTCTGCAGCTGAGTTTGCTGAGAGAGTCACTCTGGAGAACATGACATGGAACAAATGTGCTAACATGGCTCGAGTGGAAGAGGCAGAGCCCGAAGAATACTTGTTAGAGCCTCATAAGGACACAGGAAGAATCACCATGTCTATTGGTACACAGTTACGAAATGTAGCACAGAGATTATGGGGGGAGCTTGGATTTTTTAGGGGCATAGTTCCAATTTTCCTTTCAAATAGGTCTCAATGTCTTAAACAATGGGTCTTGATTGGAGGTTCAAATAATATGACCTCTCTAGAGAAGGTTCTTCCGTTACAATGGGTCTTGATTGGAGGTTCAAATAATATGACCTCTCTAGAGAAGGTTCTTCCGTTGCAGGGCTCATTTTCCAAGGGAAAGTGAGACAAACTTCCAGAGCTGGTACAAAGATCATTTGGAAATGAAAATAAGAAGAATCCAGGAGGCTGGAGGATAAATTGTAAATGTTTCAGGGAGAAAAAAAAACCAGCACAATTATTCTCAAGTTTATTCTCCACCGGCCTAAACCACCAGAAACCATTAGAAAAAGGAAAACATCTAATGTAGATAGGTACCTTTGTCCTTTTTCATTTCTCCATTATCATACCCCATGCCTAAATCCTTCTCAACGAGAAGTAAGTATCTTTGGTCTTTGATATTTTCAGTAATATAAACCCTAATAATGGAAGAAATGTTCCTATTAGTCATGTGTAGAGCCTGAAACATAGTGGACTCTAATAAATGGAAATCATTATTAGAAATACTGTAGTGCAACATAAGAAACAACCAACATGTCATTTCCTGTTTCATCTTATTTGTTGTGAAAGGCAATGCATGCCTATTATACCTTCTTTATAGCCTTCTGAATGAAATCTTCTTTTCTTTCTTATCAACATACCTTAATTAGTAGAGGTATGTTTGTATAGGTAATGTGTCAGAGCACCTCAGTGGAATAAATCTTTCATTTGGCTGTATTGCTGACTGTCTTATTTCTCTATTGGTACCAATGGATATGACTCTATTTAATCTCAAATACAAATTTAATAGTTCAAAAAAATGGTCGTGGGTCCTTTATTGGATTTGACTAGATAATATCTTGTGGAGAATTTCTCAAATTTTGGGGGAAAATGTGTATTTTTATTCTCTGCCTACTTTCCAGTTTATAGAGAAAAATATCAGCTTGAATAATCTTGAATTCCTTGGAAGTGAGAAATCTGTGTTCTTTTCTTCAAAACTATTATTTACATGTGGACTTTATTACCCAAAGTTTCACTTCTGTCCTTGAATACTGCCGTGAAGCAGTTATAGACACATTTGTTGCTGACCTACAAATTGATAACTATGCAGTTATCTTTGCATAGTTATCTAAGTCACTCTTGTTTGCTTGCTTTGTCTCAAAGACTGTTGGAAGTAACTTATCTATCATGGAAAAGCAACCTATAGCTGGTCATTCCTACAGCACTTTTTTTTGCTTCTTTTGAGTAATGTAGTAATGTAGCATTATTATAATAATAATATTATAATATTGTAATAATAGTAGTAATTCCATTATTGACCTTCATTTATTTTGTGCCTGTTATATTCCAGATTTCAGATATATTTCAGATTTATATTCAGATATATATTCAGATTTAGACCTATTCCTGATGTCTAACTAATCTGAATATTTCTTCTATCATTAGAATTTATATTGAAAATGTCAAAGACAAATAACCTGTTACTTACTGATAAATGCAGGTATGCATCATTATGCTTGGTGTAAGAGCAATTTTAAGGTTTTGTTTTAGTGGACACTTAATTGGTAGTTTCATTTATTTTACATCATTTTCCCTGTTGCCTATCTAATATTAGTGGGCTTTTTATTTGAAGAGGGAAAAAAGAGAACAAAAGGTTTAGAGACCAAGTGGGCTAGAGTAGGAAAGAAAGAAAGAGAGAGAGAGAGAGAGAGAGAGAGAGAGAGAGAGAGAGAGATTGATTTGAAATGTTTATTATATGGAAATCAGGCCTACCCATTTTCACAGAAACGAGAGGGAGAGCTTTATCAGGTTCTTTGATTCTACCTATTTGTTGAAATCAAAATTATATCTACTCCTATTAAAGTTATGGTATAAAGGCAGAACAATGGTCATTCAAAATCTTTCTGGACATCGCTCTTCTTTTTCATTACCCTGAACATCTTGGGATCACAGGATCCTCTGATTCTGCTACAAGAATGATACTGGGTCACCATCAAGCTTTTTTGACAACAGCATTTTCCATGAGAATTCTGCACAGCTGCATCACTATTAACTTTTAATGAACATCCTTTCTTCCCTTGAAAAGTTTCAGCAAATTAAATGGATGTGCAATTTCAGCTTTCATCTTTATGTGGGATCATATATAGTAATTTGGGAGGGGTACTGAAGTAGCCTGTGATATGACCAATTTGGGGTGTCGCAAAGCTAATAACGTAATTTTTCCCACAGTTACACAAAAGCAATACAAGACTTTTTTTCAAAGCATAGGACCTGAAATATCTTGCAACCCCTAATATGCCAAAAAAGTAGCACCATAGTCCCTGCCTGAATTTGGGTCCCACTGTTCATTTCAGGGGATTGTGCCTCAATGGAGAGCTCAGTGGAAGGCGTGCCAATGGCTCCTGGGACAATGAATGGCACAGAGGCACCACAGTGGTTATTTTGGAGCATTATTCTTGCTTGGTTTCCACAATAGCTGGAATCTGATAATTTAGCATTAAGCCTCTTTTCAACTATATGGAACTATAATAAGGTGATTTAGCCAATGTGCCTGTCCATTGTCCCAAAGATTCTGTGATCTATTATGCTGCAACTCATGGAAAAAAAAAAAAAGAAAAATGAGGGAAAAACATAAACCAACTGATTATCAAAGACATTAAAAGCTGCCTTGAGAGAGCTGTTAGTTATTGGCATTTTTTTTATGAATCAATATAGATATAGGAATTGACTGCAAAAGCCTCTGGGTACATTCACATAATGAAAGCCCAATTAATATCTGCAAGCACAGTGCATGGCCGGCAACGGGAGCTACAAGGACAATCGCTGGCTTCAGCAGCCAACACTGACAGCTGCAGGGCCCTGATAGAAAACAGCTTCAAAGGCTCAATCCCAGCCCCCACCCCACCCCCACCCCAGCCTCAACGGAACACTCCCTTCATATCTTGCCCACACTGCGGCAAGGCTGCAGGAACAGATGGGACACCAGAAGCAATCGTGGCTATCTGTGATGTCACCAAATGAGGCATTCTGGGATGAGGTTTGGATGGCAAAAATATCAAAAGAAAATGGATGGGATGGGGGAGGAATGAGGGAGAATGTTTAGGTGAATTGGTCCGACCAGGTGAACCTGTAGGCTGGAGAATGGACTATGGGGATGTGGAAGACGTCATGCAGCCTGCAGATCCGGGCAGTTACAGTTCAGTTTTATTTTAGAATGGATTAAGGGAGATTTACATTTGTTGGGTTCACAAGAAAAACTTGTGGTTTCATGTCCTGTAGGCCTGTTTGCTTTGGATTCACCGGGCCAGAAAGCCTGTGCCAGCGTCTCACAAATGGCATCTGCACACTGTTACCTTTCTCCCAATTACTACTCTTCTTCTTTATTTTTTTTGAGACTGTAGTTTATTAGAAAGAACCAAAGGAATACAGAAATGTATATATTTGTCACTCAAATTATCTAAGTGGAAGGAAAGACAACATAGTTTCTTTAAAATAAGAATTAGTCTAAAGCCAGGAGCTCCTCAGCACTCTTTAAACTGGATTCAAACTTGCTTCCTGAAGATGTGACATCTCTTGATTTTTTAAATATACATTTTTATACTCTCAAATGTGAATCAATTTCTGATTCATCTAAGAACTTGAGTTCTAATGTCAGCCCATCCAAAACTTCCCTCAGGAACCCAGCTCTGAACAGCACATCTGATGATATTCAAATCATGCTGTCTGGCTGACCCACAGCATGCACTGCCATCAAGGCAGACACTAGTTACTGGTCTTACAAAAGCAGAATAGAGCTTGAGTGAATAGATACTTGAAGTGAAAGAACATATCTACCTAAGAGGTTGAGTGGACCAAAGGAGATTTTTAGGGGGAAATAGGCCTATTAATGGATTAATTATATTCTTGCAAGCTTTTAGAATTTACATAGATCTCCCGTGTAATCTTCCCAGTAAGTCTGACATACATTTTTAGGCAATGATACTGTTATACTGAGGAGGAAGCGAAGATGCAGGGCAGCTCAGGAACTTGTCCATAGTTGGTGTTAGGAAAGGCAGGGATGAGGCTCCATTCTGATCCTTTCAAGAATTTTGCAAGACATGTAAGTCATTTGATGAACTACATGAACCAATCTATGATTATTTTTTCATTTAGCCTGTATGAACTTGTTCAAAATAGAATGCCCCCTGTGAGTCTTATGATGGCCCTTGTCATAATTGTATTTGTATTTATTAATTTGTCTATTTTTATTTTCTGAGCCCTTGGAGGATGAGGGCTTTTTTATTCATCGTTACATCCTTAGTATTCAGCATAATATTTGACATATAGCAGTAATTAGTATATGACTATTGAAGTAGGACAAATGAATAGATGGCTGGCTGACTGAATTGCCTGATGTTTGGATAGATGGATGGATAAACAAATAAATAGATGGGTAGATGGATGGGTGAATGGATGGATGGATAGATAGATGAATGATGAGTCACATTTTGTTATTTATGTAATTTAGCATCCAGTATCTCAATCTCGACTCCTTTCTCAGGCCTTGAAGAAACAGTACATATTGAGTTTACCCACTTCTATATATTATTTATCAACAATACTGTTACCGTCATTAATAAGAAACAACAAAGACTTAGTCTGACAAATGAAGAGGGAGAATTATAATTACATAAAAGTTGAGGGGGAAAGGACACTGATTAGAGACTTTTATTTACTTTTTTATTATTTTAATTTTATTGTCAAAGTGATGTACACAGGGGTTACAGTTACATAAGTAAGGTAGTGAGTATATTTCTTATTGAACTTGTTAACAGTTTTTGATAATTGACTCTGTAGACAGGCTCAATTGCAACTCTTCTAGAACTCTCTGCTGAGTTGAACCCTCCAAGTGGCGAGTACATTTGAAGACTTCAATTACTTTTGTGAATAGCATCCAAAGTAGCATCCCTTTGATAAATATGAACTGGGCACTAGATGCAGCTGCCTTGGTGCTGAATGTGGAGCAGGTTACCAGGTAAAACTGCAATTGGATGCAGCCTGGAAAGCATCCACAGACTTGAAGAGATCATGAAGAATAACAATACATGCCATCAGGACAGACAGTCCTTCCATGCTCAGGAACCAATCTGAGTTGAGATCTCAGAAGAGAGAGACTCGAGGCCTTCTGATCTGAGTCAAGACTGGTCAGAGAGGTTTAATGAGCAAAGCAGAGGGGGTGGAAGTGCAAGTGGAAACCAGACACAGAGATATTGTGGAGAGCAAACACCAGATGGTGAATGCATCTCTTTAGGCTGTATGCAGTGCTATCGCACCACACTGATGTTCCAGTGTGATGGAGGTGTGTATGGCACATTTCTCACAAAATGACATGTTAAATTTGTTGGATAAGAAGACAGTGTTGGAAGAAAGTTATTAGAAGGAACATTGCCCAGCACTTTGAAGAAATGTGAGAAGGTATAATAATCTAGAAGTGTTATGCAACTTACTATTCAGAATTATATTTTCAATGCAGAATAATGGTTGAAAAATAAAAGCTGGACCGGCAAAGACAGCAATGATAGATTCCCAAGATGTCCAACTTCTAAAATGCATGAATAAATATTCAAGGTTTTTTAAATTAAGTTTTTTTATTGTGAAAATACTGTACAAAGGAGTAACAGTTACATGAGCAAGGTAATGAGTACATTTCTTATCCAGCATTTAAGAATGATCTAATCTTTCTTTTTTCTTTTTTCTTTCTTTCTTTCTTTTCTTTTTTTTCTTTTCTTTTTTTTTTTTTGGTCAGTAGTAGGGACTGAACTCTGGGCCTGGGCGCTGTCCCTCACTCTTCATCTCAAGGCTAGTGCTCTACCTCTTGAGCTACAGTGCCACTTCCGGCTTTTTCTACTTATGTGGTGCTGAGGAATCGAACTCAGTGCCTTATGCATGCAAAGCAAGCACTCTAACACTGAGCCACCTTCCCAGTCTCAATCTGATCTTTCTTAATACTCCTCAGAATAATCTCTGGAATGGATTGCTAAGCAGCTCACAAATAAACCTCACTTAATAATAGTACCTAATAATAGTTATCAGGTATTAGTGTGTATTGTGACTCGCAATGAGCTAAATGTTTTATATTTCATATTTAACTTAATCCTCATAAGTACTTTATAATGGACTCTTAATAGGAAATGGTCAGATAAGTTGATGTTAGGCAAAATGAACCCCAAGATAAGGATTCAAATGTTTTTTTTTTCCTTGCAATTGTTTCTAACACATTTATAAAATGACTTCTTTGTTGCTTTGTATGTCCCTCCCCCATGGTATAACCCCTGTTTTCACAGTATTTGATGTTGGTATACTTTGTGGAGGGGAGGGGAAAAAACAAATTGTTTAAATAGGGATAGAGGTGGGCCCATTGCAACAATGAGATGTACAAGACGTTATGTTGAAAAATGAACTTTACGACTTTGGCGGGGTGGGGGGGTTGGTGGGAGTGGGGGTTTGGGAAAGGGGGAAGTGGGGCCGGGGGGGAGGTGGGAAGGGATGGGAAGGGAAAGCAAAGGAGGAGGCAACAATGCTTGATAAGAAATGTACTCATTACCTTGCCCATGTAATTGTAACCCCTCTGTACAGTATTTTTACAATTTAAAAAAAAAAAATCATTGTAGAAGGCTGGGAATGTGGCTTAGGGGTAGAGTGCTTGCCTAGCATGCATGAAACCCTTGGTTTGATTCCTCAGTACTACATAAACAGAAAAAGCTGGATGTGGTACTGAGGCTCAAGCGGTAGAGTGTTAGCCTTGAATGAAGGAAGCTTAGGGACAGTGCCCAGGCCCTGGAGTTCAAGCTCCCTGGCCAACAAAAAAATAATCATTGTAGAATATAGAATAAAGAAGTTGTGGGTATACTATAGAGATTTCCTGACCATCCTCTACTGATATCCCCTATCAATAATACCTTATATAAGTGGACTATTCTTGATACATATTATTAACTGAAATTCATATGTCATTCAGATTCCCATAGTTTTTACCTAACATCTGTTCTCTGTCCCATGGTTATCTCTTGCAGACCACATTGCATTTTAGTTCTGTCTCTCTTGGTTGAGGCAATTTCTCACTCTCCTTATTTGTGATCCTCTTGAAAGTTTGAGGGAGTACTGGTTAAGTATTTTGTACAATATACCTCAAGTTGAATTTGTCTCATGGCAATGGGTTCTTGGGAGAAAAAAAACACAGAGGTAAAGAGCCATTCTCATCAGATAATGTAAGGGATGCCTATTTTTAACATGACATCACCAAACATGATAAGCTTGAGTACTACTAATGTTTGTTAGGTTTCTTCACTGGAAAAGTTATCCACCCCTACCATACTTTGCCCTCTTCCAAACGATGTACAACCCCTGGCTAGGAGGTGGGGGTGTGGATTATTTCTACATTATTTGAAATTCTTCTATATGTGAATTCGTCTATAGTCTTCAATCGCTGTTGTTGTTTCCAATGATTGTTTTTAGTATATACTCAAAGGATATTTATTTTCTATTTTGGGTTATAATCTAAAATCTTATAAAATCTTGTTCAAGCTTCCAGGGTAAAAATACCATAATGATGTGGTGTATATAAAAAACATATGTATTATATATATGTATATATGTATATATATATATATATATTATTTCTAAGAGTTCTGGAGATTAGAAAATCTAAGATCCAAGGATCAAAAGACTTGTCATCTAATGAAGGCCACTTCCTGGTTTATAGATGACCTTCTCAGAAGGCCTACAAAGTGAGGGACCACTCTATGGCCAATTGTATGAGGATACCAGTGCCATTCACAACACTCCAACCTCATGGTCTGCTCACTTCCAAAGGCCTCACCTCCAAATAACCTCACATTGGTGAGTTTCAACATATGAATTTGGGAGGGAGATACAAAAATGTAGTTCATTGTATTTAATACCACATTAATGTTGCTATTTCTATCATCATCATCATCATCATCATCATCATCATCATCATCATCATCATCATCATCATCCCAGTTTTGAGCACTGGGAACTCTTCCAGGTGATTTCTATTTCCTTTTTATATACTCCTATTTTTGTTGTTGTTGTTTTTCTGAGAACTTTATCACTTTCTCTGCCCCAACTTTTGAACTGGCCATTTCTCCACAGGGTCCTAGTTCATTTTTTGGAGGGAATGATGTTGGTGTTGTAACTATTTTGTTTTTATCCATTTGGAAATTGAAGCTAAGAATGCTTGAGTAATCTGTCTAAGGTGATGCTCTAGAAAACTGTAGAATCCAGATTAAAACTCAGTTCTGTCATTCCTTGTAACTATTGCCTGACTTTTTAACTTTTCTCCTTCCTCTTGAAATATCAGTCTTCCAGATGGTAGTGGTTCCTGATATGTTGATATATATTGTATTTTGGCATTCCTTTTCTTACTGTCCCCGAGATCAGATTTTGATAGGGTTTATTCCAGACAATGGCACTTTCTAATTTACAATAAATATCCCAGAGGCAGTGCTGAGTGTCTGAAAGTGATTTTTCCATATTTTGAAATCCTAATGGGAATCATATGTTTGTCTATGACACAACTGCCCAGGCTAAGGAGAATGTTACATTTCTTTGATTCCACATCAACTCAATATGTCTAGCTGCACTAGTTACTTCAAACCATCAGAAGGTCTGATTGGTTGATAGAAACTTCCAAAATTGGGAAGGATAATGAATGTTGGAAAAGGCCACATTCATTACTGCGCTACTTGCTACCCAACTCTGGTTGAAGTAGAGAGCTATCTGTGCATGTATGGCAGGGAAAGAGTAACTTTTTTGGATATCAAGTAGACATCTATATATTTGCTTTATGTTTTACCAATTTACTATAATGTTTTAAATGTTCCAAATTCTGGTCCAAGTTACTTTTAATTGCTGCTTCATTTTAGATGCCTACTTATAATATTGGAAATGTACACATTGGAATGATTTTTTGTATTCTATTTTCTGAAGGAAAAAATCTATGTCTTAGTGTAGATAAGCATATGGATCTATTTAATATGTTCAAAAGCAATGCATATGAATGACTCAGAGCTTAAGTGCTTGGATAAATTGCCTGTTGGGATGAACTGGAAAGGTAGGAGGAGAAAGGGGGAGGGACTAACAACTACTTGGCATGGGAGAAGAGAAAGGCAATTTTAGAAAACAAAAGAACATGAGCACCAGGAAATGATGACTGGTTTTGATAGGAGGAAAGTTCTTGGTGAGTACTATTCACAGAGCCTGGCTTCTCCTCCTGTTTCACACAATTGTACTTGCATGAAACCATATGAGGAAGCAGTACAATTAACACACTTAGAAACACAAAATATTATTTAAAGGAAACCTTATTCGGTGGTTGTCAGCCCTGAACTATGAAGCACTGAGAAGTTTTTAAGCAATACTGATGGCCAGGCTTCACTTCTTTATTTTTTACTTCATTGGTGGCGTATAATAAAGTCCCAGAATAGAAATCATTTTCAATTTTCTCAAAATGCCAATGTATACTCAGGCTTGAAACAATTGATCTAGTGATTTTTCTTAATTATGAGATATTTCAGAGGAACAGAAATAATGAAAATGTTGGAAACCTACATATTTACTAGCTAGATGTAACACAAATTCATGACCATCTTTGTTTCCTTTATTTTGCTTTTTAAGGAATTTCAGTATCGGCCAGACATCGGTGGCTCACACCTGTAATCCTAGCTACACAGGAGGCTGAGATCTGAGGATCATGGTTTGAAGCCAGCCTGAGCAAGAAAGTCTGTGAGACTCTTATCTCCAATAAACTACTCAGAAAAAAGCAGAAGTGGTGCTGTGGCTCTAGTAGTAGAAAGCTAGCCTTGAGTACAAAGAGGTTCAGGGATAGCACCCAATCCCTCAGTTCAAACCCCAAGACCAGGCAAAGAAAAAGAAAAAGAATTGCAGTATCACAAATATAGTGACTATCTCATTCACTATCATACTCTTGGGAGTTTCTTCCTTTTACTTAAGGTAACTGCTACCCTAAAGTTGGTAATGACTTAATCACCAATCATGATAATTTTCTATCTATCTATCTATCTATCTATCTATCTATCTATCTATCTATCTATCTATCTATCTATCTATCTACCTAGCTATGATTTTGTTTTAAATTTTTGCATGCATTATATTATGATTTGAGTTCGTCCCCTCAAGGATTTACGTGTTAGAAATTTGGTCCCCAAGTTAACCAAAGTAAGAGGTAGTGTAGATCCTTTAAGTGGTAGACCCTAACACACGGTCCTTGGGTCCATTGAAAGCATACCTTTGGAAAGGAGGATTGGACTCCAGTCTCTCTATGGCTTCCTGTTCTATGATGTTCTGTCCTGGTTCTCCTGCCGTTCTGATACTGCACACCATTAGACTGTTACCAAGGTCCAATCAATTGATCCACTTCATCTTGGACTTTTCCAAAATTTTGATTTAACTAGAGTCTTTTCTTGATAAAGTTAGCCAGCCTCAAATATTCATTATAGTAACAGAAAATGCACTAATACACATAACATGACAGTGTACACTATCATTTTGCATTTTGCGTTCCTCCTCCACATTCCAGTTTTGCAAATCATTTCTATAATTTCCAGTGTGTTCTTTTCATTTTATCTTTGATTGATAGAATAAATGTACATTTTTATGCAGTATAATATGACATTGGTACATATTGAATAATGATCAATTCATCAACCTCTTCTGTTAAGATGAAGACAGACTTTTCTGTTGGGGTGGCCTAGAACAAGTCTTTCTTTTTTTATTGTAAAGATGATGTACAGAGCGGTTACAGTTACATGTGTAAGGAAATGAGTACAATTCTTGTTAAACATTGTTACCCCCTCCCTCATTTTCTCCTACTTTTCCTTCCTCCTGACTCCCCAAGTTGTAAAGTTCATTTCCAACATAGTATCTTGTGAGTATCACTGTTGCATTGGTTCACCCTTTGTCCTTTGTCTCACCATTTCTGTGATTCCCCATCCCAACCCCAAATCAGATAAACTTATATACAAGACAAATGGTACCAAAATCAAAAAACATTAACAACAGGGGGTAAACCAAAGGTGTGGGGCAGGGGGGAATGGAAAGAAAAAGGAAATAACTATGTACAGTACACTAAACACAAAACAAAACAAAAAAACTCTTGCTTCCATATCTTGTAGTTTATTTCAATTAACATCAGTTTATAAGGTCATAGGCACATAGTTATTGAGCTATTGTAATCTTTTGCTAGAACTATCCTAGACATATACTAATTATTACAAATGAGGGAGACCATGGAACCTATGTTTCTTTGGGACTTAACATGATTTTTTCCCAAGTCCTTCCACTTCCTTATGAATGGGGCAGGGTCATTCTTTCTGATGGAAGCATAGAACTCCATTGTGTATATATACCACATTTTCTTGATCCATTCATCTACTGAGGGGTATCTGGGTTGATTCCATATCTTAGCTATGGCACATAATGTTGCAGTGAACATAGTTGTGCTGGTAGCTTTAGTGTGGCCTTGTTTGTGGTCATTTGGGTAAATGCCCAGGAGTGGGATTGCTGGTCATGGGAGAATTCTATGTTTAGCATTTTGAGGAACCTCTATATTGTTTTCCAAAGTGGTTGAACAAGTTTGCATTCCCATGAGCAGTGTAATAGCATTCCCTTTTGGCCACATCCCCACCAGCATCTGTTATTACTAGTTTTCTTGATAATGGCCATTCTTACTGGGGTGAGGTGGAATCTCAATGCTGTTTTGATTTGCATTTTCTTTTATGGAAATAGAGGTTGAACATTTCTTCATGTATCTTGGCCATTCTTATTTCCTCTTCAGAGAAGTCTCTCTTTAAGTCTTTAGCCCACTTATTAATGGGGTGGTGGTTTCTTTCAGGATTTGGGGAGAGGTTAATTTTTTGAGCTCTAAGTACATTTTAGATATGAGGCCATTGTCTGTTTTTTAGCTAGTGAAGATCTTCTCCCAATCTGTAGGCTTTATTGCTTTATGTAATAATTTTAGGGTATCTGACTTTACATTGAGATCTTTAATCCATTTGGAGTTGATTCTGGTGCAGGGCAATATATAAGGATCTACCTTCAATTTTCTGCACAAGTATAACCATTCTGTAAAGCACCATTTGTTGAGGAGGCTGTCTTTTTCCATCTAGTGATTTTGTCTCTCTTATCAAAGATTAAGTGGCCATATGACTGTGGATTCATTTCTGAGTCTTCAGTTCTATTCCATTGATCCTCAAGCCTGTTCATCTGCCAGTACCTAGTTATTTTTTTTATAACTATAGCTGTATAATAGAGTTTGACGTTTGGTATTGATATTCCTCTAGCACTATTCTTCCCACTAAGGATTGTTTTCACTATTCAAGGTCTTCTATTATTACATATGAATTTTTTTTTTGGTCGGTCGTGGGGCTTGAACTCTGGGCCTGGGTGCTGTCCCTCAGCTCTTCAGCTCAGTGTAGAGTAGCACTCTACCACTTGAGCTACAACGCCACTTCTGGTTTTCTGGTGGTTTATCGGAGATAAGAGTTTCACGGACTTTCCTGCCTGGGCTGGCTTTGAACCGTGATCCTCAGATCTCAGCCTCCTGAGTAGCTAGGATTACAGGCATGAGCCACTGGTGCCTGGCTCTACATATGAATTTTTGAATTGCTTCTTCTATATTATTGAGGAATGAGGAAGAAAAGTCTTTCTATTCTCAGCTTCCTGCTAGCTGGAATGACAGGTCCATGTCACCACTCCCAGCTATTGGCCAAAAAGGGATCTCATGAACTTTCCCCCTCAGGCTGGCAGCAAACTGCAATCCTTGAAGCAGCTAAGATTGCAGGCATGAGCCATTAATGCCAGGAAAAACAGATAGAATATGCTTCATGTGCATAGATGAAAACAGAAACATTGGAAACCTGTTGAAATTGTGTTAAAAAGTGGATGAGGAAGAGCAAAGGTGAGGGTGAGTTTGAGTAACATACTTTATATACATGTATGGAAATATTACAATGAAGCTTCTCTCATATAACTAATATATGCTAATAAAAATCTTTTTTGAAAAAAGCTAGACTAGTTTAAGTTCATGAATTTTAATGCCAGGATCACTTTATTGTGCAAGTATATCTGAATTTAATTTTGCATTCTCCTACTGATGGATATTTAAATTGTTGTTTGCTTTTTTTCTTTGCTCTTGGTCTCATAAATATGCTCTGGTACAGATCTTCTTGAACACATAACACAGCAGCAGCTTCTCTAGAGCCAAGCTTACCCAACCAATGCTGTACTGTGTCTTGTAGCTAGGTAGATAATGCAGAAACTTTCAGCTCATAGGGAAACCAGGTGGGACTTGAGCTGACTACAGCTTCCTCGATGGTCCACCTTCTTCTGAGAGCAGCCATATCTCCAGGTCATCCCTGGATGCTATTGGATATTATCTGTGTGTGTCACCATGAGAAAAAAATTGGAAAATACTGTCCTAAGAAATTCACCCAGAAGTGGCTGTTCTACAGTGTAGAGTAAGCACATATTTAACTCTGTAATTATTGCAAAATTATTCTCAAAATAATTGTATCAATCCATATGCCCATTTTGGTAGACTTGAAATTTTTTGCCAGTCTGATACATGTGAAATGCTGTCTTATTTTCATTTGCATTTTTTAATAAATCAGGAAGCCTTTTATGTCCTTATTGGCATATGTTTATAGGTTTTAAAGCTTCAGTTTCTATCCTTTGCTCATTTTTCTATTGAGTTGCTTCTTTACTGAGTTGTAATGACTTTCTGAATTTACATGCAAGGAATTCTCTGGAATAGACTTTGATATCTATACTTGAAAGCACTCCTCCCTACTCTCCAAGACTGCCTAACTCTGTGTTCCTACTTCATCTGCAGGAGCTAGTAAATGTTTGAAAGTAGAATCACAGGATTCTATTGAACGTTTTTTAATTTAATTTTATTGTCAAAGTGATGTACAGAGATGTTACAGTTACATATGTAAGGTAATGAGTATGTTTCTTGTTGAACTTGTTACCCTCTTCCTCACTTGTTCCCCACTTTCCCTGAACTTTAATCACTGATAGATAGTAAAGAGACTACTAACTGAGAGCAGAAATGATAAGGCTAATTTTGTTTGTTACTCTGAGAATGCGTGATGAAATTATTCCTCCCTTTTTTACGAGTGTTTGCATCTGTTAAATAAAGTGGGCATTACTGTGGGTTATAACTGGTTAATCATTTATCATTTATCCTGTTGGACAAGATGAGACACTTTGGAAAGCTCTGTCACTCACTTGGGGACTTAAGAATCCCAAAGGAGCGAGGCCAGGCCCTGGCGCCTCATGCCTGGAATCTTAGCCACTCAGGCTGAGATCTGGGGATCATGGTTCAAAATGAGCCCAGGCGGGAAAGCCCATGAAACTCTTATCTTCAATTAATCACCAGCAAACTGGAAGTAGTGCTGCTAGCCTTGAGTAAAGGGAGCTCAGAGATAGTGCGTAGGCCTGGAGTTTAAGCCCCATGACCGACAAAAAACAAAACAAAACAAAAACAAAAAGGAGTCAAGAACTCAGAGGTTGGTCCTTAGTTAGCAGTAGAGTTTCTCTCTAAACTTACTTCTCTTGATTTCAGAACTTAAGAAACTGAGTTATACAACAAACTAACAGAAGGTTGCTAAGAAAGCTGGGGTTTGGACCTTCACACTAGAGAAAGTAAGGTTTCCATATGAGTTAAAATAGGATTTTTTAATATTATATAACCTCCTTTCTCAAAATTTAAATTTTGAGAAATTAATATTTAGTAACTAGATTTTAACTCATGATTCAGCACAGATCTCACTGTATCTAACCCTACACTCAATACCATGACAATCAAAAAGAATGGAAAATACCTGTGGAAAAGTGGCATGTAAGTCAGAGGGGGAAAACAGAGAATTCAAATTTATATATATAGGACATTACAGAAATCATTCTTAGAAAATGGCAAGAGGTTAAAAAAAAACATACCGGGGCTGGGAAGGTGGCTCAGCGGTAGAGGGCTTGCCTTGCATGCTCCAGGCCCTGGGTTCGATTCCTCAGCACCACATAAACAAAAAGAAAAAAGCCAGAAGTGGTGCTGTGGCTCAAGTGGTAGAGTGCTAGCCTTGAGCTGAAGAGCTGAGGGACAGTGCCCAGGCCCAGAGTTCAGGCCCCACTACCAGACCCCCCTCAAAAAAATTATATATATTTGAATTGTTGAGTCAAATTGGTGGGGTTTCCTTTTCCTTCCTTCTACTTAAAGAAAAATTTTATCTCCAAGGGAAAGTAAATCAATATACTAGGAAAACACCATCATACCCATATTTATTGTAGTTCTGTTCATAACAGCAAACTAGAATTGACTGAGGTACCCAACAGTGACTGAATGGATAAAGTAAATATGGTATATATGAGTCTGTGATGTAGATACATATATGTATATATACTCTCTGAATATATATGTATGTATCTATGTCCCTCTGTATGCACACACATACATACACACATATATATACATACCATGAACTGTTACTCAGACATTATAAATGTGAAATTATGTCATGTTCAAGAAAGTTGAATGAAATAAACCGAACTCAAAACGCCAAATATCAAATGTTCTCATTTATTTGTGGAGAGTATAAGCCCTAAAATGATGATGATAATGATGACATTAATAATTGTAATGAAAAAGTAGTCATGAAAACAAAGGGGGACTCTCTAAGAGTTGATGACCAGCAGGAGGGGGAGGAGAAAAGAGTGGATACTGAGGGGCACAGAGGATTCAGGAATGTTACATGCACCCATATATATGTATGCATGTTACATTTATATGTGTTACATATACCTATATGTGTGTATAAGAATAAAGAATAGTGAAAAATGCAAAATGTTTGAAAAACGGGGAAAAGGGAAGAGAACAACAGGTGGTAGAGTGGATTTGTGGAAATATACTGTCTAAATGAGTAGAAAGCTAACAATAAAACCTGTTACAAAGGTATGCTAACTCAAAACATTTTAAAAGGACATTTCTATATTATCCATGTGAGCATATATTACTCTTCAAATGATTAAAATTTATTTTTATATAAATGTATTTGATGCAGAGATAAATCTATGATAAATCTGTGTCTTGCAAAGACCTCTCAACTTGCTTTGGTTTAATGATTGTTTCATGGATCACAGACCCCATTATCATCATCATAATGAGAGACAGGCAGAAAATGGTAATATCTATTAGCTTCCAATCTGATAGAACAAGGGTATGAATCCCATAGTCTTCAGTAAGTATTGTCTATCCTTGGGTACAGTCCTGAGCATCATCTTCTACTGGAGCTCTACACACAAGGTCTTCAGTGAAGCTGGAGAGCATGCCTCGGGGCCTCTTTACCTGCAGGAGCTTCTTACCTGAAAATCAAAATGAAGAAGTGGTTTGAGGAGAGAAGAATTGTGACATACCTTCCATAAGAGAGTTTAAGCCCCATGACCGACAAAAAAGGATTTAAATAAAGGAGGTAGCAAGGTGACAGTGACAGAGTTTCCTATGGGAAAGGAGATAAACACAAGAACTAGCAAGCTACTGCTCAGGGTTTGATAGCCAGCTCTGAATAGAAATTTAGAAAATGAATGATGTTCTGAACTTACCATGTTATAAATGAAGAAATGACTTAGAAGTTATCAGCAACCAGAGGGAAAAATTCAAATGCCTATTAATAACACCTAACTTTGAATATTAACCTTCAGCATGGCCATTTGCATAATAAAATTTCTATATGGGATTTTTTGTTTGTTTGGTTTTGTTTGGGGGCCAAGAGTTTTGAGAGAAAGAAATAACAAGGATCAGCTTTGGAAAAGGGAGAAATAAAGGCAATTGAAATCAAGACATCTGGGCTTTGATGGCAAAGGTTCAGAAGTGCTGAGTTTGAGCTATCAAGTGTCTTGGTGGTGTCAGGTTTGTTTTCTGGGAGATATTTGAACTAATTTTACCAGCAGCATTTCTCTCCAGCTATTTACTACCTGAATATTTGTCAGGGCCCTGAGAGGAGGCAGCCAAACATGTACATCTGCAATTCTTGCTATTTGGAGCGCAACTTGGGTGGGGACGGCTTTCTGGGTGGGGAGCTGACAGGAGATGTTGCTGTGAGAAAGATGGGATTTCAGGAGCTGTCATCAGGATTGCAACGTCTGGTTGCAGTCGATATTTTTCCAAATGCCAACCGCACAAGGATTTAAAAGAATGTGCAAGGAAGCATGTGGCGTGCTCCTCATGAAGCAGAAGCAGGTTAAGTGGCTGGCTTAGCATCATGTCCCCTCCCAGCCAATCACAAGCCTGGGTACCCTGGCCTCTTCCCTACAAGGCCTTGGCCACATGCCCTCCTATACAATTGTGAGGAGATTGGATGAACCACCATGGTATTTAAAGCACTCTTCCATGGTGTTCTTGCAGTTGCAAGATTTCCCAGGAGGCAGTTGCCAAGATTATGTTCTTTCCCACTGGCTTTAATTTGTAAATTGTAATGAGCTCCCCTTAACTATGACAGTATAGGTAGTACTCCACAAGGTGACCAGAGATTAGATGCTCCCGTGGAAATCTTCAGGGTCCACTCTGCCCACAGGCATGGTAATCAGATCCTCTCCTGGTCAGGCATGTAGCTGGCTTTAAAAAAAAAGATTTGTTATCAGCTACATTCATAAGAGAACTTGAAAACCACACACTTTGGTTTAAAAGTAAACCACCCACCCTTATAAACGAAAAGGAAATAGATAGAGCACCAGGCAATATTTCGTTTTATGTTTTTACCCACGCTTATCATGCAAACCACCCTGGCAGCTTTCCCAGATTCTTAACACTCTTTTCTCCCTTTCTAGCTTAAAAGCCCTATTTGAATTATTAATTGTAGAACAGCCCTTTCCCCCCAACAAGGAGACAGGCAGAGCCATCCTCTTGTCTTCTCTGGGCATACCAACGAAAAAGCATATCAGGAGTACTCTATGTTCTGACTACTATTTAAGTACGAAGGCCTTCAATAACAAGAGATTTATTTTAGAGCTATTCAATAACCATTCTATGAATAAAATTGTAAGCAGATTTACTAAGCAGTTAAAGTTCACATATATAAGTTGCAGATATGTCGAAGAAAATTGCAACCCGGCTTTCTTTGTTAAGCTGTGAGTAAGCTGTGGGTAAGAAAGATGAATGAGTCTGTTACCTTTTTCTTTCAATGTTTTGTCCCTCTCCTCCTGTCTCATAAGCCTCTTCATGGAAGTTCTACTCTGCTTTGTTGAGCCCAAAGCTAAGCTGACATTGTTTCATTGCTTCAATCCAAGTTCTGTTACACACTGTGGGAAGGCCTCCAGACAACTGCCTCAAAAAAAGCTCAGAATTCAAGACAGTATTTCCAGAGCAGTCAGTCCTACAAAACCGTCTAACATCTCTCTTTTTTCCTTTGTTTTATGCTGGTACTGGGACTTGAGAGCCTTTTACTCTCCCTTGGCTTTCTTACTTACAGCTGGTAGTCTACCACTTGAGCCAGGGGACAGAGTCTCTTGGACTTTTCTCTCTGGACTGTTTCAAACTGAGATCCTCAAGATCTCAGCTTCCAGAGCAGCTACGATTATAAACAAGAACCACTAGAGCCTAATTACATAGTGTTTTTTTTTTCATTCTGCTTGCTGCCTCTTTTATTATTGTAGTTCATTTATTCCAGTCATCTTTGTTGCTCTGTAATAGTTATTGGGTAGCTATATCATTTGTTTTTATTCCTATTGATATATACTTAATTTTTGTTCCATTTGGGATCTCTTACAAATAGAGCTGTTATCAACACCCTTGCACATGTAAGCTGGCACACTCATACAAGTATTTCTTGAGGACTTATATTTAGGCATAGAAATGCTCTGCTATAGGGATGTGCCTGCCTTACTAGATAATGGCAAATTGTTTTCCAAAATGTTGTCCCAAATAATTCCATATTGATCTGGGCTTTGGGCCAAGCTTTGAGCTGGCCCTGCAGTCAACAAGCCACAGTCAAATCTCCTCTGACAGGGGCTATTTATATTCCAATGGGAAGAGAGGGACAATGAAGCTATCTGCCAAGCAAATGGAGATACTGCTCTTTGCTGCTGTCTCTGTCTCCCCCTCTCTGTTCCCCTTATCCCCTCCACCACCTTCACATCACATCATCACATCACTTCTGTCCCAGTTTTCACTTCTGTCCCCAGTTTCTGTCAACAATTATACAGAAGCTTCAAGTTTCCTGTTGCATTATTGATGTGGTATTGATCTACGCATCGAGGACTTCTTTCCTTTGGCAAGAATTGCTTTCTGAAAATCAGCTTCAAGCTTCTAACTCTTAGGAAGATAATTCAGTCATACAAATAGTGAGTGAAGCCTATTGGAACACAGTGTCTTCATCCTGGCCTCAGGGTCCTTAGATTTTAATGGAGGAGACAAACAGTCAAAGATCAAACAAGGGCCTATTTTAAGTAAGTGAATTGAGTTAGGAACACTCAATATATTTTTGCCTTTACGCATTCATTCAACAAATAATTGTTAAGTGGCCGCTGTGCGCAAGGCACTGTTTTGTCCTTGCCCTTTTGAAGCTTATATTCTAGTAGACTTACATTTCCATCAGGTTTTCTCACTACCTTTATAGATACTGTTCTTGCCTATGGGCCCTGATTTCCCTAAATCCCAACTGTATTAGCTACCTGCCCTGAGCTATAAGTGAACATTTTTTCTACTGCATTGTGGTAATATCCCTCTTCCTCTCCTATGTGGTATGTCTATATGGCTATGTCAACTTGTGCTTGTAGTATGTACATCCATGACGCTGCAGATCTCCTAGCCTTAGTCCAAAACGATTTTAATTACTATTTAAAGAATTATACCACTTTAGAATATTCATTTCATATTCATGATGGTTTTTATATTCACATCAAAATCTAGAATGTACACAAAAAGACATTATTACAATGTACTTTATGGATGAGAAATACAAAGTGTAGAAAGGGCAGATAGCTTACCATAAGATCACACAGCTATTGAGTTGTGAAGCAAGGATTTCGCCTACATGCTTCTCTCTGTAACTGACTGACCCATCATCTAAACTAGACTTAGGCTATTCTAGACCCAATCAAATCTGCTCCTACCAGCATGTATAACAAGCTCTAGAGCTAACTGGATCTTTATTCTTAAACACAGTTCTGGATCTTAGTAGGTTTTGCTAACAGTGAAGTAGCCATTTTAGGGGCTTCCCAGCAGTAATTTATGCAGGTTTCCTACAATCCTACAGTCCTGACACATGCAGAAATGCCACCATCTTTCAGGCTTCCTTGGATGCCTACCCTTGCACTGTTGAGTACAGTACTCATACTCATATGTAGTGGCTTAAAATTAAAATTAAAATTAAAATTTACCTGTGCAGTCACTCACATTAGCCACATTTCAAGTGGCTATTATATAAGGCAATGTGGATTATAGAAGAATTTGGTCATGACAGTATATACTGGTAAACTGTTGCATAAATCTCAACACCGCCATTGGAACTTGTATGGAAGCCACCTGTTATAAGTGGATTTAGTCATAAATGTATATTAAAATCAAGGATCTGGGCTTAACTTCATGAGTTTAAAAGTAAAGAAAAAAACAGAAAGAAGCTGAGGTCAGAAATAAAAGAAAGGAGGAAGAGAGCTGTTATGGTTTGAGTGTTGTGCCCCTGCTCAAATTTCTTTGTTGAAATCTTAGGTTTATATTGGATGGTATTAGGAGGAAGAGTGTCTGAAGGGTGCTTAGGTCATGAGCATAGAGTGCTCATGAATTGAATTTATGCTCTTATAAGTAGAGACATGTTAAAGATTTCTGTTTCTATCAGGCGAAGATTTAATAAGCAAATGGCCATCTGTGAATTGGAAAGAAGGCACTCCCCAATAATACAATGACACTGGTGGCTTTGAAACTATGGGAGATTAATGTTGGGTACCTAACCCAACTGGTCGATGATGTTCTATTATAGCTGACTGAATGGACTAATAGTCTTAAACAACAGAATAGCAAGCAAAAACCAGTGGATTTTTATCAACTAGTTGCAGATGGCTCCAAAGGCTGTAGTACTTGCTCTTTGAGGAGATGTTAAACCAGTACTGTGGTAAGAGTCCAAAGCCATTAGGAAGAGTTTTGGTCTGTAGGTACTTTGATTACATAACAGTCCCCATCCCTGACTATGGATGGGAAAACAGAAACTAATGACAGCACCAACTTTGTTTTTTCCACAGTTGTTTTATTCAGGCCTTTAGCCTCTTAGAACCTGTTACTCACATTCATGGTGAGTTGCCCTTCATTCATTGCTATCCTATATACCAATTATGTATGGAAATGCCCTCACCAACACAAAAGTGTGCTTTCCAAGTCTCTTCAGTAGTCCACTCAGTCCATACAAATGGACAATCAAGATTAACCACATCTATAGATGCTCTAGTCCCTTTATTTAAAATAGCCTAGTATTTACATATAATCTACACATATCCTCTCAAATATTTCAAATCATCTTTAGATTACTTATAACCTAGCACAATGTAAATCATATGCAAACAGTTGTTATACTGTACTATTAGGGAATAGGAACAAGAGAAAAGTCTATATACATTTAGCATAGATGCGGTTTTTCTGGATGTGTTTTATTCAAGTTTGGTTATGTCCATGGATACAGAATCTTCAGAGGGCTGATATGTCTCCCCAGTCAGTGATACTCTCCAAAATGGCTCAATGTTCTGGTACAAGCATCGAGGTAGAAGTAATTTAGGTAAGAAAGAATAGCAATTTTTGGTGTTTATTGGGTAGTCCTTTCCTGTAATTTTTTTGGTCATAAATAAAAAGCCCAGGCTAACCATTTATCACTGTGCCTCAGTGATCTGACTGTAGATTTCTTTGCCTCTGTTGTCCATATACATAAACTCAGCATCAGCGCAAAGCAAAGAAAATTACCTTTTCTTCTAATCTGTACTGGCACATTTTCTATTTGCATCACCAGCTTGCTATTAGGTCAAAACCTGACCAAAGGGTTAGGCAAACATGGGTCCTTGGTGTCTTTTTACATTTCACTTTTAGCCATCAGGCCCTGTCTACCTTTGGTAGCCCCCTCAGTAATTGTGATAAAATTCTCTTCTACTGGCTTCTGATGGTATAAAGCCCAGAAGACAGGAGGCCTGGGTGAAAAGGAGTTTTGATGATGACAATTTTTTCCACTGGCTTGTAGGACAGAGGTGAGTTTCATTTATTGGACTGAATTTAGCATTTTACTTCTGTTTAACAAAATTGTACATTACTTGGGAAAGAAATAATGGTAGAAGCCAACCCAATAAGTGAAATAATGCTTCTTTAAAATTCCTTAATTTAAAAAAGTTTCAGAGCAACCTTGTTGGGAGGAATGGTAAATGGGCCACTTGCCGTTCCCCAGCCTCCCTTAGCCCAGGAGACAATCAGACGCAGCAGGGAGTCAAGTCAAGTCAAGCACGAACTCAAACTTGTTTATTAACACACAGCAAGCACTTTTCAAAGCAAAAAGACCAGGTAGCATGAGAGGGGAGGGGAAGGAACAATCACTGTCAAGGTCACACCCTATCATGCACCTAAGCTTCTACAGGATGGTTAGGCACTGAACATAAAGCAAATCGGGCTCTGCCCACTCAACTCCCTCTCAGTGCCATCTTTGCTGCCCATGTGCTCCACACAACCTAAAGCTGGAAGTGAAATTATAGCTTGAGTAATAGAGTACTAGTCTTGAGTGAAAAAGCTCAGAGTCAGCACCCAGGCCCTAAGTTGAAGCCCCAGAACAAGTACCAAAAAAAAAAAAAAGAGGAGGAAGAGGAGAAGGAGGAGGAGAAAAAATAAATCCTGCAATGTATAAACAAATGAAGCTGTCTGGTGACCCTCTTACCCAGAGCCAAAGTGATGATATACCATAATGACATAATGATATAATATCAAAATGACATAAGGACAATGAGTTCCTTGGTTAAAAGGGTCAGGTTATTTATAAGATGTTACTCTTATTATCATTAAAATAACCACTAAGTAGGGAATTTTTACCTATGCTCAGAAATTACAGTGCACCACAAATACTCTTTTATGTCTCAGCTGGTAGAATCATAAAGAGATTGTTATTCTACAAAACGGCTTTTCACAGAAACCTAATTCAATTTTAAGAAAATGAATATGACGGAAAATACCTGTTCCTGCTCTTTCAATAGCTCCATCCTCCTACTCCTACCCTGAGTCAAACTTCCTTTATCCTCCCTAAAAAGGCCTCAGGCATTTTCAGGTTGTCTGAAGGAACAATTGTCATTCATTGTTTGGTAGGCAGCTTCTGTCAGAGGGGATCCCTTCCAGGATGATTTGGGGAAAATAATAAATGTATGGAAAGTTAAAGGTCTTGGTAAAATGTGTTGAAAGGTTGGCGATACGCTCTCCTGAGCTCATCTTTGAAGTAATTTCATTGTGTCCAGGCTATGAGTACAACTCTGCTGGGTAATATAGAAGGCCACAATGGCTTCTACCATTTTTTCATGCCTTTTGGCCTCTATTTAGCGTGGGATGCTTGCATACTTCCCTAATATCACTGAACTCCCAAAAATCTTCACATCAAATGGCAAGTCTTTCCATCCCCTTACAAACAGGGAAAAAATTATTATAAGTGAAGCAACCCCTGGCCCGAACAAGCACAGGCGGTTTCCCTTATTTGTAATAACCAGAATATGTCTAGGATATTCTTAGCAGAGGATCACAATAACTCAATGGCTATGTAAATGTGACCATATAAAATGATGCTTATCGAAATGAACTACAAGAAATGGAAACAAAGGTTTCTTGGTTTGGGTTTTCTTTTTTAGTGTATTGTTTGCAGTTGTTTCTTTTTTCTTTCTCCCCCCCCCCTTTGGTTTATTTCCTCACTGTTTCTGATTTCTGTTCCCTTTGTCATGTATATAAGTTTATTTGACTTGGAGAAGGGAAAGGGAATCCCAGAAACAGTGGAACAAAGCAATGCAACAATGACACTCATTATACACTTGGCTGGAAATGAACTTTACAATTTAGGGGGAGTGGAGTCAAGGGGATATAGGAGAAAATGAGGGAAGTGGTGACACTGTTCAAAAAGAAATGTACTCATTGCCTGGCTTATGTAACTGTAACCCCTCTGTACATCACCTTTCTAATAATTTTTTAATGGAATGGCAAATATGAGATCAAGTCATATATACTAAGTGCTGCTGTGTTTCCAAGCTGAGAAGTGATTAAGGATGGTGAGTTCCAGTTAACCATCATCACCTTACATTTACCTAATTATTTTCTCCTGAAATGGATATTCCATGATCAATTTTCACAAAATGATGTCTGTTCACCTAAATGAATATCAATTAATGACATTTTATGCAATGTAACAATAAAATCATTAGAAGGAGGGGGTGTAAAATAATATAAATAGTTACAAGAACTGAACCTTAAATATAAACATTGATCCTACATACGAACCTTAATTGAAGCCAGATAAGCCCTTCACATCCATTACTTTGTTAGATGTTTATAAATCTACCATAAAGCAATTATTAATTTATTTAGTGGGCTGAAGAAACTGAGGCAAGTTAGTTAAGTAGGTTGCCCAGCTTTTGCAGTTCCTAAGAATAAGAGTCAAAGAGTGGATACTATTTGGACTCTTTGCAATGGATCCTAACATACCAGTTCTCTAATAGGTTACCACAAGAATGATCACAGAACTGATTCTGATGACTTATACCTATAATCCTAGCTACTAAAGAGGCTGATTTCTTGGTTCAAAACCAGCCTAGGAATAACAGTCCTCAAGACTCCATCCTCAGGTATTAAAAAATACTAGGCTGCAAGTATGGTTCAAATGGTAGAATGTTAGCCATAAATAAGCAAACCAAGTAAGAAGCTCTAAGTTCAAGCTGTAGTACTGAGGGGCGGGGGTAGGGGGACACAAATTTATCTTCCAAACAGACCACACTGAGAATGAAAGCAGAAACTATTAAAAATTATGTCTTGGAATATTGTTGTCTGTGGAAATAGCACCATACGTGAATATTAGAATACCAGATCACTCCAGATTTCTCCTTGCTCTTAAACTTTTTCTTCATAAGCCCCAGCTACTATTACTTTCACAACGAAATATTCCATTTTCCAAGAATATAACATTCCCTTCTTTTACCTAAAACTCCAATTTTAACAGGCAATTTAAAAATATATATAACTGGCATGTTGCTAGAAAATATTCACGAGTGGTATTTTTGGCTTTTTTTATATGGCACAAAGTAGTATGCACAGTTTCTGTTGATTTGGGGAATTTTTTATGTATGTGCCTACTGTGCATTAATATTTATGTGTACTTGCACACACACACACACACACACAAAATTTACTCATTGCATCAAGGAAAAGAACCTCAAAATCTAGAGTGTACAACCTCGAAATCTTTTCATCCAGGTTGAGTTTTTTACCATATATCTTTTTCCAGTAAGAAGAAAAGCAGTTAAGTAATACTTCCTTCCCACTCAGTAAAGTTGCATCATAGTTAGAAAGAAAAAAAAACTAATTAAAATAGTATGTACACTCATGTGTACACATGCACACAAATATATATACATATATACATACATACATACATACATACATACATTTACATATTCCTTTTCTGGTGGTAATGGAATTTGGACTCAGGGCCTCATTCTTGCTAGACAAAAATTCTACCTCACAAGACATGTTTCTAAACCTCTTAGCTTTAGTTACTTCTCAGGCAGTACTTTCAGATTTTTTTTGGCAGTGGGGGGGGGGGAGTCATTTATGAATCTAGACCCAATATCCTCCTACCAGTGTCTCTCATAGTTAGAATGACAGGCCTGCATTACCATACCCAGCTTATTGGTTGATACTGGTTCTCATTAAAATAACTTTTTGCCTGGGTTGGCCTCCAAACTATGATCCTCCCGACCTCTGTGTCCTGAAGTAGCTGGGATCATAAGGTGAATCACTATTTCCAGCCTCATAAATAACTATATTTTAAATGTTGAATAACTTAGCTTCATAAAAATATTGATATTTTAGATGAGAGTATTTATTTGGTTGGTAAAGTATTAAGCACTTTAAAAGAGGAAGTGAAACTGGGCAGCAATGGTTCACACTTGTCATCCTAGCTACTCAGCAGGCTGAGATTTGGGGATCATAGTTCAAAACCAGCCTGGGCAAGGAAGTCCATGAGACTCTTATCTCCAATTAACTACCCCCAAAAAGCTGAGAATAGAGCTGTGGCTCAAATGGTAAAGTGCTAGCCTTGAGCAGAAAAGCTCAGAGACAGTGCCCAGGCCCTGAGTTCAAGCCCCAGACTGGCACCAAAAAAAAAAAAAAAAAAAAAGTTGGGGGGGGGGAGGGGATTGGGGAGAAGTGAAGAAATTCAAACAGTGAAGATATTTGAAAACAGATGGGTCACTCCTGCAAGGAACAGTGACCCCTAAATTAGAGCTACTCTTCCTTTGCTCCACATATGAACCCACAAATTTTCTAAAGTATATACTTTTTTTTCGGGGGGGGTTGCTTATGTGGTGCTGAGGAATGTAACCCAGGGCTTCATGCATGCAAGGCAAGTACTCTACCACTGAGCCACCTTCCCAGCCCTAAAGTATACACTTTTAAAAAACATTTAACCTTCAATAATATGTAGAAGAAAAGGATTGCAAAATCTGCAACCATTTTTAAATATAATACTTAGGCAAGAAAAAAGTATTTACCTAAATCAGAGCTTCAAAAGCATGTGGGTTTTTTTTACCCTTAAGTGATTTATGCAAATACTTCTATAGCTTAGGATACTCAACTAATGATCAATGATCTAAAGGGCCTTCATTTTGCCTATGTGCTCTGTGATGATGCCCTACAAAACTGTGCTCCTGTGCTACTTCCACTAATATTACATAATTCACACAGGAACTTCTTTTGGAACAATCTTTATTTTTCCACTTAAAAGACTATTTCTCTCAAATGCCCTTGCAGTTAGATGTAGTCATGTGATAAAGGTTTGGCTAATGAACTATAAGCAATTATGGTCTGAGGCCCTTCTGAGGAAGTTCCTCAAAGAGAGCCAACCAAGCAATACAAGGGGCCCTTTTGCTTTGCTTTTCTCTTTTCAGATTAGAAACAATACATGGTGGCTAGGAGAATATGGTGGCTTAAGGAGGAATGGCAAAGAGATAGAAAAAGAGCTTGGATTCCTGATGACATTAGGTAGCTATCATACAATCCCTGGATAGCCAAGGGTAGTATTTCTCTTATGTTAGAAATACCCCTGTATACAGACAAGCCATTGAAATCAAGTCTTTATTGTTGACAGATAACTGTACTTTCTAACTGGTCAAACTATTTTCTTTAGAGAGAGAGAAAAAAAAAAGAGATAAAATAAGTATGACCTTCAATCATCATGGTCTCTAATCTGTACCTACACTATGTCTGTTTTTGTCTTGTTTTGTTTTTAGCTAATTCAATTTAAAAAAAACTGTTCATCTAAAAAATGATCTGAGCCTTCTCAAATGTTTGTGTTTACTCAACTATTCTTCGTAAACAACTCTGTTTCTTTTTAAAAGTTCCTAACCTTTAGGAACAACCCATCTTTTAACTCCTAGGAGCCTCTATTAATAACCATTTTGCTTACAAGATGACTCTAGGGGACATTTCCTCAGACACTGTGACTGTCACTGTGGTTGCTGGAACTGAAGTGTTAGACATGAATGAACTTTTCTCACTTGTTTATTTTCCACATGAGTGTCCCATTGGAAACAAATCCTTTCTAAGTCCCCAAGCTCTAAATGGACGTTGTTAGAGATAGCCTTTGAAATTTATTTCTTTTCTCTGTGAAAGAGGGGAGGTCAAAGCTTGAATAAAGAAAACAAAACGAAAAGAAAGAAAAAAAGCAACAAAATAAAAACCACATTTTTTAACAAAAGCCTTGAAAAATGTTGTGTTCACTCACATAAGACCCCACTGTCTTAAACATATTTTACTATAATTTTTCCTTCAAAATCCTGACATGGAAAGTTGAACAGAGTTCTTTCAGTGTGCAACCCTGGGACAAGGAGGAATAAAAAGAGCAGAATTCCAACTAATGCATACTCAGTGGGAATCATAATATCGCATAATTGCTTGAAATCCACAGGCTGATCCGATGTCATCTTCAGAAATATGCAAGTTTCCCTTTGTTTCTGACTTAGAGATATTTCCTCACTGTGGAGCTTAACCCTTTCATTGCTATACCTCATTATTGAGACATGATTAAAAATGAGTGTGGAGCTGCCCTTCCTAAACCCATCTCAAATGTTAGGTCATATACTCCCACATCTCAACCTGCATTCACACAGAAACATAAATCAGGAACTTCAAGCGTTTCTTTTAGCCAGACTCTGGTGGCTCACACCTGTAATCCTAGCTACTCAGGAGGCAGAGATCTGAGGATCATGGTTCAAAGCCAGCCTGGGCAGGAAAGTCCATGAGACTCTTATCTCCAATTAACCACCAGAAAACCAGAAGTGATGCTGTGGCTCAAGTGATTGCCTTGAACTGAAGAGCTGAAGGACAGCTCCCAGGCCCAGAGTTCAAGTCCCATGACAAAAAAAAAAAAAAAAAAAAAAGTTCCTTTTACCTATGTTGTTTCCCTGTTTCTAAACACAACACACACACACACACACACACACACACACACACACACACACACACACACACACACACACACACACACACACATTACTTTTTGCTATGAAACTTTGAAAGAGCAAAGAGTTGCCATTTGGAAACATGTAATAATGTTTAAATTTTCATCAACTTCCACTTTAAAAAGAAAAAAAAGGTCAGCAATGAATCAAAAATAACAAGTCAAGAAGATTTTGAGAAAAAAAAGTCCTTAAGACTCCTTTCTCTAACATCACATAAATCATAAATATACCACAGATCTGGAAGTGATTATAAAAGGCTATAAGACAAAAGATATTCCTAAGCAAACAGTGCCAGCCATGGATTCTCTTCTCAAATAGGCAGATATAAAAGAGGATTGAGGAACGCAAGTTCTCCTAACTACTGATAGGAGATTCACACCACTAATGAAGAGTTCCCGTGTGCACAGGCTCCAAGGATAAATTCTAAGTCCTGGGCCACAAGTGATTGCAGGAACTCATTACAGAAATGTGTCCCTTTATTCAAGGTGAATGAGCCTTTCAGTGTTCCCTCCACCCTTCTCCAGTTCCTCTTTGTTTCTCAATTGTCATTGTCCCTGACCTTCAAACAGGATCCCTGGAATGAAGAGGGGGAAACACTATATAAACAGTTCATTCTAGAAGCGTGAGTCATTCCCGAATTGGCTCCCCAACTCCCTATATAAGAGACATCCCGCTCATATCCAAGTTTCTCAACTGTAGTCAGAAAGCATTTCTTTGTTTTGTCTTTCCCTGTAACTTTTTCCAGAGGGTAAAGGTTTGACTTTTTCAGTCTTCTTAAAATGATTCTACACTTGGGTTGGAAGAAATTCAGTTCACAGAACATCAAGAATTACATTGCTCTTGATGGTGTAGCATAGAAGCTATGGCCAGCCAACTCAAGGGGACACTGCAATGCCATTTTATAATTAAGCAGAGCGCCTGCTGAACCTCATGTTCTAACAGATGTTTCCTGGCCCCAGGTACTAAGCCAGCACCACAGTAAAACTGCCCAGAGCCTCTGCCTGAGCCAAGATGGGTCAATGTCTGGAACACTCCTGTCTAGTGTCTCTTGCTGTAATTAGAGAATGAGGCTAGCTTTTGCTCATTAATTCCATTTGAAAAATAGCCATGGCTAAATTAAAAGAGGGGGAAAAAAAGGAACATCAGAGTGCTTATAAAATTGAAAAACCTAGTAAGAAAACAAATATTTTATCCATGACTTATTATTTCTCTCAGTCTATAGACCTTCTATAAATTTTGTATGATGCCCTCTCTTCAATATGAGTTGCCAAATTTTCACTCCATTTATAAAATGGCTAAAATTAGAGGCTCCTTATGCTTAGGCTGGAAAAGAATTTACAGATTGGTTGGTACCAGAAAATCAAACTCAGAGACTACAGAGGCCAGTTGGTAAAAGAACAAAGCAACCAAGGGCAAGAAGAAAATTATTGTGTCATTTCTTTCTATTTCTCTATCCATTTTTTATTTTCAAAAAGTGTCATGGGGATAAGAATCTCTTTCTCCAGCTCCCTCTCTTCCTATTCTTCCCTCCTCCCCCACCCCTCTGAGAAAACTAGAGTTCTATAAAGACTGACATTCATGTGGTATGCCCCTTAGGACAATGTGGTTCTTGCCATTTGGTTTACAGATGTTGCTCTGGGACCCGCCCCTTACTCCCCAGGAGCTCTTGGACTACCTTATAACCACCTGGAACAGAACAGGAGTCTTCTGAGGTGTTTTGCTAGCACAGAAGACCATGCCCATATCTTATTAGTTCAATAGTTTTGATATTGCTCAGTGTAAGTACTTTGACAAATAGCAACTGATACTTTGCCTCTGAGCAGAGCAGACCAAAAAAGAGCCATAGAAACTGATGGAATCACTTGGACCTGGAACATCCAAAGCTATTTAAAGGAGACAGCTGCTACAAATTGAGTAGTGATGTGGGACCTGTATGGTCAGCTCTTCTGTTTTCTCAAATAAAATAAAAACCTATGTTCTATGTAAAGTTTCCCAGCTAAATTGTCCGTCACCTCATTGAAATACTGTTAGGAGAAACAAACATGGTCCAGGTGCTTCAGTTTGCAAACTTTCCCATTCCTGAGACATAGGAGAAGAGAAGACTAAAGATCACTCCAAGTGACTAGTTAGTTATCCAGAGTTAGAAGCAAACTCATTCCCTATCCACTGAGGTCTCATCTTGCTTCAGAATCAGTCCTGCAATGCCACTGAAAGCCCCTGGAGAAGGACTGGTAGATTATACACCTTACAAATCAGGAATTCGGGGAGGGGTGGTGGGGGTGGTGGTATTAGAGTTCTTTCTTCTAGTTCTGGGCCTTTTTTCTTTGTCTACCACAGAAAAGTAAAGTGACATTTGTAAAGAAAAAAGAAAAATGTTCCAGGGATAACGGAGGCCTTGTACAAGTATAAGGGTCATTCTCTTCCTGGTTGGAAATTACTGCTTAAAGAACTGCAAGAGATGAATGGTTTCCAAATGTCCTGTGATGACAGTGACTCACCAGCAGAGTTAGAAAGTCTCCATGTTCATATATTTCAGTTAGGAGTGGTCTTATTTTCATGGCTTACTTGCTTTATGTGATCCTGAGACTAATTTCCATAATCCTTCTTTATTAAGCAAGGTTCTGTCCAAAGTTAAGTCAACTCACATGTGTTTACCACACATTAATAGTACAAGCCAGGTCAGCATTTTCCAAACATCTGTTAGTATCCCACTTTTATGGGATTTGGCTCTGCTTACTACTTACACTGTTGTTCATCTAATTTTTAACAACTCATGTGCTCTTTTCCCTTAAAGAGAGAAAACTATCATTGTGTTGAGATTGGGGTTACATTAATGAATGAAGTAGTTCTTGACCCAAAGACTTTTTAGGCCATTAATAAGTAAGCAACTTGCATAAAACGTTGAAAGGCTAGAGTAAGTACAAGGTGAAAGCATCAGGTCAATAGGCCTAGCTCAGTAGTAGTCCATTGAGGAGCAGCCTGTGAGAGGCAGCTGTGACTTTAAGACTGAACAGGATCCCAGCATTGGTGGCTTGGGCTTATAATCCTAGCTCCTCTGTAGGTTGAGAACTGAGGATCTTGGCTTGAAGACAGCCCAGGCAAACAATCTATGAGACTCTTACCTCCAGTTAACTAGCAAAAAGCTGGAAATGGAGGTATGGCTCAAATTGTAGAGCTTTAGCCTTGAGTGAAAAAGCCAAGCAAAAGCTTGAGGCCCTGAGGTCATGCCCCAGTACCACATGCCCTCGCTCTCTGTCTCTCTCTCTGTCTCTCTGTCTCTCTCTGTCTCTCTCTCTCTCTTTCCCTCTCTCCTCTCCCCCAACACACATACACACAAGACTGAGCCAGAGTTTTCAAGATCAGTAAAGAAGTGAAGAACATTGGAGGCACAGGAAGCTGACAAGCCTAATATATGATGGAGAATAGCAAGGAGTTCAATGTTGCTAAAGCCAAGAACACATGAGGAGAGGGGCAGGAAACTATGATTGGGAGCATGGTCTCTTACTGGGAAGCAATGTGGACTTGACCTAAGTTACACCTTCACCTCTCTTAGCTACTTTGTGGCTGACTGTTCTCCAGGCTAGCAGTAGGATGATAAACGAGCCTTGTCCTCAAACAGCTTGCATTCCTTGTTTTGCAAAATTAAAGATTCCAAGCAGATACTAAATTTCCGGCATGTGCACTGTGCATGTCCCAGGGTAAACACCAATACTTTGTTGCTTATTCCACAAGAACTTGGTCCATTTAATCCTTACACCAAAACTGAGAGGTAGGTAATAACATTGTTCCATTTATACAATTAAGAACACTAAGCATAGGTGCTTTGCCTTTGTTCATGAAGAACTATCTAAGGGTGGTCTGACTGGCAAATGCTATACTACATCTTCCTTTTCTTGCCCCAAACAAATGAGTGATGTAGACAGATTTCTTCCCTCTCAATGTTCAATGGGATGGAGAAGTCATCATCCAAAGAAGATGCCAGTTAAATAGAGCTGCTATAGCCCATTAACGTGACAACTAACTCAAGCTAGTCAGTGAATTGCTGGTACAAATCGCTAAATGATATTCAGAATGGCTGAAGCTGGGTCTGCAATGTTCTTCAGTTCATAACTGGCCAAGGCTACAGCACTGACCATGGTATGCATGGAGTAATCCAAGGAAGCCTGAGTCTGCACAGGCATGGACAATGGCTCTAAATTTACCTAAAGAATTCTTTCCCAAAAAGTGCCAGTGGCTCACGCCTGTAATCCTAGATACTCAGGAAGCTGAGATCTGAGGCTCGTGGTTCAAAGCCAGCACAGGCAGGAAAGTCGGTGAAACTCTTAGCCCTCCAAAAGACCGGAAATGGCACTGTAACTCAAGTGGTAGAGCACTAGCCTAGAGCTGCAGAGCTCAGGGACAGGCCAGGCCCCACAACCAACAACAACAACAAAAAGAATTTCCTTCCCACCTGATGGAGAACAAAATTTAGTGAGTCAACAATTTAGAAATCAAAGGATTTTGAGGTAATTCTCAGCAATGAGTTACAACTCTTAAAGCCATTCTACAGTAGGACTCTGCCACACTGCTACCTTTTCATTTTTGTTTCTTGTCTGTCCGTTTAAATCTTCCTCTTCATTCCCTCCATGCTGACACAACTCAGCACTCTTCATTTCTCCCCCTCTCCCTTTCATTATAACACAGTTTTTCTAAGGCTTAAAACCACTTCCATAGTTTCTCATCACCTAGAAAATGTATGCTCACATTCACTTATGAACAGGTTGCTTACAACTTTTTCATCTTTATTCCCAGTCCAAAGTTTCTTAGATCTCAAATGTGCTATATGGCTCCACACTCCCATTCTTTGATCTTGGTAGGCCCTCTTCCTGGCATGCCCTTCCCCGGTTCACCCAGTGAACTACTCCTCTTCAAACACACGACTCTCATCTTTTCTGAGATGCCTTTCATGGCCTTTCTCTGTTGTCGTCTGTGTAACCACAAGAGTCTGTGTTCTTTATGGAAAGTGTCACACTAAATGACTTTCACTTGTTGACATTTTTGTTTCCCCTATGAGACTTTAAGGTCCTTGAAGGAATGCACATTATCCTGCATACCAATTAACAAACTGGCATTGGACAGGGGCTTAAACACTGTTGCACTGAGTAAACTTGAAGCCAATTGTCACTATCATCAGCATCAACCATGGTTAGTTAGTGGCCTCTCACAGGAGTAGAAATTATTGGCAGGTGTTTCTGTTAGTGTCTGTAGAGTGATGGGAAGAGAGACAGCCAAAGCTTCTTGATGATTGTGGTGTGAAACAGAGAGGATCCTTCTAAAATAAGAGGTAAAAAAGAAAACCAGAAGCCGGCAACATCTTCTATGTATACTCCTAGATGCAAGAGATCAGAACTCTAATGCAGGCCAAGCCACTTATCACCAAGAGTTCTGACAAATTTTCTTGGGAGGAAAAAATAAAAGAAATGAAGAATATTAAAATCTGTGGTCAGAAGGTTACAGAAAGGAAAGGCGTACATATTTCCACTGGGGAATAGGAAGTGGTCTTGTCTTCCGCAGCAGGACTGTCTAATAAATCTGGAGAGTTTTATTGACTTCATAGGCGCAAAAAATAACCACCCAGAGAAGACATCGGGTTTCACTTATTTAGATGGAAAGTAATTTCTCACAGACGTGAGGTTAAAAGAAAGTGGTTGCACGGGCTTCGGCTGTGTTGGTGCGTCTTCTGGTATGTGTAATGCAACTGGATCTCAGTTCTGGGACAATGCCCAGACTCAGGGGCTAAAGCCTCTGTTGAAAGCAATGAGGACAGAGTATTGCCAAAATTTTATGTGTGCAACTGTAGATCGATGGTCTTAGTGCAAGAGTAGACTTTGATCAAGAGCGTCTGGAGGGAGGGGTTTCATTAAATGCTGTTTTCAGCCCTTAATTCTACAGTTTTTATGTCTACTTGTTCCTAAGTCACCCACAGGCTCTGAATGGCTCTGACACAATGAAGCCCCTCCCTAAACCCATGTCTGGCTCTCAGGCTGCAACAGTGACTGGCACTGTTAGGAGGAGTTCCTGGGTAGAAAGATTCACAGTTGGGGAAGTTTTACTCCACTCCATAGTTTTTGGTCTCTTGTTCCACCAGTCATAAAGAAAAATGCCACCCCTGCCTCATGTCTGTGATTCATTAGTAAAACTTGAAAACTTCCCTTACCCAAAGACAAGCAGACAAGCTCTCCTAAGAAAAGGACTGATAAGAGCATATGTTAGCTGAATGGAAAAAATAAAAATAAAAAAACCACCACTACCACTCTGGCCAAGAGTGGAAAATTCAGCCAGACTTAGAAAATACAAATGTTTATTTCTGACATCTTTGCAAATGTTCTTTTAACTATGGGAAGGATGGTAACTAGATATTTCTAAGGTTTTGCAATTTTCATGTTCAGGTCCCACAAGGTAGGGAAAACTTCTGTAGTAAAATATCTCCTGTACAACTCAATGGGCATAATAGATAAAGCAGCCATCATTTAGCTACCTTTGGAGGCAGAGTCTCCCAGTATATGGAAGAGTTCATTATTGTCAAAACCTCCAGCAGTATCTACAAAATTGGAGTGAGGTATGAGAATTACAAGGACATTCTTGTTAGAAAGCAGGAAATTGATTTTAAAAATTTAACTTTGAGTTAAATTGTGTGTGTGTGCATGCATGCGTGCATGCATGTGCGTGCACATGTGCACTGGGGCTTGAATTCACAGCCCAGACACTGTCCCTTAGCTTTTTCACTCAGAGCTGTCATTCTACCACTTCAGGCACAGTTCTTTTTCTGGCTTTTTGCTGGTGAATTGGAGATAAGAGTCTCACAGATTTTCTTGCCCAAGCTGGCTTCAAACTTCCATCTTCAGATCCCAACCTCCTCAGTAGTTAGAATTACAGGCATAAGTCACCTGTGCCTGGTTCTGAACTAAATTTAACTTTGCTAGAGATGACAAAAAATAAACAAATATATTTGTGATGTGGAAACTCACCATTATATCAGTAGAATCCCCTTTCAAAGCAAAATCTGTGGTAGTAAAAAAACAAACAAACAAGTATTGGCTAAGTGCTTGGCATGTTCAAAGTACTTTGAGTAACATATCGTTTACTATCATCATTACTACTTTAAACTATCGTCTACATTACAACTGAGAGAAAGAAGTCAATTTGCTCCAGATGCAATAATACATAACTTAGTTGAGGAAGCAGGTCAAAATGGGACATTTATGGTGGAATTGCAGTTGAAAAACCACAAACCTTCAATCCCTGGCTGTCTTGCTCTCCTCTCCCTGTACATCCCTAAGTCTTTATAGAGCAAAGTTTGAAAATCCTTTGATTTGAAAAACTCCTAAAATTCCTTCTTAGTCTTTGCCAAATGATCCTAGCTCCAAAGATAGTAGCCCCAGTAAAACATCTAAACAATTTCCCTAGTCTGGAAATTGGCAAACCTTGCTCTTCTTTAAATAACAGGTTCAAGGTCACTTTTTATGTACATTGAATGAATGGATTTTTCAAGCCATATTGATCAAATGTAAGAATGAAATCAAAGGATTTTACATATGTAAACATTCTGATAGTGTTGGGTTAAATGGGTTATTATATTAAAACCGCAGTACAACCGTGCTAAAAATGAGCACCAATTTCTGTTTCTGTAAGTTCACAGGTTCTATCTCAAACAGAATTCCTATACATTTACTGGCTAACTGTGTCTAATAAATTCATCAGGTGTAGAACTTTTGTGTCTCAAGCTAATAGATGTTTTTCTAGATTGTTGGCTTACTCAGAGCAGTGTTTATCAAGGAAAGGGAAGACCTTTTTGTAGCAGTACTGGGATTTGAACTCAGGACCTTGTGCTTGCCAAGTAGGTGCTTTACCATTTGAACGACTTTTCATCTCCTTGCTAGCTTTCTACAAAGAGAAAATCTCCACAGAGTGAACCTCTTAACTCCTAACTCACATCAGACATCCCTAAATTTCATGATCTTAGTATCACTAGGGACTGTGGGAGCGGGCATGGGTGCTCTTTCTTACCTTGTTACTGAACTGTGGCTGAAGGTATAAATGGGTATAAAATGATTGGAGGACATTTTGACAATAGCTATTAAAAATAAAAACTGCTCAAACTCTTTTTTTAAATTTTTTATTGTAAAAATACTATACAAGGGGTTACAGTTACATGAGTAAGATAATGAGTACATTTCCTATAGAGCATTGTTACCTCCTCCTTTGCATTTCCCCCACTACCCCTGCTCAAACTTTTGACCCAATAATAATTTCCCTTGTTGGAATTCATCCTACAGAAATACTTCTACAACCTCCTACAATTGCTAAAATGTATTTATGTATAAAATGATGTTTGAAGGAATATTTATTATAGGAAAAATGGAAAGAACCCAAGTATGCATTTTTTGGTAACTGGTTAAGGAAAATATGGTCAAGCCACACAGTACAATACCATGGGATCTTTAAAAAGAAGATTAAAATAAAAATCATTTTTATAGACATATTGGAAGATGTCTAAGACATAGAGCTAGGTAGAAAACATGCTGAATTGAGAGTATAATCCCCCTTTGGGGAATGGAGAATAATAAATTACATATTTATATACATTTTGCAAAAAGATAATTTATTTTAGCCATGTGGGACTAGGGAAAGTTTTAAGATATTCTGTATATTATAAGGCTTCAAGTTTCTTTTATGTTGCACATGCGTGGATCTATGCATATACAGATGGCGTTACTTTGTAATCAGAAAAACAATATCAAATATTTCTCTAGTTTAGTCTTTTGAGAGCCTTCACAGGGAAATATAAATCCCTAGTCCAAATCCATTAAGCAGGATGCCATTGGCTCTCACCTGTAATCCTAGCTACTCAAAAGGTTGTTGAATCAGAGGCTCACAGTTCAAAGCCAGTCTGAGATGGAAAGTCTATGAGATTCATCTCCAATTAACCACCAAAAGTTGAAAGTGACAGTGTAGCTCAAGTGGAATGAAAAAGCTAAGAAACAGCACCCAGGCCCTCAGTTCAAGGCCCAGTACTGGAATAAACAACAACAACAACAAAAAAAAACCTATTGACTTTACTGTAAAATTCAATTTAGCTGACATTTGGAATGCTAACACCACAAAGCCAAAAGAAAAACCACATGTGGAAATTCTGCCAGTCTTTGGAGTTTACAAACCATTGTAATAATTAGCCCATAAGAAAAGTCTGTCTTTGGGAAGAAACTCAGATGGCTAAACCTTTCAATCATTCCTGTAGTAACAAAAGGACAACTGATGACTGGAAGCTTAAACAGAGTAGTCTGAGGCCTAATGGCAATTTGCCATGAGTGGGAGCATGCCAGAGAAGTTTGTTTCATCTTTACATTCTCCTCTAACCAAACTGTGTATATGTTTTCAAACAGTACTCCATTTGGAGTACCTATCGCTGAAATAACTAAGGAACTCAATAAGAAGAATGCAACATTTACAATACCAAATTAGTAGAAAGTTTGGAGAGGGCCTCAGACCAGAAAGAATCCTTCTAAGCTTTGTTACCTTCCTTCTAGGCTTCTCTGGAAATTTCACTGCTCTGGTTCCAAGTTCTTAAATCAAGATCGGACAGTCAGAGGCTACTTCCTTGCAGAGTTTCTATCCTACTTGTCTTGAAAGAGAGAGGCTACATCCTGAACCCAGGGTGACTGTGATGCATGCTCATGGGGAATACTTGAGTTTCTGTGGATGGACATGCTCCAGAGAAGCTCTGTTGACAATGGCAGACACCCAGTTCTTGATGCTCATAAAACTATGACAGTCAGTGTTGAGAAAGATATATGAGATCATCAATCTAGATTTGGGTCCAAGGGAGGATAGTTCTTTATTGTAGTCATTCCAAACTTTTGTCCAGGCAGCTTTGAAATATCTCTAGGACCTAACTCTTTAGCTAATCCTGTCTCCTGTTCCTGGGCAAATTTGAGGTGTTTGACTTAAAACAAAAGAAAAAGGGCATTTTAGAGCTGGAGTCATACACTCTTAATTATATCCATTCACCTAGATTTCTATCAGTGGTTTCCATATGAAGAAAACAATTCAGTGTACAGAAACCCTTTATGTCTTTGGTATAAATTTGCCATCAAGAAACAAATCACTGATTCTTTTTTCCAACTCTTTATATTTCAACTCTGGTGGTAAGGTTCATATGAGCTTTAGGGGAAAAAATAACAACTTGCTGGGGCTCTCCTTAGCCAGGGTTTTCAAGAATAGGTAATATTTAAAAGCTGCTTTTGTTAATAGAAAGAAAGTAGCATCTTTCTTTTTTTTCTGTAAAAACTTACTTTGAGTCTGTTTACCTTGGTCTTTAGTAACCCCAATGTGTTCCCAGTTTTTATTTTGGCTATTGTGGGGCTATACAAATGAAAAATCCTAAAACTAAGGTTTTACTTTTCCATGTTTCCTGTTAGCTTCATACTGAATGATATTAATCCTCTGAGAGGTTTTATTGTCTATTGTTATACGGCAGAGAGAAGAGGATTGTTCTAGACTACAGGGAAAGTAGATTTGAATTGCTTGATCCCTGTATGATATATATCCTTTGTGAAGTCATTTATCTGCCTAATGAATATATGTGATTTACTTAGTTTTCCTGAGAATATTCAAAACAATTTTCAAAACAAAATTCAAAACATCATGTGTGTGCGCACACATGCACGCATGTGTGCAAGTATTTGCATTTGAAAATCCATTTCCTATTTATTTAATTATTTTGGTAGTACTAGATCAAAATCAGGGCTTTGAACATGTTGACACATACCCTACCAATGAGTTAGGTCTTCAGCACACTAAATTTAAATAAGGGTGTGTTAGTGCACTGATGTTAGTGACAACAGTATCCAAATGGGCTTCTTTGGCAACAAGAAATCTTTATCTCAACCTTCACCTCTTCCCTCTTGTAAATATAGGTTTCAAGTTAATAAGCTATCAAAATCTGACCATAAATGTTATCTCAGGTAAATTGGGCTGAATTTAATTAGATTTGAAAAAAGACTAGGAATTCATCCAAAAAGTGTTCATTATAAAACAAAAGTATTTAGAAAGGGAGAAAAGAGAAGGATTATGGGAATAAAATCAATTTAAAACTTCTTGAGCCTGGAAAAATGGTTAAAGATAGAAATAATAAAGGTGCAAATATTTTTTCATTTTGACAAGAGAGTATCCATGCTTTTTCAGAAATATGCTTGTTTACATTAAGAAGTAAAATTTCCTAAAAGGGGCAAAATTTCAACAGTGCAGTCATTGAAAATCACTATCACTAAAAGAATGTTTTCCCAACCAAAACCACTAAATTTCCAAAGAAGATTTTTTTAATGAATTAAAATGTTATCTCAAAGAATTCTAAATACTTAAAATGTGTCTTTAATTTTCTTTAGAAAGACAATGCTATTACATTAATTTAGGACTGTCCAGAATTATATGTGTATTATATAATGAAAAATCAAGACCATTAGTGACCTCAACAGTGTGGACTGTGTGCTAAACTCCTTATTGGAAGTTTAATTGTAAATTTTTCAATGGACATGTAATATCTGTCCTGATGAGAATAATTTAGAAAGAGTTGAGCTTAGTAACAGATACATAGGATTAAATTCAGGTACTTATCAGATTGCTCTATGCTTGGTATCTATTTTCCTTATTGTTTCATTAATTATGTCTAGTTTAAGTAGAAACCAATCAAATGACAAAAATTTGTGTATTTAGAATGCTGTCTGTACAAGTGAACCTTTTCAAATGTGCTCCTAAACATAACATGTCATTATTGGTTAAGAACTGGGTTCAAAAAGAAAATTAATTACCTCTTGTAATTGTTAAAAAATCCAGTGGTAGAATAGATTCAGTTTTTCAAACAATACTGGCAGGAATGTCTCCTGCTAGACCCCAGCTTTACCACTTTCTGTACTGTTTTCAATCTTAGAGAAATACACTAGCCAAGACAGAATGGCTTAGCAAACTTGGCAGTACAAGCCAACTTCCCATTATTCTGCCTTGGGTCAAACATCCATCCCCGAACCACACAATAGGGCTGTGTGTATGTTAGTGGTGTGCTAGTGTATTAGATTTCTGTGGTTGCCATAACAAATCACCAAAATCTGGATGGTTTAAAAACAACAGAAATTTATTCTTTCATATTTCTGGACTCCATAGATCCAAAATCAAGGTATCAGCAGGGCTATGCCGAAGTCACCTCCAAAGGCTATAGGTAACATCGTTTCTTGTCTCTTCCAACTTTAGTACATCCAGGAATTCTTTAGCTTGTGGACATATCAGAGGAAACTCTGGCTCTGTGGTAATGCCACTTTCTCATCTTCTTTGAATGTCAAATCACCTTGTCTTACAAGAGCACATGTTATTGTATTTAGGCCTCCCTGACTAGGATAATCCAGGATGATCTCATCTCAAGGTCCTTAATGTAATTACAACTGCAAAGACCTTTAGCCAAAGAGGGTTACAATCACAAGTTCCAAGAAAAGGAATGGGGACATATCTTGTTGGGAGCCATCATTCAACCCACTATAGCTGGTAAATGTTCAACAATCTCCTTGTCAGGAAAGAAGTCCTGATAGGTAGCACTGGCCTACTTCTGTATTACAAGTACTGCCACCATGGTTTGTTTTAAACTATCATGGAAAAGTCATTGAACACAAAGTTGGGAAGAGAAGTTACAATAGCATCTTTCTTATTTTACACCATTTCCACTGTATAAAGCCAATAGATGTAAATAATTTCAAGGGCATAGATAATTAAGAAGTGATAAGATTTGAGTATTTCTACTTGTATTTGTAGCAAAATTGAAATATTAGTTTAGATACTTGTTAGCTTGGGTTTTTTTTATTTGTTTATTTTGTTTTCGGCACCTCAGTTGAACTCAGAGCCTTCTATTCACTTAACTCTATCACCTTAGCCAGCCATCTCTAGTCTGGTGTTTTGCTAGTTATTTTGGAGATAGAGTATCATAGACTATTTTTCCCCAGCTGGCTTTGATGTTCTATGCACCAGAATTTAGCTTCCCTGAGTAGCTAGGATTACAGACTTGAGCTAGTGGCATCTGGCTATATGCTTTAACATCTGCCTTTCAAAATTTCAGAACATTTACCAGTTGGCTTAGATATGCTGGTATGAGCATGCCATTGGATAGAATATATCCATTGATGAGGCTTGAGTTATGGAGCCTAGGGCTTAAGGTCAGTAATAACAAGATCATGTGAACTGCAAATGGAGTTAAGGTTTTCTTAAGGGAAAGTTGCTGGTACCTGAAGGAGAAAAGAATATTATGAAGAAAAAAAACAATCCACTTCAATAACCTTGTGCAAATGTATTTTAATGATTCAGTTTAAGGGGAAACAATTAGTAAAGTTTAAAAGAATGATAGGTATAAGTTTTGTGGTGTACATGTACATGTAGATCAGCCTCTTTCCCTAAGGAAGTGTCACTATTTCCCCCATTCTCATTTTAGCACCTCAGATCTGTTGTTTAAATCTGGACACATTTACCCAAGGTAATCAAGTTCAGAAAAAGAGATCTACCAATTTATTATCTAGCTTTTTTAAAGATGCCTTTAGAACATACCTTAACAACTTGGCCACCAGTGTTTCCTCCTAGCTAGCTAAGGGGCTAAGATGATTAGAATCTCAGTTCAAGGCCAGCCCCAGACAGAAAAGTTCAAGAAACATCTTCTCAGGGAAGAGCTGGATGCCATAGCACTCCTCTTATCCCAGCTTCCAGGAAGCCTAACATAAGTGATCCCGCCCAGGCTGTGCCCAGAAAAGGAAGCAAGAACCTAGTTCAGAAACTGCTAGCAGAAACATAAGACTGAAGGTAAAGCTCAGCAGTTAGAGCTTTTTTCATTCATCCAGTTATAGGTCAAAATTCAGTGGTTTCTAATGCATGTACCATATTGTACAACTATCACCTCTACTAATTTTAAAACATCTTCATCTCCTATAAAAACATACACTTTGCTCTCACTATCCAAAGTCCCTTCCTTCTCTCCTAGTTGTAGCCATCCATTCCTCTCCTTTCTGCCTCCATAAACATGACCACTCTAGGACTTTCATTAAAACCCTATCATGCACTTTCCTGTGTGACTGGCTTTTTTTTTTTTTTTTAACTTAGCTTGTTTGAAGGTATCTCCATGTCCTCATTGGATCAACACTGTTTCTTTTTGTCACTGAATAGATTTTCATCGTGTAGTTGTATCATACCTACATGTGAATTCTTCACCCTTTTTTGGCTATTTTGAAAATACTGCTGTCAACATTCTTATACATGTTTTGGGTTTTTTTTTTTTGTCAGTTATGGGGCCTGAACTCTGGGCCTGGGCACTGTCCCTCAGCTCTTCAGCTCAAGGCTAGCACTCTACCACTTGAGCCACCGTGCCACTTCCAGCTTTTTTCTTTTTTTGCTTATGTGGGGCTGAGGAATCGAACCCAGGGCCTCATGCATGCAAGGCAAGCGCTCTACCACTGAGCCACCTTCCCAGCCCCATATTATACATGTTTTTATGTAGACATAATTTTCTATTTCTCTCAAAAGTGTTTGTTAGTGGTGGTGCTACTGAGGATTAAACTCAGAGCTGCTCACTTGCCAGGTAAGTATTCCACTTAATCATGCTCTAGTATTTTTTATTTTAGTGCTTTACAGACAGGGTCCTTGTGCTTTTCCTTTGACCAGCCTTAAACTGTAATCCTCCTACCTCAACCTCCCAACGATATGAGATTACAAGCAAGGGCTATTTTTCATTTGTTTGGATAAGTAGTCTTTAAGTTCAAAGTTTTAGCCCAGTTTCTTACTTTCCACAGGAGTAAGAAAACTTTCACGTAGGACTTTACCTGCAAATGTCACAGAGAGAATTTCAAAACTCCTTAAAAATTGGGTCACCCAGCCGGGCGCTGGTGGCTCACGCCTGTAATCCTAGCTACTCAGGAGGCTGAGATCTGAGGATCGCGGTTCAAAGCCAGCCCGGGCAGGAAAGACCATGAGATTCCTATCTCCAATAAAACCACCAGAAAACCGGAAGTGGTGCTGTAGCTCAAGTGGTAGAGTGCTCGCCTTGAGCTGAAGAGCTGAGGGACAGCTCCCAGGCCCAGAGTTCAAGCCCCACGACCGACAAAAAAAAAAAAAAAATTGGGTCACCCTCCCCCAATATACATGCACCATACTTTTAAGAGGAAGAGGGTTCTGGCTGTTAGGAGAAAGTGGAGCTGAGCTGACTTGGAGCCTACATGGATATTCACAGGTGTGATTGGATTTCCTTGGCACCCCGTAAGTCCAAGCCTTGCCCACAGTGGGCTTTCAATACTTAATCCCTTCCAGTGTTCTTTCAAACACTCTCCACATGCAAAATATAAGGAAGAGGAAAAAGAAAACCTTCTTTTCTGGCCTAGAAGCTAGTCAGACTGGTGTTCAGGGAAATTTGCAGGAAAAGGAGGGGCATTAGCTTCTCTGGGAGAGGCCAGTTGAGCGTTTCATTTTCTCCCTTGTATGACTTGGAGGAGTCCTGTGTGTGCTGCAGGCCTGCAATGAAAAAAGAAGGCTCTATATTAATTTATATAGCAACTTTCTTCCAAGAAATGGAGAGTGTCTCAAACAGTCTTTCACTCATTCCCTACGGGAGTTGGCGTAACAAGCATAAGAAATTACTTCTTTTAAAATTTACACTCTCCAGTTAGTCAGGGCTGGGTAGAAATAGAACTAGAAAAGCATACCTCCTGACTAAACATTCTGCTATAATATTTTCAGTGAACGTCTATAAATCAGCGTATATCCTTAAAAACAGTACTTCTCCCATGACATCGTAGGACTCCACTGACTGATGACTGGACATTACGCTCACAAGAACAATTGAATCAATTGGTAGGGCATGCACTATGAAATGGAGGGATTTTATTTAGTATTACATTCTCAGGACCACCCAAAGTCTTCAACAGATTGCCCAGGCTTTATACACCAGCTCACCCCTCCTTAACTCATCACAACAGAGAGCCCGTTAACAATCCTAAGGTTGACTTAGCACAAAGCTCTGCTTGCAAACTCTGGCCTGAGACTAATCTATTTCCTCTCACTTTACCCAGCTCCCACCACCACCACCACCACCACCACCATCACCATCTCTGTGTGGTTTTGACCATGTGGCAGCATGTCCCCCAAGGGACATTATCATGTTGGTGGCATCCTCAGCTTTTCCTTTAGTCCAACTTAGAATCTGAGAGAATGAGCTCAAGTCACCAGATCTTCCAGTTTAAGTGCCTTCGGCTTTACAAACTATTGGCATGAGAGCGGGCTCCATGGGTGAGAGACAGAAATGTGCTCTCACTTTTCCTGTGTTGGGAAGAGGCTCATCTCTTGAAATTCTTAAAATTTCAGCAGAGGACATCATGCCTTCTCATGTTGCACGGCAAACTGTGTAACCAGTCCTGGTTAACAAATAATATACATTTTAAATACTGTACATAATTAATATTACAGGAGCCTGGCGCCGGTGGCTCACGCCTGTAATCCTAGCTACTCAGGAGGTTGAGATCTGAGGATCATGATTCAAAGCCAGCCTGGGCAGGAAACTCCGTGAGACTCTTATCTCCAATAAACCACTAGAAAACCGGAAGTGGCGCTATGGCACAAGCAGTAGAGCGCTTGCCTTGAGCTGAAGAGCTGAGGGACAGCACCTAGGCCGAGTTCAAACCCCACAACCAACCAAAAAAAAAAAATTACAGGAGCCCAAACAAAAGGTATCTGGGATGGACTTCAGGCAGTATGGGTCACATATCGAACTTTGTGTTGCTAACTAACCTAAGATTTCTCTTTCTCTGAGAGTCACTGTGAAAGATGTGTTAGAGCACAGAGGTTTCTGAGCTGAAAGGGAAGACACATATGTTCCTCAGATGTGATTCCCTGGGATTCCATATGAGCCAATATGGCCTTGACCAGGACCTTTTCTCAGGATTGCACAAGGGAACATCACTATATATGTATTTTGAGGAAAACCCAACACAAAACACTAGATATGTAGGGTTGGGGGCTAGGTCCCTCCCGTATATGGTAGCTTCCCAAATCTTTAGCTCCAAATGGCTGCATATAATGTGCAGTGTCTGTATTAGTTTGCTGGAGCTGCCATTACAAGATACCACCAACCAAGGGGTAAACGTGGCTCATCTCACTGTTGTGGAAGCTCAAATCTAAGATCAACATGTCAGTTGGGCTGGTTTCTTCCTAGTCCTCACTCCTTGGCTTGTAAACAATTACCTTCTCCTTGTATCTCCACATCATTTTTTTCTGGGCATGTCTGGTTCCTAGTCTCTTCTTCCAAGGATCCCACCAGTCATACTAAACTAGAGCCAACCTCATTATAACTTCTCGGGAGGAGCACCACTTGGGTGAGATGGGAGGAGGAACAGAAACACAAATGAGATGCTGGTCACCACTGAGCCCTACCTCAGGGTGAGAAAGATTATATGAGCACGTTATAAGGGAAGGGTGAGGGCTGTGATTTAGAGCACTGATCTTGCTCTTTAAAGAAAATAGCTGTATGATCAACTGAACTGCACCATACCAAAGTTCCCCCCATCTCATCCAAGTGGTGCTCCTTCTCTGAGAGGTCACCCTGGGATGGTGACACTACTTATCCGGTGACAGGTACCCACTCCATGCACAGGCTGCTGCCATTCAAGTCAACCATCCTAGGGCAACTATCAGTTTCCTTCCTTAAAAACTAAAACTAGCCAGGTTGCTGGTAGCTCACACCTGTAATCCTAGCTATGCAGGAGGCTCATATTTGATGCTTAGGGTTTGAAGCCAGCCTAGGGAGAAAAGTCCAGGAGACACATCTCCAATTAGTCAGTAAAAACTGAAAGTAGAGCTGTGGCTTGAGTGGTAGAACACCAGCCTGAAGCAAAAAAAACCCAAGTAAGGGCCCGAGTTTAAGCTCCAGATCTAATACAATACCAACAACAATGCAAAACAAAACAAAAAGCAAAAAACCCTAAAACTATAAACCATGTAGAGATCACAGTTGTACCATGAGATGCAACTGATGCTCACCCTGGTTTTAGGAGAGGGAAATGCACTGGCAACATACTTCTATCCTACTTCAAGTCACCATACTGCATGTGGAGGCATGGACCAAAATTTCAATGAAAACCCAAGGAGGCAGCCCCTTAGAACACACTCCCAAATTGGTTTTTGTACCTATTTGTAGAGAAATGTTAGCCAGATCATAGCTGAAAACTTTGCTAATTCTGGGGAAGTTTTTGGTCTTGTGCCTGGAACTATTGAAGCATATATTCACACCTATCACATGCGACACTTCGTAGCAGAATTTCCAGCACAACACTTTAGTACTTTATTTTTAAAAAAGAAACAGCAGAGACTGAAGTCCTGTTCACTGTGCAACTTCCTTATAGGATACTCTGTAAAAGGTTCTGGGGGTTCGGGGGGCTTCTGGGCTGAGAAGAAGTATATTTTGCATCTTTTAAGAAAAAATCTTTGCTCAGAATCAGGGGGCCATGATCATGAAACATGAAACATTTGCACCTGCATATTTTTTTTATAAATGTCACATTTACAAGACTGAGAAAAGGGGGTGTAGCATAGTGATTATCAAATACATATTATTGGAATTTGGAAAGTCCTTCAAAACATCTTACTCTAAACTCTATGATTTGAAGAAAAGGAAAACTAGGTGCTAAAATTTTTCATGACTCACCCCAGCCCAGCACTTCACCCCAAATGCTGGTCATTTTTCTTTCCAGCCAATGTACTTCCCACCCCACTGAGCTGTTTCTAAGCAAGTATTGTCCTGTCTACCTAAGTAGCCTGCAAAAAGAAAAAGAAAAAAATCCCACAAAACGCTGATCTCTCAATACTAGATTCCCTATTTAACTCCAGAGTTGAGGAAGTAAGGGCTATTTCAGCTTATACTTCCTTAGCCAACACAAGGAAAGGCATTTGACCCGTCAGCTTCCCCAAGCTGTGTTACAGAGCCTGCAGGTTTCCAGGCAGCTTTGATGGCACTGGCAGCCAGTCTGACACCAGGGGGCGCAGTATCCTTGGTCCTGACAGGCATTGAAAGCCGGCATTGAAGCTTCAGCCTGGCTGAGCCCTCAAGAAAGTCTGACTTTTTCTCTTTTCACAGTTTCTCCTTGGAACCAGCCCACTCCCCAGCCCACTACATCATCTTAAAGCTGTGTGCTTCTCCCTCCCCAGCACACTCAGATTTTCTTTCCCAGCAATCTCAGAAGTGTGCAGGTTGCCATTGAAAGACAGAGCAGCCCATTCCCCAGGGCGCTCTCCTGTCTAGCCATGGCCTATCAAGTGTTCTCACCTGGAGGTCTCTAAATTAAGGACAGTTCTGTGGTTCTTCCAGAATGAAAACGCATGAAAGACAAGAGGAGCTTTCCAGAAGCCCTTTCACTCACAAAATAAAATAAGTTATAGTAACTGGCTCTAGAATGCTTCTGCCATCCTGTAGTTGCCTTTCTGTCTGGCCCTGAACAGTTCAAGCACAGCTTTTCGTGGGGATTCTGATTGAAGGAGCAGAATTAAGCATCATTTCAGCCATATTTTTCACCCACCATGAACCCCAAACAGGATACCTGCCTTCTGTGTCCTAATCAACCAAGGAAAAACAGCTTCAGATTTCCCAATGTCTTCTGTTATCAAAAACCCAGGGTTCCCATCTTTTACAGAAAAATGAGCATCCTCTTCCACTATGACATACTCCTAACCTTACTCCTATAGACACAAGCACACACACAATGCCAACTTTCGAATGCCAAGAACACATGCTTTTGCAAAGGATCCTAAATCTCTACTTCTCCAGACCTAAGGGCCACAGAGTCCTGCAGAAGCTTTTATAAAGCAGTTGGGGTATTTATAGAAAGACTTCAGGTTTACCCAGACATTTCTCTAGCTCTCATTGGAGACTCCCAACAAACATGAGCACTTAGGAAGCATGCCCCTCTCCCATTCTAGGAAAGGCTGGAAGTAGCAGAAAGGTCCTGGTAACAGACCTTACAGACCATGAGGGTGAATTGCTTGTCTCGTTGTATCAACACCGGGAAGGTGAGCAGCCACCACAAAGGACACAAGGTTATTTGCACCAAGGCAGTCTGTGGTCTTGGTTTCTGAAAATACACAGTATTAGTAGGTAATTAGACTGGAATGAGGAGAGGAAAAGAAAGAGTGTTGTTCATTCTGACCTGACTGCACCCCTCCCCCCGCCACCCCGCTGACCTTGACCAATTAGTATATGTGCTTACATAATTAACAATGTCATAACAGAACAAATGTTTCACCTAAGAAATTATAAAAGTTATATTTATCCTTGTCTATTAATTGTACAAAGTGAGATGCTTCATTGTAGGTATTTCTGTACATACATATAATGTATTTTGAGCATACTTTCTCCTATTATTATTATTATTGTCTGTCCTGAGGCTTGGACTTAAGGCCTAGATGCTGTCTCTGAGGATTTTTGCTCCAGGCTAACACTCTACCACTTGAATCAAAGCTCCACTTGCAGCTTTTTGGTGGTTGACTGAAGAGAAGAGTATCATGGACTTTCTTGTGTGGGCTAGCTTTGAACCACAATCTTCAGAGCTTGGTCCTTGAGTAGCTAAGATTACAGGCATGAACCACTAACACTTACCTTCTAATACTCATTCTTATACCCCCTTGCACCAATCCTTAAAGAAAAAAACCAAAACTTTCCTTAAAATTGTTAAAAATAGGTGTTACGATCTGTGGCTTCAACTCCTTTTGTTCTCCCTAGACATCCATCCTAGCTACCACAGAGTAACAGGAAGTGCAGATCCTGGAGGTATCCATGGCTTTTTATCTAGTGAGCTTTCCTCTCCTCACCTAGAAAATGATGCTAGCATCTATCATAAATATAGCTAGCCACCAAAATGCAAATGATCCATGTTATAGTGGGAGAGGTTTGAGTGGGAGAGTTTTACTTTCATTTTATGCTCTTCTGTATTATTTGAACTATTTAATTTCCACATGCAGTCCTTTTCTATATCAATTTTAATGTTGTTGAGGCCAGGAGGTTCCTCAGAGTTGCTGTGGTGACTGATGTAATGTATCTGGCATGGCATGAGGTCTGGCACACAATTGATGCTCACTAAACAGTAGTTTATTGTTAGTGTTCAACTTCCCTGAAAACTGAACAAACGAGACCCAGGGGCTGCTGCAGACCTTGCATGCCTCTGAGCAAGTCAAGTTTCTTCTTTGCACCTCAATTTCTTCAAATGAAAAATGACAAGACAAGGGCCAATTGATTTAGAAAGCATAATCTTTTTTTTTCTTTTTTCTTTTTTAAATGAAAGAGGCACTTTCCACAATCTAAATTTTTGTAAGGAGAGGGCTTGCCACCTTGGGCTCATCAGACAGCAGGGCTTCCTAGGAAAAGTTGTCATCAAGGATGGACAGAAAGGGCTGAAAACAGCTGAGCAAACAAAATCAACAGGAATGGTACTGCCCACCAGAACTGAGCTAAAGCACCTCTTAAGTTTCTCCTAGCAGTTGACTGGATATGAGCAATAGCAAAGTGAAATGACCTAGACACAGGAGGTACAAAGGGTCACACTTCATAGCAGCAGGTTTGGGGAAGCCCGCGTTAGTTACCCCAGCTCCTGAAAATCCAGCAGAGATTTATTCCTGGAACATAGTTGATTCATTTTCCACACTGCTGGAAGGGAGGGAAGCGGAAGTGGTAATTTTCTTCAGGAATCTCCTTTGCTAGCTCCCTGCCTTTGGAGAAGTGGAGACAGGTAGTCTGATAGGAAAGGAAGGTTGCAACTTTCTTCGCGACCCCATGGCCTCCTTCCTATTTAAAGCACCACCGCCTGTCAGGGCAGCTTTGTGCCAATATTTGTAGGCAGATTTTTTTTTTTTTCCGACTTGGAGATGAGAGGATCAGAGCAGATGGGAAGCCCTCTACCAAGGCCATCGGGCTGAGCAGAACCCAGTTACACTCATACCCCAGCAGGAATCCCTAGCCCCCACTGTTGCCCCCTCAAAGTATCTGCAGCAGGGATTGGGGCGGGGGGGGGGGGAGGGGGGTGACACACACGTCAGAATTATCTGGTGGAGCTTGTTAAAATTGTATCTCCTCGAAATGTCCGTGTTCTCACTCCCCTACAGCGCAGGTAGTGCTTTGAATTCTCGAGGGAATGTGGAATAACGGTATTGCCATGCAAGAACAGCTGGGAGACCCCCTCCCCCACACACCCCTTTTTAAAAAGAGGGCCTGCGATCTGGCAGGGGGGAGGGGCAGTTTTATCCAGGTGGGGCCAGGTAGAATCAACTTTTGCCTCATCTCCAAAGGCAAAACCAAAATAAATAAAAACAACTCCAACCATCGCATTTGAACCAAACCTGTGTTCCGTGAAACTGTAAAAATATCCACCACGGTACCTGACAATGACATTCATCGACAATCTTAAATGTCTGACCACTTGTGTGTGTCGATAGATAGATAGATAGATAGATAGATAGATAGATAGATAGATAGATAGATAGATAGATAGATAGATAGATAGATAGATCTATATGTGCGCTTGCTTTTTCTACAGAGTTTTTTCTGAGCCCGTATATCTCTAATAAGCAGCCTTGTTTATTATCCTTGGGACCGTGCCCCTGGGATTGAACTGAAATAAAACAGAAGCGTCAAGGCTGGACGCTAGAAAATACATTGGGTTTCCCAGGCCCCGGAGGGTCGGGTTGCCCTGGCGAGGAACGATTGGCCTGGGGAAAACCCATCCTTGCGCCCTGTGCACGCGCGCGTGCCTAGCCAGGGGCAAGTTTACAGGAGTTTTCCAAATGCGAAGAAAGCCGGGAAACCCCCAACGCTGGGATATCTCGATGTAGGCAGCAAGGCACACAGGGAGGGGAAATATCACTACGGAGTGGGAATGGGGTGTGATTGAAGAACCTAACTGCCTCAAACTGATTGCCATGATGATTTAAAAGAGGGGTGGAAGGACGAGGGCGCGCGAAGTATTCTGTGCTGCTTTACAGAGTTCGAAGTTTCCATCCTCATCCTGGCATAATAAAATCTCGATCTTTCCACGCAGCCTCACAGTCTTTGCTGAGAAATTGAGTGTTCCTGGGAACACGAGGCTGCCCCCTAAGTCCCTCATCTTTGTTCCCATTTCGTTTTGAGCCCGATGCTTTGTGATTGGGGAGGGGGGCGGGATGGGAGTGGGCGCCCTTAAAAAAACAAATAAAGCAAAGTGCGCGATTCCCCAGCCGCAGAGAAAGTCTTCCCACCCCACTCAGACCCCAAACGTGACACCCTGTAGGGGCCAACTCAAAACTCGCTGCTTGCAAACCCAAACGGAGGGGGGGGGGTGGTTCCCTGCCAAGGAGTGGAAACCCGCATTGGAGACAAAAAGCTTCAGTGCCTTCTGTGTCTGGGGAAATCCCAGTCTTGCCTAGCGTGTGCCTCTGAGCGCCCCAATTTAATGTCGGGCGGGAACTGCTGAAGAGTTTAGTTGATCATTCGAGTGCCAGACCCAAGCATTGCGCTTCTCAAATGCAACTTCCAGTCCCAGGGCCCAGCCCGAACTATCTTTTCCCACAGGTTCAGAAGAGACACAAATCTCCTGCCCGCCTGGCATCCCCAATTTCCCCCCCAACAGGCCACAAAGTCTTCACACGGCGCTTGTTCGCTGTGCCCCTTTCTCCAGTTGGGTTGTTTCAAAATACAGGGGTCTGTGTGCTCGCCAGAGAAGAGAGATTTTTCTCAAGCAATTCGCGCAGGAGATCTCCGAAGCTCTTGGACTCCAGTGTCTCCAAGCCACGGTGGAGTCTTCCGAATTTCCAAGAGTCAAGTGAATTTCAGCAAGGAAAAGTTGGGGGTGGGGGTGTCGGCGCCCGAAGTGTGGGCGCGAGCCCAGGAAGCCGCCAGGAGGCTTTTTTTTTCTTTCTGTTTTTGTTTTTTAAAGTTAGACAGTCTTTGAAGCGCACGCCTCGGGACACTGCTTCGTGGTTTCCGAACTTAGAGAATCGTGTTGCGTTTCGGCTCATCGCTAAAGTCTAGGAGCCCAGTCTAGTGGGGCGGGGGTGTGTGGGGGGGCGCTGGGGGCTGATTTTAGTTCCCGGAATAAAGGAAAAGAAAGGAAAAAAGAGCGCAGCTCTGGTGCAATTCGCCCAGCACCGTCACGCTAGTAGCTTTCTCGGTAGCTCTTATGTCCTCTGTCCTGTCTCTTCTAATGCCACCCCCCTCCCAGCCGTGCCACAGCTGGTCTGGATGGTGGAGAAGAAAAGGGAGGGGGGTGCACCGAAAGTCTGGGCTGTAGAGTCTCCCCAACAGGTAGTTTCTTTCAAGAGATGGTCTGGTTTAAATATCAAAGACTTGGGGGCCATGTGGGCTGGCGCTAAACTGAATCCACAGACACTTAAGGAGTCGTGTTTGCAAGTGACTTTAAATAACATTTTCTCTCCACTATCCAACTTCTCCCAAAATAACTCTAGCAGCTCGGTTTGCAATGGCGTTCAGCGAGCCCAAATAAAGCGGCTTTACTGCCTATTTGGTGGTTGGTGTTTTTTTTTTTTTACCTCCCAGTAGTTAATTCAACTCGGCTTTGGAGCAATGGGTAGATTTTTCGAAGACTCCCACCACGAAAATACCCTAGAATCCAAAGCATAAAGGAACAGGGTGAGCTGCGCTAGGTTGATGTCATTGAATTATGCCTCTTCCTCCCCCTTCCCACCCTCCCCCATGCCCAGGGAGGAAAAGCGGGGTGCCAGGCGGGATGTGGAAGGCGCTGCGCTGCGCGGGTCGTCGCGCGCTCCAGCGGGCGCACCGCGTCTCCTTCCTAGAGCGCAGGCAGAAGTCGGTTTGGGTTCTTTGGTTCTGCTCTGGATGTGCAAGCTGGGGCAGAGAACGAACCTAGTCCTGGCTGCGTGGCCCCATCTCCTGTGGGGGGTGCTCAGCCAGATGACTTCGCCGGGGGCCATGAGCGCACGTGGTGTTCGGAGACCCAGAGAGACCCTGCGTGTGCGACCACAAACCACGCGGATTGCCCCCGCAAAGATCCCAGGCGTGTACAACCCTAGTAGGGTGGGGTGTATTTGGGGGACTGGGCCCCCTGGGCTCCCTCCGGACCCCCCGCCCGGGCGGGCCATCCAATGTTGCTTTGACAGGCAGCCTTTCCCGTGAGGGCTCTCTCTCACTGATCGCCTGCGTCAAACCTGGAAAGTCTTTGCCTTGTCAGTTTCCTCGGGCGACGCTTTCGGCTCTGGGATTGTCCCCAGACCCCAAGCCGCAGGCGTGATGGGCAGACCTAACGAGAGAGACTTGAATTTTCAGCCGCGTCTGGACCTTATTTATTCCCCCACCCCTCCCCGAGGTCCCCTAGTTCTCGTCAAGCCCACTTCGGCGCTCGGTGCTGCCGGGGAGTCCTCCGCCCGTGCCACCCACGGCAGGCGCTACTCAAACTTCCCAAAGAAAAGTTTTCTCACGCAGTGTCACCTCAAAGTGCGACCCAGTCAGCACTGGGGGGAGGAGGAGGAGGAGCCCCCCATTCCTCTACTTATCCTCCTCTCTGCCCCGCACCCACCCGCCCGTCCCTCGGTAAGGACAAACCGTGAGAGCCTGAGCGCACAGCTCCGGAGCCCCCCAAGGTACCAAACTGTGCACAGCCTCCCACCCCCGCCCCGCCCCCGCCCGGAGCCCGAGCCCGAGCCCGGGCCGTTTGCCTCCCCCACCCCCTGGAACCCCCCACTTCACTTTCGGCTGGGACCCGTGGTCTTGTCGTTTAGTGTTCCTCAGATTAATTTTTTCCCTTTGTTAAAGATGTGTTTAAACCTCCACCCTCAAGCCTGCTTTCCAGGTTCCCAGCGTAGGCTTGGCAGATGCGCCCTTCGTGCGGGACGGGTCTTTTCTCCAATGGGGTGCTAGGGGCTCCCCGGTTGAGATTTCTCTGGCCTGCTTTCGTCTCCCGGGGAGACCCTAAATCCCAGCGGGAAGCTAATTTGTGTTGAGCAACGGACGCCTACTCACGCTTCTGGTGCTTTTTTGTTTATGTGTTTGCGCCCCACCCTTCTTTCCCGGAGCTGTGCCTGCGACGGGTTTGGGGGTGCTTGAGGGATGGGGTAGTCCGCGCTGGATTGGGTGCTGGGCTTTGATCCCCTTCCTGAGCTCCTTCCCCACAGAGCGTTGCAGGTGGGAAGGTTCGGCTTCCCCAGGAGCCTGAGTCTCAGGTGTGTCCAAGCAATGACTGCTCCAAGCAGCTCACATTGGTTACTTTGTGGCCTGCTGTTTTTATTTTGTCTCGGTTTAGTGAAGTTTGAGGTTCTTATGTCCAAACGGACTAACTCCGTGGCTTCAACTTTCAAGCCAACTAGCCCTGGGGAATGGTGCCGCGAAACTGGAGCTCCCCGTGCGCTGCGGGGACGCGTGCCGGGACCGAACGAAATCCACCGAGGTCGGGGTGGTGCACTACTCCTGGGCCCGGGAATGTTAGATGGGCTTTTCTCTAGCTTGGAATCAGGCGTGAAATTGGACTTAAAGCTACCTGGGTCGTGGTCCCCCTGTAGTCTTGGTTTCCCCACGTGACAGGCCGGTCCTCTGAAGATGCCCGCCCAGAGCTACAGCCTAAGAGCAAGCGGCTACTAGGGGCCCCTTTCTTCCAAATCAAAATCAAGGTGTAGGCGGATATGAAACATTTAGCCCAAGGTTAGGCGGATATGAAAATAGTTGAAGGCTACACGTCCTCCTCCCACAACTCCAATGAGCATCTTATTCCATCCCCTATTCGGTGTTTCTTCCACTGCTGGCATCAAACAGCACCTGCAGCCGCGCTACCTTGGGCTGCCTGTTGCTCAGCTCAGGCCTAAGATTGGGCCTGCAAGGGGGTGGGAGGAGGAGTCAACACCGCACCTCCTTCCCTTGGAAGGCAAAACCTCCCACCTCCCAACGGGTCCCCAAGAAATAGGTCCAAGTTGTCCCCACAGCCCTGTCAGAGTAAGCCCTACAGAGAGTCATTTGAAAATGAAGGGGGGGTGTCCAGGCACTCTCCCCAAAGCAGAACTTTGCAAACAGACCCTGTTGCTTTTGGAAGAAGGCTTGAGAGAAATAAAATTAATCCCAGAGTGTGCTTGCATGCACTCTTGCCTCTTAAACTCTGCACCTCACCGTGACAAGGCTGCTGGCTTAGTGAGATGTCTCTGAAGTTCTCAGTCTCCACAGGGATGGAGTCCCCTAGCTTGTCTGCCGGTAACCTCTGACTGTGACAGGGCTTCCAGGAGAAAAGCTGGGCTCTGATTTGTATTTGCTTCTCATATAAAGGATCTCATTCACAAAGAAGCCCCACTTTCCTTTCCCATCGCCACTCCTGTTGTACCCTGCTTTCTGGAAGCCTTTGTGTTTATTTTTAGACTCCAACACTCTGGATTTCCCTGAGAGATACTAAGGCTGAAGGAGCGAGAAGAAAGATGGCATTTCAGAAAGAAAGAGCTGGCTTCTCAGGGGATACTAGAGAGGAATTGAACATTGGGGTAGAAAAATTGGGAGGGTGTTTTAAATGTTCCTTTCCTTTAGAAACTACATCCTTTACAACCAAATCAATTTAAATTACTGCCAGGCCAGGAGCTGAGGTTCTCTGTGGGAACTTTTAGGACATCTCTTCTCCACTTCCCTAATAAATTAAAGGATGTCTTTCTAAGTCATTGCCTCTGCTGCCCTGAGTGTGTGCAACAGTCAGAAAAGCCAAGACCAGGAAAATGATGCAACACAGGTTCTCGGAGCCCCTGGAGCTGGTCTGTTTATCCTCCAGGGTGGGCCAGGGAAGAGGGGAAAAGGTGGTTAGGCAGTAGGTGAAGTGCCCAAGGCTCCAGTGGGGGGAGGGGATGAGCTATCACCCTTCTTCCTTCAAAACCTCCTACTTCCTATTTCTTAATCTCGCTGCTGAAATGAAAGGGAAAAGGAACCAGTGTATGTTTGTAGTTCTTTGTGTTTGTATATTCATCATTTGCTTTTGTTTGCAGAGTTTTCTCTTCCTTTTGTCTTTCTTCTTCCTACAGTCTTGGCAACCCCAGAGTAGGGAGTTTAGTGGGTAAGGGAGAAATTGACCAGTTTATTCTCTTGTTAATTAGGCACAAAACAGCATAAACACTGATTCCATCCTTAATAGGATCCTTTGAGGAAATAAAACCATTATTTGAGTAGAAAATGGTTAGGACTGAGAAATGGATAATACTGGTGTAGCTAGCTAATCCTGTCCCTTTAAGAAAAATCCATAAAGCTTTCCACCAGCCCACTGTCTGGGAAAGAAGCAAACTAACTGCTTGGAACAAAAGAGACAAAGAGGCCAAACAACAAAACAAACAAACAACTCCTTCTGCCCCCCCTCCCTCCTAGACAACAATAGACTAGACACAGCAAGTGCAGTTACTGCCTGGCCGGGCTGCTCAGGTCCACCTGCCAAGTCGCTTGCATTTGGCTGGAGACTTTCTCTTTCACCCCACTCCCCATCACCCCCTCTTGCTGCCCTTTCTGTTTTTCTCTGTGTGACTCTCAATGTGTCTCTCTCTTGGGGTCTGGCTGTTTGTATGTGTGTGTCTGTGTCTTTTTTCTGTTTTTTGCTTTCACTTGATGTGTTCTCTCAGGCACCCTCATATTCTCTCTCTCTCTCTCTCTCTCTCTCTCTCTCTCTCTCTCTCTCTCTCTCTCTCTCTCTCTCTCTCTCTCTCTCTCTCTCTCCCCTCTCTTCTTCTCTCCCTTGGTACCATACTCTGGCACTTGTGCATTTATCTATTTATCTATTAATTGATCTGCCAGGCTACTTCTGTGCCTAGCCTTCTCAGAACTTGTGCTTCACTGAGTGGTCACAGTGGCCTGTTTTGTTTGTGGCAGTCTTTGCCAGAAACATCCTGAAGTACATTTGCACTTCAATTTTTAACCATTCCCCCTGTTCAGCTCTTTGCTCCTTTTCTATAAGGCTCTGGCACACTTTTCCCTCCCGTCCCCAAGCAGCCCTTTCTTTGCTTCTTGGCACTGCCTGGGCCTCTCATGCATGCCTGCCTTCTCTTTCTCTCCTTGCCTCTCTCTTCCACTCTTCCCAGAAGCCAGTCGCCCTCCCCCTCCTCCCCCTCGCCCTCAAATCCTGTTTTCTTTTTCTTCCTCTTCCCTCTTCCCTACCAAACTTTAATAAAACACTATAAACACCTTTGCCTAGAGATTGCTTTTCTTTATAAAGTGAATAGGAAGCCTTGGAAAGAAAATGGATACATGAAGTCAGCAGAGACTGCAGCATGAACTGCTGTCCTTGCCAACCGCCTCATCCCTTTCACACTTTTTTTTTTCTTCTAAATAAACCCTTTTGTGACAGAGTCCCTCCGGAGGCTTCTGTATCTGCTCCAGGGAAAGCCTGGCCACGTCCCTCTTGTATGGGCAGAGGAGTTGGCCTGGGCACCCAGTCCCACTGGGAGGGAATGCTGACCGCCCCCCTCAACCCTTCTTTACATCCTCAGAGACAGGGGTGGGAAGCAGGAGCTCCCTGCAATGGGGGCACACTTTCAGATCCTCTACAGAGTAATACAGAATGGCTACTTGGAAAAAAGCTTCTCCAAAGACCAGGAAAGAGTGTGTTCTAGTGAACTCTGGTCTTGCAGTAAGAGAGCAACTTCAACTGTCTGGAGACTGTGTCATGAACAAGGCTGCACTGTTTATCTGAAGCCATTTGAAGTCAGGTGGCCCAGGGATGGCAAAATGGTGATCCACTATCCCATTGGCCATGTATACACACACACACACACACACACACACACACACACACACACACACACACACACACACACACACACACACACATGCACACACACACACACACACACACCATGCTCAGTAGGCTACAAAACCAGGATGGATTGTTTCCCTTTGCCTCCCCTCCTCTTTTCCTCCTTTCTTCAATAATACACTGACAGAAATAGGTAAAGGGTAATGCTAATGGGAAGAATATAGAAACAGAAATGGGATAGGAATGTTCCCTGCAGGGGTGCATGTAATGGTAGTGGTAAGAATTACTGGGGTTAGAAAGCATACAAATGGGAAGGGGGATGCAACTCTGGAGGAAAGGGAAAGCTTCAAGCCTGTCCAAGGCCTTGGCTTCAATCAGCACCACGAAAAATAATTTTTAAAATACACATTCATACAGATATATGTGTGTATATGTATATTAGTAGTGTTGATTTGGCCAAAGAAAAGGGAGGAATTAGAAGGAGTTTTGCTTTGTGTGTTTTGTTTTGTCCTGGTACTAGGGCTCGAATTTAAGCCCTTAGTGCTGTCGCATAGCTTTTCCTCTTAAGGCTGGCACTCTACCAGTTGAACCACAACTCCACTTCCAGCTTTTTGGTGGTGAATTAGAGGTAAGAGTCTGACAGATTTTCCTCCCTGGGTATGCTTTAACCTGCAATCCTCAGATCTCAGCCTCCTGAGTAGCTAGGGCCTAGGTTGATTTTTTTTTTTAATTTATTTTAAAATGTTGAGATTGAGCACTGGTGAGATTAGGCACTAGTGGCTCACACCTACAGATTCTAGCTACACAGGAGGCTGAGATCTGAGGATGGTGGTTTGAAGCCAGCCCAAGCGGAAAAGTCTGTGAGACTCATCGCCAGTTAACCACCAGAAAACTGAAAGTGGAGCTGTGGCTCAAAGGGATAGAGCACTAACTTTGAGCAAAAAAAAGCTCAGGGACAGCACCCAGGCTCTGAGTTCAAGCCCCACGACCAAGAAAAAAAATGTGTAGATGATCTTTAAATATTTGTACCAGGGGGGTTCAATTCATTATGTTAGTTTTTGTCTATCATCTATCTTGATCAGTGTCACTCCTTGTTTGGAATGTTTGAATAGATCTGACTGCCTATTGCTGGGCAGCTCTGGGTAGGCCCCTGTCCTTCCCTCACAATGGTTTTCCAAAGAGCAAGTGGTATTGCACACATGACAAAGCCAACAGCCAAGTCTGATATGTAGCCGTGTTCACTACCCTCTCCTCCCTTCTCATTCCTTCCTTCTTTCCTTCTCACTTGATGTGACTAGTTTTCTCCCCGAGTATTCCAAAAGTACAAGCAAAGGAGAAGTTTTCCAAGTTGCTCCTAATTTTCAAGCCCTGTGGGAGAATGTGTTACTCCTGAGCCCCAACATGAGTGCCTTGCAAACCAGAAAGCAGTTTACTCATTTGGTGCCCAAACACCATTTGGGCTATTTTGTTTTTAGGATCATTTCAGTCTATTATTCCACTATCTCCTTCATGGTCTGTCTTCTGAAAATTAACAGTGGAGAAGACAATTATCTGACCCATATCCAATATCCAACCACTCATATGCTTTGGTACATGCCCCAAGTTTTGCTTCAGGGACATTAAAAATTGTCCCATAGCCAAAACAAAAACAAAAAATAAACAAAAAAAAAAAAAAAACACCTAAGAAGGGAGAAGCAGAAAGAATATGTTCTGATGAACTCTGGTCCTGACCCATAACTGCCCATTTGGGAATGCTGTTTTCTTGGTATTTTGACCTTGTCAAAATGAATGATTTTTTTTTTCCTCCCAAGGAGTCACTGTAGCTCAGCGTTGTTTCTGGAGCAGTGTTTTGGGACAGCAGTGCATCTGGAAACACTCACTGGTTGAGGCGCCTGTCCTGGCCAACTGTGACCAAGATTCCTTCTCTTTCTTTGTCTTCTCCACAAGCTGAAACCAAAAACTGAGCAAGCTTGAGAGCCATGGTGGAGGCCTCAATTTTGGTAGTTGGGAAAATGAACACATCAAAATGGTTCTCAGCCTCTTCCTTCCTTTTTACCCATCGTCTTATTTTATGCTCTGCAGAGTCACTGTTTCCATACTTCCTAGCTTCCTGTAGCTGTTTTCCTGTTTTATCATAGCCTTAACAACCATGGAGCTGCACGGTATCTAGCAGACGCTGTGGATGCTGTGGACGAACCCTCCGCTCTCTTCACAACACCTCAGCTTGTCTCCTTGCTCTGTTTCTGTTTTCATGATCTTCTGTGGATGTGGAAACCTGCTTCATTTTTCTCCCTCTGTAAGCATTCCAATTTCCACAAGCTACCTTCTGTAAACTACAAGTAGAGCCGTTTTTCCTTCCTGGAAGCACTTCTTCTACATGCAGATATCAGCCAGTATGTACCAGGTGCCCTGAGGTAGTAAACAATATGCACACCCAAACACAGGGATTCAGATCCCCAATTCTGACAGGTATGAGTGCTGGCGGGTACTTAATCATTTACTATTGTTCCCCTGATATGGAAAGGACTACAAAAGGTGATGGAAGACTATCGGCTTTCTGAAGCCTTCCAAAGTCTTGTCTATACTTTCTGGTTCTTCTCCAGGACAAGCTCAAGATTATATATATCTATTTTTAAAACTTTTACCTAGGTCTGGGAAGGTGGCTCAGTGGTAGAGTGCTTGCCTTGCATGCACGAGGCCCTGGGTTCGATTCCTCAGCACCACATAAGGAGAAAAAAGCCGGAGGTGACCCTGTGACTCAAGTGGTAGGGCGCTAGTCTTTTTTTTTTTTTTTTATTGTGAGAATACCATACAGAGGAGTTACAATTACATGGGCAAGATAACGAGTACATTTCTTATGAAGCATTGTTGCCTTCTCTTTGTTTCCCCTTCCCATCCCTTCCCGTCTCCCCCCACCTCCCCCCCTCTACCAAAGTTGTAAAGTTCGTTTTTCGACATAATGACTTGTACATCTCATTGTTACAATGGGTCCACCTGTATCCCTAGTTAAACAATTTGTTTTTGCCCTTCCCCTCCAACAATGGGCTAGTCTTGAGCTGAAGAGCTGAGGAACAGTGCCTGGACCCAGAGTTCAAGCCCCTGTGACCAAAAAAAAAATTACCTATATTTTTCATGTATTAAGATTTCACTGCTCTGCCATTGGCAGGAAAGCATTTCTCACTGCAATGGGTACAGTGGATATTAGTGTTTAAAGAAGAATACTTTTGGCAAGCCCTGGGTGGCTCATACCTATATTTCTAGCTACTCTGGAGGCTGAGATCTGAAGCTTGTGATTCAAAGACAGCCCAAGCAGGAAAAGTCTGTGAGAGTCATACCTCCAATTAACCACAAAGGGTAGAAAAGCTACAAGTGGAACTGTGGGTCAAGTGGTAGAGCATAAGACTTGAACCAAAGATCTCAAGGACAGGACTCAGTCCTGTGTTTAAGTCCCACTACCAATACACACACACACACACACACACACACACACACACACACACACACACACACACTAATTTTCCTTGAAAGAGCAGCCCCCCCACCAAAAACAAAATAAAACAAAATGTAAGATCTCTGTTCTTTGCTTCTAGTAAGTCAGTTTTTATACTAAACCCATAACCCACTTCTGGACCACCTGAGAAGTGCCAGTATTCTTAAATTGGCACTACTGCCTATAGAGCTAATGTTAAGTTTGCAAAAATGCCAGGTATGAGTACCACCATCAGATTAATACATTCCAAGCCACATCATTCTGAGCTGGCAATGTAATTGCATTCTGTGTAAGAACAAGGAGCAGTTTCCCATCCAAGAGAAAAGTTGCTTCTAATTGCTTAGTTGCAGTGGTTTTGTATTGACCTTTCCTGTAGAATAAGAAACCTCTCCATTTAGGAGTCTTTGGAAAAACACTTTCCCTTTGGAGGTGGCTCTCAAACCTGTCTGCACATTAGAATCACCTAGGGAACTTTAAAATATTACCAGCGCCTGGGCCTCTCCTCAATCCAATTAAATCAGAATCTCTAGGGGTGTGGTGTGGGCACTGGTGTTTTTTAAAGCTCCCCTGGGTGATTCTAATGTTTAGCCAGGGCTGGAACCACTAATTAGTAGGTCAGAAAAACAGAGCATCACAGTGCATGGTGCTTATTCCTTACTAAGTAGATAATGAACCCCTATCATGGACATGGTTCACTTGAGACCAAAAGATGAATCTGGTGGACGTGGTGCACCATGAGTCTAGGATCTACAAGGGACATAAGAAATCTAATGGGGGGCTGGGAAGGTGGCTCAGTGGTAGAGTGCTTGCCTTGCATGCTTGAGGTCCTGGGTTCGATTCCTCAGCACCACATAAGCAAAAAGAAAAAAGCTGGAAGTGGCACTGTGGCTCAAATGGTAGAGCACTAGCCTTGAGCTGAAGAGCTGAAGGACAGTGTCCAGGCCCAGAATTCAGGCCCACAACTGAACCAAAAAAAAAAAAAAAAAGAAAGAAATCTAATGGGTAAATGTCCACACAGAACTTTTCTGAATCAAGATTGACTTTGCTTCTTGATTTATTTATTTTTTTTTTTTTGTCAGTCATGGGGTTTGAACTCAGGGCCTGGGCACCATTCCTGAGCATTTATGCTCAAGGCTTGTGCTTTACCACTTTGAGCCACAGCTCCACTTTTGGTTTTTTGGTGTTAATTGGAGGTAAGAGTATCACAGAGGTCTGGGAATGTGGCTTAGTGGTAGAGTGCTTGCCTAACATGCATGAAGCTATGAGTTTAATTCCTCAATACCACATAAATGCAAAAAGCCAGAAGTGGTGTTGTGGCTCAAGTGGTAGAGTGCTAGCCTTGAAAAAAAAAAGTCCAGGGACAGTGCCCAGAGCCTGAGTTCAAGCCCCAGCACTGGCAATAAATAAATAAATAAATAAGTAAATAAATAAATAAACAAATAAATAAATAAATAAATAAATAAATAAAATTTTGAAAAGAGTCTCACAGACTTTCCTGCCTGAGCTGGCTTCCAACTGCAATCCTCTGATCTCAGCCTCTTGAGTAGCTAGGATTATAGGTCTGAGTCAGCTGCACTGGGCTTGCTCCTTGAGACTAGAAGTTAGAGTCCCAAGTTCCAATTCCAGTGCAATCATTGGGACACTTAGGTGAGTTTTCCTTATTAGGCTTCAGTGTAATCATCTGGTTTGAAAACTCTACCATTGGTAATGGCATACTGTGTACTGCTAAATTCTCCTAAACTCATAAGCTTACCCAAGCAAACTTTGGAGGACTGTCTCACTCACTGAGGCATAGTACTGATAACCAACCTTCAGATGTTCTCCCAAATCCCTTTCCAAAATCTCTATGTATCTGAACGTTAATTCATAGAGTGTATGCCAATCCTGGGACTTGAACTCAGGGCCCAGTGCTGTCCCTGATGTTTTCTGCCCAGGACTAGTGCTATACAACTTGAGCTTGCTGAGTCTGGCTTTGGACTCTGATCCTCAGATCTCAGCCTCCTGAGTAACTAGGATTACAGGCGTGAACCACTGGCTCCAGGCTCCAAGTGTTAATTTTTAAATAACTCTGGGCTCTCTTAATTCTTTCCCCCATTCTTTTACAAATGAGCAGATGAAGAGAATGGAGGGGTGGTAATGTCTATGAGCAGTGGGTAATGACTAACAGAAGTTTATCCAGTTGGATAAATGTCTAGTGGATTGCTGCTGGGGTCAGTGTTAGTTCTGGTCTTAATTAACATCTTCATTAATAGTGTGGGAGAGGGAATAAACAATAGCTAATGATATTTGCAGATGGTAGTAAATTCAGAGGTGTTGCTTCTACCAGTGAGAGCAGCAAGAGCCTTGGGGATATCAGAGATATGAACAAGACGTGATTATAATGATGTTTGTTCTGGAAAAGGCAGAATGAAATGTTTGGGGGAGGGGAGTAATGAGAGAAAGCAGAGAATGCTAAAAGAAACAACCATCTCTATTTTTCATAACTTGGTGTGCATTTGGCAAACAAGGCAGCTAATCACCTGGAAGCTTCTGTTGCTTATGCCAGGATGGTGTTCTGAGCAACAACAATAATCATAGCAACAACAATAACAGTAATAGTATTCAACATTTATTGAGTGTTCACAATAGGCCAGACAGAATTCTAGGTGGTTTGCTTAGAGATGATTTTTATTCCTAAACGTGTGATACAATTATTTTAGGTTGTACATAGATTCTGGGTGAAATAAGAAATACAAAGAGAGATGACCCAATAAAGTAAAGAATGTAGAAGACTCATTAACAAAATATTTCCTCCTGGTTTTCGTTGTTGTTGTTGTTGTTTATTTTTTTCTATTATCAACCTTTTTTCTGTCTTTAGACAATTACTTACTACTTGACATGGTTGGAGAGGAAAGACAATTCTTGCAAATGTCCAGAAAGAAAGGATAAGAAGGGAGGTGGGGAAGGACAAAGGTAGAAAAGAGCAGAAGAATAAAAGGGAGTAGTGTTGAGGGAAGGAGGAAAATAGCGAGGGATGGAGGGAAGGAAAGAAAGGGGAAGAAAATACAAATTTTATTACATGATAAGTCACACAGTATTAGCACTATGTGATAAGCTAGGTTTAAACTCGTTTTGATTATAAGCTAGGTGATAAACTAGTTCTCTTTTCACCTTTTATATATCTAATTTCCACAGTGAGTCTCTGCAATAGTCATTAGTCTACTTCTAACAGTGAAAGAAAAAAGTTCAGAGATGTTAGGTCACTGGCTATGAATACACAGCTGATAAGTTAAGTACAAGTTCAGACCTCAGTTGTTTTACTTTTACACTCATGTCCTTTCCAACCACAGAGACATATTTTCCTTTCTTTCAATGTAACCTTGTCCAGATTAATGGTAAAATACAGCCAACCATAGAGAGCCAGAAGGTAAAAATATTAAGAGGATAAACACTGAAGAGCAGAGGGATAAAGGGAAAGTGGCCAGGACACACATCCAATGCCCAGTTCAAAGTGATTGAATTATTTATAATTATATTTTGAAATTAGGAAAAATAAAATTTGCAAACAAGGAAAGCTTCAAGACAATGGAACCCATAATAATGTGAATTTGACCTTGAGGGAATTTGGCAGAGAGTACTGGTGTCTGAGACAAAAGTAAACTAAAAGGAAAAACAGTTGAATGTTTAAAAGCCAAGACCCTTTTTGAGAAATGTGAAGCCCAGGGCCAGATGGATGCCAAAGGTCTTCAAAGTGACATTGCAAGTGCTTTATTACATCAGAAACATATGGCCTGGATATGAGTCTTCCTTACCCCAACAAGATTCCATTTTTTAAGTTTCAATGGGAAATGGAAAATTTTTAATGTTGAGATGTGCATTTCTGTGTACATATATAAAATGCATAATTTGAAGAACAAATACAGAGCAAATCCCAATGTAATTATGACTAAGGTCAAGAAATATAGCATTACTAAGGCCTGGCCCCCCTTCCCTTCCCTTCATCTCCTAGGTGGGAACCAGTATAATGATTTCTCTTATGATTACTTTCTTGCTTGTATTTTAAATTGTGGTTTAGCATTTCTATATGTCTGGTTTTGAGTTTCTTAAAAATAAAATCATAGCTGGGTGCCGGTGGCTTACTCCTGTAATCCTAGCTACTCAGGCGGCTGAGATCTGAGGATCACGGTTCAAAGCCAGCCTGGGCAGGAAAGTCCATGAGACTCTTATCTCCAATAAACCACTAGAAAACCAAAGTGGTGCTGTGGCTTAAGCGGTAGAGCGCAGGAACAGCACCCAAGCCCAGAGTACAAGCCCCACGACCAGCCCCCCTCCCAAAATAAATAAAATCATGACTTGCTTCTTTCAGCCTTATATGGTATACAAAGAAAACACACTGGTTGTATCTTTTATGTTGTTGATGGGAAATTTTATTTTACTCCTTCTGTTGGGAACTTCTTGTATATGTCACCTGCTACACAGATGCAGGAGTTTCCTCAGGGAAAAGGAGGAGAAAACTTTCATCTATAGGCCAAATAGAACCCAACAACTTTGTATTGGTATAAGAGCTAAGAATGGCTTTTACATTTATTTGGGAAAACAAATGAAGAAAAATGTCACATGATATATTTAAGAAATTGCAGAAAATTCAAATTCTAGTGTCCAGGGATAAAACTGCATTGAATCACAGCTAGCTTGGTTGTTGGCTCCTTCTGTGTGACATTGGCAGCATGGAGTAGTTGTGACAGAGATTAGATAGCCTGCGAAGTTCATTCTAATGATTTATTTTAAATGGGGATTGAGGAGCTCTTCCGTAGAAAACAAAAACAAGGGTTTGGAGGTATGGCTCAGTTAGCCAGTGAGCATTAGATACCAGGTTCAAGTCCTGGTCTTGGACTTGAATTAAACCAACAAGAACATTTTGTAAGCCTGGGTCTCCGTGGCTGCACAGGTCCTGCTATGAAACTTCTCTTATCTAAAACACTAATCCTTTATAAGAAAGGTCTGACCCCACACCCTAAAGACAGAATTGCCAATATCTTAGGCAAAATATACTGCTCTATATGAAATGCCCAACACAATACCTGCTAACTTAGAGCTATTACTGTAACTATGAGGCTGTCATGGGCTCCCCCCCTGCAAAGGCCAGATTAGTCTTTTTCCAGAAGGGTCAGATTCTCAAAGGCTGTCAGTTACCATAAGAGCTGCTGTGGCTGATTTGGCTAACAACGCTACAATTGCCTCCCTTTGGGACTCACGCGTTTTAAAATGTCACTAAATAAAAATGACTGTTAAGCTCTAAGGAATAAAACAGGTGCTGTTTCCAGATCCATATTGTAGGCTAGAGCATCTACCTGAGGAGATTATTAAAAACAAAAGACAATGCTAAGCAGAACAAATTAGATGGGTGTTGGTGGCTTACACCTATAATCCTAGCTGCTTAGGAAGGAAGCTGAGATCTAAGGATCGAGGTTCACAACCAATTTCGGCTGAAAAGTCTAGGAAACTACCTCCAAATAACCAGCAAAATGCCAAATTGGAGGTATCACTCAAGTGGTAGAGTATCACACAGCAGCAAAAAAAAAAAAAAAAAAAAAGCTGAGGTTTCCAGTGCCAGTGGCTTACACTGATAATCCTAGCTACTTAGGAGGCTTATATCCAAGGACTGAGGTTTATAACCAGCTGGCCAGATAAATCCTTGAGATTCTTATCTCCAAGTAATAAGGAAAATACCAGAAGAGGTGGTTTGGCTCAAGAGGTAAAGCACCAGACTTTGGCAAAAAAAAAAAGAAAAGTGAAAGCATGATTTCAAGCACCAGACCAGGCACACACACGCACAAAGATAGATAGATGGATAGATAGATAGATAGATAGATAGATAGATAGATAGATAGATAGATAGATAGATGATAGATAGATGAAAACAAAGGGGGGAAGAGAAAAGAGCCTAGGGTGAGCATGAGGCTCTGAATTTAACTCCTGAAGTCCTGGTACCAACACACACACACACACACACACACACACACACACACACACACACACACACACCAATTTAGGGAGGTAACACTTGATTTCAACAGTTATTATATCAATGTTATGGTAATAAGACAGTGTATTATGGGCATCCACATAAATGAAGGGGTCAATGGGACAGAACAGAGTACAAAAACAGATCTGCATCTATATAAACTTGTAAATATAAATGTAAAAAGACAGCTCAGTGAACAAAAGAGAATGTTTTTAGTGAATGATGGTGGATATCTATATTAAAAATAATTTCCATCCATACATTGTTCTTAATATGACACAAGAAAAATAGAAAAATCTTTGCGCAATTGGAGTAGACAAAATGTTTTAGATAAGAAACCAAAAGCACAACCCATAATTTTGACTTCATCAAAAATTTAAAAATCTGCTTTTCAAAAGACTGAAAACAAAACCCACAGATTGGGAGAAAATGTTGCAAATCAGATATTTGATAGAGGCTTTGTAAGCACAGTATACCAAAATAAGAAAGAAAAATAATAATTCTAATATCTTAACAAGGAAACAAAAACTTTTAGAGTAGGCAAAAGGTTTGAAAGACACTACACCAAAGAAGCTATAGGAATGGCAAGTATGCACATAAACAGGTGTTCAACATGATGCAAAAGGGGCAAAATGTTAAATAAGGGGACACATCACACACTCACTAGAATGTCTACAAAAGCAAGACTTAACCCTGCTAAGTATTGGTGAGGATATAGAGAAGCTAGAACTCTCATGAATTGTTGGTAGAATTGTAGTATGGCAAGCCATTGGAAAAGAGTTTGACATTCTCATAAAAAGTTAAACAGATACCTGTACTTTGCCCAGACATTTCATTTGTAGGTATTTACTTGAGAGAATTGAAAGCATATATCTACACAAAGACTTTTACATGAGAGTTCAGGGTAGTTTTATTTGTGAGAGCCAAAAATCAGAAACATTCTAGGGTCTATCAACAGGTAAAAACAAGTAAGTTGTGCTATACCATAGAGTGGAATACTACTCAGTAATAAAGAATTATTGGTATATACAACAACATGGATGAATATCAGAATTATCATTCTAATGAAATGCCAAAAAACAGAATATGTGCGATTCTATTTACATAAAATTTTAGAAAATATAAACCAACGTATCATGATAGAAAGCAAGTCAGTAGTTGTAGAGGAGAGGGACTTGGAGGGGGGAAGGAGAGAGAGAGACTGAGACAGAGAGGGGGGAGAAGGAGGGAGAGAGGGAGGGAGGGAGGGAGGGAAGGAGGGAGAAATACTATCAAGAAGCATTTGAAGCGTGAAGCTCAGTGCTAGTGGTTCATGCCTGTAATCCTGGCTACTTAGGATGCTGAGGTCTAAGGATTGTGGTTTGAAGCCATGCCAGACAGAAAAGTCTGTGAGATGCTTATCTCCAATTAACCCTCTGAAAATGGGAAGTGAAGCTGTGGCTCAAAGTGGTAGAGGGCTAGGCTTGAGCACAAAAGCTTAGGAACAGTGCCCAGATCAAAGCCCCATGACTGACAAAAAAAAAATATGAAAATTTGTCAATTTATATACTTAAAAATGTATATTTTCTTGTATGGTAATTATCTTAATAAACTTTTTTAACAAATATACAAAAACATTATATCTAAAGAGTAATTGTGAACTCCAAAGTGAGAAATTACAGCAGATAGATAGATAGATAGATAGATAGATAGATAGATAGATAGATAGATAGATTGATTGATTGATAGATAGATAGAAAGAACTGGGAAAAATCTCAAATCTAGAATATATAAAGAGTGCCTATAATCCAATAAGAAAAATAAGAACCAACTAAAAAAGACAAAATATCTGAATATTTACAAAAGGTATGTTTATTGGCCATTTGCAAAGGATTTTCAAATGACTAATACACTGGATAGAAACTTAACGTCATTTATAATTTATTTATTTATTTATTTTTATTTATTTATTTATTTTTTGTCAGTCGTAGGCTTGAACTCTGGGCCTGAGCGCTGTCCCTCAGCTCTTCAGCTCAAGGCGAGCGCTCTACCACTTGAGCTACAGCGCCACTTCCGGTTTTCTGGTGGTTTATTGGAGATAGGAGTTTCACGGTCTCTCCTGCCCGGGCTGGCTTTGAACCGCGATCTCAGATCTCAGCCTCCTGAGTAGCTAGGATTACAGGCGTGAGCCACCAGCGCCCGGCTGTCATTTATAATTTAATAATGCCAACTGCCAGGTATAGTCAACTTACTCCCATTATTCTAGCTATTCAGGAAGCTGAAATCTGGAGGATTGAAGTTCAAAGCCAACCTGGGTAGAAAAGTCTTCAGGACTCTATCTAATCAACTAGCAAAATGCCAGGTGGGATGTGTCAGGTGGTAGACTTCTTTGAGGAAGAAAGTTGAATAAGAAGCTGAATTAAAACTGTGGAGATACTTCTGTGCATCAGCAATAGAAGACTTGGTGAAACAATGGAATGGACTATATCTGAAGATGGCAGTATAAATTAATATGGTCACTTTGGAAATCTCTTTGACATTATCTTCTAAAACTTGTCATAGGCATACTTCATAACTCAGAAATTCCAGGTATAAGTTTATGCCCTAAGAGAATGCATACATTAGTGCACCAAAAACATATAAAAAAGTTCAAATCATTATTATTTATATTGGTCTCAAATTAGAAAGAATCCAGCTCTGTTAAGTACAGAACAAATAAATTGTGTCATAGGCACACAATGGAATTCAGTGTTCTAAGTGGGAAAAATACATGATTACCAACAAGAAGAGGAAATGAAATATTGAACAAAATAATCCACACATAAAAGATTACATATTTTCTGTGTGCCAGTGGTTTATGACCTGTTATCCTAGTTACTCAGGAGGCTAAGATCTGAGAATTAGAGTTCAAAACTAGTCTCAGCAGTAAAGTCCATGAGACTCATCTCCAATTAACCATCAAAAAGCTGGAAGTGGGTTGGGAAGGTGGCTCAGTGGTAGAGTGCTTGCCTTGCATGCTTGAGGCCCTGGGTTCGATTCCTCAGCACCACATAAGCAGAAAAAGCCAGAAGTGGCACTGTGGCTCAAGTGGTAGAGCCTTGAGCTGAAGAGCTGAGGGACAGTGTCAGAGCTGAGGGACAGTGTCCAGGCCCCGAGTTCAGGCCCCACAAGTGGTATAACACGAGCCTTGAACAAAAATGAAGCTCGGGAATAGTATACAAGTCCCGAGTTCAAGCTCCAGAATAATCCCCCCCCCATGCAAAAAGAAAAAAAAAGAGTATTATATACTTTTCTAGCTCAAAATCCAGCAGTGTAAGTTTCTACTATTAGAAACCAGGATAATGGTTATCATTGGGAAGAGCGGTGTGGGTAGTAATGGTCAGAGAGAGAGAAAAGTATCTTCTGTATTGCCATTTCTTAATATGGATAGTGGTGACAGGGCTAACTTATCTAATTATATATTGTGATGTTCACTTTTCCTTAAGCAGAAAGTCATCTTTCCATTTCTATATAATAACCCATTGTATGACTAGGCAACAATTTACTACTTTTTATTTTTTTAAGCAATTAGACTTTTAGGTCAATCATCTGGGTCTCCTTCTTTTGGGATCCAAAGACTTGGGCCAAAGTTGCTGGGGTGCCTTTTTTTCTACTTAGTGACTTAAGTCTTGACCTGCCTTTAGAGCTATGTAGTTGTGCTGTAAGGTGTGGTAAGGTTACCCATGATTATGCCTCCCTAGTAGGGAATTGTAAGGCATAAGGGAATAAGAGAATTCAACATTTGGCAAAGACCCAATTTGTCTTTGCCAAATTGGGTGAAGGGAAGGGGTAGAGCATGCAGGGGTGATGAAAGGCTGCATTTAATTTATGGTTAAGATGATTGTTCCAAGATTGTGGAACAATAATGTCTAGGTTCAAATCTTACTCTTGGGAGAAGGAAAGACAATAAGGATGGATGAATAATACAAAAATACATTGAGTATATATATGAATAAAATCTTTCACACTGACACTTATGAGCTCTTGTCCTTGGCTAAGTTATTTATTCTTTCTCACCCTTTCTTTTCTCATCTGTACAATGGAGGCAATTTTGTGCTTGTGTTATAGAATTGGTAAGAGGATTCAGTGAGGTCCAGTGTTTAGTCAGTGTTATAACGTGAAAGTAAGCCTAATCGGCTTGATACAGAAAACCATTGAAAGCACTGAGACCTGCAAGGGGCTGCTCAGGCCAAGAGGATGCTAGATCTATGCCCTCCTCCAACTCCCCTCACAGCCTGCTCACATCCTCCCTCTTCTCCAGTGCCAATGATTGGGTCTGTGCTGTAAAAACTGTGCATATCCTTTTTCCCCCACTCTTTTGATGAATGCCTTTTTGCACGGTTCCTAGAATTCTCAGAGAGTGCTCCTGGCCTGCCTGAATAAATAGTACACAGATTCTATATTTCTGTTAGCTATTCCCTCATTCTCCCTTTCCCCATCCCAGGCCTCTTTATGCTGGAGTATCAGCTTGGACATAGCAGATGCTCCTTTCTTGCCTGAGGAGTGATAAAGCTACCTTCTTCCATGATGACTCATATTGTGTGAATGGGTTCTCAGATGCTCTTAACTCTTATCTTTTGGGTTTGTCACATTATGTGTGCTACAAAACTAGGCTTTGGGATACTGCTTCTGCCTTCCACACTTTGGTTCCTACCTGAGCACAGAGGCTGACATTCCATAAATGTTTACAAAGGAGCATTTGCTCAAGATGCTATTACATTTCCCATTGTTTTAAAGAGAACCCGGGAATGAACTTGAGATAGAGACTTCTTCCAGAACTACAAGACAGCCTCCTTTAAATCTATCTCTTTTACCATCAGGACAAAAAGGATTCCTTCTTGCTTACAAAACTATAATCACAAATAAGTGTTATCTGTCAGGTCCAGTGGCCCCCACAGGGGCTTTGGGATCTGGTTATTGTCACAGACCATATTGATGCTTCTTTATCTCTCCTCACTTTGGAATGATGAGGACAGAGATAATCTGATAGATTCAGAAAAGGGTTACTGAGAAAGGACTATGTTTCTCAAAGAGGCTGATGTCTTTAGACAAATGAAATGTTTAAATCTCTAAACAACCACACTGAAAGCTAGTATATTTTTTGCTGTTGTTCCTTTTGAAGATAACACTGGCTAAGAATCATGACACGCTGCCTGAGTCACGTAGCTTTTTGTTGGCTAAGGCAGGATTTGAACCCTAAACTTCAGCAAACTTCTCCAAATTGAAAGCTCCTATTCTCTTGCTCTCAGAACATAGTGGAAAATGAAAATAATCTTGTTACCATTTTTGTCATGCGTGCTTTCAACCCAAACTGGTTTACCCAGCTGGATAAGTTCTTTAATCACTACAGGGTATTGAATGAATCATGACTACATCCAAAACTCAAATCTAGATTCAAAGGAGAAAGATCGCTTCTACTGATAATATTTAAAAGAATGTGCCTGGGGTTCTAAAGGTAATTTCAAAAGAAGAGTGATACAAAAGAAGCATACACACAGCCTCCTAAAGCTCCTCTTGAGAGGGGGCCACACTCATTGAGTGGTGACAGCCTCCCAGTGTGTCTGTGTCAAGGGCTTTGGAATTAGAAAGCCCTGGAAGATGGATATCATGACCTTTAATTGGCTACCTATACTTTTTGACCCTTAGGCTTCTCCCCTTTGAAAGAGCTAGACTCATGTGTGACATAGCCATCCAATGCAGTGGTATAGTTAGACCTTGGTAAATGGTAATTACTATTACTTATCATGACATACTTAACTTGACATAGGGAAAACCATTGCCCCAGGGAGACCTTGCTTAATGAAGGTACTGCTCTTGGCCTAAATGGGCTGCCCAACAGAGGATCTAGTATATAGGTACTCACTTAAAACGTGTCCTAAGAAGCCTACATAAATGGACATTAGAGAAATTGGGATACAAAGGGCTGGGCTCCCAGCTGTGGAGGAGCGTTCATACTGCACACATGGATGGTGCTTTCATCAGAATAAGGGTCATGGAGACTGCTCTGTGAATGATCCAGAGTCTGGTTGAACATGGGCCTGTCCTGTAACTATAGACCCAGCATGTGCATAATGGATGGGCTTCTTAATTATTTACTGTGTTGATGCTGTATGTGTGTCCTCAGGTCCACTTGCATGGAGGAGCAAAACCCAGAGAATGTGTGTCCTGTCAAAGAACGATCATCATAGGAAAGTGTTATCTGCAGGGGATACCTAGGGGTGAGGCTATAATGGCAGTGAGCTCCATCAAACCCTACAGTACAAGCAACTGTCTGAAATTATATTATGCGGATATGTGAGTCAGGCACTCTTATAGTACTTTTGTTATTTTGATCCATTTATTAAGTTGTGGCTAACAATGATTCCTCTTCTAAAGGTTTTTGCACAACATTCCCAATCTTAAATTCATTAAAAAAATTGTTCTTGGTTGCACCATATGTCTCCTTCTAGAGATTAGAAACTATGGTCTCTGCAGAGATGAGAGTTTTGTCTTTTCTACAATGGTGAGTGCCTACTAGGGTATGGGTCTGTCATCACATTTCTATGAGGTATATCTGATAGGAATGTTATGAAGTATGTCTTAATGAGATGCTTCCTTTATCACTTAGAGAGGATTTGATGTCATCCCCCATAAAGTGATCATCTTCCCTCATTTGCATTGTGTTGTTTGTTTTTTAATGAGTGGGGAGTTGCTTTGAGTGGGCTCAGTTTGGCTGTGGAAATCAAATATTAATCATGACTGACTGTGACTTGCCTAGAACTTCCCAAAGTGGAGGTCTTATACAGCCCAGGGGCTATACAAGGCCCACAACATCATTTAGTATATGAAGGGACAGATATATAATATGTCTCATTCATTCCCTGCAGCCTGAAACTGTCTGTATTGACAATTTTCTATGGCTCTATGTTATAAACAGCCAAATGGTTCATGGCAAAAAAAGAAAGTTTCCCCACCCCTCTGGGGTACAGTCATAGCAGTTCTGGTGAGGCTATGTGTATTTGTGCAGGGAACCCATGTTCTCACATGCTCTGGAGTAAGATTTAAATCTATGAGCACTGGTTTTGAGTCAGATGGTCTCATAGATGATGCTGGTACTGCTGCTAAGCATTATATAAGTTAAGCACATTACCTCACTGACACTTATCTATTTTATTCTTTTTCTTCTATGAGAAGAATATCTGGTCTAGACTAACTATTGTAGCAGAAAGGAAGAAAATGGGACAATGGAATCCAAGCCAGCTGATGGAGATTTGTAGAAGCTGAGCCCCAGGTACAGGGGCAGCAGCTGCTCTACTCTAGTCTTGGTGTTCTAGATACTACTGGTCCAAAAATAGGTCTCACCTTGTACTTTTTCAAGGGAAGTAGAGTTTGTCTGTATTTTAAAGCAAGCCATGCCAAGTTTTAAATGTTAACTGTGAATTCTAACAATAATAACTTGATAAGGAGAAAGGAAAGATGCCACCAGTCTAGTTTCTCTCTTATCTAGTTGTCTCAAAAGTGTCTGCTAGCTTTAACATTTCACAGTCTGTGGCCATTCACTAATACCAGTCATATAAATGCAAGGCCACATAGACAAGTTACAAATGAAAAATCTATCCGTTTTAAGATTTTAATCAGGCAAATAGCATACTTATAAGCAAGAAAATACCTCATGGAAATGTACGCAAAGGTAACAAAATTTTAGGGGTTAGGACTGTAAGTAGGTGTCTTTTTAAAAAAACCTGTTTATTTCAAGTATCTCTAGTCTGTTTCTATAACAAAAATATTTTTAAAGACAATGGTAAAAGAAAAATCGAGGGCAACACAGTATGGTAGATTAAAGAGAAAAGGGAGAGGAAGTGAATTAGTATCTTGTTGAAACATATTTCTACCCTGTCCTCTCTGTTTGTGAACCATTATCAAACAAGGAGTCGGTAAAATAAACCATTACTAGCTGCAAGATAGGGACACCCAGAGTGCCAGAACTTTTCTACCTAACACTGCTCCTTTTCTTTTCCTTTCTGTTATTTATATAAACTTTTTTCTCACTTCATGAAATTTAGTGGTATCAAAATTCACCCAACTTTGTTACTTTGGCTTCTGAATATAATATACAAGGGTTTTGTTTTATTTTAGTGGGTGGATTGGGAAGGACAGCTGACTTATTGTCCTGAATTAAATTCTTCTTTGGTTTCTATTAAGGCTGTTTTCATTCCACATCAACTGCCTGTAAAGTGAGCGGAAAACTATGGGCTGTTATTTTGTGTGTTTATTTGGAGGTTTTCAAAAATACCCCATGGGAAGGTTACCCTTTTCTAAACAAATTTGGAGGAGAATATGTGCACAAAGGCGTTTGTATCACAAAGGCAAAAGCCCTCCAAAATCTATCTAGCTTTTTATGGCAGCACCTAATCAGGGTTTGGACCTACATTAAAGCCTGCAATGCATATTTGTAGGAGGAATAACATCTTTTTCTATTCCATACTTAGAATTTCCAGATTATGAGATAAAGATACAAAATATGATTACTGATCTTCCTTAAGTGGTGGACAATTCAAAATATTCTAGATATGTCAACAGGAATCTGGGACAGTGGGGACAACCAAGCACAGTGGGGACAACCAAGCACAGGATTAGAACGCAGGGGGCTTGACACTGACTTGGTTGAAACTAGCCCAGTGAGCAAAAGCAGCATAGTCCTATGCCAGGCTGACACTGAAGGATCACTAGACTGTCTAGCACTTTCTTCTATCCTGTTGTCTCACTAATTTCCACATGACCAGATGCATGTGATTTTTGAAAATGTTTAAAAAATACCTTAGCAGTATTGTTTTAGAAACTTTATATATGGCTTAAAAAAATCCTGAAAAATTACTGCTTTTTCTTTGTTGCATTTCATTACAACTGCAATTGATTCAAATTAATTTTTCTCTTTACAGGCATTTGAATAGTGAAAAGTTAAAGTTATTAAAAGTGTAACCAAGGTATGAAGACTTAATTCTGCATACTTTATTTTTGGAAGTTAAAAAATATGTAAGCTAAGAAATGGTTGATACTTCAAATTCCTAACAAATGTGATAAAAATTTCACTTTTGAAACAGAAACATCCTTGCTTCAATACTGTTAAATCAAAGAGCAGATTTTTTTGCATACTGAATCATAAGTGCAGTTTCTTTTTCTTCCCCCCCCCCTTTTTTTTTTTTTTTGGTTAAACCACCTTCATCTGCTCTGTGAAACCTCTTTGGTGTACGGAATAAGTGTGAGTCTGTCTCTATTTAGCTTGTGAGGTTTAACAGGGCCATAGCCTGGGGTTGGTAAGGCCCTGAGCCATACCACCATCTCAGGTTTTTGATGACACCACAAACCACTTGAGATTTATTATGTTAGCAGATGTCATCAGATCTTGTGTGCACAGGTGCAGCATGCAGTTAGTGAAAGAACACACACTGATGTGGATATTTATTTTTGTACCCATACTCTCAATGGTTAGGAAATGACCCCTTGTGTCTGTTCTGGGCAGCATGGACTTTCAACTCCATTACAAGAGCCTATCTGGAAAGCTCTTGAAGTCTTTTCCATAGATATAATTTGCTGTGATGAGTAGCTATATCTTCAGGGAAAGACACTCTGTTTGCTTTTACAATCAGTGCCTTCTAGAGAAGAGGCATAGCAGATGACAGCTAACAGCTTATCCTTGTTTTCCTCTTACAGGACAATATACTAGATGTGTGTTCTGCTCTCCTTAATAAAAATTGTACAGAGACAGCTCTCATCTATTAACTTCATTAAAATGTTCATATCTGACACTTTATGAGCACCTCAATTTAAGTAGTTCTATATCTTTTAAAATAATTATGCAATAGTCAAAACTACTGACTGTAGGCCATAAGTAATATGAATGTTTAGGCTCGTTAACATATTATATATTTTAAAATTTCTACATAAACTCCAAATAATTACTCAATTATTTTAAAAAAGGATGTAGGTTTCATTTAGCTCTGACTCTTAAATATTCCATTATTTTCATTCTATACACTAAATTTGCACAGATTCTGGTAAAATAACAAACAAAATATGACATAATAAATCAGTATATATCTTTTAATAATAGGAAATACTATAAATAAAAACACATTTCTTATATTTTTTAGAAGTAGAAAAGACCAAATAAACACCTTTGGAGTAATGACTGAAAATTACTGGTTTAGATGGGATAGAGGGATTACTTCAATTATGACATAGAGCATTGTAATAATGCATGCTTTTTAGAAATAATTATATAGTGATTATTCCCAGAGATAAACACAAGCAGATGTTGCTAGTACATTTTTTAAAAATCTTAATTTGAAGAAAACATACAGAAACTGGATTACTAGTTAATTGGCTTTAGGAAGAACAAGAAAATCCGAAGTGAAAATATACTTGGGAAGCTTCCAGTAAGTTCTATCGAATGAATGAATGATGCCTGAAACTTTCAACAGAAAAATTAAAAAAAAAAAAATACTGGGTGTACTTCAGTTATGTGTGCCAGAGGTTCAAAGGGCTTATGTTTTATCAGATAGTACTTTTTTTTAATGAATTGGTTTTTCTTGTAACAAAAGATGAGCACAAAAAGTTATTAGACATTAATGATATTCTTGAAAAGATTTTTAAGTAAAATCATTTTAACATGAGCACCTATTTTAAACAGTCCCTAATTTACATATATTTATTTACACCACAAAATATGCAAACCAGAAAACCAGCCGATATTGTAGATTAAAAAATGGTCATTTGCCAATTAACAAAAAATTAAAAAGCACCGATACATTCATTGAAGAGACTACAAATTAACAGAATAATTTTCTATAGGACAGGCTTGAAAATCCATTTTACTTGAATAATCTTGAGTATCATTTAATGATGATATGTGTACATATTTGACAGACAGAAGAGCGATTGGTATAGAAATAAGTATCCTCGTAAGCTCCACATGTCAAAAGAAACACATGACATGCAAATACAAAAAGATAATCTATGGAAAGCCTGAACATGACATGCAATGGTACATTTATTACCAAATAATATGCTTAAGAAGGAATCCACTGACAGGTAACACAAACTAAATTCCTTGAAGTCATATGAGAATGGAGAAAATTGTTTTCTCTTCCCATATATTCATATTTTCACTTGAAAAGATGCTTCCTAATTAGAATTACATTCTCTACAATATCTTTTCTCCTTTGCATGGGGTAGATGTTGAGAAGGATTGATGATTCTGCTATGGGTTTCAAACAATAACAAGAGAGAAGACTTTCTGTGGCAAACTTACAGAAGGATTAGAATTTGGTAACACTTTAAAATATTCTCTCTTCACTTTAAGTATTTTTTTTAAATTGAGCTCACCAAATTTTCATATTTTGTATTTGGTTCTCTAGAACTAAGTATGATTTATCTGACTATAAACCTATTAGTAGGCAATCCTAGAAGAGAAACAGATTCAGTTTGTTACCCACCTGAATTGACTGCCTTGGTAGACTGAATTATAGCTACACCAGCTAAGTGTTTAAAATCGCTTAAATTGGAGGAAGATTGAACTTAAAAGTCAATTTTCCATAATGTTGCAGTTGAATGTGTAGATAGTGTGTATTCCACCCTCCTTACCTTCATTTAGTCAATTCTCTTCCCAAAGTTATATAGCCAAGGAAATATAAGTAGTATGCTGGGGCTTTTGGAGAACAATTGGGAACTGTGAAACTTGAAGAGATTCAACTCGTGTAAAATTCTTCATTTTCTTACATCCAAATGGCTCAATCCTTTTTTTGAAATTGAAAATCTTATCATAGTATATGAAAATCTTATTATCATTACTATATGAAAATAGACATGTGTATCATACATGGACAGGCAAAGATCTGTATAATGTTTATGTATGTATAGGAAGGGAGGCATTTTGGGGGTAATGAGGCCAAATGTCTTCTTTGTTTTATAATGTGTATTGCAGGAACTACAGACCTGAACAATGCTGTTTACGCTCTCCAGGACTTGGGAGGGTAAACATAATTGGGATTAAAACACTGACATGTTCACATTTAGTAGAGATAAGAACAATTCACTGGGAGCGATTCCGGTCTCACTGGTAATCACATAATTGAACAGGGTTTTTAGAGGATATTTGAAGCTATTGTTGTGTTGTGCAATTACATAATTAGTCAGGATCTCTGCAATAAAATCTTTTCTAAACACATGTGGGTTAGTTCTAAGTAAATTTAGGCCAGGTTATAGTTTCATACTTTTTAATACTTTACATTTTGGAGCAGAATTTTTATAACAGCCTTTTTAAAAATCGTTAAGTATTTTACCCTGCAACTACAGGTACTTAAAGATGAATATAATTAGATTACTTTAAAATTGGGTACTCCCCCCCCCAAAAAAAAACAACCCCAACTCTCGACATATACTTTCAAATGTGCTAATTAAAACGGCTTTATTTGGGAAGGTTAATTCACTATCGAATCTCTTCTGGCGTGTTTACTTCTGGAGCCCAGGAGTTGCCTATTTCTTGGGTGTCGCTCGTCTCTTTCACCCACATAACCATAAATGACTGCCATGCACTTGGTATGCACAGAAGTCAAAGCGCTCCAGCTCTCTTTTGGGCGCTGTGAGTGATCACACCATGCAGGGAGGACTCTTTCAGGTTTGGGGTTTTGTTTTGTTTTGTTTCTCTCTCTTTTTTTTTTTGCACGGAAACCAGCGTGGCCCGGAGAAGTTGCGCCCCAGCAACGTGGCGGGAAGTAGGGAAGAAACAGCGACTCGGGCCACCTAGGCGATCATCAGCACCGTCCTCCCGGGAGGCCCTCCGCGCGGGCACCCCTACCTATCCCGCGGCGCCCCGAGGACGCACGGCCGGGGGAGCACAAAGGCACGGAGGCGCGCAGCACCCCCCGCCCCCTCCGGCCGACAGGCGCGCCCGCGCTGTGCCACTGCGCCCCCTCCCCGGCCTCCTCCCCCCGGCCTCTCCCCCTCTGCGGCCTCCCTCCCCCACCCCTACCCCCGGCAGCACAAAGACCCCGCTCGCTCACCCACCCGCGAGGGGCGCCCGCCCCGCGCAGGCCGCCACACCCATCCGGCCCGCGCCCGCCCCACTCCCGCCTCCCGCCTCCCGCCTCCCAGCCCCGGGCGCCCTGATGAATATGCATCGCGCCGGGCCCGCCCCCGACTCCTCCTTTCGGGCTCCTTCCCGCCGCCAGGCGGAAGCGAAGAGCCGCGCTTCCCGCGCACCGGGGCCCCGGCTGGGCTGCAGCGGGGCGGGGCTGTTGAGCGGGGAAGCTGGAGAAAGAGAAAGCCCGGGAGGCGGCGGCGGCGGCCGGTGGTAGCGGAGGACGCAGAGCCCCGCCGGCGCAAGCGCCGAGCGCCGGGCTGCGTGGCTGGGCGGCGGTTCCGGGGCTGCCCCGCCGCCGGCCAGGCCAATCCGAGGGCGGAGAAAGGGCGACGCGCGACCCCGTGGCCGCGCCGGTGGTGTCTACCGAGCGCGGCTGCCACCCCTACCGCAGCCCCGCTAAAACAACAATAAACCCCCACACACACACCCGCGCGCACACCCGCACGCACACGCACACCCGCCCCCACACACTCTGGACTGCGTTCAAGTCAACCCTGAGAAAGTCTGCAAAGGCGAGGAGGGAACACTGGATGCTCAGACTGAGGAGCTGCCTGCTCTGAGACTTGACTTTGACCTCTTTCTTCTTGGGCCAAGGAGTGTGACAGTGCAGAATTAATCATTTTAAACAGTATCAGACTACTCCTGGAGGGGGGGGGAACTAACAAAAAGAGACACCAAAACCAATCTTCGAGAACATCCACAAATCTGTACCTGAGACCTGCGAAGTCTGCGGCCCAGGGTTCTGTGACAGACTCAAGATCTCTTTTATTTAGTGCAATACAGTGTGATGGTATGTGGCTTTGAAATGATGGGGTTTACTGGCTGGTCTTTGCACCCCTCCCACCTCCGGCACAGATTTTACTTTCTGTTTGTTTGCTGTAACATGGCTGGTTTACCCTCAGTGTCATTTCTGCTTTACAGGTTGAGCTAGTGCTGAATTTCCAGAACTAATGCAAATACGGATTAAAAAAAAATTGGCAACTTCAGTCTTGCGACACTTTTTTTTTTTATGGCGGGAATAACGTTTGCAAATCCAAACTGCAGAATCTAATGTTTTTCCTGCTTTCAGGAAAAACTTTTTTTTCCCCCTTCCTACTCTCAATCCCTTTCTCCCTCAATATTGGAAAAAAAATTACAATGCAAATAATACTTTAAGTTGTACCATGAGCATACTTTAGCCCATTCCTTTCCTTGAAGCATTCTTTTCTTCATTTGAAGGGGCAGCTTTGTTGCATAGTCTCATTTAAAAATATTTTTTAAGTGAGAGAAATGGTATTGTGTGTTGGATTTTTTAAAAAATCTGTCTTCATTCTGGGATTTAGTTCTCTTACCCGCACCCCATAATACTGGAAGTTGTGGCATGAAGTTGTTAACCCTCTTGCCGACGTCAACAGCCACCAGGTTTTTTTTTTTAAATTTTAATATTATGATGGATTTCTTCCCACTCCTGTTAATATATTTTTAAAAATTCCTACCCTGCTGTATCTACTCTGGGATTCCCTGCCCTTCCCCCCTTCCCTCCCCTCCAGCCTAAGTCTGTGTGTGTCTGTGGGTCTGCCTCTTCCCTTGTCCTCTCTTCGCCAGTGCGTCTGGGGCACATTTTAATGCACAATATCCCCATCCATTAAGTTGTGGTTGAATGCAGAGTGTGTGAGGATTTGGCAGCTTTCAGGTTGTGGGGGGGGGGGTGCGGGAAGCTAGTTTCGACTTTGACACAAGATGCCGAAGTGGCGTGATCAGAATTATTATTAGGTCTGTGAACGTGGCTATCTTCTCCTCCCGGCTGGAAGAACTGCCATTGAACTTGAGAGGGACAGACAAGATCTCCAAGTTCTTGGTGTCCGCCCCCCCCACGACTTACCCCCCCCCCCCCCAGTACAGTAGCTGGCAGGGAAAAGGCGCCAAAATACACAAGATTAACTTTGACTTTCTTTGAGTGGATCTTATAGCACCATCCTTTGTAACTTTAACTTCTAACAGGAGGGAAAAAGTTAACTTTTGAACCCATATTTGAACAGACATTTAAATCAGCTCTAAAATGGAATAAGTCCAGAAAGTCTACACGCATGCTTATGTGGTTAGAAAAGAATGCACGTGTAAATAAGCAGCCGTGCATGTGTGTATGTGACTTAGGAGTTTGAGATTTAATCAAAATCAGAATAAGTGTGACTTCCCAGTGCATTCAGTAAATGGGGGAAGGTCATTGTGAAGTATGGAAGTTGGTCTTTAAGCAGCCAAAGTGAAAACTGCAAAGAGTTGTGAAACACAAAACGTTGTGGTTTCCAGTTTTACATTTGAGGTTTGATGTTTTCATTTAATGGTATGAGAGATGGAGAAAGCTCCAGTGCTGAAAAGTCCCTATTAAATCATATGTGGGCAAAGGTCAAACACTCTAACTCACTGATACAATATACTGCAGATTCCTGCTTAGTGATGAGGAGCACAGGAAAAAGTACTTGGGCAATAAAAGTATTAGAATGGTAATTATCATCGGTGGTTGGGACTGCATTCTTGTGCACTGGGAAAAGGTTTTTACTGGCCCTGATGAATTTTAAAGCCGGGTATTGTTGAAAGCTATTTTAATAGGAAATTGATTAGCTGAGTGTTTCATACAATAAATGGTGACAGATTCATTGTTTGATGTCCAAAATAAATTCCTTTTATTCTTTAGCAGACGCAGGCATCCGTTTAATTTTAATATGGTCAGACTGAGCAACAACATAATTTTGAGTGAATGTGATGTCACAGACATCTGTAACTTTGTTTTTGGAGTTTGTGGCATTACACAATTTGACAGTATTATTGTTTGAAATTTATTAGCTTGTTGGGCTCTTAAAAGGTTTCAGATACATTCAGAGATAAAGTTTGCTGAACATATTTTGCATAGGCCCAGTGGTTTATGCTTTCTCTTTTAATTATTTCTTACATTTTAATTTAAAGTTAAAGTGTGCAATTGTCTACTTTAAAAAATAGAATAGCAGTTATTAAAGCAGGACTAGAGGAAATGGTGTAGAAAGTTTAAAGTGGTCTATGATGCACTTTTTATACTTAATACTGAATGTAAGGACTACTTGGCCCATTTTGGATGTAGCTTTCTAAATGTCTCTTTAAAACTGATCCATTTTCAAATGTCACAAAGCATGTGTGGATGGGCAACAAAAGCCAATTTACATGTCAAAATACAATGATGTATAGTTTTAATTTAAAGGTTAGCTATTTTGAGAAGGGCAAGACTGTAAGTACAACTCTCAACATCAGCAGAGAAAACTCTGTGCATGGGAGAGTGTATGCAACCTTTGTAGTATGTACTGTGAATGAAGCCAGGCAGGCAACTGTTACCGAGATTTTTTTTTTCTTCTTCAAAGTTTAAAATAAATCATGCAAAAGTTACAGGCCAACTGCTGACTTTGTAATCTGGGGAACAAGATTGTGAAGTTGGGAATTTCTGATGATGTACTGAATTCATGTCTGTAGAGAAGTGGGAACTGGCTACCCTTCCTTGGAGGCATCTGGCCCAGTCTGTGTTCAGATTGAGTTGTAGCTTGTAAACGTGCTGGGAGATATAGGCACACTTACTGGGATTTCTTTTTTAATAGTTAAGTACAGGCATTTCAGCAGTGACATTATTAACAGCGTCATTTTTCTCCTTTAGTTTTGTCCCCAGAGGAGAGCAAACAGCTCCCAGAAGGGTGGTGGTGGGGAAGCTGAAGATTATTTATTTATTTTAGTGAAAGGTAAAGGGCTTGCAATGGGGGTGGGGAAAACTAATAGGTTATGAATTCTCTAGTGGGGAAAAATTGCTACCCTAATTTGACAGTGGTAGGGCTCAGAGAGCTGGGCATGATTTTGCAATTCCCATCAAGTGTAGACAGGTTAGTCTCAATACTTGTTGGTTGTTTATCTATGCATTTTTTAGTGGATTTTGGTGTTGCTACTTGTGTTTTCCATGCTATATGATTCTGGTGTGTGTGTGTGTGTGTGTGTGTGTGTGTGTGTGTGTGTGTGTGTGTGTGTGTGTGTGTGTGTGTGTGTGTGTGTGTCTCATTTGGGAAAAAGAAAGATCTTTGTGTATGGTGAAGTGAACACTTGGGAGTTCTGCAGGCCAGTTTCCTGAGGTCAGGAGGTCATCTGTCTCTTTTGTATTTAGTTTTAAAATATTGATATTGGCGATGCAACTAGGGTGTGTGGGATTATTGAACCTCTCTGAAAATCACATACAAGAGCTAAAAAAGTGAAAAACTCATTGGGTGTATTAAAAGTGACAGCTTTGTTAAACTCTAAGAAACCTTATATGAAATTGCCCAGGCTTTGCAACCTGTCACTGCAATTTCTTTAGAAAGAAAAAGGGTTAAAAAAAAAAACCCACAAACAGTATTAGGAGATATTTGAGTTGTTAAAATCCTCTCAGGAGGTCAGTATAAGGCTCAAACTGGGTAGCAATGCCTATTTTTTAGTATACAATTATGTTTCGAAAAATCCACATGCCTGAACCTCTGGCATTTCTTTTAGAAACTAATAAACTTTCTGTTAGAAAAGACTTCCCCTTCCCCAATTATTGTGATTGGGAATGGGTGATCTAGGGAGGGGGTCACTAGTAATACTGATTCATATTGAATTTTCTTGTGACTGAGGGAGCCATGGACTTTTCTAGCTTTTCAGCCAGGGTTTGGGGGTGAAAGAAATGGACTGTCTATCATCCCAGTTCCCTAACTCTCTCAGAGGGAGAGAGGAAGACAGAAGAGTTTGGGCAAGGTAAATAATGCCTGAGTGTTTAAGTCCGTTTTGATAGTATTAACACTTTTTCAGAGATATTTTAAAATAAGTTTTAATACTATGAAACAGAAATGCTGGGGGGGGGAGGGAATAAAATGCATGCACTTTCCCAGCTCCTCCTCTCTACTCTTCTCCCTGGAATGTGAAAGATTGATATTTCTCAAAGCAGAGGTGACTGACAAGAGCTGAGAGAAGTCAGACAAAGCAGATGCCCCGTGCACCCAAACTCACCAGTCCCTCAATCACAGAACACTCTCCTGGAGTTCTTCCTAAGAAGGCCTGAAGGGACCTTGGCATTGGCTGAACAAGAAGCAGTGCTTTGTGGGGTGTCAGCTATCCTGACTGTGGCTCCCAAGTCTAAGACTCAAGGCCATGCATATAAAGCACCAGCACCCACTATGCCCTCCCTTCCAGAATGTCTTCCCCCCCTCACTTCACCATTATTGCTTTCTCATTTTCCTTTTGCTTGGAAACAAATCAAAACCCAAAGTTACCAAGCATCCTCTGTGGCCCAAGATATACCCAGCTAGAAGCACTGCACAAAACACAAGCATGGGGCACCTGAAGAGTTTTGATCCCCGGAGGGATGGACAGGGGAGGCCCCATCTTTACTTCCCTGGGGTCTTACCTGGGTCTGATGCTGCTTCTTGACCCCTGGTGCTGCTGCAGCTTTTGTGAATTCTTCTGTGTAATGGTTCTCAATTTTTCCTTTTTCTTTTTTTTAAGCTTGGGAGAAACTTTTGGATGCAAACGAGTTTTAGAATGGCAAAAGGAAATGGTTTCTGTTGGGAAGGGAGACTAATAAGAGGAGGAGGAGTAGAGATGTCTGGAGACACTTGCTCAGGGCCCAGCACTGGGCCTCTTTTGCCAGGGGACAACGGTTGGTTCTGGGCTCTCTGGCTGAAAAGAGTGCTCTCTGGGTGCCAGGTTTTCACTGGGGGTGGTGTGGTGAGGAGGGAGGGAGGAAGGGAGGGAGGGAGGGAAGGAGAGAGATGGGCACTGGATTTTTAAAGAGACCCTGAAATAATGGCTCCTGTAAGAGTCCAGGCATTCAAAGAGGTGTGTTCAAGGACATGAGTGCGTTTGTGCCAAGGGGAATGTCTTTTATGGTAAATTAACTCCAGTTAAATTGAATATTTGTTCAAAGGGAAACTCCAGTAGTTAAAGCTGGTATTATCAGTGGCGCTTCCCCACCCCCTCCCACAGAATCTGGTGAGGGTGAGAAAAAGGATGCAAGGTATTGTGCAGTATAAAATGATGTTTTGGGGCTTGTTCTTTTTTTTTCTTTTTAAATTTATGATGAATTTGCCTAAAATTTATGAAAGGAATAAGTATGGATTAACCCCAACTGTCACCTCATTTCTTTCATCTATAAAGACTGTCAACTTTATTCCAGCTTTTCAAAACGAAGAAATGACTGGCACAAAGGAAATTAACATTGTCAGTAGTCTGAGTAGAGGATTTTCGGGGCGGGTGGTGGTGGTGGTGGGGTGTTGCTGCTTCCCATGGCGCATGCCCTAAAGGGTTAACTCGCCAGCTTTCTCAGTTTCCCTCCACTTTTACCTGTCTTCCCAGACCCACAGCCCTTCTCCTTAGCCTCAACTCCCCACCCCCAGCGCCCTTTCTTCTTTGGGCTCCGGGTTTACGGGGGCTGCAGCTGGTAGATTTGGCAAGCTCGCCTCATTAAGAGCGCTCTTTGAAAACGGACTGTGTTTGAGCATTTCCCTAATGAGGACAGGACGGGGTTAAAAAGTGACCATTTCATGGTTGACTTGAACCTGCCTACTTTTCTTGATGTGTCGTTGTGAAATGTTTGATGTGGATAACTCCCACTTGGTGAAGGAAAAAGTCACTGGTTTCTTCAGGTCCTCTGGGGGAGGAGAGTTGGGGAGGGGGGCGGCGACGGCAGGAGCGCAAGGCACACGGAGGAGAAAGTTGGGAGACGTCGAGAGTGTGAAAAGCAGGAAGGGGAATTTGCAAAGCACCTCCCAACCACGGGACAACGAGGTTGGGAGCCGGGCTAGCCCGGTCTGGGGGTTAGGGTTGTCCAGGCTGCCCCGAGCTAGGTAGACGCCCGCCCGGGAGCCCGGGCGCTCACTTTTCTTTTCTCCATTGTCTGGACAGCCTTTGATTTCAGCACCTCCCTCCCCTCGGCAAATAACCAGAATTGGGCTGGGGGTGGGGTAGGGGTGGGGTGTGAGGGGGGAGGGATGAGGGGTGTGTATTTGAAAGGGTGCTAGGAAAGTCACTTCCCTCAAAATCCGCAGAATCAAGTTCATTCACTCGGGGCCCGAGGCTCAAGATGGGGTGGGGGCAGGGAAGTAGCACAGGAGCAAGGCGGGCGCCCCGTGGCTCCTGGCCCGCCGCCTCCAGAGGACCGGAGTGGCACACGCACCCCGCGCCCGCGCCCTCGACTGCGCGCGCTGTCGATCCGCAGCCCGGGGCGCGCCTCGGCCCCGCCCAGTCTGCACTCCTGTGGGGAGGGAGCCGCTTTCCTCCAGCGCCCTGTGGGTGGGGATTGGGAACCAGCCAGCAGGGCTGCAGGAGAGAGCTGGAGAAGGAGGAGGGAGCCCGAGGCGGCCGTGGCGCTGCCCGTGCTCCCGCTCAGAGCCCGGCCACGTGCACCGGGCACCCCTAGGGAGGGCGGCAAACCCCAGCGAAGCGCTGTGCGCCGCTTTGGAGTAGGCGCTTTGGGTGCCATTCGGCGCTAGGGAGACTGGAGAAGACCCCGCACCCTTTATACCTGCAAATGTGGGCTCTATACTGGGCCATCAGGGCGGAGCGGCTTGTCCCCCAAGTTTGCACTGGTCCTCCCCAACTACTTAAGCTCAAGTTCACTCAGACTCTTGCCTTTTAGGCCCCCCTCCTCTTTCCCTTCAGCGACGGGGTGGGCAGACCGCGCTGGCCTTGGGTGAGAGGCTTGGCGCCCCAGCCCCGGCCCTGGGGCGGCCTGGGTGTGAGGGAATTTTCCATTCCTTTCTGGAGCCCAGGCCAGTACAGTGCTTCTCCCACTAGGATGTTCCCACGGCTTAAAGAGTCCGCGGCGGGCACCAAAATACCTCTTGCAGAGAGTGATTTTCGGGGTGGGGGGAGGATTGCGAAAAGTAGAGCTTTATTATGTTTTTAAAAGTCGTACTGTTGCATGGTTATACCTTTAACAAACGGGGGAAGAGAAGGAGCAGGGAGGAAGGGAGGGAGAGGGAGAGAGAGAGAAAGAGAGAGGGGGGGAGAGAGAGAGAGAGAGTGAGAGAGAGAGAGAGAGAGAGAGAGAGAGAGAGAGAGAGAGAGAGAGAGAGAGAGAGAGAGAGGCAGAGGCGCGCAGGAGGAGGAGGAAGGTGGGGGTTGGGGGTGTGGAGAAAGGCTGGTGCAAAAGGAATGCGCGTTTGCAGGAGGAGGAGTAAAGCGATGATTGTGTAATTAAATAATAAAACAATTCTTAAGTCTGATTTGGAGAGAGCTCGAGCGGGGTCCAGAGGGTGGAACCGGTGAATTTTTCAACTTCCAAGTTTTGCAACGAAAGAAAGCGAGACAGGGAGGGGGGGGGGAGAGAAAAGAACCTAAAGCAGAGGAGTTTGGAGTCGAGCGGGAAAGCGGGATTTATCGTTTGGGATTTTTTTTTTCAGGAGATCGTTTTGATCCCCTGGGTTGTGAGCAGCAGCGGGCGGCAGCAGCAGCAGCAGCAGCCGCCTCCACGCTTAGCCAGGTCAGAAGCCAGAAGCCGGGCGAGTCGGGCAGGCGGGCGGTGGGGCGGGCGAGCGAGCGGGCAGGCGCGGAGGAGCCGGCGCGGGCGGCGTTGGCGGCGGCTGCAGCGGCTGCAGCCGGGGACCGCGGGGCTGCAAGCCTCTTCCGCCCGGGAGATCTGCGCTCGCGCCCCCTCCCTCACCCAGGGCCTCTCCCTTCTCCCCCACCCCACCCCGCCCCCACCCGGCTCTCCCTCGCGCGCGCCCCGCCACCCGCGCGCACTCGCTCACGCTCCCCCTTGCGCACACATGGTCGGCTGGCGGCAAAGTTTCACCGGCGAACACCACTCCGGGATCCTGCCGCAGTGTTCGGGGCTGTAACCTTGAACTTTCCTAGTGCGGTGACACATTTCTCCTTGCTTTCCCAGCCGCCCGCCCTCCTGCGCCCCCTTCCCCGCCTTTTTTTTTTTTTTAAAGCATTTCACCCACAACCATCATCCCAACCTAACCCACACCGAACCTTCGTGCATCCCCAAGCCCCCAACAACATCAACAACAACAACTGCAAAAACAAAACAAAAAAAGAAAAGAAAACAAATTCCCCGATCCTGGCGAAAAGCAACTAACACCGGCGGTGGCGACGGAGGCGGCGGCAGCTCGGCGAGCACAGCCGGCCAGCGCGCCCGGACTGCAAGAGGGTTAAAAGTGTAGATTGGATTTCACCCCAGGAAATCTAGCACGCCGAGTGAACTTGAATCTTTGGCTATTTAAGGAGGACTGGGTTTGTTGTGAAGTTGCGGTGATCCGGCGCAGAGCCCCGTCCTGATTGATCGCATCGCGGGGCTCCGATGACTGTAACATGAATAGATGAAATTCTTGCTTCTGGAAGATTTTCTTGGGCATCTCCGGGAAAGTGCGTTTTAAGGCGAAGTCATGATGTATTCTCCTATCTGTCTCACTCAGGTACATATCTTCGTCGCTTTCTCCGGTTTTCTCTCTGGCCCCATATGCTTTGTTTGGTTTTATTGCTCTGATTCGTGGGGACAATTAAAGGCTTTAGGTTACCTCCACACATCCTTGTCCCATGGAGAAGTGGCCCAGAGTTGCGGCAGGCTTTGCGGGGTGGCGTGGGAGCCCCGCGCCAGGCCTCTTACCCCCGGCTGCCGGGTGCGCCCGGCCCCCCGAGCCTTGGGCACGGGGAGCTGGGCACCGGGCCTTGGAAGCTGCCGGGGGATGGGCAGAGCCGAGGCCCGTGGGCTTAAGCCCTTTTTGCAGGCCCCTAAATGTGGGCTGTACCGCTGCTTGGCACCCCTGCGCTGGGGTGCCGGCCGCTCCTCTCCTCCACTCTGCGCCTGGCTCACGGAGGCGGACGGACGAAGGCTTTAGAGGAGCTTTAGGGGACTGAGCTCTTAACAGCAATGAACTTGGGCTAGGGGGACACAGGCACCAGGCTGTGTGGGCGCCTCTGGACTTTGCTGCGAGCTGTGGGCGGGCAACGAAGCAAGTCCGAGGTTGTGGTCCCTGGACCCATTCTTTTGCTTTATTTGAGGACCTGAAGTCCTGATCGGTAGTGACTCCGGCACTTTGGGCTTTCCAGTGACCACACCACAGAGGTGGCCTTTACCTTGCCAAGAGTTTAGATGGTTGTGGTGAATGTTAAGGACTTTCCGAACTTGCACATTTTGGGGGAGACCTATACATTTGACGGCATTTGAGCATACTGAGAAGAAAAGTAATTTTGGGAAAGTAAGGTGTTTTTTTTTTAAACTTTGAAAATTGCTCTAATTTGGGGAACAAGGTTATAAAACAAAACCCTGGTTTTGTATTTGAAAGCACCGACACAATTTCTATCACTTTGAACCAGTCAAGTGGGTAAGTGGAGAGACGGCACAGACTTACCTGGGCGCAGTTTTCATAGCTGCCCTGCCTGCGAACTAATCTACTGATGAACTAATTAACTAGCCTATTATAGAATTGTTATTTGAAACAGTATATTAAGTCTTTAAAGTCATGGGACAATGTGCTTCAGTTTTTAGGTAGGACTAGGTGGCATGATTGATCATCTGATAACTATTTTCTTTAACATTGCCGTAAACACTAAGCACTTAAAGAAATGTTGGCTAGGTTTGGCTGTGTTAAAAATTAATAAAATCTAATAGGATGATGCATTTTTATAATGGACAAATAATTAAGATTTCAAATGTATGACAATTAGAAACCATTGTGATTCAAAAGGACTGATGCACTCATAAATTGTGAATGAAGATGAAAACAATGATAAGGCTTATTCAATGATTGGATACAGTCCTGTAGCTTTTTGGCTGACACATTTTTTATTGTTTATATTTTGTTTGGCATGTGAGTATGATTAACTTAGATATGGCTATTTTAAGCAAGTAAACGTGAACTTTAATTTAACAAAACTGGAAAAAATGGGCTGCTGAGTTATTTGTACTTTGAAAGCTAGAAATGATAGTATCCAATGATTATGATAAAACTGTTTCAGGTATAACGAATTGCCTGCAATTGTTAAAGTTACTTTACTGCTACTCATCAGTAGGATTTTTTTCTCTTTCTGGTAAAGTATGGCCATTTATAGTATTTTTAAACTGAGATCAACCATAACTAATTGACATAAGTTTTCAATTTACAAAGTACTGCATCATTCATTCTCACCTGTAAAAGGCCGAAAAATTGTGTTTTCTGGATTTTTATGTATAGTTTCAGCCTTTCTGGAAACACTACTAGTGATAACATTGCATTTTTGTGCTCTAAATATGCATTGAAACGTCACTAGTTTTATCTTACTTTGTGTATGTTAAAAATTATTGCAGAATCTGGACATATGAATGTTAGGAGCACATATAGCATAATTACTCAGCTATCATATTAGTATTCAAGGATTCATGCAAACTAATTTATGATGACTAGTCTTTGCTATTTTAACAATATAAATTTGGGCTGACATATTAAAACCTTTTTTTTTTTGAAGGCCTATAATAGAGAAGGAATTTCAGTTTCTTAAGTCTTCCTTAACTAATAATCTCTGAGTGAAGTTATAAGTAGTAGAAAATATTGCAGAAGCTAGGACACATTTACAGTGCTCTTTTTGTATCAGATCAATAGCTTTAATCTTATATTAGAAGAGCCTAATAGCTATAGCACAACTCCCCTTACAACATGCACATAGGAAAAAAAACGTAACATTCTTATTTGGTGGGAACTTTATAAAGTATTGCAGTTCTTTCATTGAGATAATCTAAATTTTAGCAAGAATTTTAATTTAAAAGGAGTTACTGTTTAAGTTGATATTTAGCAAAATATGCTGTAGTGTCAATATAAACTGACATTTATAGATCAGTATAAATAAGCTGTAAGTGGAAAATTAAGACCCATTAGATGATTTGAGTTTTCTTGATGTAATATAAACCCTTTAATATAACTTTCAATTGGCAAGATGACATTGAATTTTAAAAATTTTGTTGTCATAGTTGTTCTTTAAGTACATTTTGTCATGGTTTATTATTGTATAGTTGATGCTCCAAGAGCACCTACTTTCCCTCCACTATATTGGTCCAATTTTCCATCCCTTTCATGGAAACCATTGTTTCCAGCAAGGAAAGCAAATATATCTAGTTAAAATTAGAAAGTTTACTTTTATTTTGAAATTTGTAACTTGCTCATTTGTTTTGTCAGTTTAAGCTAACTAAAGGCAGTTTTGTAAGAGAAAGGATTATTGAACATTAATGTATTTTAATAAGCATTATGACTTGCATATTGCTTTGGTATAGAGCCTTTAGGTCTTAACTCCTGTGTTTTGATTTTAAAAAATAATTTAGTAAGCGTTTAGTGTTGTAATAATTCAATTGTTAGGATATTTGAATACCTTACTCACTTTTTTTGGAATGAGAAGTTACTTTGCTCCACATCCCCATCACTTGCAATCATTAAGACTGTATTGCTTCTCAGCATTAGAAAACAGTCTCACATGGGAGATGACATTTAGACATGTTAATGCAAAAATGTATGTGACATATTGCAAATCTCCATTACTACCATTTGGGGGGAATCTGTCCCCTTATTAATAAATGTTTCACTTAAAAGGAATCCACATCATTGTGAGGCCCTGAAAGATATGAACAAGGCAGAGAGAAAGTTTGCTACCTCTCATTATCAATCAGCAGAAATGCGTGTTTTAAAACAAGATGCGGCATCAATAATAGTAAACTCAAGCTAATGTATTTTTATGTGCATTGGCAAAGAGTTTCCAAATTCAGCGGTCAAATTTGCATTTTCATTGTCTAAAGTAATTTGTTAAATTTTTGAAATTTGGTACAGGATAGATGATGTTTTTGATTTACTATTGAAACTTCAATCTAGTTAATTGAAACTGTGTGTGATGACTTTATAAGAAAACAAAATGTCACTGAACATTGTACTTAAGAATGTTAAGTACTTAAGTGTTATCTAATTGCTTAATATCTATTAAAATAATATTGCACTTTTGAAAGCAGGGCAAGGGTAAAAGGAGTGAGACAAAGCTCCCTCATGTGCTTCCTACATTCTCTTTTAGTTTATGAGCGCATATATGCATGTTTTTCAGTCATATCAATAAATCATAGTGAAAGTCAGGTCATAGGAAGTGAGTTCCCAAAGCACATTTAAGTCCACATTTCCTCGAGCAGGCTTTCTTTTTGCGTATATTTTTGAAGAGGGATAAACAAAGTTTTTATAGTTACAGTGAAAACTAAAAGCATGGCATCTGAAAGTGTATGGAGATAGGGAGGTCTTATCATGGGCTGTGGTTGCTGTGAGCAGGGCTGCCTTCCCACACAAAGAACAGATTGTGGTTTAACTCTTTCCATGGCCTAGTTTAATGTGCTCACATAGTAACTGAATTGTTCAAATCTCTGCTGGAAACTACTGATCGGTTTAATGATTTCCTCTATGGCATTTGGTTATGCCTCATGCTGTGATGTAATCAGCTGCATTCTGTATTGTTATAAAATTTTGATTCAGATTTAACTCTGCTGTAGGAATGTTTTACGGCAGTGTTAGAACACTTGATTAACTACATTATTGACTAGAGAGGACCTACACCTATTCTGTGTCTGAACTTCAAACTACTGACATGTTGTAGTCTTTAGCATTGAAACTTTGAATTTCATCTTAAAAATGTATTCATAGCTACATGGAATTTGGGGGCCACCTTCTTTGTTCGTGTGTCATTCGTTTACTTTCATCACCTTTACCTAGAGTTAGTCACTCTGCGGGTCTGAATAGAAGTTAGTCCACATAGCTCAGGGTGACTAACATGAATGTCTGTAATTCTCACTTGGGATGTAATCAATTAGAGAAAGTTATTTTGTGGTTGGGAAGACAATACAGTCAATGTGATCAGAAAAAATGAAGTGCATGTTTTCATCTGCCTCAGATCTTGGCTTGTTGCATACATACACAGTGTGCATGCACAGTACCTTAAGCCTTTTCTTCCAACAACAATCAGCCTCAGCTTATCAGATAGGTTTTTACGAAAGTCAGGAAATAATGAAACACTGACTGCATTTGGAAGTAACTTGAAATATCTGTGAGTAGAGATGATCTACCATTTCTTCCTGTGTCCTCTCTTTAAAAAGCTTAGAAGAATAAACAGGCAGGAACAATGTGGAGCTTAAAGGTAAGCCACTGAGATCAGAAGACTGGTTCTAGATAGTCTGTATACCACTGGATTCACAACCATTATGTGCACCCACAGTCCTGTTCAATAATCTATCTACGCGGCAAATGAATTGTGTAGATTCTACAAAAAGAGTATCTGACCAGCAGAGCACTCCTGGTGTCACTGCCACAGCATGCAGAGATACAAAGAATGTAAAGTTGGTGCCAAGTTGCCATTTTTCATTGTTCACCTCAGATGGATTTTTAAGGGGTTTAGAATAATTGCCATACTCATGTGATCAGTTAACAAATTAACTGACTCGGTGGGGCTGCCACAAGAATGTTCATGCAATTTTGTTTTAAACTTGAAAAACTTCTATTTAAAAATGCAAGAGTGTGTCTGTGTGAGAGCGTGAGAGTTTGAGTGTGAGAAGTGTGCCTGTGTGTGTTGGGAGCTGGTGTTGGTGGTTTGAGGAGAGAATGCTTAAAGTGTGGAAACCTTCTGCCCGGGACACTGGCAAAGGACGCTGATACGACAAGCTGTGTCCTTTGCCCACTTTCCCTCACTGTATACCGGTTTCTCTAGTTACCACTCTTGGAATGGTGCTGTTTCAGTGTTGGAATGTTGGACGTTTGATAAGAAAATGGATCAAGTTTAATGGCGCATGCTCTTTGTGCCACCAGCAGCCTCTTGCTGAGAGCATGCTCCAAAAGCGGGAACTGTGTGGCATTACACTGAGCATCTATATGCTTTGTGTTTCTGTGCCACAGAGAAGAGAAATGAACTGTGGCATCGTTCCTGCCTTCTGAGAAGCTCTGCTCCGGTTCTAAAAAAAAAATCTCACTGTGTTCTTTGTAAAATGGTACTGCATAGTGTTTAGTTGGTCTGTCAGATATTTAAATATTAACTTAGGTGCCAGGCACCTTGGCCACATATGTTTTAAAGAATGAACAGTGCATAATTTTGGGGCAGGCATGAGGGAGGATGGGGCCAGAGGGAAAATACAAAATAAGATCTTATTTTCTTCATAGGAGAGAGACTCAACTTGTAAATTTTGGTTGGAGAGGGGGCAGCTTGGCATACTTTCTTTTTTTCCCCCTCTCCTTGTCCTCCTATTTTGATCATTGTAAATGAGAGAAAAATGTTATTTTCATGCATAACTTTTTAATACTGATTTGAGGATGAAATGTTGCTTTATCTTTTGAGCATTTAAAATTAAACTGACTCTGTACCTTTTCTTTTCCCTCTCATCTTCCACAGGATGAATTTCACCCATTCATCGAGGCTCTTCTTCCACATGTCCGTGCAATCGCCTACACCTGGTTCAACCTGCAGGCTCGAAAACGCAAGTACTTTAAAAAGCACGAGAAGCGAATGTCAAAGGATGAAGAAAGAGCAGTCAAAGATGAGCTTCTCAGTGAAAAGCCTGAAATCAAACAGAAGTGGGCATCCAGGCTCCTGGCCAAACTGCGCAAAGATATCCGCCAGGAGTACCGAGAGGACTTTGTGCTCACCGTGACTGGCAAGAAGCACCCGTGCTGTGTCTTATCCAATCCTGACCAGAAGGGTAAGATTAGGAGAATCGACTGCCTGCGACAGGCAGACAAAGTCTGGCGTCTGGATCTAGTCATGGTGATCCTGTTCAAAGGCATCCCTTTGGAAAGTACCGATGGAGAGCGGCTCATGAAATCCCCACATTGCACAAACCCAGCACTTTGTGTCCAGCCACATCATATCACAGTATCAGTTAAGGAGCTTGATTTGTTTTTGGCATACTACGTGCAGGAGCAAGGTAGGAGCAGATTGTTCTTTCTTCTAGCAGGGCAAACATGATCCACAAACCTCCGTAGATGGAATATCTGGCTTGGGTTAGATGGTCCTTGTGGGCTCTAGATCACCTCTGTCTCTGGGTACAGTGGTGTACCCATCTCCATTCACATTCACTGCCATGTGCGGACCATGTAAATAGACATGGAGCTGTCTTATCTGGAAAGGTATTTAAAGAAAGAACCAAAGATAGGAGTTTTTTGTTTTTGTTTTTAACATACGAACCGACATAGAGTACTCTAAAAAACAGTTTATTAAAACTTAGATTTCTGTGCTAGAAATCGGTGTCATATTTAGCTGTCTTTTCCCGATTTGAAAAGGTGACTTTGTTTATGAATAGTCAAACTATTCTTTACAATCTTTGTGTTAGTCTCTTAACTAATGAGGTAGATGAACTTCATTCAGGAATTTAGGATTCTAGGATTGAGAACAGCACTTATTATTACAAAATGCTTAGGAGAGCTACTATCTGCTTGTGTAGACCTAGATTTATGTAGTTTTAATATTTTTAACAACACCTAATTTTGATTGTGCAATATTTGCTGCACAGTTAGTACACTCTAGCTCTTGTTTAAATGATATGTGTTTTTTTCCCAGAATGACTTGGGAACACTTTAATATTGTTAGTCTACTTGAACATGAATTCTTGAAACTTACCAAAGAGGAAAGTCAAAGCTTTCCTTACAGAACAAAAACAGAAAGTGGACTGGTTACACTGGTTTAAAATAAATCCCAAAAAGAATGCAGAAACCGCATACCATACCAGTGTTTTAAAGTACTCCATAAAGAGTGTTATAAATGTTGCCTGAGCAATTCGAAATAGGCGATGTTGTTGCTGACTATTTGGTGAGTTCATGAAATATGTTTCCTGATGTTTTGATTTTTCTTAATGTATTTCCCTTAAGTAGGTGAGAATTTCTTTTCTTCAAACCAGTGTGTCAAGATGTAGATGCCTTTGTATTAGCAACAGTCTTTAATACAATATCACTTAAAAAAGCAGCTTACCAAAAGTGGCGTGGAGTTTGAGCTGCCACAGATGAGTCATTTTGGAACTTGGCCTGGCCGGAGGAAAAATGGCCTTCAGATAGATAGTCAGGTGGCAGACAGTTACCTGATGTTCATTATAAAAGTGGAGGATTTAATAAATTTCCAGGCACTTTAATATCATCCCAAAACGTGTAACAATCACTCTTTGGATCTAGAAATTTAGGTACTTAAAGATGAGCTGCTTTTTGACCTGGTATTTCCTTGGTTCAGGTTTAGAGATAGGCTTAAATGTCATTTAAAAATTTTCAGTATGATTTTAAATGATGGTGCTGGGCATTATACATTTGAAATACATATATATGTATGTATATATGTATATATATGCATACATATGTATATATATACACATATATTTCAAATGAAATACTGTATTTGCTATTTTCATGTATTTAAGAACTCAAGTTCAAATAATTATGGTTGGGGGAAAATATATTTTCATCCTGTGTATCCTAAAGTACAAGCTCATTAACACATGACAGTTAATTTGACTGACAGCTGTCTAGGAGGTGGCATGTGAAGGTGGGCTGTATCTATATGTTGGACTGACTACAAATGGTTTGTAACTGTATTGTAAAAAGTCAAGACTGGAAATCGAGTTTTAAAAGTGGGTCATGTAACTTTTTAGGGTAGAAAAGGAAGGTTTGAGATTACCCCACGGCTGCTCTCATTTTTAACTTGCTTGAAGGCTAGTCCTTGAGGTATGCATGCGCACATATTTACTCTCAGGGCAAGCAGCCAATTCTTTTAGTTTTGATGAACTGACAATAAAGTTCATATCTTTTGGATTTGTGAGAATAGACTGAAAAAAGAAACCGTAAATACCTTCCGCTTCACACCATTGGTCATGATGGTCATAAAGTTTTTTTAGCAACTCTTGAAGACCATATTTCAGACAAAACATTGATTTTGTTGTTGTCTTAGAAACTTCTTCTGTAAGAACTTTTCGTCATTTTATGCTGTGCCTCTAATAACATATCTTTTCTACTACCTGCCCCATGAATCATCTCCTCTTAACATCTGGTTGCTCTATTTTTGAAAAAGTCACATCAGAGTGCTTTTGTGTTTTCTCTTTTTCAAAATTTATTTCTTTTTATTTGTCAACCATAGATTAACTATGTTATTTTTTTTTTTTTGCAGTACAGTTGATTAAAGAAGGCAGGCAGATTTTAAAAGATGTCTGTAGTCTATCAGAGAGCTGCATATCTCACATCTCTAAGGACATGAAACCTACTTAAGTCTGTTTCTAAATTAGGTAAAGAAGTATTAAAAAATGAAAGAAAAATTAGGAAGGAAAAACATAATGTTTGCAACAGAATGAGCAACAAAATTACTTTTCCCAACCTCCTCCTTCCTCCCCCCCCCACTTCTAAAAGACTGGGAGAAAAAAAAAACCATGAAAAAGAACAGAGAGAATGCCAAAGATGGTTGCCACTGGCACCAGGATTGGCATCGGACCCTCTTTGTTTAGCTCAGGATGCTTGTGATTTGTTAGTTGGCATCCGCATTGCAGTGTGGAGTGATGTTACAATATATTGACAATTTCCAGATCTAGAAATGTCAATAGTCCTCTTGGTTATTTATACAAGATCACATATTGCATCACTTTTGGAGGATGAAATAAAGACCAACATATAATAAAGTTCTATTGTTGACCAACTTCCCATGCTTTTCTTTCTCCCTCTTTCTCTTTTGGTTCAACCCGCACTTTTTTTCCCCCTTCTTCATGCACAGCAACCTCATCTTTTCTGAAATGTGGAAAGAGTTACTAGAGCTTTGACATCCATACTATACTTGCTACATCTGTATCTGATAAGGGTTTTGGGAAAAATTATACATTCTGAAATCATTTTTGATTCATAGTTTATTAGGCTTTTGCATCACAGGGCAGTGTTTTCTTTAAAGCTCAATGCCTTTGTTATTCAGCTTCTTCTATGCTTATAGTCTGGTTGACCGCAATTCAATCCATTTTATTATTTCTTTAGACTAGCAAAAGATTGTGTTTATGTAGTTGTTTATAAACTACTCTACCTAAAATGCACACATCATTTAGGAGTAACTGTGTTTAAATCCATAAAATCATTTGACGTTATTGATTCAGAGGGCTGCGCTTCTGCTGTTCCGTTGCTACAAGAACCGCCATTTTGTTTGTGAAGTGCCAGGCGAGGGGGAAAAAAAAGGCAGACACTGTGTTTGATGCCAATAATGGTTGCCAGTGGCACCGAGGTTGGCATCAGACCCTCTTTGTCTAGTTGCTGAATGCCTTTGATTCGTTGGTTGGCATCCGCATTGCAGTGGGCACACTGGAAAGTTTTTGACAATCCCTGAATGAAAGCTGCTTGCTTGTTTGCTGCAGCAAACCTTAGCTAATATAAAATCCTTACCCCCCCTTTTTTTTGCTTTTTTTTTTTAAATAAAAGATTGTGACAGATTAAAAGAAAATAATAGCTCTGAAGTAGTCTTGAGTTTTCTAAAGATACTAAAGATGTCCAATGATTCTTGGGCAGGTAGTACCTATTCCCCATATTGTCTTTGTTATTACATTCAAAAAAGCAAAGCAAAGCAAAACAAGCTCTGTAGAGCACACCTTCCTGTGACACACATGCCCTATGCTATGACAAGCGTGTGAAGAACATGCCCCATGTAGTGATATGTACTGTATTCATTATGACTGACTTTTGGCTTTCAGTCACATCACTGCTTATTTCTGAAACAATTTCTAGTTTTCTCAATTTGCACCCTTCCCAGTTTTATAGTATCATGTTGAGGGGAACTTTCTCCTATAGCCAGTGATGTGTAAGCCTGTAAATGTGGAGCTATCAAAAGGAAACCTTACAGAAATGTACACGTTGAGATCTAATATAAATCAGTCACTCCTGAATTTTCAATTCTACATCAGAATGTTGCCAGATTCTTTTAGTGTAATTCTGCATACTGGGAAAAGCAACCAAAAGGCTAAAATAATTTTGGTTGAAGTTTCCTTGATAGTTAGAATTAATATTGCTTCGGTTAACCACCATTATCTCATTAATTAATAAGAAGGATTAGCACTTCTACCCAAAGGGCTGCACCGAAGGAAGTCTGGCCTATGGGAGGCCTTGACTTGCCAGACTGTGTCCTGTCTGTAGAGAGGAGGGGCTGGTGGTTATGGTGAGGGGACTGAGCTTTCTCTGAGTCAGGGAAGTGTTTAAAGAAAAAGAGAAAGGTCACAATACACCAAGAAGCTTAAATATCTCAGGAGATAGGAACTGTTGGCATGAACATAACAGATTAGGGTTCAAACCAAGTCAGCCTAAGTGGTTTTTGAACTGTACTTTATACTCTTATTAAGCATGTTTTGGACTGTGACAGTTTAGCAAGCTTATTGCTATCATGAACAAGTACTTTAGCCCTTAAACTTGCAATCCATTTTTGGATGGCAACTTTTGTTGTTTTACTATTGAATGTTCTAATAATTGAAGGCTATTTTGAACTGGTGAAAAATGTGACTTGTTTACAGGGGAAGTTGTAATCATTATTGTTTTTGAAATAAAACCCTTCCTGGTTGTCACATGTTATTAGTGAGGAAGTAAATGCGAAGAATTATTTTCCTCCTTCAGTTACCGGATCTCAGAATCCTTTTGGGTAACAGTTATTTCTTTATGAAAAGCCTAAGTAGATAATTGTGCGCAAGTTGACAGTGCATTTTAACATTTTAATAAATTTCACTTCATTTGCAGGTATTTGCCATTATGGAAGAAAATAAGCTCTCATAACTTGTTAACATGAGGCTGCTCTGCAGGATGATGATTTGATGTGCTTGCATTGTGAAGTGCTCAGAGAGCATGAAGTTTGTGTGTAGGAGAAATACTTTGTATGCATATTTGATTTAGGGAGCCCTGTTAAGTTTTCCCATCCAGCACCTTGTCCTTGACTGAACTCGTGAACTCTAGTACACATTTGTTTGCATTCTTGGTTATACATAATTCACAAGATGAAGAAGGGCTCTCATTGGCATGTCTTGTTCCTAGGCTTAATGAGGTTTTGGTGGGAACATATATTGAAAGATAAGATACTTAGCAATTTTCTACTGATAAGAAGAAAACAGAGTCTAGGGGGCCAGAAGTTCACCCTGTCTGCTGTGAGGTCCCTGCCACAACAAAGCTTTGCCAGACAACTCAAGAGTTAAACTCCAAGGCCCCGGTTGCCAGCTGGGAAAGCTTGGCATCTGTGTTCTGATATGGCATAGTAAGCCTTTGCATTGCTGTTAATATGATCTCATTTTCCAAAGGATAAAGGGAGAGAGAAAGAGGAGATAGAGAGATCGAAAGACATGTTGACAGAGATAGATATTGAAAGAGATCCATATTGAAAAAAGGAGAGAGAAAAAAGCAAGAGATTAGCTCATTAGTTCCAACAATAATGATATTTAAGGATTTAAAACAAAATAACAAATAGTATACTTTCTGTGGGCAATGTAGGTTGGAAATACATTTTACCAACAACATTAAGCATCCTTTCTACTTTGTAATATTTTCCTGCATATACACAGCAGTATACATTTTGAAATAAAATTATTTATCTACATTTTGTGTGTTTACACTTAGTCCATTGTATCTCTTGTGTGGGAGAATAAATCCAAGTAACTCCATTTATGTAAGAATCAAAATTGTATTGACTGTTGAAGAACAACATTTTAGGGACAGGAAGTATGGTTGGGTATGCCGACAGGTGACACCTGGCTAGACACAAAAGTATGTATGCTTGAAGACATGCTATCATGCACCTATTACTATTGCTTTGGTTCTATGGTGCTACGTAAGATACACATCTAAAGTAGAGATTTGTAAGAGATTTAGTAGGATTTTAAATTTTACTTAGTTATGTTTTCCTAAATTTGTGATTTAGGAAGAAGCTGCCAAATGGAAATCAGAATTTTAATCTTCCATTAACTTTTTGGCACTGGGATTTGAAACAACGATGTGAGATATTTAACTTAGCAGGGTCTTTCTTCTCACAAGCTCTTATTCTGCTAGGTTAAATAACAACAACAACAATAAACTCATAGAACTGAAAAAAATTGTTTTATGATGCTCCTCCTCTTGCTACTTCTGCTGGCCATTTACAATTTAGCAACTGAGGAGGGAGGGACCCACCGGGAGGTGGAGGCAGAAGTCTATAATTTTAAAAAAAGAATCAAAGTAAGTTAGTTGTCTTTTTTATCATCACAATAGCTTAAATATAACTGAGCTTAACATCATATAAATAATTTGTTTGAAGCTTATGGTTTATAAAGAGTCCAAAGAGAAATATAACACACTTATTCAAATAGACAATTATTAGATAGTTTCATGTGATAGGTTAAGGCAAGAGTGATTCCTTGTCCTGCAACTAGCTTTTGGAGAAACTTTTTTTTTTTTTTTTTTTAAAGTTTGAGAAAGAATAGCATGTTCCAAGGTGAAGTTGATGAGAGTAGATCTTGGGACACTTGTGGAATTTTACAGTGTATATGCTGTGGCAGAGCAGATGATTAGCCGGCGTAGTGTTCAAAGCAAGTCTTCCAAGTTGTTTCTCTCCATCCTTGTGGAGGAGGAATAATTTTAGAAATCTCAAGGACTAGCGGTTATGTGATCGGAAACTCGAGTTATTATAGCAGCATGCCTCACGCCAAACATAGCAAGAAGAGACGCTTCCTCTTGATTATGCTCACTTTCCTGTGGCAGTGTGGTATTTTGTCCCATTTTAAAGTAAATTCCTAGGTCCTTGAACTCTAATTATGTGATGTGGTTAATTTAACTGAATTCAGTTGTTAGGGTTTGGCATAGAGAATAAATCATCAAGTTGCGGGAACTTGTGAAAACTTAGTGCCTGTAGTAAGAAGTGAGTCTGTGGGATTAGCTGGTATTAGACAGAACGTTGCAAGATGTGAAACTAATAGGACTTAAATGGTTGGGCCTTTTGGTTGTTATGTTATTCAGAAAATTAGAAGAAATGGCTACCAATTAACCAGTGAGGTAGAAAGACCTTGAGGCAGTATTGAAGGCCACACATATATATAAAAGAAAAATTCCTCAAGATTTAAATGAAGGAATATTTTAAGAAAAGTCCTCACAATTTACATGAAGCAGTGTTTTAAGGAAAACAAGCCATCCATGTGCATAAATACATTGTTTATAATGCAACACTTACATACACATATTCTCTGTTTATGTAAAAGTGCACTATTTATAATAAAATACTTAGATACACATATTCTCTCTGTTTATGATCATAGTTTAAACAGGACAGCATTGATGAATCACACACAAATTAAACAATTCTGAATAAAGACTATCTAATTGAAAATGTGTTTGATGGATGAAGTAATTTTACTAGCTGAAAGTTGCCTGGAGGTTGTATATTTTCAGAATCTCATTTTAAGGCAGTCCAGAGTATGTAGTAAGTTATTGATGAAGCAGAAATCAGTTTAAAATGGAGTTTGTTAACAAGTACAAAATAAGAATTGCCTTTGAGAAAAAAAAATCTTCAGTGCTAAATATATGCAGTTTAAAACTTCTAGTTAGCTTCAACTATTTCACAAAACAGGAAATTGAATAAATAGTACTCGTTGATTTTTAAAATATATGTTTCCCATAAAAGGACATAGAAGCATTTAAATACACACCAATTACTATTAAGTGACACTAATATTCTGATACAGAAAGAAATTTCAGTAACCTGATTTTTTTACACTCATGTTAAAAAATGTATTTAGAAATGTATTAGTGTTAACAGGGACTACAGAACACAAAAAAAATCTAAACACAAGCACAGATGTTTAAAAATGTTTTTTGAAATAGGGTGGATTCTGTAATTCATGTAAGCGAGGGATTACATTTATGTCTACGTTAATAACATGAGTATGTCAATATGAAGTCTATACCCCTCTATTAGTGAATTCTAAAGTGTGAAAAACGTTCTTGCTTAGGCCAACTTGTATTTTATTATTCTGACATCTGCAGTTTCTGGATGGATTACCTTAAATTTGCTATGCTATGTTAAAAGCCTTGTTTTATGAGGTCGGTCTCAGCTTCTGGCCTTGGTGTCAGGAACCCTGCTACGTGATGCAACTTGCCTTGTTAGGTTTAATTGACCAAAGCTGATGTGTTAAAACAATTCATTTGTGCTGTAACTTATGCCCTGGCTAAGTTGCTACCTGAATCCCTTGACCTTGACTTGTCTGGGTCATGAAATGGCTGCAAGCTGTTTGACCTTTCTATTGTGTAGTAATGTCACTGTTTCCTCTTATTCTTTTATGGTAATAGCTGACAAGAAGGCCCCAGCCTATACTTTACACACCAGTGGATTCAAGGCGTCCCTCTGCAGAAGCTGTGTCTTCTGTTTGACATGGTCTGGCTGTAGAAGTGACATTCTTTTGTTTGCTGACAGTGATGGGGACAGATTTTCAGCCCTCCTTGCAACAGGATGAGGGGGATCGTATTCTAGAATTTGGAAGGATTTGGACTGATTCTGCTTAGATTTTGAGTTTCTACATGTTATGATGATACATATCACAATTTCCTTTCCCCACTCCTCTGAGGTGGACTTTTCAGCCTTTTATATTTATGGTTTCCTTAATAGTTACTTTTCAACATTCACAGTTGTTACAATAAAAGTATTTTATTGTCATTATATAGGGTTAAAGCGATAAATTTAGTTACACGGTTGTTAATGTGTAAGTCCTAAAACAACTGACTTTAAACTTCACACTATAAATTGTTGTCCTATATTAGAAAAATTAGAAGTCAGACAAAAAGACAAGTTTTTAAAAATGAGGGTAATAAGGTGACATTATGTATTTCATTTTATAATTTATATTTTAAGGGAAGACTATTCTTGTTGAGTTGCTAGAACAGTTCTTGACAAAATAATGAACCACACTAGTAGATATGAAAGTTTTTATTTCTGTGGAGGCTCTGGCTAGTATGTAAAATTAACCATTTATTTTATTGAATATTATATTGTTTTTCTACTCTTCATGAAAACCCCATGTGTACAAAAGAAAATTTTACGTTGGTTCTCTTCTGAAGCAGAGAAATAATTTTATTTTAAAAATACTGGAAATGTCTTCTAAAATGTTAAAACACAGATATTTTTATCCTACTAAACTTTGCTTTGCCAAATATGACATTATAGTTCATGATTTTTTCCTATATTTGCCAGATTAAATATTTAAAATCCAAGCTGTTACATTTTATTTTTAAATTATTAGAGGGGGAAAAAAGGGAGTTTAAGTTAGAACGTGCATTTCCTTACTTGTGTGTTGCATACTGTTTATGCATGTGTGTGGACACACTGACAGATGCGAGACAATGTGGTAGCAGAACCCTGGAAAAAAAAGCAGTAGATTTTTATATATCTATTAGAAAAACATCAGCAAATAACAGGTAAGATGTTTTCTTTTCTTTTTTCTTTCACTTCTTTTTCCTTTGGTCTATTGTAGCTTTAAACTATTTTTCCCCTAGGAATGTTCACAAGATCAAGGAATTTAAATGCTTTCATAATTAACCATGTTGATAATGCAGCGTCCTAGGGGGGAGGGAGGAAGGGTGAATGAAATATACTGAATCTTATTCTAGTCAGTAAGCCCTCTCCTATTAAAACCAGTCTAGACTAGGAAACATCCCTCTGCCTTTCTGCTCATTCATTGCCTTCACAGCAGTAGCACCAACCTGGAGTTGGCTTTGGATGTGGTTTGTGGGCTAATATGTCACATGGCAGTGGGACTGTGGTGTGAGAACAGCAACCAAGCCCTAAGGATTTACAATTGTCTATGATTTTCTCCAGACGTCTGCCTCAGTTCTTCCCTTGAAAGACTTTTAAAGTGATTTCAGCTGTTGAGTTATAAAGAAGTTAAGTTCCTGGACCATGGATAATTCGTGGGTGCTGGAGTGTGAGTGTGTTTGTATACATGAATGTTTTTGGGAGTTGAAGAAGAGAAGTTAGAAAAGAAGAGGGTCTTAGATCTTGCAAGAATTATTTTAGAAAGATGGCTTATTCATAGATTGAAGAGTGAATAATATGTAGTTTAAAAGTGTTCTTATAGAAGTTGAATGAGAACTTCCTCCTTCATGCCTTCATTGATTCTGCCAAATCTATGACAGTGAATGTCTTAGTTTGGGTTTCTGTAACAAAATAACAACCTAGGAAGCTTATAAACATCAAAATTATTTCTCACAAATTTGGAGGCTGGCAATGTAAGATCATGGTGCTGGTCTAGTAGTGTTCTGGAGTGGGCTGTCTTCTGGGGTGTGGACCAGTGACTTCTTTTGTATTCTGTCACTGGAGAAGTGTGAGATCTCTCCTTGGGGTCTCTTTGAAGGGCACCAATCTCAGTTATGAGGGCTGCAACCTCCTGACCTAATTGCCTCCCAAATGCCATCTACAAGCATTTTGAGAGTTAGGATTCAACATAGGAATGAGGCTGATTAGCAAACATTTGTCCCCTCTTAGAAAGTATGTACCTACAATATGACATTTTGGGGTCTAGTCTTGTCCTTTATTCAACTTTGTGACATTGGTCTTGATTATCTGTTTTATAAAATGAAGATTAAATTCCTACTTCATAGGGCTATTTTTGTATTAAATGCAATAACTCCTGTCAGTAAAAACCAATGCAGATAATAACAATAAGCATTATTGTTATATATAAAAAGAATATCTCATAATCTAGATGTCTAGAAAAAGAAGCAAATAGTGAAGAGAAGGAATGACTGAATGGTAAAACTAGAGGCAATTAATTAGTTCATATGTATCTCAGCTGATAAATATTCCAGAGAGAAAATAAATGGCCTCGCCACAGTGATGCACCTATCAATTAGTGAAAGTTCTGAAAGCTCATGAAATAAACTAGTCTTGTGGAGTAGTCTTATTTATAGTAGAATTGCTACAGAAATTTAGAAATGCTTCATCTACAATTTACCAGAAAATTAAATTCCTGATCAATTAAGAATATTTGGAAGGAACAAAATAATTTTATAACTGACTAAATAACTCAACTTGGATATTAAATGAAGGATGTATTTGTAATTTCTTGCATTTCAGTAAACTTTCATGTACAAAAAAAGCAATTGCCAACACTTGGGTAAACTTCATTCATGTTTTAGATTTGGCTGGACAGAAGTGATGATGATTTGGCTAGGTTAAATT